>NC_066613.1:16327500-16952500 GCF_025231255.1 Drosophila biarmipes | reverse complement strand
GGCTCACTCACGAAGTTTAGAGAAACCAGTTTATAGATGATGTTCATACTGGCATTGCCCATAACTCACCACGAATGAATCTTTGACTTTTTGAGAATGCTTCTACTGATTGATTGACAATTACTTAATTGATAAAGTGGAAGACAACAAGGGGGCGGAATTTCCTCGAGGGTAATTACAAGCGACCGGATCTGTTATGATGTTCTGAGAAAAATATAAAAAATGTATCCATGTTCTACATTATACGAGGAACGTTTGGCTTTATGAAGCCGGATTCGTCTGCAAACCATTAAGAAATTCACGTTTCCCATGAACAATTATTGTAATATAATTTCCTATTACCAGAATTTATGGTATTACGTTAGACAAAGGATCAAATCAAGCAAAAGTCTTTGATAAAGGAATGCAAAAATCCCAGTGAGACAAAAGAAACGAGTTAAAGAAAGCAATTTCAATGGAGAATAGCAATTTTATGGCTTACATTTTATTCGCGTTAGGACGGCGGGGAAAGCTGTAGGGGGTGCGAATATCAGCTGATAAAAAGCAAAATGCGTTGGCAAAAAGGAAAATCTAGGATGTGGGTTAAGAGGAATGACGAGGGGGAGGGGGAGGGGGAGGGGGAGGTGGATGGGATGTCAAGAAGATGAGGGAACAACCATGATAATAGCAAAACAAACGAAACAGAGAGAGAGCAGCAATATGGTAGAGCGAGAGGGCGATGGCCGGGGGAATTTTCAATTGAAAACGAACGCGTATAAATGCGCCCATATGGAAAAGGCACCCACACACACTCATGTGTGTGTGTTGGGGAAAATTGCGACTTTGCCTGCCTTTTTATCGGCTTGCGGCATCTCCCCTCCCTCCCTTCATTCCCTCCTGCATTTTCATGCTGGTCTACGTCTCGCAGTCGACGTCAACGTTGAAGCAGCGGGGTGTGAATGAGGCAAAAAAAATACACATGGGATAGGTACGCACACCTGCGGATATCGAAATAGAACAATAAATATGCCAGCCGCAATTAATTGTTACATAAATAATGCAATTTAGTTTGTAATAAATATACAGAGTGCTTCATGTTTCAAGTTTCATATTTTATTTTAAAACATTATATTCTTTTTGTTTTTTAGTACTATTTTCTTGACCCCCATTGTTTATATTAAATACATTATCAGCGGCGTCGCGATTACAGTAATAGCAGCGACGCCGGCAGAGACATCCGCCCCTTTCACTCTCTCCTCTTCCTCTTGCCATTGACGCAGGCAGCATCTTCTGTGGCTGCTGCTTCTTCTTTCTTCTGGTCTAATAGCATTTACTGTTTGTTCAACTGTTATGCGAGTTGGACTGCAAGTTTTTTTTTATTATTATTGGACTGTTGCTCGTGTGTTTCTGGTTTTCCTTCGGCCCAACTTTTACTCCCATCCTTTACCTCCCATTTCCCATTTGCCATCTCCGTTTCCCATTCTGAGTCCCATTCCCATTGACATTGCTATTCTTCTATTTTATCACATCTTTCTATACACTGTAATAAAAATTAGATTACAGAGAAAAAAACTTAACTATGTCTAGGTTATAAAATTTTAATAAACAAAAATAAATATTACTTCAGATTAGAAGAAACTAATTTGAAGGACTTTTTTCTCATTCGTATCTTAAACTTTAAGTGGGGTTTGAACTCTACATTTCCTTTTTATAGGTTCAAAAGCAATTTAAATTGTAAGCTGCGGACATGAAAGTCTTCAAACTACAACATTTTTTACATTTATATTTTTGTTAAACTAAACATAGTTTATAAATAGGTAAAACTTTTTTTTACCATTTTTTTTTAAAATTTAATTTTAAATAGGTTTTTGAGAAGTATATATTTTATAAATTTGTAGTAGTGACTACCAGAAAAGTAATTTTGCAAAATTATTTTTGTAAATTCATTTTTCATTAAATTATCTGAAGTCTTGGATAATTTTTTCAGTGCCTTTCGTTTGGCGTGCATTTACTGCCTTTGCCTCATTTCTTACCATTTTCATTAACATTTGCTTGCGGGTCGTCAAGAAATTAAATGCTCATTATTTTTTCCCGGCCATTCCTTGGCTTGCCCCTTGGCTTGCCCCTCGCGGTTTCTGGTTTATTCATCATATGAACGTTCGTTTTTCTTATCAGTCCAACTACTTTTCGGCCCTCTTTCACTGCCTCCCTTTCACTCCTCATTTCTCTCCGTTTCTCTCTCTACTTTCTCGCCAGTTAACTGCTGGTGACGTCGCCAGCTGCGTCGGCAGCGGCGGAGAGAGCGACTGAGGCGTCGGCAGCAGCATCAGCGACTCATTAATTTGCGGCACTTCTGCCTTTGACTGACCGATTGACCATCCAAAACTGACTAAACACTAGCCGCAATGACCCCACCCCCCGCCAAATTCAGCTCCCAAAGCCATCACCAACCACACAGACTCCGCTACACCCACTAACACACTAAAACACCCATATAGCGGTGGTAAAAAAAATGGTATATCCCATAAACAAGTTGAAATTATTGGCAATAATGTAGCCAAATGACGAGTCTTTTGGTATATGAAAACAATGTGTTAATTATGAATTGAATGGGCGTAATATCCATTCCATTTAGTATATTCCATTAAAGATATTTTAGGGTTTCCCATTCCATCTACCCGCACCTCTAATCATTACAAACTCATCTATTTATCAACCAAAACATATGGTATAAAATCTTAATACAATGGATTGCTGTCAATATTTAAGGGATATTGAGAGTTTTTGGTATACGGGAACATTATGTGATAAGAAAAGGATCCTAAGTGGTTATATATCTTTTTATCCCAACTTAAAAATATTAGGATCAGCACAAAAGTATCTTGTATACCAGGATTTAAGAGTTTTAGGCATGTACTCTTCATAAAGAGCTAAGCCTAGTGACCAGAACTATTTACTTGACCTCGACTGTGCTGGGCAAACACTTTTATTGCATGTCGCCTGTCAATCGCTGGCAATTGTTGTTGTCAACGCCGCAGCAGCGACACAAAAATTATCGCAGCAGGAAATAAATATAAATGTGTATCCAAATAAATAAGTAAACATGTGCGAAAAAATGAGAGTTGGGGATGGTATGGTCTGCTATGGGATATTGCGGATGGGAAGAGACCGTGTGTAGGCTGGTGGGAGTTCTCGATAAAAGCTTCAACGTCAATGACCAAGCTCGTATTTATGAAGCAATATTTATCAGCACGCATTCTTCTCATTTCCCATCAACTGCGATTTTCGTATGTTTACTGTGGGGCAAATGGAGTATTTTTTTATTTTAGTGATACAGAAACGTTGTTAGCTGTTTTTAATTGATTTAACGAAATTTTTCGTACGAATTTCGTCTTACTCAAAAACACGCCTCTAGAGATTTTTGTGGACTTCTCATAATTATTAGGAAATCATTTTTCTCTAGAAATCGTTTGTACTTGACAAATTATTTATACAATTTTTCCCGCACATTAAACAAAAGTTCTATCGATAAGTTTGTGCAACAAGTTAGTTTTTTGTGGGCGTTCTTATCGATTATGGATTTCTGTTTGCGTTCGGTTTATTTTTAGGAAATACGTGATAAGAGCGAACTTTAGATAAACACACCGCGGGTAAACAGATTTACCGCAATTATTGGGAAATTACGGAGCAAATTGTAGGCGTTGACAGCGAGATGAAGGGGGAAAGGGTTGGCGGGATTGAAGAAAAAAAAATTACCCAAAGTTCAGCCTTGACGCTGACTTTGTGAACTTTGAATTTGCCTAGGAAAATCCTGCGGTAATACTTGGCCATTAAGCGGGCAATCCGAAAGGCTTTTCCAGCCGGCTTTGCTCAAAGCCCCTGCCCTCTTCCCCTACACACCCTGGCAAAAGCACTAAGCCACCTTAAGACGGAGCCGAGCAGGAATGTATCCATCATAATCTCATTATCCCGACTCTAGGCGAAAATTTTCCAGCACAAAAAATGGGGAGGAACCCTTGGCAAGTCACGGGGAAATATGCAAAGCAGAAAATTCCACATAGCTGAAATGAGAGCAGTGGCGTACTTCTTAGTTTAAAAGCAGAGTTTCCACAAAATTCCATTTCACAATCCCTCTTAGAATCTTCTGAAGACTACGCCCCAAAATGTCGGAGGGGGATGTTAGCTAGTGCTGTTAAAGTGTAAAATGTGAATAAAAAAAACCTGAATCACTAAGAAATAAACGGAATTGCATTAAGTGCATCCGCTGCAAAGGGGGAGAACTCACTAAAAGGGGGAAATCTAGGGGTTTAAGCTGGTTAGTGTGGCCAACAAATTCAAGGTTATACGAGAGATGGAAATTAGTTTAGCTATGTAGTGACAGCAGGGGAATTACGGCAGAAGGTTAGAGAAAAGAAAAAGAAAGCATAGTGAAAGGCTTCAAGGGATATACGAAATTGGTACAGAAATCAGCCGAAAAGTATGCAACATTATATTCGCAAAACGGACGTTCATGTTTAAAGCATACTTTCACACACTTTTTAAAAAATATTAATAAAAAGTAAAAGCAACTGATGAAATCACTGTTTGTAGGTAATCAAACCGGTGACTTTAGGTCATTTTCAATCTGACTTTTCACCAGCTTGAACACGATACCAATAGCCAGGGAAATGTTTCTCACAGCTGCACATGTTTGATATCCTGCTGTATGCTTATGTGCGTTTTGTGTCACTGTGTGCGTGTTGTCCATTTTAATGACAAACATAACCATGAAAACATGAACATTAATGGACATCCATCCATAATGGACATTAACTGGTGGACGGAGTGTGAGGGGCCAACAATTGGTTGACATTTGAAGTCATGTCTCAGACTAAATTAGACAGTTGCCCCCAAAAACCCCACATTTACTTCCCAACCCCGGCACCGCACCATAAATTCTATGTAATCGGTAATATATAATTTCTCTATGTATGAGCGAAATTGGGCAACTGAGCCGAGGATTTGTCCGAGTCTGGAACTGTGGGCATGCATAAAATTGATATCTTAATGGTTTGGGCTTGGGTTGGGTGTTCCGACGAGAGAGCATTCAATGTTCAGGTTAATTTGGTGCGTGCTCAACCCACCGTCAAGGGAGTTATCATTCGGGGAATGGGCTACATGGGTAGCCAACAGCAGATGAACCCTAATGGAGTGAGATCAGTTGATGAACGGAAGTCAATACAATATGCTGCAGAATATTGGAGCACACAACAGATGGAATTTATGCTTAAAATTTCACTTATAATAGGCTTAAATTCACACAAAGTGAATACAATTTGAAACCTTAATAGGAAAATCAATTTTAGCACCAAGGAAAATGCTTGTATCTTCCCACACGTGATATCAAAATCCGCTCTAATTCAATCAAGAGACGCTTTTATCTACCCGAACGACAAAGGAAAAATTCCTTACAAAAACCATTAAATCGAGCTCACATCGACTTCAAAGCTCATTAAAACGATTCTCCATCAGACAGAGAAGGGGAGGGAAAATGGGGGAGGAATCTGGCCCCAAAAGAATCATAAATCATTGCTGAAATTTTCATAAATTTAATGAACATTAAGTGTGCCCCAAAGCGAGTGGGTGTGTAGGGCAATCGTTACATGACTTCCACTGGACACGAGGACTTCGCAGGAGGAAAATAGAGGCGAGGAAGGCCCCGAAACGGCAGTCATCAGTCAAGCGTAATTCAATGTAAACCGATATAGCCATTCCCACACCCACTTGTTATATTAGATTTTTCCTAACACGAAAAAAATCGTACTGATATTGGCGGTAAGTTCGATAACAGCTTTTATATTTCGATCCCATCGATTGTTGGGATAAGAATTGACCTTTCTTTTTGTATTATTAATTTATGAAATATTGAAATCGAAAGAAGAAAACTTTGGTGGTTATTTTAATAACAATAGAAAGAATCTTTAATTTTCGGTATCGATATCTTCCAATCACCAAATAGATATTTAGGGATAACATATCGATAAATATCGATATTTATTTTAATGTTAATTTTTATCAATTGGATAAGATTAAGGTTATTTTGATTATCATACTTGGTAAATTAAGCATTTTTCCCGTGTGTAGGGTCAGCGATACGGGGTGTAGCCGTGTGTGTAACTTGAGGCGCTGTGTGGGTGTGTTTTTGGGTTGGGGGTGGTAAAAAGTGCGGCGAAGAGGACTGTTTGGAGCCCGGTTTCGGTTGACAGCAAATCTGAATTTGATCACAGAGCAAACATTAAAAGCGCAACAGAAGCAGCAGCGGCAACGGGAAAAAGTGATTTATGAACATCCGTTGGGTGACCGAGGGACCCGCTACTGGACACCCCCTATAGAACCGCACACATACCGCCATAGATGCCACACCACCCCCTTTGCGAATTTCCCAAACACCCACGTGACTCCGCTAATGTCATTCTTCTTGTGCCCTTCCCACACGTTTCCACTAAACCACTTTGGGTGGGTTGTTTTACAAAAAAATTGCATACTGCTCTGATTAAATTTCACTGCAATTAATAAAATAAAAAAAAGGGACAGGGTTGGGAGAAAGCTTTTTATTTAGAACCTTCAAAAAAAAAACCATATGGTTAGGGAGATGAAAAAAAGTTATACAACTTTATCTAAAACTTGAAGAATTAACTTTTCTTTTTAATAAAAAGCTTACCTAAGAGTATAAAACATGAATCTTACTTTTACTTATTAATAATAATATCTTCAATAATATAATCAAGCCTAACCTCTTCCTAAACCAGCTTCGTCGAATTCACAAGCTTTAAAATAAATATTTATTTATAGAATCGCAAAATTGCGTCTGTCGAATAAAAACTTTTCCATTTCAGAGCTGCACAACCGAAACACGAACATTCTATGGGGAAATCCAATAAAAAGAAGGAATTTAAAGAGAGTGGGTGTGCTTGTGTGTGGGTTGTCTTTTAAAATTATTGACATTATTCGTTGTACCGCCTGTTGTTCCAACTTTTCTAATTTCTAAGCAAGCCTCAGAGCACAACAACACCGCCGACGACAAGGAACAAAAAAGTTTATCAACGCGTAAATTGGCCATGTCCATGAGGGAAAATGTTTTGGGGGTATGCGACGGGGGGATTGGGCATGGTATTGGGCCTTATAGCAGGGGCTTTGGCCTTTTGACTAACGGGAATGCCACTTAACGAATCACACAGTATCAGCCGCCTTCCGCCCACTTTCCTCTACTTTTCCAGCTGCCCCCCCCCCGCTGTCACTTGGCTTTCATCTTCCCGAAGATGGGTTGGCGTTTTCCGCCCGCCATGCTCCCATGGAAGCTTTCCTCCTCCGCTTTCTCCTTGCCAATTTTTCGCTGCCTTTTTTCGGGTTAAACTCTCGACAGGCGACATTTTTTTCCTTCGACTTGTTAAAAGTGTCAATTTTCGCTTTACCCAGCGCGAGGGGGGTGGGATTTTCGGGTGGAAAACTGCTGGCTGGTGGGTGGCGGGGCGTAAACTGTTTGTTTATGCTCACATGTCGCGTGGAAAGGAGGTTCTGGGACATGTCGCGGCTTATTGTGTTACACAGGAGCCGCTCTTGCTGCTCCTTTCTCTGAGCTCCTCCCCGTTCTCGGGCTCCTTCCACTGATCCTGGCAGCCCCTCCTTCGTCTCCTGCTGACAGCCTCCACCAAATTGCCAATTAAAATGTGCGACAAGTGGGTGGGAAACAGTGGGCGGAAGCATTTTCCTCGTCTCTACTCGCTTTTTTTCCCTCCTTTTTTTTGTGTTAGTTAACTTTGAGCCGATTATAGCCGTGTGGCAGCGTGGCCTAAGTGCAGGGCAAACAAAGTGATTTGAGCTTTGTCTACCCCCTTGCCGCCCTTTTGGGTTCGTCTGGGCGGGACTTTAACTTTTGGCTTTGCAAAAAGAGGGAAGCAAACGAGTGGGAGTGGAGTATTACCTACCCACTATAGTTAAAGGATACAAATCCTCGTTGAATAATTAAACAGCAAATTGCAGCAGGACAAAAGGGAACAAGTGGCGGCGGCCTATCCCCAACGGGGGTTTTAAATCCCCCAACTTACCTCTTTCTTAGCTTTTTTTTACATTTTTCTCTGTTGTTTACCTCATAAAAATTCTTTTGAGACTTACCTGCAAAAAAAAAGAGAAAGAAAGCGAGGTTTAAGTAAAAGGTGAGCGTCGATGAATGATAACAATTGGTGGGAAACAAAAGGGATCATTTTGAAGCGCCTTTGACATTATTATCACTGAAATCCCAAGAGAGTTTTAAAAACCTCTCAACACACCCAAATCAAGTAGCTCTAAGTGACAAGTTGTAACCAAGTTTTTAAATCGAATTGAACTTTGAGTGGCGCCCTTTGACAGGCTTACCTTTGTTAGCCAAGAAATTATTGGATGAGTCTCATGCGATTTCAGGGCAACTTTAATTTGAATTTCCAGTGTTAGTCAACAGAAAGTAATGCAAGTATACTACGTTTTTTTAGTATATTATATAATACATATGATTTTTAGGGATGTATAACAATCTCTACAGCTTGTTTACCCCATTTTCTCGCATGAATAATATATTTTTCCCCTCCAATTTCACCCCATGTATTTTTCCCATCACTTGCTATCCATCCATCTATGGCTAACAATCTTTTTGACTTTGCTTTAACATAATTGGCACATCTCAAGAATTGCTGTTCGGTTCATTTATAACACTCCTGCTCCTGGCAAAAATCCAACAATTTGTCAAAAAAAAAAACCCGAATAACACCACACAAACTCTCTGGCCGCAAAAATCCGAAAACAAAAGCCACAAACAAAAGCATTTCGATGTGGGAGGACCAAAACTTGCTCCAATTTGGGATCACCCAAAAAAATGAGCAAGAAACGTGTAAAATTCGTTGAAGTTCTCCAGTCCGCACAGATAGAAATGCAAATATTGATGGATAGGCTGTGCCACTGGCAGCAGCAGGCCACAAATTCATAGACAGAGATTGATGATTGATAGTGTCACACATAAATATTAACAATTCATGGCGCACACAAGCTGCCACAAAAAAAGTGCAAAACAAAAAACCCCAAAAACTTTGCCAAAGCCTAGGAAAAGATGGGGAGCAAACAAGAGAATAGCAAAATAAACGAATCCCACGCAAAAGTCACGGAATATTAATGAAGCCCAACAACTCGGTAACTTTTAGGGTCAACGCGTTGGGACCCCTTGAAAGATGCAACCCAGCAGAGATTCCATTCCGAAATTCTGTGCGGTTGCATAAATGAAATCACTGCGGCAATAGATGCTCGAAAAGGTGGGAGGTGGAGGTACTGGTCACTCTTCAGGGGAACAATAAAAAAACGCATCGTTGCATGCAACACGGGGACTAAGATGCCAAAGGGAATCCAAGAAAAAAAGTAACAATGGCCTTTAACACCTCACAAATTGCATTGAAGGTTCCTTATATTATATGTTTAAATTATTTTTATAACTTTTATTGAAGTTATATGGTTTAATTTTATAATATAATAGTAATTTTGTTTTTCAAATTTTAAAATTATAATATTAGGTTTCATTAAACCAAACCTCCAATAATAAGGTTTACCTGTCTTAAAGATTGAAAGATTGTTTTCGTATTATATCACCATAATCATGACTTGTAGAAAACTCTTCATAGCTAAAGCGTGGTTGGTTATGATAAACAAATGGTTATGACTCAGGTCAAAATAGTTTTTTTTATTTTAGGTAATACATAATATTATTAAGCTAAAGTTAAAGAATATAAATCATGGCTGTGACTATTTCGACACTTTTCTTTAACCTTTTTATGCTTCTTCGAGTAGTTTTTTGTATGTTGAGGGCTCAGTTTTATTTCATAAACCAATCAACTTTTTAAAAATATATTTTGAAGAATGTTGCTTTCAGAATTTCAAAAACATTGGCGTAGAGAGCATAGAATCTTCAATGTTCTTTAACAAAACTCCTCGCTCTTCGCCTTTTTCACCTTTTTTGGGGATTATTTTCTGTTTCTTTTTCATTTGCATTTCAGTCACGTTTGACATTCATATTTGTTTGGGAATTATGTTTTGTTGCACACCCAGAGTAGAAACCAGAAGGGGGACGATTTCTGGGGGCAAAAGGAGGTGTAAGGCGGGAGGCGAGAGGCGGGGCTTTGGAATTCTGGGAAGGATTGCGTGTGCCAGGGGTATTACCATTGTTGCTGCTGTTGTCGCTGCAGTTTCTCGTTTAACTTTGTTGACACTTCGTTTGATGAAGTGCGCTCTGTGCTGCGCTGCCAATTCTCCCGGCATCCAAATCGCCCCCAAACCACCCACTGTCTGGCCCCTCTGCTTGCCCAAGCTTTTCCTGCTTTTCCTCCGCCCCTTTGCCCCGCCTGGCCTCCGGAACTGGCATAATTGAATATGTCTTCATTTCACGTTTCTTGAGTTTTCCTCGACTATTTTCCATCTGCGTTCAGAGCTTGTTTTGAATTTCCCGAGCTGCGGAGAGAGAAAAGCTGCCATCGATTGGGGAATTGAGAAAATTGAAAACGAGACGCATGATTGAGGAAGTACCCGGGGAGGGAAACGGGGTACAGGGCGAGGCGTGGCTGAAGTATAAACGCGCTTGGCAGCTGATTGTGAACTATAATGATAATTGAAGTGGAATGAAAAGTATGGCAGGAAGACTCGGCGGGGGTTAAGGAGCATCAAGAGCAGACATAACATCTTGAGCAATGTGAAAATTTTCACACCCCAATGAAAAGATGTCGTCGGTGGGAAGACGGATGAAATTGCAACTGAAGTTGAGCATAATTGGTATGGGTAAGTGTTATGATGAAAACCATACCCATTTAAATAATAACATCAGTGAAGCTAGCAAAAATATATAATATATTCAATTTAAATCAAAGAACTACCCGCTCAACTTTACAATTTATGAGAGCCCCACCCTTTCACACATCCCCAAGCACTTACCACAATAAAAGCCCAGACATTCAACTTCAATTTGGTCTGAAACACTGAAAACGTTACAAGCACAACAGAAAGGATGTCCTGCGGGCGGGAGCAAGGAGAAGAAAGCGGAAGAAATGGTTGAAATTGAAGAGGAAGCAGCGCAGGAGGAACTTGCATTTTATGCATTAATTCAAAAATCGTGTTCAGTTGAGAGAGCAAACCGCAGTAAGCTCTTTCACGGCACTCCCCTTTCTCCATTTACCTCGTCCCTGTCCGAAGAGCCCACCCATTTCCTCCCATCCCCCTAAAAAAACCCGCAGGTCACGTGGGGGAACCACCGAAAAAGTTGGCAACTCTGTCTGGGGTTGCCCCCACGTGTGTGTGTGTCTGTTCCTGAGTGAAAATGCAACCAAGCGGGATCCAAAGTTGCTTAGACCACCTCTCTTCTCCTTAAATTTCCTGCCCATTTTCCCCCCTCTTGGGTCCCCTGCCTCTAGGCTGTTTTTACACCTGGCGCAAAACTTGAAGAACTCCCAAAAACTTCAGCTTGAACTTTAAGTTGATAAGTTTTTCGAAAAAAATACCAAAAAATTAATAGAAGATGGGGGAAAAGTATGAAGAATGAGTATGCAATAGCAAGTTTGTATGGAGAGCCGAATAAGAATAAAAAAAAAGGAAAAAGTTTATCCAAAGCACGCAACTTGAATATTATGTGCAAAAATATTTGCGACGAATTAAAAAGTAAAAGAAAAAATAGGGATATATAGGAGAAGAAGTGGAAACTTTGAGGACTATGAGAAAGGAGTGAGATTGAAGAAGAGCCCACATTCCAGCACGTATGCCAAGCAATTATCCTAGAGGAATTTCTTAATTTTTCCGTTGGTTTTTCATACCAGGAAGGAAATGGGGAAAAACCTGGAAGTTGAAGAAGAACAAGCAGCAGCGGAAGTAAGAGGAAACTCCGCAGACTAGGCAAATTATATTCAAGGAAAACCTCAAACTCCAAAAAATCCCAAAAGAAAACTAACATAGCGTGGCTAAAATTTTGAGGAGTGACATGGATAGAAAAATGAAGGTAAAGAAAGCGACGAAAAAGAAAGTTAGGTGATACGATTTCCACTCCGCCTAAGTAAAGATATCAGAATTGTTATAATGAAAATGGATTCAACATATCCTGTAAAACTAGTCATATTAGGAACTTTTCTATACAATATCATAATAGATTTCTTTTGGAGAACATTAAATTATAAATTCATATTGCTTTTATTAAAGTTAAAATATAAAATTTTTTTAATTATTAGTATGGTTTAGTGAGATAGAATTTCTAGTAAAATATATTTTTCATTTTCCTTTTATTTTAATAAATTGTATTTGGTTTTAAAGAAATGATATCCTAAAAGCAATACGGTCCTCAAAGAGGGTACCACAAAATGTTTTGGCAACAAAGTCAGAGTTAGGCAGAAAACAGGGACCAAGACAAGAGAGGACGGTGCAAGAACATGGAGCCCAGAAAGGGGAGGAGCTACACACAGGAGTCCAGGAGTGACAACCTGGAGGGACAGGACTTCGCGACGTGTCAGCAGCTTTTTTGCCATGTCCTTGCTCCAAGCTTCCATCTTTTTTTCCTCCTCCCTGTAGCTGGTGTTCCAGAGTTTTTGCTGTAAATATCATTAAGTCCGCGTACGTGCCAAATGGCAGTTTAATTATGGCAAGGAGTCGGAACTGAAACCATTCCACAAACCCAAGCAAACTTCGTAGGTTCAAGGAGGGACCAAGTCGGTGAGGAAAGACTCCATTACCGTGAAGTTTGGGGAGCATTTTGCAATTAAAATAAATATAACATTAAAACAGGCAACATGCTCGTTTTTCCTTTACCAAAAAACTATTAAAAAGAACAACGAAAAAATGAAAATTTTCATTTGGCTGCTTTCATAATGAGTAGCTAATGGGGGGAGGGGTTTGTTCAAGGGGAGGCATACGTGTGAATTATTAGCGCCAAAGTTAATGAAGCTGTGAAGTGAAGCGGTAGATGGAAAATGGAAAAAAGGATATAAATGGAGGCAGCTGTCAGAAATTTTTGAAAGAAAAACTCCTGTTTGACAAGTTGATTAGATACAAAATGAAAAACATGGAAAGTTTCAGAAGAAGGGGCTGAAGAAATTATAGGAATTACTTTATTGAAGATTTGAAACTTTAAGATTTTAATTAAAGTTTGTAACAATCTACAAAAGAACTTATTAAGTTGATCTGGGGTTTACAAATTAGTAATAAAAATCAACCAATATTTTAAGTTTCCTAAACAACTATAACCACTATAAGAGAATAGTGCCACTTCATAGCTTTTAAAATTGCAGTCTTATATTTTTCATGTATCCAATTTAGTTAAGAGGAATGTACTTCCCCAAAAGTAGCACTTGCAATTTTCAGAAATTGCTTAAATGAATGGTGTAATTTACCAAATTAGTGAGGAATAGAGAGCTCCTGGGCGACAGCTTCATTTATTCTTTTCTGTTCATTTTTTCTCACTTCTAGATAAATTATTATCATTTTCCCTGCGACTTTACGCACAGTCCCCATTCGCAGTTTGCCACCCCCCTGTTGAAGTTGAAGTGTTTCCATCGCAGTTCTCCCTTGACATTTCAAGGGTGCTCCTGGTGCATTTGGAAAAGTTTTTCCTTTTCTGTTTTTCTCACCATTGCACTTTTGCTGGCAGCAAACTCCTTGCAACTATTATTATCAACTATTATTTTGTCTAGTTAACTGTTCGAAAAAGAGGAGCTTAAGGATGTTGCCACACTTTGGGGCAGGAGCCCGCGCTCGTCTCCCTTTTTCCAGGAGCCAGTATCCCCGGGACACAAACACACACTTGACGAAACCCCCCTCCCACTCGACGCCTGTTGCCCAATTTGCGTAAACATTTATTACGCACTGCAAGGGAAACTTTTCTGGAATTATTTTCCCTCAACTATTCTGGTGCTCTTCGGGGATGAGGGGGTGGTGTTATGACAGGCCAGGGGTGTGGGTTTACGGGAGTGGGAGTAACTACCGGTGGGCGTGGCCATAATGCTGTGCATAATTTTATGATGATAATTAATTTCATGTTTGCCACTACTGCAAAACGAGTTCTGCGGCTAATCGGTCTGCAAATTGTACAATGGCAATGAAAATGGCTTTGAAACTATTAGTGGGTTTCTCTCAGAGTAATTAGATTTGCTCTAATAGGATATATAAGATGCTTATCCGGCAATGCACTTAATTTAAATAGTGGGGTGACCAATGGTGGAGAGGAGAGATGACAGGACACCTACTGTTTCCCAATTCTTATTTTATATTTTAAATAATTTAAGTTTTTTTTAAAACAATTTTAACGACATTTCCAAAAGCATTATTGTTTTAAAAATATTGTAATTTTTTTTCTTTGATTTTACAATCGCACAATTATATCGAATTCTTAATTCCAAAAGGTCAGCTTTTCTTGTAAATACATTCCCCATTTTATAAGCATTTCAGTTAAAGGAATAAAATAAGCTCAAGGGCCATTTTGCGGTTACAACTTGTCGGGTTTTTGTCTTTTGATTTCAGCTGTCGCCATTGCCACCAAACTGCCGTGGCACCAGCCCTTTTTTGCTTAGCCAATTTAACCCCCAAAACTTTCTTCAAGATCACCCTCTGTGCCTTCCCACCCCTCTTCCTTCTATTTAATAGCCCTTGGTACTTTAACCACTTCAATCTCCGATTTATCTACGAAGTCGAGTTTGCCTTTCGCCTTTTTTGCATTTCCCAGCCACGCCCACTTTGCCCCCACTTTTCTCATGCATCGAGTTTTATCGCTCAATGCTCATTATTTGCTCTTGTTGTTTTTGCCAACTATTTTCAAAGTAATTCCCTGAGTTTTGTTGTTCGATTTTTCTTGCCTCCAACACAAAGTTTCTCCAGGCAATCTTAGAGGTGGGTGAATTTTCCTCCCCTTGGGCGTTGGTTTTTCGCTGACTAGGGTTAGCACTTGATTTTCTTATTTTTGTCGAATTTTTTGTATTTTTATTGGTATTGTATTGGCCACAACTGTTGCCACAATTTGAACTTTGTTTGCTGCGGCTTTCATTTTTGATTCCCTTTTCTTGATTGGAAATATTTTTCGCTTATTTGCATTTTTCAGGCCAAGAAGGATTCAGAGAAAAGGAATTGCGAATAATATTTGACTTTTTTCTATAATTTTTAATGATTTTTGTGAGTTTTTCATGACCTTTAACTTTTACGGTTGAAAGTTAAGGGTTGTATATAAAAAGGCACGAAAAAATATACTAAAAGGAAGGTAAATAAGAAGTCTAGAGCCCTTAGCAACGTATATTGAGTTGGGGAACTTGTTAAAGTAAGGATTCTATAAGAGTTGGCAAATCGTCGATGGAATTATCGAAAGTATCGATGTATTATAGAACTTAATTTGGAAACTTACTGTTTTAAAAAAGATTTAGCATTTTGAGTCATTTAAAAGCCTAAACATTTGATATTTATAACTATTCTTGGATTTTAAAATAAATAAAATAAGACAATCGATATTATTATCGATAATTTCGATATCTAAGTTAAACCATTATTTGCTAGCTCCCAATGTAACTCTATACGTTTTTTATTTTCTATAAATCTTACCCAATAGTAGTCCACAGGTTGGTTTAGAAAACTTACCTAAAACGAGAAGAGAAAGAAAAATATTAAAAAATTGGTAAAAAATAAACTCTAGCTCAACTTGACTTTTCCGATAAGTCTGAAAGTCAGCAAGCACTTGTTGTGAATGTAAATAGAATAAATATAAATCACTTTCAATCACCATAGTGAAAATAAATATTATCCAAACAAGGTAAATCAATTTAATCTCTCAATTGACTCTGACCGGCTTGCACCCCTTAGCCCCCTTTCTCTCACCCTCTCTCTCTTAACCCATTCTTGCCTGTCTGGGTGGGGGTGTGTGCAAACAATTTGTACCCTTCACCTGTGTGAAAACAGCTGGTACAAGTATTCCTGTGAGTCGGGGGACTCGAGCTCACTTTTTCACATCCCACACACATTTGGCCAACATATGGCAGAAGAAAGCAGCTCGAGAAGCTTTAAATTACATCAAAGATTTACTCGGAATAGAAAGAAAGAACGGATGAGGGGGGAAAAAAGCTGGGCAGGAGACAAGCCAAGGAAAAGTCCTTCGAAGGAGTGTGTCTGTGCAAGATGAAAAATAAATAACAATCACACAAAAATCAATATTGACAATAATGGAAGGATGGTGGGCGAGAGCTGGCTATTCAAAGGCCGTCGTCTGGCGGCTAAAAAAGAAATATAATAAAAATCAAACAAGTAGGCGTGGCATTTGGACCATATGCTGCCCCCCGTTTGCAAAACTTACCCGGAGAGTATATTACAAAAATTCGAAAAAAACGGGGAAAAACACTACACAACTTTTTTAATCAGGTGTCAAATGAAATGGAAAAATTCTCACTTTACACTTCGTTATGTTTTTTTATTTTTACAGGCAGCGAAATGACAAGTTTATTTGTTATTTGGCCGATTTCCATGAACAGCTGTTGCACACCCTTCACACAGATACTACCGCTCTAAACGCACACATACACAGGGATAGTACGACCGTGGTGAATATGGTTTTTGTTGCCTGGTTTTTAGCGCACGCACATTCAGCTCGAAACGATGTCGGATGCTGACTGAGAGCCAAGTTGGCAAAAAGTGTCCGAGACCGAGCGACCAACCAGCCAAACAACCAACCAACCAACCGACCGCCATGATTGAAAGCCGGCTGTGTGGCAGCAAAAAGTTCTCTTGGGAGTAGGTGTGGGTGCGGTTGCTATAGGGGGTGTTATAGGGCGGGTGTATATACTATATAGGGTAGGAAACTGAACTGGACACAACCTGTTGAGCAACAAGGACGAGAAACGAGACGAGTCGACTCGAAATCGAATGGATGGCAATGACAATGTCATTGAAAAGGACTTTGCCTCTGCATTCGACCATGAAAGAAGGGGTGGTTTTTGGGGTATGGCTCCCTGAAAAAAGGAGGGGGAAGCCCCCACCCACATCCAAAGGAAAAGACCCGGAGAACTTGGTTAAGCAACGAAATGAGTGGCACACAGACAATGCCAACTGTCATCGGGATATCAATTTTTCCTCTTTTTTTTTGTCGTTTTTCTCTGTTTTTGAACGGATATGAAGCTGACAGTCAATTAATAAACCTTCGACACTTGGCCGCCAGAGGGCGTTAGCCATAGTCGCCGGGGCCTTTCACTTTCTTCTGCTTTCTCCACGTTCTTTGTGTTGCTTTTTTTCACTCTGCGTGGGCGGCATTTGCGTCAGAGCTTCCTCGTAATTAACATTCTGTAAAAAGTTTTCGCTTTTTCTCGCATTTTTCTGGGGAAATTGCTAAAAATGCCTCTGGCCAGCAGCTGTTTTGCGGTTAACAGGTGCCTGGGTTTTATTTAAATTGTTTTTAAAATCATTGTTATAAAAAACAATGAATTGCTTTTAAAGGTTCTACCTTTTTTTTCTAAGCAAAAAGTTTGATGATATTCTAACTTTTAGAATGGGTTATGGGGTACCATTCTTGACTTGCAAGATTTTATGATTAAAAAGTGATTGATGAGTGATTGAATGAGTAAATAATATATGTCAAATACATTTCTTACTCAATTATATGTTGAATTGGTTAAAGCCTATAGGATATTTCCTAATTTGTGGCACATTAATTTTCTGGCTCTGTAATGCTAATCATTTCAGTCCCTTAGCTGTACTATTTTCCATTTAAAACGCATCCATCATAGCCGGCTTAGTCACCAACAGCTGCCCTCATAAACGAGTCGCACATTTGTCACACATTTTAATCTAATTAAGGCTCCCCCCGGATCTGCCCCAGCACCAACGCCACCCCAATTTCCTTGCCAAAAACATGCAAATCAAACAGAAAAAGTTGCCAAATTTCTCCCCCTCAAAACTCACTCCCTAAACACTCGTTATCATTAGCTAACAACATGACAAAAGGCACAATGAGAGGGAAAAAACTATTCCCAAAACATATGTCAAATAATAAAATAAAAACCAATCAGCAACAGCTGCAGGGCATTAACAAAGTGTGAAGGAGACGGGCTGATTGCGAGGAGAAAGAGACGGAGGATCGGATGGAACAGAGACAAATGCACAAATTAGTAGGGCCAAATGAGCAAAATCAAATTCGCATTGCCAGCCACAAGAAATGTTCCGCAGGATATAAAAGGAACATAAAAGTTGGAGGGTTTAGGTTGGGGAAAAAGAGAAAAGTGGTGAGGAGGGGGAAAATCCAGTGGTTTAGAACAGTCAACAAATGAATCTCCAAGCCATCAAAGTCATCCCATTAAGTTAATTTTTGGTGTTGAATAGTGAGACTTTATTTCTTTTACTGCTGGGAAGTAAACAAAAACTATTTGTTCTTAATATTTGTAAAAATCTTAAAATGTTTGTCAGTTTTGTTTTATTAAGTACCAAAGGCATTTTGGTTTGCTTTAATTACAGCATTGGAAGTGCATTACTATTGCTTTTTTTAATTAAACCGTTCTTTTTTTAAAAAATAAAATAATCCTTAAACTAAAAAGAAATATATTTTAAAATGATTTTTATAATTTAATACATTTAAATTGCTAAAATTAATTTATTATATTTTTTACAGTGTAGCTCGTATTTTGTTTCCCCAATCTTCTTTCTCCCTTTCCACCCACTCGCTACGTTGAACTGCTAAGGAATTTTTCACTTCCGGTTGAAGTCAGAGGAGCGTGGCGAACATTTTTGCACTGAGCGTTTGTTCTGCTAAATGTCAAGGATACAACAATTACGGCAGCAGCAGCAGTGGCTACAACAACAACACGGCCAGCAATCAAGGAGGCTCAGAGGCAGTGGCAGAAGAAGCAGGAGCGGATTCAGCAGCGGTGGCAAGGACAAAATGGAAACGCTGTCGCCGCCATCGAGAGAATGCTGTAATTAATTATTGTGGCGCACACATTGCGGCACGGTCGAGCATACAAAATGGCTACTTTGTGGACAATTCTTGAGGGGATGTGTTGTAATGGCTGTAAGAGGCGGTACATCTAAGGCCCGAACCTGCAGGGGATTTAGGTGTATTGGCATTGAGTTTAGTTAGTTTACTTCCCAACTAAAGATCGATTGCAATATGCTAAATAAAATTGATGGTTGGCACCGAAGGTAAGCTAGAAAGTATGCTATGGTTTTTCGCTTTTTGCCTCGACTTTCAGGGGATTCCCCATTTTTATACAAACCATATTTTGTAAAGCATACTTTTTAGCGTTTTCCAAGAACAGTTCATTTTCTGGAGGAAAGTATGCTATGGACTTTGGTTTCTAGCTTTGGATTCCTTATTTTCAAAGTATTTATAGGGGCATATTTTCAAGCCGTGCCTCAAGAGGTTTCAAAACTCTTAGGTTTATCTTCCGAATAAAATAAAATAACCGTAACATGAAGAGTTTTTTTTAAGCAAGAACGTGAGCTCCATTTCCCAATATCTAAAAAAGAACCCCGTCACAATTAATTCCGCGTATCACTCGAGTTCATGGGGGTCACATATCTCAACCCCCACCGAATCTATTGCGGAATGTTTCATTATATTCCTTTCGCTGCCATTGTTGTTCTTCTATTTATAAATGACAAACGCAGAAATTTTCCCTGCATGGCGCCAAATGCCATCAATCAAACCAACAACAAAATACACGCCATTACGACACAGAACTCCCAAAACAAAATGAAAATAAGGTAGACGGAAAAAATGCAAATACCCCAAAAAAACAGACGACAAATGACAAAAAGGGGGAAGGCGAAAAAATAAACCCAGAGGGCAACAAATTCCATGACAACTGAAGACTGACAAGGAGTTTGAGACCAGGACTTGTCCGCTAAGCTCAGGGATTCCAGGACCTCTAGAGGTATAACATGTACTGGCAGTCTGTAAATTAAAAACGTTTAAAATGCGTGCTGCATACTTTTCGGGGCTGTTTGGCGAGACAAGGGATGTCACTGAAGTTTGTTGCTCCCACGGACGGGAAAAACTTTTCTGCAACATGTGTGGGTAGTAAACTTCGGTCCTCAAAGCCAGTCATCTCCTTTGTTTAAGCGGCAAGAAAAATATAATACATATACATATACGTGTCTGTATAATATGTATAAGAAGAGGAGCAGCAGCGCCACAATCTGACAGGCAAATGCGTCTCTCATTAAGCCAGACGCACTTACACACAAGCAGCTTAAGATGTCAGCCCAGACACAGTTGGTCCTGGTCCAGGAAAAAAGCAAGGAAAAAAAAGTAATACCACAACCAGAAAACACCAAGTTCAGGACCACAATCAGGACCAAGCTGGCGCTTCGAGTTAATTGAATTCTGCGTAGTTTAAGTTATACGACACAGTCATAAACTTGGCCTCATATGCGTAAAACTCAAAGTTTTTGCTCTGTTATTTATGCGGTGCGTGCACGCACTCTTTATGAGAGTTCAGTTTTCCGGAGGTTAAGGTCTGGAGGGAAGGGGCAACAGCTTTTAGTGTCATCTATGGAACCAAAAATGCTCGTGCCGCGGCACTTAAAGTGCTTTATTATATAGGCAGAAGCATAAAGTAGAAGAAGCTGAGCGAATGGGGGAAATTGAGCAAAGAGTTGGGATGGAGCAAAGTTTCAGATGAAATTATTGTGCAGAACTTTTTAAAAGCAGCCACATATGAATAAAGATAAGGAATATTTATGGGAATTTAAATCAGTATTTTATATCTTAAATGCAGAAATCTGTTGAGTAAAATCTTATATTTTTAACATCTATATTCTTCTTTTCCTAAAAGCTTGATGAGCAGCACAAAGAAGACCTCAAAGGGAAAAAATAATTCTCCATGTAGCATATAAAACTTCGTGTGTAAGTCTTTTGCTGTGCAAGTGAAGTTCGCCTTTGGATTTTTCCCTGTCTTGTTGTAGTTTGTTATGACTGCATATGACTTACATACACCAAGTAAACACACACACACACACTCACTGGCAGACACATCCGCACGAGGCACTTCCGCTACAAGCTACCCTTAGTCAGCTTCCTCGCTTTTCCCCACTTTTCCCGCGCTTTTCCCGCGACTTTGACAGGGACAGCCCACGACTTAATAACACTTTAAATTACTTTCATTTCCGTTTTTGTTATTCCAAGCGCGTCACTATGGCAGTTGGAGAGGCTGGTGGTCGGGAGGCCGGAATGCCCCTCTCCCTCTCTACTATTTGCACCCCCTTTTAAGTGCACCCCTCGCCGCCCCTGGAGGCGTTTGCTTATTCTTAATTAAGTTGCCGCACTAGAAAGCCACAACAGCAGCGAAGACACTCCAATAAAGGCGAATAAGCGAAGAATAACTACAGCGGTTGGTCGATAATTAGTTTTCCGTCTTTGAAAGTCATCCCCAAAGCAAGAATTATTTTTAAGACTTTAGAACAGTTGTTTTGTTCTAATTTCACTACTTATCTTATGGTTAATCAACATGTGTTAACAGTTTCCTATTCGAATATCAGCAAAAATACGATTTTTTTTTAAGAATAAGCATTAGTTAATACTTTGTTTTTAAAATATGAGGAAAAAATAATTAAATTAAACTTAAATATTAATAATGTGATCTTATAAAAATAGTCACTCTTTTTTAACGTAATTTCTTATTGAGGAGTATCAATAAACATATATAGAGTACATATTTATAATAATAACTATCTTTATTGTGAAAATTCGGAAGCCCTTTGAAACTGAGTAACTTGCGAATTCCGTGGAAATGTTATGTTGCTAAAAAAAAGCAAAGGAAGTGGTGGATTTTAATTGAATTAAAAGTGGAAATCCTAATTAAATTACGAGTAAATATCGGTTTAATAGGAATCCTCTCTTTGATGTCAAGCCAAGAGAGTTCATCGAGTAGTTTCTCTTAGGTAAAAAAAGTAAAAATGACGCCTGCGCCCCAGGCGAAAAATTCCGCCCCAACGACGCTGGCAGCGCCGTCGACGTTGACCGCAGCAGCGCCATGTTGTCTATCTCACTCGCACCATCGCACTATCTCGCTTTCTCATGGGAGTCTGCTGGCTTTTTGGAGCTGGGCGGACAAGAAATTTCGAGGTTAACACGCCGGCAATTAATTTGTGCATCCATTGCAGTCGAAATTCAATTTACGCAGCCATAAAAAACAGAGAAACCCCAAAGAGCTTGCCGGCGGGAGGGGGGTGGCAGGCGGGGAGAGCGGGGGATAGGCAACGATTGGCAGATTGCATTTTAAATCCGCTTAACGGACCTTGCCTGGGAGTAATAGGCGGAAACGGAAGTGGAAGTGGAGGTGAAGAGAGCCAAACGAAAAGTGCGGGAGGCATTCTTCAATGTTGGTCAGCCAATTAAAAAATATGAACGCACCAACAAGATTAAAGGCGGCATGGGGAAAAGCCCCATGGACCTCTATCAAGGGTCTGGTTGAAAGGAGAGTAACGGAAACCCAGCACTACACTTTAAATAAATGAAAGTTTTATTTATTTATTTTTTAATATTTAGGGTAATTTTTTTTTTTAAATACATTCTCTATTTGCAACAAGTTGGGAATTATCAAAAACTAAGCCAGTGAATTTAAGGATTAAGGCTTTAGAATCAGGAATTCCCTATTTCACTAAATAGGTGCTTGGGAATTATAAGCATAGATTTATTTTATAATTTTAACGCTTAAACAAAATTAAAATGGATAACAAACTTCGGAATTATAAGCATATTTTAAAGTTATTGAAAATATTCGACAGCTTTAAGCACGAACAAATGTTATTGCAAAACTCTAGGACTAACTTTGGCGGTTTTTGTCAGTGTAAAAACTTGTGCAGGCCACAAACTTCTCTCGTTTCACGGGACTCGTCACAAGTTTTCACTGTACCGAAACTGACCCCAGCTTGAGCTGACCCCAACCAGTAACAGGAATAGTTGGCAGGAGCAGCGTTTGTGGAAATAGTAGAACCAGCGACATAAATAGATTTAAGCGCCGCAGGGATTTGTACTCCTTATTGGACTCTTTTTTTCTTCTTACAGCAGCAAAGTTTAGAATTACCCCAACGTAATTGAAAAGTTTGCCGGCAATATATGTGATGGGGGTTTTGGGGTCGCCGTGCCCCTTCGACGACCACATATATTTATGGGCAGCCAACATGGGGGATTTGAGATGGGCAATATATGTACGCCAGGACATACATAAATAGTTTTAGTTTTATATTCGAGCCAGAACAATTGTCTAAATGCAATGCTAAAGTTTGCAGTTGACAAAACAGGAAGTGGTCGCCGGGGGATATATGGCTAGTGATGGGTTTGCAAACTAAAGTTTCTTTGATGATAGATAGGAGGATTTATAGTTTATGGTTTCACAAGTTTTGTCCAAGACGAATTTGCATGACAACTGGTGATCAGGGATGTGGGAATTGAGTGGATGGAAACCACTATGCTTTTTACTTTATTAAAGCAATGAAAAACAAAAACGCAAAAAGCAATTAGAATTTAAATCGATAAAGCTTTTAGGAATTTAACGGAATATAATGACTTTCTTAAAAACCAGTGTGACCATTACCCATTATCAATAATGTAAAATGGCAATCCTACAATATATTAGTTATTGCCTTAAAACCACAATGCTTTTTATTTTAATATAAAACAAATAAAAATGCAATAAGAATTTTAGCTCAAGAAATCGTTTGGGAATTAAATGAAATATATAATGCCTTTGATTATCATTTCACAAGAACCAGGGTTACCCTCACGCTATCTCAATCATGTACAAGTGCAACACTGCACTATTTTAAATATATCCTAAAGTTGCGAATTCTTTCTCTTCAAGACCCCATATTAAATCGCTTTAATCGATTGTATAGGACTACAGACAATGCTGGGGCATTGGAAATTAAACAAAAACAGCAGGAATGAAACAATTATTCCCACTGAAACTGCAGCAGAATGCACACGCAAATATCCTCATCCTTGGTCCAAAAAGGGGCGGGCATGGGCGGCAGGACAAAGAAGAGGCGTTGCCACCACAGCCTGACAAACAAAATAATTTGATGTAAATGCTAACTAAACACACACACATCCACCCCACACCCATACACATGAACAAACAAACAATTTAAATTCACATGCACACGAATACACAGAATTTCGGTCGACTACAACTTTAGTTTTGGCTATTTGCTTAGCCCCCCTAAACACAAAATTCCTCCACCCATGTCCTTCATCCTTTTGGACCCTTCGCTTGCAGCTGTTAAGTTTGATTTATGCCATTTTGCTGGGCCTAACACAATGAGGGGGCGTGGCAGGCGTGGGGCAAAAGAGCAGGGTTGCCATGCAACACTTTAATTGCCCAAATGACTGTTTATTGATTTATGTAAAAAATGCAGATTAATGCCATTAGTAGCAGTTATGTATTCCCCTCGCAAAAATACCCTTTCCCCCTTTTTAATTGAATGAATGAAAACGATGATATTTGCCCTGTAAAATTCTATATTTTGTATTTGACTTGTGCATGTAAATTTATGCCAGATTGCTAAGTATACATACATGTATGAAGAGCAACTGCGAAATAGGACTCGATATCTGCTTAATTATGGCCAGCTCTTACATAAATATTTAC
Organism: Drosophila biarmipes; assembly: GCF_025231255.1. Lineage (NCBI taxonomy): Eukaryota > Metazoa > Arthropoda > Insecta > Diptera > Drosophilidae > Drosophila > Drosophila biarmipes. Next base: position 16,927,889 of record NC_066613.1, on the reverse strand, counting down.
ACCTGTCTGCGCGCACATGTGTGTGCACATTTAAATGGACAAGGAATGAGGATAAAAACCACCCACTTAAGCACTCGACGGTTTGATTAATTAGTTTGGCAATTAAAACAAATTAGCAAATGAATTTCAGTTCGCTCAAAGAGCAATTAAAAACGGAATCCAATCAAATGAAAAGTGTTCATCATGTCAGTTGCAATGTCCATCTCGCAGGGGAATCACATTGCGATGTATTACCAAATTAATTTGAACAATATTTTAACTTTTTTCTTCTTATTCCCTTTTGGGTTTTGCTGTAAATAAATTTTGTTTGGCCCAAAGTTTATGATAAATCACTGCAACGGAAAGTTGGTCCAAACTGCAACGGCAAAATTGAGCTGCACAAAAAATGCCCTCGAGGGCCACGCCCCCTAAGGGAGGTCACCGGGAAACCCCCACAACCCTAAAAATTCGAAAATAAAAAGTTTATTTCGAACTGCATTCGTCCATGGCAAGTTTGAAAGCTGTTAAATTGCACAGTAGTTGGGAATCATTGAGATTAATAAATTTACTAATAGAAAACGTAACAAACTTTTTTTTTTTATTCTTTAACAGCCTCGGTGTTACAGTATATTCAACTTAAATATTTATAAAAAATATAAATACCTAACACATGAAAAATATTTTTTATTTTCACAAAAGAATTAGGTTTAAAAAAAAAAAAAACACAATAATATGGTTTATTTTTAACCTCTTTTAAAGAATTTATTTTATAAGCATCTTTTGTACCCTTTTTTAACAAAAAATTTAACAATTAACTGTGGATGGTTTATTTTATTTTTATATTTTATTTTTATATTTTTAAATCAATTTCAACCCACTGTTACCTAAACTGAAATTTGGCATGCAACAAACTAGCAACAACTTTGGGGACTCCCTCTGCACACAACTTTGGGGAAGGGCGATCCGCTCAGACAATGGGTGAGCACGTAGCAAAATGCAAACTGACTACCCCTCTCCGCACCTGTCACCCACGCCACCCCCTTTAGAGACCAGCCCCCCGAACCACCCCCTCCCCCAAGGTTAACCGTCGAACTAACACTCAACTAAGCAGATTTGTGATGGCGCGTCGCATGAATAATTTGCCAAATTAATAAATAATCACGGATTTTCTGGTTTGTTAGCTTTACTTTTTTCCTTTTTTGTTTCGTAAATCCGGTAGTCCCCGGGCCACGCCCCTTTGCGGCGTACTGCCGCCCTAATTCGAATGGTAAGCGCCATGAATTTTGCTCCCCAATGAGCACAAATTGGTTTCGCTGGCATCGCATCTCATCTTTTGTTTTTTTGGTATGACGGCCATGCGAAATATTGTGAATGTCGAATATTGAGTACCTCCACGCTGTCCGTTGCCATGGAATATTAAGTGGCTCGGCGATGGTACGGGAAGCACTGATCGGCCACGCATAAAGTTCTGCCACATCTAATGGATTGTCTGATACACATTCGCCCCCTCGTGCCGCTGGGGAAAAAACTTCGAACGAAGCTCTTCACTTCTCTATGGTTGATGGTAATCGAATTGAATTTACATGCGAGATTTTTTGTTTCGGTTTTTGGTTTGCTTTGGTGCGCTACAAACAATTGGAAATTAAATATAAATTTTGGTATCCCAGAAGGGCGAGCGGAAACGTGGGAATGTTCTTTCGGTCAGGATCCATTTTGGTTGGGTTCAGTTCATTTAGCCTGCAGCTTATCGCATTTATTCCAGATAAAGTGTTTTAAAATCTGATCTTATAAATCTGATGTTATTATAGGCAATAATACCCATGTATTGAGAGCTATTTTTAAAGAATTTTAGAGGATTTTTTAAAACAATATTTTTTGGAAACAGGGGTAAAGTTGTTATTATATTTAATGGGAAACTCAAGCTAAATATTTATGTATTAATTGTTTTTATTCAAATAAAATGGCTGAACTATTGGTACTAACTCGCATCCTAAGGATTATTTTTAATAATCCTAAGCTAAATATTAATTACTTTTGATAAAAGGAAAAACCGCATGAAAACCCTTAAACAGTTTTCCAAATATTTTTCTAGGCACCCAAATGGTCGGCACTTCATTTGGATTAGTTTCTGGCCATTTCGCTGGCATTTCAGCACTCTCAGTGCTTCATTTCGATGACTTCAATTAAAATGGCAATTAAGAAAATTCTACTTCCGTAACAGAAACTTTCCACTCACACGCACAAACTCAAAGCCGGGCAGAAAGAACACCCATACGCACTGTAGGACACTCACAAACACTCTAGCATATTAACGGAAATTAATTTCAGTGTTTCATCCGCTTGCACCATTTTCCTTCTCATTTTTTCCCTGTATTTTCACTCATGTGCTCGTTTTCCTTTGGCGTTTTTCTTTACTTTTTGTTTCTATAACAATGCTCTTCGCCGAGCGTAGTTTTTCCCTTTGTTTTTGTATAATTCCCGCTCTCTCCGCTTGCAGCTGATGTTCATTTCCCTGTGAATGCACCGAGTGCGGCTGAATGGCAAGGGGGGAGGAGAAGCGGAAGTGGAAATGGAAAATATGGAAAACTCTGGGCCAAAGTCAAAGTGAAAGGAGATGAGGAACAGAACAGGGCCGAACAGAACATAAGGCATTCAATGAGTTTTTGCTCCTTTTCCTGCATTCAATGCATCATCATATGCCTGAATGGTTGAGTGAATGAATGACTGACTGACGGAACGAATGCATGATTGAGGGGGCGTAATGGCGTCCTGATTGAAGGGGAAATAAATACTTAAAAGAGCATATGATAATTTTTCCGTAATTGTTTTTAATTTTCCGCAGACTATGATTCTTTTGAAATTGTTTCCACGAAAAATCCATTTTATTCTTATAATTGTCGAGTTTACTGCTATTATGGCTTCGTGCCCATAAACCCCACTATTGCCTTCTTTTGTTTTTGATTTCTCAACGAGTCTCGCTTAATAATTCATTCAATTCTTCGAAAACGGCTACTAGAGAGGGCAGAAACTTCAACTTCAAAGCAATGACCGCGACAGTTCGTCAATCCTGGTAAAACAAACGAAGCACAGGCACGTTAAGAGGTACTCATATAATTATTTATTAGATGTTTGCGGTTGTGCTCAGGAAAAATACTTGGGATTTCTTGGTATATATGATTGAAATTTATCTACATTTATAGTGAACACCAAGAAACTGATTTAACTGACTTTTTTGGCAGACATCTTATAAAAATGTAAGTTAATATAAACAATTAACATTACAATTTTTATTTAATTTAAGAAAGGGTCAATATTTAATTTTTAGAAAGGGTCTATAGCCAAATGATTCTTAATATACTTTTCTTAATTTTTTTTTCTTAAATGTTAAGACATTTTTAGAAAATGTTTACAATTTTTTAAAAAAACGTTTGAGACTATAAAAATGTTTGAGTGAACAAGAAAACCGCATGTTGAATTTGTAAGAGCCTGTCAAGGACTAAACAATACTCAATCATTATGAGAACCCCCTTTTCAAACCGAATTCCACCCCCATTTTCACCAAATTTCACCTCCCTGCGAGCATTTCACATCAAGCAATGTTCATGTCTGAAAATGCAAATTGCAGACAATCAATGACCACAGGAACAAAGGGCTAGCCACGTGAGTGGGTGTACGGGTTGACCCTCGTGAGTGTCCTGGCAACCAACTATACGGGGCACCCCCTTAACCCTCTCTGGCTCCCCTATACGGCAAACCCCAACCCAATCAGGTGTTGAGCTAGTGTAATTTATGCTCGGTCTGCTTCAATTGTTTGTTGGGTCCAGGCATATCGGGGCCGTCTGGCAAATTAAAGTCCTTGGGGTCCCCGTGAGTGGGTGAAATTCCGAGAGAGAGAAGACTGGCAAATAATTAATGCTCCTCACACATTGTGCAATACGTTGGTGATAGGTGGTGGGTGAAAGGAGAATGGAGAAAGGCTTAGACACGCTCTTGGCACTTTGCGGTTGCACTTGATTCGCTTGCGTAATGCAACAAAGATGCATCTAACTTAATTAGCAACCAAATGGCAGGAATGCAGACCAAACCAAGATACCCAGCCCCAAGCAACCAACCTACCAAACCCCTTTGCAATCGGATTTCTTGGCCAAGCTCTGGGGTTTCTTTGGTTTTTGTAGTACCATCTCCTTTTGTGGCATGTTTTAAGGTCCCGTGTCTGACAGATTTTCCAACACACTCAACAGAATAGGAAAAGGAAAAGCAATTAGCAAATAAAGGGAAATTCAAATGAAATAGTCAAGGCCGCAGGACCTTGATTATCTCCTCGAACAGATTTTCGTAAGCACCACATCAAGTATTTAAGAAGGTCAGAGATTTTTCATCCCTCAGCCAGAGAGAAGAAGTTTTCACAGCAGTTTAAAAATTCCCCTGCTGAAAAGCTTAAAAACTGCAAAACGAAGAGGGAAAACTTTTGCAATAACTCTTTTGTGGGGTGGTGTAGGGCAAAAATTGTTGTTGGTCTGAAAATCTGCGAGCAACCATAAAATATTGTTGTTATACGGGGGCTGCCCCCCGGTTTTTCCCTCCATTTTCATCCTTGGGTATAAAAACAAAATTAACGCAATGCATCGATGTTCGAGGATGTCCGGCGGGTTGGAAGGGCACGAGAGGGCGTGAAAACCGCGTAATAATAAAATATGATACGAAAACCTTGTAAAGCGACTTGCAGACAATTTATAACAGGGCAGCTGCAGTCCGAGGAACGGATTTTGGACCCCCGCTTTGTTTGCTTTTCGATTAAAGAGACGGGATTTTTCGCCAAAAAAAAAGGGGGAAACCCCACGCAAACTAATAGTCTTATATTGGATTTGCCAAAACCAATAGCAAAACATGTGCAGAAGGTTGAAAAACCAAACGAAAAATTTAATCAAATGCATTTTTGTTAAAGAAATCTTTTCGGGATAAAAAAAGGAATTAAAATAATTTAAATTGAACAAAAATTTATAATTTATTTACGGATCTAGAATGAAAATACTATAAATAGAATATAAATCTCTATATATTGGGTTAAGGAATTTCAGGGAAATTTAACTAAGCTCGTGAAATAAAACAATCACACTCGTTGATTAATCCGTAAAATGTGTGTGAAAGTGCTCGTCTCGCTTAATTGCAAACACATTTAAATGCACGCACCTCAGCCATTAATTAAATTGCATCTTAATTGATATATCCATACCATTTAAAATTTAAATAATTAATTTCGATAAATAAATACGCACAGCTATCGATCCGTTCGCCTTGCAACCGCTAAAGAATCGCCCGCCACTCGAATGCATCGCAATCAAATTTATTGCTACAGAAAAAAAAATAGTTCATTGGTAACAATTGAAGAGAAAAAGCCAGAAGCTGGAGGGGATTCCAGCGGACGCAGTGCAGCAACAGGAAGAGCAAAGTGGATGATATTACACACCAAACTGGATGAGCATGAAAGGGGTTTCAGAAGGGGGTAGATGGAAAACAGGCTAAGCATTTTGGGGTCACCGGATGAAAACGCCCCCACGGCATCCGCATCTGTGGCTTCCATTTCAATCTTTTTCCGTTTTTTTTTTCGCCTCCGTTCTTTTTTTTTTATTGAAATATTACCCCCGAGTCGACTGCACTTTGAACTTCCCACCCACGCCGAAGACTGCTGCAAAATGTCAAGTGTCAGCGAGGCTGGCCAGTTTTTGTGGGCCGCCGCCAAATGTCAGGATGCGTGGCACGTGCGGCTGCTACGGCAGTTGCAGCAGCAACATCGCTAGTTGCTGCCACACCAGCAACATCACCAACAGCAGCAGCAGCAGCAGCACAAGCAGCATCTGAAAAAGCAGCAGTGGCCTGTCACTTGCAGTTAAGTTCCATAATTTGCCAGACCAAGCCAACAACTTGGAGCCCAATGCCCCATTGCATTAGCCGCAGGCAGCTGTTGTGGCAGATGCTGCCATGCCTAAGGACCACAGCTTTAAGGACTCGTATCCAGAGGACACTCTGCTTAAGGTGCGGCACTGAGCTCTACACTATTTAGTTTTAATAGTTCACTTAATTGAACACAATATGGTTTCTGGGAGATATTTTAATAAATTTTCCATGCTTTGGGTCTGTTTAATAGGAAAAGTTCTTAAATTAAATAGGAAAAATTAAATAAATTATTTCATTTATAATAAACACAAATTATAATTTTTTGATAATGGCAAGTTTCTCATATAAAATGTGGCTATTTCACTTCTTTTTTGGAATTATTAAATCGGTATAGAGATCAACGAATAATTTTGGGTTATTCCACGTGGACTTCTTAAGAAGTACTTAATAAAAACAAATTTTATTTGCCTTTCTCCTACTTTTTTGTCGGTTTCTTTTAGTTTATTTTGCTGGGGGCTGGGGTTCGAAAGCCACATGTTTTCGGTCACTTGGTTAAGGCCTGTCCAGGCGGAGACGAACAGTTGTTGTGGCCTTCGTTCCACTGGTTTTCCGCCCGGCCAGCGGACAGCGGGGCGTATGCGTGATCTGGGCGGGGTCCTTTGTCCTTTGGCCTGTGTCCTTTACCCTGTTCTCGCCGTCGTTGCCTGTTTATTTGCATTGTTCGCAGGACATTCGCCCGCCGATGGTGAGATGGCCATGTTGGCGTGTGGCACTTGTGCACTTTGTCACTTTTGTTTTAACGCTTACGCTTTATTGAGTTAATCGCTTTATGTCCGGCATTTTCCCTCCTCTGTTTGCCTTTCTGCACTTTGCCAGCTCAGCTCTTTTAATTAATCCAGCAGTGGGAGATAGTTGCTGCTCGCCTTTACCCGCTTTTCCTGCTTTTCCAGCATTTCCCCTACCTGCATTGCTTTTCCAGCTGGTTTTAATCGCTACTCTTTCTCGTTGTTTGTCCCCATCTTTTTGGCAAATAAAGTTTAATGTGTTTTTATTGATTACATCAGTGCATGTCCGCCCCTCTGGCGCACCCCTCTTTTCTGTGGTCATTATATAAATACATACGCGTATCACCCAATAAAACTCCTCTTTTCCCTTTGGCCAGCTGGAATTTTGATTGAGCATGTTTGTTGATTTATGTGCGCCAGTTGTGGAATTTATGTGCGGTCATTGTGAAATCCAGCAGAAAAAACAATAAAAGCAGCCAAAGGAGAGAAATTAAATAAAACCGAAGCTCGTCCAAATAGTACGATAAACATTTCATTTAAAGTGCCCAAAAAAGTAATGTTAATTTTACATTAAATATGGGCGAAATAAAAATGGTTTCATAAATAATATCCCCTGCTTCTGCGGCGCAAAAGTATGCAACAGATTTTATATTACGGATTTAAGTGCTTGAATGGTCAATTTCAGGAGTTAATTGAAAAGTCTCGGGTTAATATGAACAGAAATTTGGTAGAGCTTGTAATTCACATTACTCTTTCAAGAGTGAATTGTATTGAAGATTACTGATTTAAATAGGCTTGTGTTTTACTGAGCACGGAAATGATTAACAATATTTTAATGCCCAATTATTTATTGACTCGGAGTGTTAAATCCTAAAGGTTGTTTACTTTGATTGAAGACTTTAAGAAATTAAATATTATACATATATTTACCATGTTAATTTGCCAAATATTAAATATTAAATATAACCATCCAACGAATCACTTATCATTTAATCCCAACTCTATTTATATTTAAATGCAAACTCCGAAGCTGAAACTAGCATTCAATTCCATTTTCCTTTTTATCCCCTTTTTGCGGCTTTAACAAAATTCGCTTCTATATTGAAAATTTCATAACTCCAGTTTGCAGAGCTTTGCATACGAAACGCAAGTTGATGATATATTATGTTGCATTTAGTTGCGACACATTTGCATAACACTCATACGACCTGTGAGCATCGCCAGCGACGGATGGAAAAGCTGAACGCTGAGGGATGGCTGTGGAATATGTAAATAGTATTTCAACAATAATTGCTTTTGAAGCCAAAGTGCCCAGAGATGCGTCGTCCAAGTGTCTTACCATGGCCCCCACAAATTCAATTTTCTCATGAGAGAGCAGACTGCTGCTCCTGGCAGCTAAAAATAATTATAATTTAAAACGGAATAAAATGCACAGGAATAACATTTACATTTATGCGTTTTCTGTCTTCTGCTTTTCTTGCGCTCAACGGAATACAATTCAAATTCAACAAGTTGGGGGATGGGTGCTTGTGGAAAACTAACGGAAGGAAAGCGGCAAAACGCTCTCAAGTGTGCAGATCTCAAAGGAGCCAACTGAATATACATGGACTGGTTTAAAATTAAACTAATGTTTATAGTTATTGCAAAACTATCCCAAGCTGCCCCAGAGAGCGGAACCAAGGGAGACGTTTCGTGTCCTCACAGAGCGGAAATGTAACTGAGCATTGAATAGCAATGAAGAAAACTGCACTGCACTGCACTCGCCGGCGATTGTAATGATGTCTTTCTCCACTGGATTTCCCTCCTATTTCCATCCTTTATTTTAGTTATGACAGGCAGGACTCGAAGGACATCTGGCCGGAGCCTGCTCCTCAGATTACAATCTTCTGTATTCTCAGGCCAAATGCATTTCCACTCAATAACTACCGACTTGAATATAAGGCCCGAAGACAATTGGAATTGGATTTTGCATTATAATAGACGGGGGATATGGGCTAAAGCCAAGTTAAATTGTATGACATGATAAAGAAAATGGTAGGAAGAATAAAATTCTTTATAGACACAATTTCGCTGCTAAATTATAAAAAAATAACTTTCATTAATGAGCCACATAAGTCAAACGGGTTTTAAATCAATTTGAAATGTAATTTCAGATGCCTAAAAGTAGCCAACAATATATTTTAATCTCACAAGATCAATGAATTCATTTATTCCTCAGATTAACGCATACTTTTAGGCACCGAAAAAACGAATACAAAATTGGCGCTATAAAGTCCATTAAAAGCACTGGCACTATTTAATTTTGTCAAGCCGCAATCCAGTCCCTCCATAATAAACTAATTATAATTAAAGCAAATGCCAGTTTTGTTTTGCCTGAGAATTTCACCCCTCAAACTTTTTAACCCAACATCAAGTGAGGGGAACAATTTGGGAAAACACAGAAAACGGCGCCGTGGGGCTAACGACACTCAAATCAAAAGCGATAATCTATGGCCCCCCGGCAAGAAAACCTTTCATAAAATACAGAAAAAAGAGGAGAACGAAATAAGTAGCCGCACTTTATATTTATGAGCAACATTCGCATGCAGCTTTAATGGCCATCGAACTGGAACTGGACAACAGGACCACGAAAGACGTCGACGATGACGATGACGCCCACAAAAAATACATTTCCTTTTTGGATTATTTAACTGCCATTGACGACGTTGAATGAATGAATGAATGGCTGGCTGACAGGAGGAAGGAGTCGAAAAGAGCGAAGCCAAGCAAATAGAAATAAAAGTAGGAGGCATGAACGTTGGCCCGCAGGCCACGAAAACCCAAGAAAAATGCAAGAATTTTCCGCCCTCGCTGAGAAAAAACTACCTGAGGGGGTGGTGGTGAGCGTTCGTTGTGTGACTGGTTATTTATTTGCTCGTTTATTTTCAGCACTTTTTCGGCGCATTTATTAGAAGTTGTTCTGCCTTCGGGCCAACTAAACCAAAAAGAAAATAAAGGGGTGGCAGAAAATAAAATACCAAAGACGAAAGAAAAACCTTCTTGAAAGGCTGCGCGAGTTTTCCTTTAACAGCTTTGCCCCTTCGAATTGAAAATCATTTGTAAATCAAATTGAAAACTCTGGCAAAGAGATAGCGCTATGCACATAACAAGCTTTGACGACGGGGTTGGTTGGTTGGCTGGCTGGTAAATTTGTCAGAAACAGCCAGCGAACATCATTCGTCATGATGATGGAGCCCCCCAGATCCAATCCCAATTCAATCGTTCTGCGCCATGGATTATATTTGCACAGCAGCGAACTTTTGAGCCCCCGAGGGCGGTGGGAAATAGCTGGGAAATGAGTCGGAGCCAGATAATGCTGATTAAGTCGATGGCACACAGGCGGCAGTTTCGACTTGTCAACTCTTATCCACGAAATTCTTAATTGTTCGTTATTAATGATGCTGCTGATACTGCGGCTATTCTCTGACTTTCAAATTGAAAATGACCGAGGGGGACGAACGGGCTCGACTTTGATGAATGTCCGAGTGTGAAAAACCGCAAGCAGGCTAATTGATTGCCCAAAGACTTGACTGGGATTTCAGTTCCTATGTTTCATCAACATAGGACACAAATCAAATCGTGGGCCATGCCAATTAATGTTGAGATAAAAGCTGTGTAAGTTAAGAGAATAAGACTCAAGGAGATAAACGTTTAAGATGAGACAAGAAGAATTTTAAGAAAAGTCTCTTTAGCTAAGGTGAGTGAGAATCGCGGAGGGAGGCTCTTAAGCTGGTGTGTAAGAGAATCGCAGAGAAAGGGCTTCAGTTAAGGAAAATAGGGATCAAGGATTTCGCTTAACTTAAACAAGAATCCAAGCACAGCACTTCAATCGCAAAACAGTGAGTGCCATAAATAAATTACTGCTTCAGCAATTCTCAATAAATGACAACCCTCTTCCACTTCTTCCCCGACTATCTGCTGTTTGTCAAACTGAGGAACTACACTTGACAGTCAATAAGTTGAAAGGAAATAAAAGCGCAGGGGAGAAGCAGCGATTTAATAGAGGTAGTTCTTGGAAGTGTAAAAACACTTCAGTTCCATTTGCCTTCTGATGGACGCACATAAATTTTCGATTATGCGCACCATTAGACACGAATTGAGGAATTCATCAAAGCGGATTTTTGGGCCTCCTTTTGTGATGGAAATTTTGCAGGTCCTGCTGTCTTTTAACTTGATAATGGTTTTGGAAAATATTGTAAAGTATATAAAGGGTATATTTGCAAGGGCTCGATTTGTCTATTCTACTGTACGAGTATAGTTAAGTCTGGTACTCACCGTGGTTGTGGCCGGTGTGGTGGCCGTGTGCGGCGTGTAGGCGGCATATGCCGGCTGGGGCAGCGGCGCCGTGTAGCGGTAGGCTGCCTGCTGGGCAACAGCGGCGGCAGCTGCGGCAGCGGCCGGGGCATAGCCCTGCGGGGTCCAGCTGGCGGCGCCGCGGTACGGAGCACCGGCGGCCAGGGCGGCGCCAGCGGCAGCGGCTGCGGGACTTGTCATGGCCGGTGGCCGCTGGGGGAGGGCGCCCTTGAGTGCGACGGCTGAGGCGGTGAGCGGGGCGCCGGGGAAGGCGCTGCGCGGTGTTGGCGGTGCGGCGGCGGCGCTAGACGAGCTCCCCTAAAAGGTATAAAAAACGGGTCATTAATTAAAGTACTTACAAATTTTAAGGAGCATTAAATATGGTGTAATATATAAAATCGATATAATATCCACACATGTGTTCTTTTCAGGTGATAAAAATATTAGAATTTCTTTCACAAGTTATAAGGGCCATACAAATTGTATTGTGAAAAAAGTCTACCTCCATAGAGTCATTAAGGTGGGCGATATGGAGCGGACATTGCTAGGGTTTTCCACTGTGCGGTTTAGTTTCGGCATAAATAATCTGGTTTGCACGGGGTTTTTGTTCCGACGTAAATAAAACCGCAGAGCGGCAGCTGCGGCCCGACTGTAAAGCTTTTGTTTACCGCTAGAAAAACCGCCTGACATCCGTTCTAATGCACACATGGTATAGGCAGTGCATATGAATTATGGCAGAGGGAGATTTTGTTTTATTGAGTGCCAGTTGCGCATTCATTGCAAAACGATAATAAAAAGGGATAGATGGAAAAAACTATGGACTATGGTATTAATACTCTGTAACATTTCAAGGAGTGAAAAATTCAACAGGATATTAATAGTAATTGCAATTAATCTATATATTTTCAAAGCAATTACTAAATTAAATATTTCAACTCCTGTCAAAAAAATGTACATTCGAACTTATAAATAAATCGTATTTAAAGAACTACAGTTTTACTAAATAGGACCCTTTAAGAAATGTATAGATACAATATTGTAAAGAAAATCAATTACCCTGCTTCCTGCAGGAACACCCAAAGTCCCTCAATGCAACCCCAAAGGGTTCTTTCAAGAAAACAAGAGGGTATCTATACAGAAACATGCCTGCTATAAATAATTCCCGCCCAACTCCCAGTTCAGCGGAATGTATGGGATGGATCTCCACATAACAGGGCGGTGGGCGTGGACAGATGCAACAGTCGCCGGGTGTCCTTGCTGCCGGGTCGCTTCCTGTGCGAGTGTGTGCTCCAGTTTTGCATTGCAAATGCATTTGTTGCTTTGGGCCATTTTCTGTTTTTCCTTTTTTTTTTACCCACTCACTCCCCCAGCAGTTCTTTGGGGTCACTTGGCATAAACACAAATAAACGCGCCTCTGTGGTTCACATATAAAAATTTATATTCCACTGAAATATACAAGGTGAAAAATGTGATGTTTTGGGGGATTTCCTCACTGACGTTTCGCCGAATCTTTCGTGGCATAAACAAAACCAAAAAAAGGAGGAGAAATGCCAAAAACGGAAACAAACGAGCTCCGCCATTTTTATTTTCGGCCTGATTGAGGTAGGAAGGAACTCGTGTGTGTGTATGTCCTGGTTTCTAAAAAGGATTCAGCTGGAGCCTTGCGTGCTGTCGCTGATTTTCCAATTGCAAAATATGGCAAATATTTGATTTTCAGTTTGTTTTTCACCCCATTTTTCCACATTTTTCTCTCACTCAGTCGATTTTGGTTTTCTTTTTTTGAGGCGGCTTCACGTTTTTCAGTTAATTTTCGTGGGCACGCAATTCGAATGCGGTTTGCGGGAACTGAAGGCTGAGCTGTGGGCGCCTGTAATTTGGCAGTTAAATGGCAGAGAACGAGTAATAATGGTTTGCCATTCGAATTGGATTGGAGGACGAGGACGACGACGTGTGTGTTTGCCGAGTGGAAAAAGTGGAAAGTGGGGTAATAAACGTGAAGGGCGGCCTGGGAAAATATGCATTCGAAAATCGAGGGAGGCGTGACAGCATTTTGACATAAACTTCAGCCTAAAGAATTGGATTTTTCAAGCAAATGTACGTGGTGGCTGAAGGAAAGGTGAGCCATTATACATGCTAGTTTGTCCATCGAAAATCTTCTTTTATTTACTTTTTATTAAAATAAAAAATTATTTTTTTTAATTCCCATTTGTAATAACAAATATTTTCATTTCACTCTTCAAAGATAATTCAAAGTTTTAAAATATTTATGGCTTTAAAAACGTTCCAAGAGTCACAAAACGTAAAGATTTAAAGCCGTTTGTCTTGCATCCTTTTTTTTGGCAATACCATCCATATAATAAGCCAAAAAGTAGGCCTCCGAAATCCTGTACAAATTGCCAACACATTGACACCATAGATTTTCCTTAAAAGTTGACTCCACATCCATTTACCCATCACATTCCCCATTTATTGCGATTTTGCCCCAGGCACATGACAGGCTGAAACACCACCATTCCGTACCACCCATCAATTGCCTTCGGTGGGTCATAAAATGGAATAGCCAAACATTTTAAGCGCACAAATGCTATAAATTTAAGCCGCTAAATTAGACACGTTTGGCACATTGAGCCAAGCCCCGCACATAAGCAGAAAGGCGCACACACACACACCTCAGAAAAATACCCACCCAACCCAACGGCCACCGAAAATAATCATAAAGGTAATTATTTTATCGTTCGTTCAAATTCGCTTAATTTTAAGGCTGACTGCAACGACGTCTGGCGGCTGGAAAAATTTCTCTACACAGGTACTTCAATGTGTATATAAAGGTATATATAAATGAAAAGCTAATGGAAAATATGAAGCCTAGGAAGCCTGGCCTACATCCTCCAGCCTTAATGGGCAGCTGTGGCTGTTTACGGCGAGAAAAAAGGAACGAGAATAGGAACGAGGACGTGATTAATTACCAAATTGGGAGCCATTATCGCGTGCACTTCGAGGGTGTTTGTAAAGTTTTTCCAACTCACGCACACACACAGGTACACAGGGAAAAATTGGGTAATTTTCATGGTGGCAGTAAAAAAATCGAATATAATTTTTGCTTATATTTAAAAGGTTTTATTAAAAGTTTTGTATAATTCTTAGATTATTTAGTATTTATTTAGTATTTTGAATTATAGAATTTTTTTTAGTATTTTGTAATGGAGTATTTTGAACTTTATAATATATTAGTATTTGTTTTTTTTTTAGGATTAGTTTATTTAGCTAAATCATACAACAATATAATACTGTTAATACAGATTTAAAATTAATTTTTAGTTATCAGTATTATATCCCTTAGTCAATAGAGTATTCCAATTAATTTCAGTACATAAAAGGCACGTAATTTGGTCGTGTCTTAAACATTTCTGTTGACGCTTTTGTTCTATATTCTATTACCCCGAAAACTGCTCTACTCTGTTATTGGTGTTCGCTTAATTTTTATGCAAAAAACGTTTCGTTTTGGTCCTTTCAGCCGGTATCCAGCGCTAGTCCTTCCTGGGGCAAAATCAAGCGCAAAATATTAATGATAATAATTTATTACCAACTGACAGGTGGAGAGACAACAGGAGGCACGCAGATGGGTGGGGGTCTATTGGGGTTTTGGGGGTTTCTGCGGAGTTGCTATATGGGGCGGCTATCCTCTGATAAACGCTTTGTGATTAGCGGTCGTTGTTGCTGGTTTAGCTTCGTCGCTACGACGTGGAGCGAGCCTTTGTCATTTTTATTGTCATTTTTTGAAAATTTATGCGCAAATTCGATTTTGCTGCGGGCGGATGAAAATACGTGAGTGGGGATAGCGTTAATAGCAGAATGGGGAGTGAGAAGAGTCTGGAATTCCCAGAATACTTTAAGAAGAATGGGGAGTGAGGAGAGTCTGGAATTCCCAGAATACTTTAAGAAGAATGAAGAATTTGAATAAGAAAAAAATACCAAAAATTTAATTAAATTCAATGAAACGGAGATGATTAATATGAAAATTTGTTGAAAAGGAATTTTTTTTAATATTTTTTGAAAAATTGGTAAATGACAATATTTGGTATGTACTGCTTTAATATTTATTTTTCAGTACCTTTTTTGAACACAATTTAAATACCGACGAATTATTTTAAAAAAAGACCTTTTTAAAAGACATAATGTTTTTTTAACAACAATTATGTATTTTTTACAATCCACAATCTACAATGTTTAAAAAACATTTCTACCCTTCAACTTTAATAGCCATTCATGAAATTTTCAAATTACTTAATGCAAAATCTGGTTGTATGGCAGATGAAAAAAATGCAGATGAAAAACTGCAAACAAAACTGGGACTCGGCTCACGACTCACTTGCACCAAAAAAGCGACAAAGGTGGAAAAGCATAAAACAATAAAATATTTGCATTTTCCTCAAGAAATGTTTGCACACACTCATAGACAGACGCACACACAAACACACACAGACAGATGTCTCTTTGTATAATTCATATTTTCCAACCACTTATTGTTTAAACTAAATAAAGCAAAAACTTTTTCCATAATTAAAACCGACGGCAGTGGCGGAGGCAACAACAACAGCCAGGTCTCGGGGGAGGTGAAATGGGTTTTTTACGGGGGGTTGAAAAGGGGGCAGTGGGCGTGTGTAGGCGCAAGAGCGGAAAACAAAAGGATTTTCCTTCATTTTGTTGCTGCCTTTTAGGCGCAAAATTTTCGCTTATTTTTTCCGGACTTTTGCCTATTTTAATTCTATGCGGTAAATTAAATTTTCGTATTGTCCCATGACCAACCACCCACGCCCACCCCCTCTTATTTTCCCGTTTTCCCTGCATAAAAATTCACGAGTGAAAGCGCTTAAGGGATGAGTGGGCGTGGCAATGGTCGGAATACATATAGACAAGACTCGAGGGCTAAAAATAGGCAGAGCTGCAAAGAAGAAAAGCTGCAGCTAAAAATGAAAATGAGGCGCATCGCAATGCCGCCTTTCATGAGTGTATGAGTGCATATATGATATGCAACTTTTCCTGCCTATTTTGCATATTTTTCTATGACTTTCGCATAAGGGGGAGAAAGGGAAAGCCTCGCTGATTCTTTTTCGAAATGATTTTATTTATGCTTTTTCTGCCTTGCGGAAGGGATGAGGAATATGGGTATGCATATGCATGGCTTGCAAATGAAACAAAAAATCTTACTTGCAGAGTAGACAACTCTGTCACTATTTGTTGTTTCGAAAATTTTATGCAAACATTTAGCAAATTGAATTTAAATTTTGTATACATTTTGTGGCTTATGGAATACCCTAAGTATATAAGAACTGTTTACTTAGTTTTTAATGGATTTGCTGTACAGAATAGTTATAAAGTGGCTAAAAATATATTTTTTTAATGTTATAAAAAAATAAAGAATATTTGAGTTATCAAATTAAATTAAAGAATTATTACATTTATTATTAGACCAATTAATTTATGCTGTTATATTAATATTTGCCAGTTTATTTTTCATGCCGGGCTAAGCTAAAAAACCCAAAAAAAAAATCAATCACATAATTCACTTTCCAAAATAGGGTCGTAAAATAAGCTTTTGCGCAACTAAAACGACTATAAAACAAGCGAATCCAAAATGTCTACAATTGCCATTATGCAAAATGATAAAATGGGGGGCCTGGGAGAACGCTCCCAACGGATCAAGATTACCATTCGGACGGATGAATGGATGGCCGGATGGATGACCAGGGGGAGGCAATCCATCTTGGGGCGTTTCTGTTTTATGAGCACGTGGCAAGTAAGGCATAAAAGTGGACGGGGGCCCAGGTACCTCGGAAAATGCGAGAGGCACCCAAGGAAATTCACTCTGCGAAGCGTGCAAGTTTTATGTTAACATCATAAACGATAATATATTACATTGCACGACAACATTAGGCAGAGATCCCCAGGAAAAATCTCATGCGGTGAGGGAAAAACAAAAAAACACGGACAGGATATTTCCCTTTGCGCCCGCCTGTGCAATAATCAATTTAAAATTTTCCACGCCTTTCGCGTTGCCAACAAATTTTCATTAAATGTTACAACCCAGCAGCGCAAAAAAGCGTCTTAAGCAGCAAGAAATCCAATAAAATGAACGAGTTGAAATGCCGTCCTTGGGGGTTGGGAAATTGGGTGGAAAGGCTTAGCTGCCACTGATTTGAACACATTTTTCTCCAGCTTATTTCTTTTTTTCTGTATTTTGGGTGCGCCAAAACAACACAACGCACAACAAAAACAATTGCAGACGACAGCGACAAAAGAACGAAACAACATAAAAAATGACATTTACGACAAAATTACATTTCCAGCAGTCAAAACGAGGGAAAAGGGGTTTTTTTTGGGCCGAAAGCTCGGGGTGTTAGGTGAGGAAAATACGTCTAAGCCTTTAACGCCTTTTGGGCCGCACCAGCAGTCAAAACAACAAAACAGTGCGGAAAAAATCGAGCGGGAAAATGAAGAAACTTTTGCACTAAGTGATTTCGTACGGCGGGGAAAGAAAACTTAGGAAACAGATGTTTTCCGGGTTATTTATGCCTATATTTTATTTGTATCGTGCAAATTCAGCAAAATGCCATTAGGCCTGGATATACACTGTACATCAAAAAATAGAACTAATTTAAAAAAAATGGTTGTTATATAAAATATATAGTAGATTTTATTTTTATACTTTTATACATTTCATTTGTATACTTTAGTACGACTTAAAAATTTATGTAAATTTACTATACATTTAAGCATATTTTGGTGAATTAATTTGGGTAAGTTTCGATCATTCAACTCAATAGAAATAAACAGATTTCTATGTTGGCTAATCCCCACATTACCAAATAATTTATGATAAACATGCTTTAACCATATAAAATATATAAAGCAGAATTTATTTTTGAATTTCCGAAAATTCCCATAACCATGTTAGCTTTAATGCCTTTTGCTCGCACAGCGAAACAAATCGAATTTTGTGCTAGAATATTTTTCATTTAATGCAAATTTAATTTTGTTTCGTCAAAAATCGAACACGGGTTCTGCATTTATGCACTGGCCCCCAAAATGCAATTTAGTAATTTAACCTTTCGCTGGCCAAATGGGAATTTCGACAGTGGAAAACAATTTACCAAATATTCACGTCCCGAGCGCTCTCTCGATTTTCCCTGGGCATCCTGCAATTGTTATTTATTTTAGGCCCAGCCGTAAAATTACATTTCACTTGTAGTTATGTAGTTTTGCCTGCCACCGACTGGACGTGGGCCAACTTTTGTTAATAAATTCAAATGCAACTGGCAAATGCAATGCAGTTGGCGAGGGTCGAAGGGAAATGGCGAACTTATGCCGGTCAGGCAGGCAGGCACGACTCATTTAAGCCATCATTTAAGCGCCCTTTCAGCGGTCACGTAAGCATCATAAATTCCGAAAAACCCCACCGACTTTGGGAAAACTTTTTCACCCCCAAGCGAAATTGTAATTTTAGTTTTAATGAAAATTTTTAACGCTCTCCGCGGCTGTTTGGCTCTTTTGGATGCTGCTGCTGATGCTGCCGGTGCATTTATATTTAGTGAGTATTTTTATTGAATTTTTAATGCGCACGCGGCACATTACAAGCGCAATGGCCAAAAAGCAGGCTATGAAATTTTATACACGCCCCCGCCACCCCATGAAAACAATTAAACCGAACAAATTATGAAGTAAATTTATCAGCAGCTCCCAAACCAATTAAAGTTTTTACCCTTCGGTATTAAAAACCAAAGAACAATAACGCCCAACGACCATATAAAATTAATTATTTCTTATTTCATTTGTCTTCGCCACGGCTTTTGTTTCGCCTTTGGTTTTACTTTGGATTTTTCTTGTATTTTTTCGCATTTTGTATGGCTGGGAAATGAAAATCTTTAAGCGGCTTTATGGTAACAAGGATGCTGTCGCTCGGGTAATCCTCCTTTGGGCCCGGCCAATAAATCTTCGCCCTCCAAACTCCCACGTTGAGAGTGGAAAGCCGCAGCTGCAGATTTTCTTTCCCAACCCCCCCTCACTCTTGGTGTTTTTCATTTTTATTTGTCTTGTTGTGGGCTTTTGTCTAGCGGTTTTCCATCTCTGTCATACAGAGCTCAACGCTCAAACCGCAGACTTAGATGGCCCCACAAAAAACACCACCCACCTCCAAAACGTCCATCGCCCAACGCCACCCCCTCCAGCAGGCTATTGCAAAACGCAAAATTTAATTATAATTTCCGGTTCTGCCTTTTGCATTTCGAGTGGCAAGTGGAAAATTATTTTCTTAAGTGTGTGAAAAGCGGCGAGAGGTCTGTGAAAATTATCCAATTTGGGATGTGTAATTGCCACGAGAGGCTGGCAGCGGTTTCGCTTTTGAAAATTCCATAAATATCAAATTGTTTGCGTTGGAAATATATTTACAACAATTTTAGACACCGAAAATAGTTCTTAGTTTCACTAATATAAGCTGAAAAATATAAAACATAATATACTTAATTTAATTATTATATTGGTGAAGTTTACCTACAATTTTTTTTTATTTTTGCTGAATTTCAGTGAGAAATCCTTGTCATATTTCATTATTGGTTCACCCCAGAAGTCTAGACTTCACTTAAATTCCTAGAATTCTATTGCCTTAAATGGTTTTCTCAAAAATATAATTCTAAAATATCTTTAATACGTAGAAGCCTTGTTGTTTTTGCCCCTTTTTCTGGAATTCCAAACACGTTTGGCGGATGTAATTCCATTTTGGCTGAATAAAAAACCAGCCGGCAGCAGCAGGGCCAAAGTAAACAAATGGTTTCCGCTTAATGTAAACAAATCGATGATGGCAAACAGTGGGGGAGGATGGGAAAATCCAACCCCTCATTAAATCGGATATGACTAGCGTTTTGCGGCGCGGTGACTTAGATTATGATACGCATCAAAAAAGCCAAACAAGAATCGCATTTCAAAGGAGACAGAGTTCCGTGAAGATTGTCCACTTTTCCGCTTTTTTTTTGTGCTTCTGTTTTTCCACTAATCTCACGGTCTGGTTGGTTTTCCCGCGGAAAAATCTGTTTTCATCTAGTTTTTTTTTTCGTCCAGTTTCGTCGTTGGCGTGTAATTAAAGGAAAATGGCAAAGGAAAAACAGTAAACTCGCTACTTGACCGCAGAAAAGCCTGCAATTGAATCGCGCACTTCTTTGGCTTTTCCTCAGAATTTTCCTTCAGCTTTTCTCCAAGCCTTTTCCTTTGCCTCAATGTTGTTTTAATTAAAAATAATCGAGTTTCTCATCGTCTTTCCTTTTTTGTTTAGAGTTTGTGCAAATTGCAACAAAATGAGTTGACAAAAACTTTTCGCAAGGCCAAAAAGGGTTTGCCATTTTGTAACATGTCTGCACATAGTGTCCCTGTGAGTGTTCGTGTGTGTTCGTGTGTGTATCTGTGTGTGCTTCGCTGCACGTGTGTGTTGGTGAGTGTGAACAAAATGAAAATGTCATTGCACATAAAGGCAGGATGGAGCGTACGTGACTCGCATTGCCGGAAATTAAGTGGTGTCCCAACACGTCCAAAGCGCACGAAGACGGAAAAAGCCACAGACAGGCGGGTGAAGCGGGGTTAAGCGGGGGGTGTGAAGGGCCTGCGGGGGGTTAAGGGATGCCGAGAACACCGTTGAGGTGTGGCCTGTGTTGGTGCATCCCGGCCAGGCAGGATGACAATCAAAGCCGCACAATGTCGCTTGTTTGTCAATAACAATGAACATTTTTTCTGAAATTACTTGGGAAATATTCTTACGCCTGGGAATCAACATAAATGTATGTGATAAGGTCTGAAAATTTATTCCAAAAGCATTAGGTATAAATTGAACACATAAGCTTAATAAAACTGCAAAGTATTGCATTGTAAGATCCAACATGAAAATGGTCTAAAATTTCGACCTTCTCAAAAAATAAATATTTGAATGCAGAATATTAGGGAATTCAACCACAAACTCATAGAGGTATCCCACGTCGAAATCGGAATCGAATAACTCAAGTTATGGAATCTAGAACTTCAGTTTTGGGTCCCCATACTGAAACCCATTGGAAAGACGCAAAAATCGAACATGAAAATGGGCTAAAATTTCGACCCTCTCAAAGAATGAATATTTGAATGCAGAATATTAGTAAATTCAACCACAAACTCATAGAGGTATCCCACGTCAAAATCGGAAACGAATAACTGAAGTTATGGAACCTAGAAATTCAGTTTTGGGTCCCCATACTGAAACCCATTGGAAAGACGCAAAAATCGAACATGAAAATGGGCTAAAATTTCGACCAACTCAAAAAATAAATATTTGAATGTAGAAAGATAGGGAATTCAACCACAAACTCATAGAAATATCCCACGTCAAAATCGGAAACGAATAACTGAAGTTATGGAACCTAGAAATTCAGTTTTGGATCCCCATACTGAAACCCATTGGAAAGACGCAAAAATCGAACATGAAAATGGTCTAAAATTTCGACCCTCTCAAAAAATGAATATTTGAATGTAGAATATTAGGCAATTCAACCACAAACTCAGAGGTATCCCACGTCGAAATCGGAATCGAATAACTCAAGTTATGGAATCTAGAACTTCAGTTTTGGGTCCCCATACTGAAACCCATTGGAAAGACGCAAAAATGGAACATGAAAATGGGCTAAAATTTGGACCTTCTTAAAAAATAAATATTTGAATGCAGAATATTAGGGAATTCAACCACAAACTCATAGAGGTATCTCACGTCGAAATCGGAATCGAATAACTGAAGTTATGGAACCTAGAAATTCAGTTTTGGGTCCCCATACTGAAACCCATTGGAAAGACGCAAAAATCGAACATGAAAATGGGCTAAAATTTGGACCTTCTTAAAAAATAAATATTTGAATGCAGAATATTAGGGAATTCAACCACAAACTCATAGAGGTATCTCACGTCGAAATCGGAATCGAATAACTCAAGTTATGGAATCTAGAACTTCAGTTTTGGGTCCCCATACTGAAACCCATTGGAAAGACGCAAAAATCGAACATGAAAATGGGCTAAAATTTCGACAGTCTCATAATGGAATTATTTGAATGTACATTTTTAGAAAATTCTATGACAAACTTATAGAGGTATCCCATGTCAAAATCTGAATACAATAACCAAAGTTATAAAAGTGCAGTTTTTGGTTCCCATACCAAAAAACCAAGTTTGACCTTTGTTAAAATAAATTTTCTTATTAAGATTTAAGCAGAAACATAATGGCTATCAATAATTGATAAGCTACTAAGCCCTGATTACTAAAATCCATTTATATGAAACAGGGGAAAATTTCACAAAAATATATAGAACGAACTGGTGTAAAACATATAACAAATAACTCTCGTGCACGTCAAAATAAATCACTTCAGCCAGAATCTGGCTGTCAGAGTCAGCAAAGTGTTTAGCACTCATTTGGAAATGTAAACCAAAGGCAATGCCTCTCGCTTTTTCGCACTCTAAAAACACTGGGGGTTTTTCCATCGGGCTGTCATGTTGCCGGCGGTTGACATGTTGCTGCCACGCCTCCGTCAAGAGCAAACTTTGCAATGGAAAACCATGGAACCCATAGTTACCCACCGCTCTTTCCGTTTCCGTTTTTCATTTTGGGCTGCGGCAATTAGCAAATAACTCACATTATGTCCGCGAATCGGGGCGACCAGGTCCTGGCCATGGTAACGCCAGGAGGATGTTGGGGGAATCCCCGGTGAAATGCTGGGTGGATACTGTTGCTGGTGGTGGTGGTGTTGCTGATGGTTGTTCGCTCGCTGTGCAAATTGATTGTGATTGCGTTGGCGATGCTGCTGCATTTGCCGTTCCTGACTCTGATTCTGATTTGGATGCCGATTCTGATGCTGATTGTTGGCTGCAACTGCCACTGGATCAAAACTCCCATCACCGGCCACCTCAAAGGCATCGCCGCCCTGCAAATCGGTCGTCATGCCATGCAAATTGAAATGCCATCGCAGCAATGATAAACGATGCAGCCGCTCATGAATGTCGCTAAAGTCATGCCTGGGGCCAGATGAATATGGCATCGGTATATCTCTGTATGTTTCTTTATCAATTTGGATCTGCAAAAACACTCGCGTGCGAAGTCAAGCCTTCGAACTCGAAACAGACACTGGCAACGTCCCAAGGAATCCAGAATTGCATAGACTATACAAAACTGAAGTTACCCGCAAGCGAATGAAATCCAAAACTGGAAATGAAGGCCAGCGAAATCTGAGCAATCAAAAGCAAGTACAATTGTTTGGAAAAAATCAGTCTAGGGAAAAAACTTCTCCAGTAAGGCAACGATTCTTGGCAAAATAAAAAGAGTATAACTTCAAAGGTAATTAAAAGACGTTCATTTGAAACTGATGAAAATTTGGCGTGTTATGTCACCATATCCGGAAATTTTATGTTTCGACATCTCGAGTTGGTATAAAGGAAAAATGCCAGCCGTTCTTTATGTGGGTTTTAATTTAAAGCTCTTTTTTTTAAGTATATATGTTCTCTAGCTTTTATTTATGTTAACCAGAAGTAATAATTTTGTATGCTCCTTGGTTTCCAAACTTAATTTAAATTTTTTTCCGTTTCTCAGTAGGCTTGGAAATGATGTTTGCATCAAATATCTTTGGGGATGGGGTCACTAAGGTTACGAAAGAAATTCCTAGGCTGGCTTTTATTTATTATTTTTTCACAAACTTGTATAAGAATATACAAAAATAAATAAGATAATTTCTGAGAACCAAATAAATACAAATTCGAGCATTAAAAACATATACAATAACAAATAGGTATAAAATCCAACCAAAGCTAAAAAAAATAATGATATGTGTACTGTTCCAGTAAACATGATTTTTATTTAGCATTTTTCAAAGCTTCCATTTTCTGAGTTTATAAATCCCCAAATTATAATACACTTTTGTCATGGTATTAAAATGTTTATGAACAGCAGAGGCAGGAATAAAAAAATACATATCCAAGGACAGTAAACCTTTTCTTTTTGGTAACCAGAGAATAATAAAAGAGGAGAATAAATAAGTAAAATGTTGGCAATTATTTAGGCTTTTAACATGTCAGCCACGTGGCAGCCACAAAACGGAAACGGAAGCAGAAAGGCCCACTCACACATACACAGAGACCAACTCACGCACACAGATATAAAATGAATTGAATTTTGATTCGGGTTTTGGGCCAAGAATAAACGTTACATATGTTATCGATGGGAGAGGAAATGTAACCGGAGTGAAGAAAAGAAAATTTAATTGGGAAAAAAAGCATTTTCCCATCTCGTTGTAATGAGTTCAATTTCAGATGAAAATAGAAAGGGACGTTGCTCGTGGCAAGATGTCAAGATAAATCTAAACAAATCAAAGTCAATTGCAAGGCTCAATCGATTGCTATTTGTTTGGGCTTTCAATTATCCAGGCAAACAAGCAAATTCCCCGGAAAACTCTATAACTAATTTGCCAAATTTAACAAAAGCCAAGAGACGGCGACGGCGACGGCGACAGCGACAGCGACTGGCTGTGCAAACAAAGTTAATTACAATAATGAAGCTAATTTAGGCCAAAAAAGGCAAAAAGGATGACCACAAATTAAGCCGAGAATAACGGCAAAGGACTCTTCGCAGGTGGAATGGGTTTGGGTTATTTTCGGGATGAAACTTATCTCAATCTGAGACGCATTTTTCAGCGTACTCTGCTCTTTGTCAACTCGCCTTTGCGGTTTTCCCTGCCTCTGCCCGCTTGAGGTCAACTAAAAATACTTTTTGGCTTTTATAATTTATGGCACGCTTGGCCGACCCACCAACCCCCATTTCTTTAGCCATTTTCCCCAACCTTTCCTCCACTTTCTCCACTTTATATTTAATTAGTGCGTGCGGTTGGCTTCAAACCTCTTTCGGTGCGTGAGAACTCGCGAAAAAGTTATTAACTGCCACTAATTATACATTTTTCAAGTGATACGCATTTATATTCATGCACTCTCCCTTTATATGTATGTATAAATATGTACTTTCTTCGCCGCTGGTCGTGGGTCCTGGGTCCTTGTTGCCATAAAAAGCTTTCCTGGTAATTAATGCTACATTTTTCTTCTCGTTTCGTTTTGGTACGCGACTCTTTGGCGCTCTCGTCTTAATTACACTGGATTATAAATATTAAAAACGGAAGCAGTTGCCAGTAATCAGGACATCGAGCAGCAGCAAAAAGGAAGTGGCAGCCATTTTGTGCGGCACAGTGAGAGAGAACTTGAGAAATGGCTCCTTAATGACACCAGAGAACGGGGTAAACAAAAAATTGCCGGATATCAGGTTGAAATAATCAAAAAGTGAAGAAAAAACAAGGAGTCGCAAAGATGGAGCTACACGATTCCATTTCCTAGAACAAACAATTAGTTGGTAATTACAAGGGGCGTTATATGTGTGTGAAATGAGAGAGGATTAGAAGGATTAGAAAATGTTACGTCTGGAAATCATCTAAGAACTTGCTCAAGTAATATATCGATTTTTATTTTAAGCAAACGACTATCATGTCTTGAAATACAAATTTTACTGCCCTTTGGAAGCATACAAATCGATGTACCGGAATCAAGTAACTAATATATGACAACAGCTGTTTATGTCAGGCTTCCAGAAAACATCAAAATCTCATGTTACCGAAAACAATTTCAATCTGCACAACCAAGAGGGAGCAGCAAACCATTTGGCAACAGCTGTTTATAGCACTTTTAGAGGCCTGAAAAGTTTACAGCCTTCAAGGAACTCAGAAACCCATCACTTATGTTGTGCGTTAAAGTGTGTATAAAATCAGATCTTAAACTAACGAGGGATATTAAGTGGGTATGGCAGCAGTAAGTGGTGAACAATGCGGCGTATACGCTATATTGAGTGGTACCCCCAGGATCATTCTTTCGGGCCCTTTTTTTCACCTCTTAAGTCGGCTAGATGATTCCGATGATAATAATGCAGCCAGAAATAGGACAAAAAAAGAAGGAAGTAAGGAACTATAGAATGCTCCCATACTTGAGAACAGGTATGGCCGAGGAACTTGACATATTCCAAGCCAAGGCAGCTGAGCAAAAATAAGTGGAGGTGGAATGCCAAAAGGAAGGGAATTCCAGCAATGGCCACCACTTCACACAGAGCTGAGCAGACTCAACTTTGACATTTCTCCCTCTCTTTTTGCCCAGACTGCCTCGAATTTTCCCCGTTTTCCCCACCCACGGCCATTTCCCTGGCAAACACAATGGAATGTCCACGGCATGTGGCAGTCAGATGTGTGGGCGTGGCGTTCAACTTGTTTTTGCCGCAAAATGATTTATGACAATGCATTGAAAAGTTCGTTCTAGGCTGTCAACAAGGGAGGGGAAATGTCAATAAGGGAGCAGAGCTGTAGTCTAGTCCAGAGGCGATGGAATACCGGGAAGGAGTCCTCAGGAGTGGAGACGTACACAGGCAGAAATGTACATGTTTTATGGGTTCTAAAAGGGTTGGGATAGTGTTTAAGAAGCTTTTCAACTGGGAAGTAATAAAAGTTTCCAACCATTTTCGACAGAACCTTACTGAAACCATGTATAAGAAAAATAAAAAAAAATGTAAGGCTTTCCATTTATTATCTTTATAATGGAATAAAAGAAACAATGAAATAATGGCCTTTCTCATGGCAAAAATTCTCAAAAATGTTCAAGCACGAATAGATAATACAAATTTTAATATATATAATAATAATAACAAATAACAAAAATGTAACAAAGATTATAAGAAGGACACCATATCTTGGTCATAAACTTCCTGTTTATCATTTTCCAGGTGTGATGTCTCCTTTTGCCCATCCATTAAACTGATAGCCATCTCTACGTCTTAGCTTGCTATTCTTATCTGTTTTTCAATTTGCAGCTAGAAATTGTTTAAGGCCTTAAATGTGGAAGAAGCAAACTGTCAGGGAAGCTGGCAGCCAAATGCCAATAAGTTGTCATGTTCCGACGACAGCTGCAGCATCTCGCACATCCTGCCACATCCCCCGCTCTACTTCTGCTCCTGCCGCATCCACCCACAATATTCTACTATACTAAATCAATCCCTTTTGCCCGGGGCCACTTACACGTTCGTCGAGAACGGCCAAAGACTACGGGCTTCCCGTCTTTTGGGCCACATTTACACACATTATTCAGGGTTGCAGTGGGTGGGAAGCCCCCTTCTAAGGGGGTTTTTCGGGAGGCAAAGGAGTAGTGTTGTCCCGACGCCTGAGCACGTCCCTCATATGCCACAAGACGCTGCACACGCTGACACATTAATGTCCGCTGCGGAACACCCAGACGCACCTGTCCTTCCTCTCACCTGTATCTGTATCTGTACATATCTCGTCCTGCAAAAACCTCAAAACTATCCAACCATTTCCGCTGCCTTCGCTGCCATTGTCGTATTTGTCTTATGAACTGTCAAAATGACATTCATTGACGCTTGACGTGTAATAAAAGGAACGAAACGAAACAAAATGAAATGAAATGGTCGAGCTGGCGTGGGTTAAATAAGAATGGAGGGCGTTCGTCACCGGAAATATCATTTTTCAAACCATTTTATGCTTGCCCACATTTCATACGCGCACCATGATTTTATTTATTGAAGGAAGTTAATTAAATTTAAAACTACGTTTGGTACATTTACATTTAATACAACAATTTTTATAGAAGCAACGGAAGAAGAGCAACAGAAAATTGTCATTTCAGTTATTTAATTGTAAGTTATCAAATTTTTACTATTAAAATAAACTTCTTTAAAAATAACAAATATATTCAAAAGCAGCTGGCTTTTTTAAATAATTTCTGGTACTCCAGCTTAAGGTAAATGTGAAATATAACTCATTCAGGGGGAGTGAAATTCCATTAGCGAAAACCATTCAAAAATTCCAAGAATCGCAAGCATCCTCCGAAAACCGCCAGGGCTAACAAAGCATTTGGTAATATTTTTGGAGAAAGGAAATTCGGATCAAGAGGCTGCGAGAGGTGGATGAAAAAGACGGATAACAGATTCAGGTGGCTGGCCATGGCAAACGTCGGAACGAATTTTTGCACAATGCAAACATAATGAGTTTGGGGAAATGCAAATAATTCGCAATGGAAATCATTATTGAGCATTGAACCAGACGACAGCCGTGGAGCTTAGCAAATGGGCAAGTCGGAGGAAAGGTTGGCCTCCAATACACAGTGGTCATCATGGTGGCGGCTCCACAGGAGGAGTCGAAGTTTTTCCTGTTTTCACAGCAGCTGCATTGCCAAGACTTTTCCCCATGGACTCCGGTGCAGCAACGAAAATGGAAAAGAAAATGTTTAAGAGTCAGTCCAGTTTGGCTGTGCACTGGAATGTATTTCAGTAATACATTGAAATAATTACTTTAATTATGTGGCAAAAAGGATAATTTAATTTACTCTTTTTATTCAAGTTTATTCCCTTTAAAGTAATCTCCTCCCGATAAAGTACACTTTTTTGATGTTTTTCCACACCTTGAAACATGTCAAATAGTCCCTTTGCGATATACCCATCAGCAACTTCTTCGATTTGGATATTATCTATCTACAATTTAAATGTTAAATTGTTATCAAAAATTACTCTTTATCTCTCAGTGCATCCATAGGCAGTAATGGGCGGAGTCAGCTCGTTGAGTGGGTGAGAGCCAGGCGATAATCGTTAAGCGATTTCGCTTCCTTTTCGTTTGTTTAATGAAGTGTTTAAAATTTACGATTCGAGCTAAATTTATTGCACTCGGAGTAGATATCGAAGGGAGGAAGTCCGTCCGTTCATCCGTCCATTTGGCGGCGAACCCACTCCTCGAAAAATGAAAAATCTCAGAGGGGAGGTGGGCAAAAAAAAGGAAGGAAAAGAATGGAATCCCCTTTGATGGCTGCTCGGGGAATCAATCTCACATGCTGTCCAAAGGGGGTCGAAATGGAATCCTTGCTGATTGGATGACACGAAATAAAAACGTTGCACACAACGAAATTGTTAATAGGACCGAGGTCGCTACTCCTCTCCTCCTCTCTCTATATATATTTTTACCCCAAAACCTCTCGTTTGCTAAGCCAATTACGTGGATATACCAGAAACAGGAGGCAAAAACAAAAGGACAATAAAGGGCTCCCTCGTAAATGCCATCAAAGCAGCTTAGCTAAGCAGAGTGACTCCTACTACTACGAGTGGACGAGGTATGTAGGTTCCCCAGCTGTGGTGAGCCTGTGATACTTCCGTAGCGTAACGTATACGCCGCGTTGGTTTTCAATAAACCGCACAGCGCACACATAGCTGCGGAAAATAAACCAAACTTGATGGCACAGCAGCACAAAAATTCTTTGCATACTTTTCCGGGCCCACTCAAGTGGCAAGTGGCCAACAAAAGCAGCAAGAACAACCAGCTCTTGATGAGCTTTCCAATTACATTTAGCTGTCTTGCTGCCTGTGTTAACTGTCTCTTCTGTCGGCCGGATAAGGAATTAACTGCCGTCCTCATAAAAGCCAAAAGCAAAAATGGCCCTCAACTGATTTCCACTGCTGACTTGGCGTGTGCACAATAAAAATTATCATAAGTTTGCCATCCCATGTGAGTGAGTTGCCTTTTCCTCCTCACTTTCCCTCCCCTCACAACCCCAAACGCAATTTGTGTAATGAAAGCCGAGCGTTTTTCCAATGCGGTTTCCTGTGAGCTCTTAGAACAGATCAAATCTCTCAGCAGGTGAGTCAATTGATGAAAGGAGTGGCTAATGAAAGGTTGGTTAAGTGCAGGAATAACTGATTTCTATGGCAGGAAAACGCTTCCACAGGAAGTACATGATGTGGAGATTAGAGCAGTCACTTTGTATAATAAAGTGAAAAGGTATTCATTTTTTTTTTTTTAGAAAAAGGTTTCTAATTATTATTTATTATTTATTTTTTTACGATTTCCTTACAATTTGTATTATAATTAAAATCTAAAAATCGTCTTATATCTCGATTTTAACTTCTCCCACCTTTTCAAACCATACATTTTTTATAAAGTTGACAGTTAGGAATATTCAACTAAACTGCTTGTCAAAAACTGGGAACACAGCCTTCATCAGTAGCTTCCAACGATTGAAAACGAACGATTGGAGCTCTTCAAATTATTTGTAATAGAATAAAAGTTTATTTTGTTTCAAAATCTTTGTGAAATGGCCAATCGCATGGGAGGCGGGGCTTGCTGTCCCTCAAGATGTGGACCCGCCTGTGCACCTTGTCCTCCCTGCCCTCCATGTGATCCACCGTAAGTTTAGCATTTTCTTCATACAACATATTCTGTATGATAACCAAACTTCTTATAAAGACTGGTTCGGCTGGATAAACTGTGGCCGGAGCCCTACGATCCCTGCTCCTTCAAGAACTGCCTGATCTTTGGTGGTCATGATGAGCCCTATGTGCAGCCCTTTGATCCCAAGGCTTGTGCTCGAATGCGTCGTAATGATATAGACCGATCCTTGGGTTACCCTATAGGCGTAGTTTCCGGTACTATAGTAGTAAAGTCGGGCATTCCGAATCAGGAGAGTGTTCGATTTGGTGGCAATCTCAAGGGATTCGCTCATTCCTATTACACCCGTCGCGATGAATGGAAGCCGGAGACCATCGACATGATAGTTAACGAGGGCCAGGTGCTGTTCAACGATTCGGAGAACATGTATCCCCCGAATTTCGTAGAAGCCCCCGATATTTACGATGAAAACGAGCAAAGGGTCACGCGTCACTTTAAAATCAACGACATTGAGTTTGCCATGGAGTTGGAGGCGCCCTTCGAGATCTACGGCTATGAAAATATCATACACAATCTGCGGAGGATTCTGAGAGCCTTCTTTAAGAAGGCCAAATATGGCGTCTTCTTCACACCCAACTGGTATCTGCTGATTTGGAAGGAGAAGGGTGTGTGGATGGTTTTGGATCTGAACGGCAGGGATAAAAGCACCATGAAACCCAACTATGAAGAGGGTTATCCTCTGCTCTTGTGCCTCAAGTCCTTCGACAATGTCGTCTGGTTGATCAAAAAGGAGAGTGATCTGGAGAAGACAGCTAGGTTTACGATTAGGGAGATCCTAGTGGTTCGTATGGCCACTCCGGGAAATACGGGGCAGAGTTGGGAGCGAGAGCATGGAATGCGAATGAGCCAATACGATGTGATAGCCTCCGATTACGCCTATGTCAAGTCCAATCTTCATCTGACCCTGAACTCCAAGGATGCTCTGAGGAATCGCAGTGCCCTGCCGGTGGCTGTGGCCACTGCCTTGGCCTCCAAAATCGATCATCCCGCCACGTGGGACCAGAAGATGTACGACAAGGTCATGTGCTATGGCGTTAATATGTGCAAGAATTGCTGGGAGCCCTGTGTGGATCTCAGTCAGCCCATGGATCTCGATGATTTCCCACGACAGATTCGCATGGGTCAGTTTGTGGCCGAGATTATGCTTACTCCCAATGTCTACGAGGGCTGGTGGAAGTGTGTGCCAATGTACAAGTTCAACGATTTCCATCTGATGTTGGAAAAGGCTCTGGATCAAAACGATTATGTGATCTTTCAGATCAACAATCAAATGTACTCGCTGTGGAAGAAGTCAGACTTTATCTATCTGATGGATCCGTATCGGCATAATATAGTGGGTCGCATTTTGGAGGAGGGTGAGGATCCGAAAAGTGCCACGGTTAGGATGTTTGGGAACATGGATCGTCTGTTGAGCGTCTTTCATCAGATTCTACTGGAATCAAACCGATCTGCTATATTCCACATACATACCCTAAGGATTAGGAATATTACGGAGTGTCCTCCGGGAACTGCTCCTGCTCTACTTCCTCCTGATGAAGATGTGGAGGTACGATCTCTCAATGAGAACATTCGCTTCGATGAGAACTACGACAAGTGCCTGCAAGAGCTGGGCGAGATCAGCGACTTTGAGGAGGATCTGGTCTCGGAGATCGAACCCATTGTGGAGGTCAGTTCCTCCGAGGAGATGGTCGAGGAGGAGGAAGGCGGTGGCGGCGGAGAAGTCGAGGGAGGCGAAGGAGAGGACGAAGAAGATTAACGCAAAAGAAATTTTTCCAGTGAACAATTTTCGGCATTTCGTATACATTTTTTACGATTTAATTATTTCACTTCCTGAACAACTGCTAAAATTAAGAATATAAATTATAAGTTAACCAACAATAATGTGTTTTATATATTATCGATTTTATCGATAGTATCGATAATTGTTTAAAACCAGAGAAAAGAAGTTGTAAGTGGAAAAACTAACATGTTTCTATAATTTAAACCTACTGAGCAGTTACAAATTAATGATAAAAAATTATATTTATAAAGCCCTATTACCATCGATAGTATTGATTTATTGACCAAACCTACATTTTTTGTTTTCACAGTGCTCAATAGATCTGACTCAGTAACATCAATTTGTTTTTAACAGCTTTCCCATATCCAACTTTGTCGCGACCTGTTATCCTTTCTTCAGGATTTTCCTCCTATTTTTTAACAAGCACGACAAGAGGAAAAATGTGTGCGTGTGGAGAGCGGAAAAGCGGAGATGGTGTGAGGACACAAGTAAAACATTTTGAATTAAATGTCACGTTGTCGGTGTAAAGTCGCTTGTTCAGCGACACGGCGACAACAAGAGGATATGGCTAAAATAGTCGTAGGACGCGCGTATCCTTGGAGCGTTTTGGTCTTTCTCTCTATATTATTGCCACCTCTCGACAAGCGAAGGGCGGTGGCAGGTGGGCGTGGTCCATGTGTGTCATTAAAAACAGAGCAGGTAACGTTGCGAAAAAAAAGAAATCGCTGGCGGCCTGCTGAGAAGCCTTACCATTTTCCCATTTTACCAGGAAAGCAAAAAAAAAAAAAACACAAAAAACACACTCTGGGGCATCAGTCACTTAGACAGCAGGTTACCTGTGCCACCTCATCTCACCTGTGCTTATTTGCATGGCTGACAACAACATTGTTGTTTTTCCTGCACCCGGAGACATTTCTGCCTTTATTTTTGCATTCGAGCGCTGGATTCTTCTGCGCTTCTCTCGCAGCGACAACATTTCACAAAAGTCGACAGCGCGAAATTAATGGAAATTTAAAAATTGCATTTTTCGACATCGGCGCAAGAGGGGCGAAAGTAGGAAAAAGGGTCTGACATTGTGGTCTCGCCTGTCGCTGAGAGATAATAGAGACGACAGGTTGAGTAAAATGCTTTTCAAGTTTCGGTACTTTAGGTTTTCTGCACTTCCTGAAACATCACTTAAATACCTGCGCTTTCAACTTTAACCATATCGTATTTAATTAATCGTATTTTCTGGCTTACCTGCAATGAGAAAAGAGAAGGAAAAAATCAAAGTTAGTTCTGGTTTTATTATGCACATTTCATATATTTATTATAATAAATTGCATTCACTCAAATACAATTAAAATTTCATCAGCTGAACAATCAAAGTGAGCGAAAAAATCAGATTTTTTCATAAGGGGTTTTTGTGCATTTTTTCGCTGTTTGCTGATTGCATTAATTTTTAATTTTGCGTGTAAATATCGCACTACCGCACGTCTCTGCTGCAGCAAATTGTTGGCGCAATTAATTTGTAGTTTCACCTGTGACACGCCCCCTGCCCAACTGTGGTAATTAAGCTGCAGCTGCCACGGCCCCGCCGCCGCCACCGCCCTTGTGGCGTCATATGTCAACGACAGCCGAACGACAAACTATGCAAAACAAAACCTCTGGAAAACCTAGAAAGAAAAGCGGCAAAAATAAACAAAAACAAAAGAACGGCCACTGGACACAGGACAACGTTTCCGGGGAAAACTGTGGGAGGGGCTGGGTGGTTTTGTCGCAATTTTCCTGCTAAGTGCACATGATAAATTAATGATTGAAGCCTCGTATAGGTGTGTGTGTTTGCCGGCAAATCGAAGCGAAACGTCGCCTATGACAAAGTGATTAATTGTCAGGCTACTGCGCCAAAAACAGGGACGGCGGTTGGGGGAAATAACTAGAGCAGGCCTATATATCCATCGACCCATCACAGGTAATTTGTGCACTTTTTGACGTGGCTTGTCCCAAGAAACCTGGCCATGAAAATAAACCTCGGTCTTAACACCACCCACCGTTGCCTGTTAAGTGGTTCGACGTGTAAATTGCCCCCCTCTCATTCCCCAGCCCCCTTTTTGGCTGCCGCAAAGTCAAAGCAGACGTCGTTAGAGCCCACATATGAGAACTTCTGACTAATTGATTGGGCAACTTTTGTGCCTCGCACGTGGGGGTCGAAAATATGAAGCGCAATTTTGCAGGCCATTCTGGGGTTAAATGGGCTTCAAATGAAAAATGGAAAAAGTTCTTTTTATTTGCTCGTTCAAATGAATTCATAAAAGATATTACGTATACGCACCGTTGGCGGATAAAAAGGGAATTCAATCGTAAATATAAAAACAAACCCTTTAAATTTTCAAGTTCTTTAAATACTATACCCTAACCAACATTTAAATGGTAATCATTTGTAAATTGTAAATTGTTAGTTTAGCCCAAAAACCAGGACCACAAATAAAGTGAAAAGAGGGAAATTTACATTAACTGACAACGACAGTAACTATGTGTAAACAATGGCTACATGCAATTTCCACAGCAACATTGCAACAACTTTGACAGCAACTAACAGAAGCAGAACCACAAACTTTGCGATTTTCCAACCAAATCAAAGTGCAACGGGAAAAGTTGGAAGCCAAAAACTTGAACCAACTAACTAGCAAGTTTTTTTAATTTTACAGAAATAATCAAATATTTAAGAATGCTAAGGAATTAGAAGTGGACCAATTTAATGATAAACCTCCCTTATTGTATAGCAAACAAAATAAAAATCATTAAATACCCACATTTAAACACATCGACCTGAAAAGAAGTGAAAATAATAGCATCATGCTCCATTAGACAACCATGTTCCCTGAGGCAGAAATGCGTTTTAAATAAATTGCATTCTTATGTAATAAATTCTGGTTTGGTCTCAAATTAAAGCTGCAAACTTAGTTTTTATTGAAACTTTGGACTGCAGGGGAAAAAAGGGGTAGAAAATCCAGCTAATATGCAAATATTTGCTTTAACCTGCAGGCGGGCATAAAACAAATATCCCGAGGAGTTGCATAGATAAAACAATGCATGCAAGGGAATATAAAAAAGGAGTGGAAAACAAAGCAGGAATAATAACGAGCTTTATGAGAAGGATTTGCATAGATGTGGGTGTTTGCATGTGGGAGTTTTTATGGCCACCACAACACAACTGCAATTGCAGTTAAAAGAAAACTCTGTTTCGCTTTGCCACTTTTTGCAACCCTTCTTCTTTTTTTTTTTTAAACCACCACACTTCAGTTGCAACAATAACAAGGAACCGCCAGACGATTGTCCCTTGGCCATGGCATCATCATCATCATCCTGCCGCGTCCTTTGGCATGTTGGCCATAGGATCCTGGCCGCAAAAAAGCATTCCCACAATCCAGTGTCCCTGCACAGTTAACAGTATTTGCATGTAATTAAATTTTCCACTCGGCAACTGCAAACTGCAGCTGCTTTCTCCTATTTGCACAGGACTGAATAAAAAGTGCAGCTTGTTTTGGCGGGGAGCATGGCGGTGATTCTATTGCCCCATGCAGGTTTTTCCCACTGAATGTTCTCCTTTTTTTTTTGATCACAAGGTGACCTCATCACGTTGGCCAGAAGTTGTGCCATTAAATTTGTAATTAACCCAAAGTGATGCCGAATGAACAAGGACAGAAATCGAAATTGGAAACGAAAAGTGATGATGTTTGAGTCGAAAAGATTTTATAACAGATATTATATAAATTAAAATACAAAATAAATGTAAGGCCTAATTTACAAATTGTCTATTGCAAGTTGGGTTAATAAAATAATTTTTAAAATATCTTTTTATTGCATTAAAAGATTTATTGAAATTACAGAAAGGTGGTAAAAGCCAAGTTAGGTTTATACCATGTCAACTCTAATTCGCAACTCTTTTCTTCATTCCTATTCCTCTCTATGTATGAAGCTCATTGCCAATGACGCTTGCTTCCCTCTGACCTTTGACCCTCAATCGTGCGAAATACAATTTTCAATTATCGAGAGATCTCTGCAATTTCCCTGCCATCCCACAAACAAATGCAAATCAATTTCCCGGCAAGGAGCCAGGCAATCAACTCGGCCAAGAGGAGAGCGAAACAATGCCAGCAAAAACAGCCAATAAAAATAAGCCAAAAATATATAAACAACAATTGGCTTGAGGCAACGGGCAAACGGCAACCGCAGAAGCAAAAACATTCCACATGCGAACTTTTTATGAGGCAAGCCAAACAGAAACAGCCAAAAAGGAGCAGTGTGGCAGAAGCCAGCAGCTGAAAGCTAATCCCGGCTAAACAATTTTCTTGGCCACACCAATTTAATGCTGCTGGCTCAGCGGTGGGCGGGAAATGCCGAAATGAGCTGAATCGAATTCAATTCCGATCCAAAACACTCGATATAAAGCAAAAATTTCTATTAAACCAAATTGTTGCAAGCGCATAATAAAAGTCAAAGAGAAGGAAAACAATGGGGTAAATTATTGGTGGCAAACAAATGGGTAAATACCCTTATTGTGTTGAAGGAAGGATGCCAAAAGTGGCAGACAAAACAAGGAAATAAATATTTGAAGCAAAACTGGTGATTTTTAAACACCTAAGAAATAAAGCATTCAATTTGATTTTAAAATATAGAAGTATATTTTAAAATCAAAATTTATGCTTTGTTCTTGAAAACAATCATATTAAATTTCAAAAAACAGGAAAATATTATTTTAATTCAATATATGTGAGTAACTTTGCCTGTATTTGTTGAAAACTTAAGTTGTAAAAAAAATATATCGCCTAAAAATGTAATTTAAGAATCTATTTTTCTTTAAAATATTTATTTAAATATTTTACTAAAAACATATTATTTTTAAATACTAATACAATTCAAAAAGTTTATTTTTTAAGAGCAAACAAAATCAAAATGTTATATAATTTTATTAGAGTGTAAGGGCCCACGAAGGACTCCCAAGAATTCGCTGAACTCAATCGCTGAGTGGCAGCTGGCTCCCACAGCAAGACACACCAGCAAATATACTGCAGGCTACAAAAATAAACAACTTCCCTTAGATACAAACTCAAACACACACACTCTCGGGGGCAAAACGCACTTAATGAGTAAGGTGTAGAAAGAAATGTAAACATATACTTAACCTCCAGCAAAAGAAAGGCTGCTAACGAAATAAAAATCAACAGAAGTGAGATTAGGGGTGAGTATCTGTGTGTCTGTGGTGTGAATATGTATGAAGACAGCAAAGTAAAGCCAAATGAAATAAAGGAAAATGTAAGCAAATAATAAAAGGAAAACAGCTAAGCGCTTTTCCTTCGCCCCGCAGGCAGTCGAAAAGCCCCAAAGACCAACCTCGGAAACCACTTGGACATGAAAAACGAACTGAAGGTGTGTGATTACGTATCTATGTGTGCGGTGTGCGTATGTGTATGTCTCTGCGGCTTTTCCAACATATAATTAAGTGTCTGGCAAAGCGCAGCAAAGTCACGTAATTCTATTTAAGTTTATTTAATAAAAAGAACACGACGGGCACAGTTAATTAACAATTTCTCTGGGCTTTCATTTGCATTTCTCCCTCATTCTCATTCACTCAAAGCGTACTACGCGGCGTATGAGTAATGTCCGAAAATTGTATTTGGTCTGCTTTTGGTTTGCCCGCAAAATACATTTAATTAAATACCTGTTAGTGTTTCAATACATTTATTATATTCTACAAAGTATTTCACATTTTTAGAAAGCTTGTACAAATGTTTAAATCCTGTTTAAATACTTGAAAAACCACCTTAATTTTAGGGATTCGTTTGATTTACTTTTCTGTGGAACTTATAAATTTCGTCCGCATGAAAGAAAAGATTGCTTTGGCTTTTATCTATGCCATTAATCAAATGAACCTCTAATCCAGAACGGAACTCTGAAATTGCATTTCAAAATGCTGTTATATCATACGGATTCATATCAATGTCACATCTTTTCCGCCAATGATTTATGCTTGCATAAAAAATTAAATATAATTTCTTTATGCCCATTTCCTGCCGGGCAATTACACAAAGGCAACAAAACAAATGAAAAATATGCAAATTTTTAAAAGCTCGCATATAAAAAAGGTAGATAGGGCTAACCAAAATACGTTTTTGCGTTTGTTTCACCGCAAAATGGCAAATGGCATTTTATGTGCATAAATGTATATGCATAAAAAATGCCCTCACAAATTTTAATGATGTTCGCAGGGGCTCTTAAAAAGTCAACGAAAAAATGTTGTAAATATTTCATAAACAAAAGAGAAGGACCTTTTTGCATGTTCATTAAATATTTACCAATAATTTTGCCTGCCAAACGAATTTTTGGGTTTATAACGTGGCGAGTACAAAGGGCAAATATTTTAATTAATTCTAATGGCGTGGAAAAAGTGTGAAATTCCCAATTGCATGCAAATGTGCAAATTTAAGGGCGTGGCAGACATTTCAGGAATGGTAATGCTAGACGCTTTGTTGAAGCCAAAACAATGCCAAATGGGCCAACAAGTCAGTCCGTCCAGTCAAGTCGGGCCAATACCAATTCCAATACCAATTGCAATCGGCTCAAGTCAACCGACAAGCGGACAAGTAAGTTGGCCAAAAACTTGACCAACTTGGAGAGGCGCTACTGCCACAGCGGGCGTGGCCCAATCGTCTGTAACAACCTGCAGCCAGCTCGAATCCATCAAGGTAGCTGCGGCCATGCCCCCATCCCCAATCGATCTCCCACTCTGTTTGATTGGTTTATGTGTTTGATTGGCAATTTCTAAAAATAAAACAAAATTCTCTATAATACAAAAAGCATTTCTTGCCGTCTCTGTGTGTGAGTTCGCATTGGGTCTGTTTGCCACTTGATTGCGGTTTTAGACTTTTCCACTTGTTAAGTCTCATTCCGCAGACGAGTTTTGCTTTAGCGAGTCGAGTCAAGCCGAGTCGAGTGGAGTGGATAGCGGCTGACGTTCGAGTTGCAGTTGCCCCTGTGCCCATGCCGCTGCCTCTTCAGGCTTTAATTTAGAACGCTGAGCGTTGAACGCCGCCCGAGAGGCGCAAGTGGCACATGCAGCACGCAGCCGGGAAATGGGAAAATGTAAATAAAATAGGCAGTACCGTAGGATTTAAAGAAAATTTTTAAAACTATCTATATTTACCTATATCTAAAGGGAATATAACAGATATATTATCTAAAAATTAATTACAGAACAACTATTTATTTATACTTTGAGCCAAAAGAAAGTTGTAAAATATTATTATTATCCCTTTATTGATTTGTATTTATAATCAAAACTTTTATATTAAGACATTTCTAGTTGAGTCTGACATTAAAAAAACATAAGCTCTATAATTAATACAAAATATTTTTAAAAAACATTTTTGAGAGTCTACGTTTGTTTTTTAATTTAATATGTAACCGAAAGACTTGAAGTTTCAAGGACAAAAGTCTTTTTGATATCAGGTTTTATTGTTTCTCAAACTTCTGTCTTCTAAAAGAAATAAAAACAATCTAGGAAAAAACAATTTACAGTTCATAGATTATTTTAAAAATATTTTCGAAGTAATAACAAAGCTTTCTCGAACCTATATCCCCCAGAGATCCACTGCCCCGTGTAAGTTATAGAGAAAGAAAGGAGAGAAAGACAGATAGACGGCGCTCGATAGGCAGCCAGACAGTTAGACAGAGACGGCGACAGGGGCAGAGGCATGGGTGCAGGTTTCCAGAGGGGCACACAAAGACGGTGCAGGCAATGAGCGTATAAAACAAATTGCATATCGCTGCAGAGGAACCGCTCAGTAACAGAGACAACAAGAGCAACAAAAATAAACTGCAATAAAATAAATGAAAATGCGCTTGGAAAAAGCATTTCAAGTGCATTTCAGGAGGGAGAAAGGGGGCAAAAGTGGGGGAAAGCGACGCATTAAAGCACGGCCAGACTGAAAACTCAGGCCCCCAGACCCAGACGGGTGTCTATTTAAACAGTCTGCAAGTCTGTTGGGTGGGCCGAAAACTGAGGGGGGAAATGGAGGTAATAGATGGATAGCCTGGGCCCAAAACCAAAACCAGAATCGACCGAAAAGCCAGCGGGGCATGCAATTGTTTTAGGCCTTAAATAACTGTATTTTCCGTTCTGTTCAGCTCGTTTCAGTTTGGCCCAGCTCAGTTCAGTTCCGTTCCCCTGGCCATTTTCGGTCGTTTGGCGCTAAGTGGGGGGAGGTCCCTAGACCCTATACCAGTATCTCCCCATCATCTTTCCCACGCGAGGCACAGGGCAGGGCAGAGAGCAGAGAAATAGCCGGCAAAATTGCACATGCAAAATGTTATGG
This sequence comes from Drosophila biarmipes, assembly GCF_025231255.1. Lineage (NCBI taxonomy): Eukaryota > Metazoa > Arthropoda > Insecta > Diptera > Drosophilidae > Drosophila > Drosophila biarmipes. The sequence goes on along the minus strand of NC_066613.1, from coordinate 16,887,409 downwards.
CATGTAATTGATGTCATTGTATCTGCCTGGAATGCATCGAAGACATGGCATATGGATATGGATAGATACGGACATTGATCGTGCCCATGATTTATGGTTCGTTGGCTTTCACCCTATCCCGCCAAAACGCCCACAAAGGCACAGAATAAAAAGGCTGTAATAATAGTAAACATTTACCATGTGGGATAAGGTGACAATGGAATAAGTGGCTCGATGTTCGGTCGGTTGGCTGCAGGGCGATTATAACGGAAATTGATGGGGGTTATTATGGTCATAATTACGATAGCCAAAGTGGTAATCGCGGGATCTGTGGGTGGTTCTGCAAAAGCATTCACTTTGCATCTCTGCAGTAATTTCCTTCAGTTTGGCTTTAGTCAAAAAAATGCTGATAATTAAGGTATAAATAATAGGATATTGGCAATCTTTTGGCATTTAAATATTTTTAACACTCTCTGAACTCTCTCTGCTAAAAAGCATATATAAAGTGAAGGTCTAGCTAACATCAATGAATATAAAATATTTTTTAATGCCTTGATAGATTTTTAAAAAGCTGTCGAAATTGTTGGTACAAAATGTTTGACACCCCAATTAGTTACCAATCACCACTTAAACGCTTTTACTATGAACCAAAGACTCCCCCTTTTCTCAAAAATACCCATATTGTTTCCCTACATTTCTTCCTTCACACCCATTTATCACCTACACCTTTATTATAAATTACGATTACCGGTAACTCAAAAACTTGCGCAATTTCAGCTGTCATCTATCTAAACTTCACTTCTATTCCATTCGGACAAATGGCAAACTTTGTGGAAATGGATCCAAATGAATCACGCGTATGGAATGTGAAATCAATTAAATGGAAATCAGCTGCAAAAAAAATAGAAAAAGGAGGCGGAGTTGGTCAGAGGAAGAGATATATGGATGGACAGAGAGAGAGAGCAGCGATAAAAAAAAACCAGACAATGACAATTTCCCGGGAGGGAAAGAGGCGGCCGTTGCGGACAAAGAAAAGTCCGTGAGCAGGTGCATTGACTGTCAAGCTCTAAACGCATTTTTCCAACCCCCCTAGCAACCCCCCCTCGAAAACCCCTTTGGGCCAGGCCAACTACGCTCGGCGTTAACTGGCTTTGGCTTTGGCGCTGGCTTAGCCATTCCATTCAGAGAACGAGGCGAGGCTAAGCGGATGCATTAGACGATGTTGGATGTTGGATGTTGGACAACGGCAAACGGAACAACGCCAAAAGAAGAAGAAAACAGGAAAAAGCTTTGCAGAAAAGTGAAAATTCAGAGGGGGGAAAGCGAGGCAAAACTAGTTGCTAGTAAAGGAAAAAATAGGAGGGGCAGAACATCTTCCAATGACGCGAAGCGAAGACGTTTCTAACGGTTCAACAACATTGAAGATGCGACGTGAACCGCGATATAGGAATGCGCCATAGCCATAGCTACCTCTCTATACGATACATCTCCATCGTTGTCACTGTGTTTCTTCACTTTTGCTTGAGCATGTTCTCCGGTTAGTATCTGCCATCTATCCTCCGCACCCGCCACAAACCAGATTCCCTAACAATGGCCATTAGCAATCTGCAGACTGTTGCAGATGTTGTACCATCAGCAACAACTTTGTTGCTCTATCTGGCTGCCACAGTGCTATAGACATAGTCAGTCCATCCAAGCGTATAGGCGACAAAAAGTTGCTGCCGAAGTCATCGAAATTGCAGACGTCTGATGTTCAACGTTGTCGTCGCACCACGGGGCGTATGAGTGTGCTTATTAGCAGAAAGTAGATAGGGACAGTGGGTTAGATAGTGACGGGTATATAGGGGCATTGGGTTTTCGAAGGTTAGTCCAATTGATAGGAACCTTGGAGGGTACAATGCAATGGATTGGCGGAGTAAGGTATACAAAAATAAGAAAATACATTACAATGGATTGGCGGAGTGTGTTAAACAAAATTAGCGAAGTAGATAGGGACAGTAAAGTAGTAAGTAAAGCTACATTAAAAGAGCGGAGTAAATGGGGGCAGTAGGAAGTAGTAAACTACTATACTACCCTTCACATAACGTATAGGTTTTGATTATAATAAGGCTAACTTAAAAAGCGGAAGGAATAGGGAGTAACCAGCTAAAGTTAAGTAGATAGGGACAGTATGAGCAGTACGACTTCTAGAGAATGCATATCTAGTAAACACGATTCGATGCGTGAGTTGTTGAGTTCTCCCTCGATAAAATAAATTTAGACAGAACTTTCGTTTGTGCTTAAGTAAGGTAAAAACGAGGTTGGTAGGTCAAGACGGTTGTTAAATGAACGAAGAAGAGGAAAGAGGCGACTAGACTTTAAAGTCGTAAAACCATAAAACCCAACTACTATTCACAGCTTGGCCAGCTAAAGCACATTCAAAGTTTTCAAACAAACATCCATTGAGATAGTTTCAAGTTTAAGAAGCTTTATATAAATACAAACATAAAACCACTTCCTTAAAGGGTAAATATTTAGTAATGATTTATTAAAGACCCTATTAAGAAACTTTTTTAAATGGTATTTGAAAAATATCCCCTTAAAAGCATTGAGTAAAAGATAAAATGTTAAAATTAAAGCACTTAATTTTCACTTCGTTTATCCATTTTAAAGATAACAATGTCCGCTTCTATGCCTTCGTTTGTGCATCAGAAAATTTGAAAATATATTTGCGGTCGTTGCCTTTGTCAACTCATCAGCAGCAGTATTTTGCATTTCCCAACGACCACCAACTAACTTCCAGCATTCGTTAGGCAAAAATTTTCCAACTTCGACTAGTTAACCATTTCCACGTCCCCACACCACTTCTCCGCTACAATTCTCAGCCAATTTTATACAGAGACGAGAGGTTTTTGTACAATTTTCAACGTGTAATTTATTTTAATTAACCAACTTGACAAAGACAAACAGCGAAGATGAAGTCTGGGGGAGAGAAAGAGTCATCAGTGGGAGCTAGAAATGAAATTTCATTTATTCATAATTCAATTAAAAATTTAGCAAACATTAAATTAACAACTTGATTAGCGCAATTCACGAGATATTTAATGGGATTAGGGAGGCAGAATTTAATTTTAGTCAGAACGCTTTCCCCACGTACAGTAATTGCCATCAAAATAGAAGCACCCGCCGCAGCAGCACTCGGAAAAGTGATAAAATAAAGGCGGGAGGGAGGAAAAGCGGGAAAGCAACGAAGGCAGCAGCAGCGACAGACAAATTATGAAGCAGGCAATAAACTTCCGCTCAAAATTAGCGCAACTTCCTGGCAAGCCCCAAAAAAGACTCTACCCCATACCCCATTCCCTGCTCACCCCCTTGTACCCACGCTCCTGGCCACGCCCCCAACGCCCCCGTAAAAAGACGCTGACATGCCAAGGCAAAGAGTAGGCGAATGGCGATGACGCTGACAGCGGCGATAATGATGATGGGAAATGGGAAGGGTAGTGCAAAAAGAATTGGGGGAGGGGGCGATGTCGCGTTGGTGTTGGCACGTCCTCAAAAACTGTTGCAGTGATTCTGCAGTCGGAAAATGAGGAAAAGCTTTATCGCGATGTTATGATAGCGTTTCCAGAATTTCGAGTACTTTACATTGGAAGAAAATGAGAGCAGTTTGCACAATAATTCTTGAAATTCTTTATCCAAGAATCATTAAAACAACAAATAGAATTTTTTAATAAGAAAAAATCAAATTGAAAATTTATCAATTCACTATGTTAACAGATCTATATATGGATACCGATAGTCAAGCTTAAAAAAAAAGTAAAAATCCAAATCCAACATTAAATAACTTTAATATTTCTTATTTTTTCCGGTATTTTTTAAGTGTAGCTGAATTAGTCATAAAATTGTATTTTTCTATGGAACAATGAATAATGACTAAATTTATTTTGCTTACTGATTCAACTTAGTTACATACTCATTTAGTTTGCAGTTTATACGTATTGAGCAACCGCCTTGTATTGTGGCTCAAATTTACAAATCGCCTAATAACCTTTTACTTTCCGTTACCAAATTTTGCTGTCTCCTTCCCAAAGTATTTACCTTTTCAAACTTTTACTTTTCTTTTTATTTTTGTTTATTCGCAGAGCGTTGACTCAACTTGTTGTAATTTTTATGCTATTTTTTGTTGGGGAGTGGTTACCAAAAAACGTTCTGCTTGCTTTCGGCGTTTATTTTCCTTACTCCTCGCTTATTTTTGGAAAAGGTGGCAAGCCTGGCAGACAGGCGCAGCCACACACACACGGCGGCAGAATTACACAAACACAACTGGAAACTGCACACACAAAGGAAGCTTCTTGTTTCGCAAATTTTATTTAAATCTATAATTTCAATTTGTTTGGAAGCGCTTGCACTTTATTAAAATAATATTTAATGAGCGCAGGAAAATGGGAAAATAACAGAGGAAACACAGCAACAACACGAGGCAAGTACAAACAAATGTGGCGGCTGAAAAAATCGATAAATTTGTCGGAGGCGCTGCTGCTGGCGTCGCCGTCGCCGTCGGCGCTGGCAGAGCAGCATGGGCGTCGTCAAAGGGGGGTTGTTTTGGTCCAAAAGGGATGTGGCATTGTAGAGGAGGTTGGGGGAGGGTGTTTTGGGGTTTTGGAGCCAGACATTGCCGGCTGCCATTCATTATTATTGCCGTTGTGTTGTTGCTGTTGCATTGAAATCAAAGTTCAAAGTTGCTAAAGTTCAATTCACTTTTTACCCCTATATCTCGCTTCTCCGCTGCTGCCGTACACTATATATTCTCTAAACAAATTCTTGTGATTTTTGTGCACTGTCAAGAGTTTAGCCTTCTTTTTTTGCGCGCCCGTTGGAGTTTGTTGTTGTTTGTTGGCTGGCTGGCTTTGTGTTTCGGATGTTTGCTGGGCGATTTTTGGGGGAATTTCTCCAGTTTCGATTCGTTTTCGTCTCGTCGGGCCGAGCAACGAAGTTCAACTAATTGCCGAACGTGCTCTAGACTCTGAATCTGAAACTGAAGTCGAGCCTCTGCGGGCGTCGCAGTCGCTCTCCCGGCAGCGCTGCCAACGCTGCTGCTGCGGACGTTGCATGTGAGTCGAGACTTGGCTTTTATTATTACCCAGTACGAGTGTTGGGGTCCAGGGTATCATGGCTGCACTCCGTTTTCTAAAGGTCTGGGAAGCTGAGTTCCGACAAAGTACGTAGTTTCAGACATATGTATCTTAAGTATCTAATGTAAATATCCTTATGGACAACTAGAAATAAAACATATTAAATATCTAAAAAATATATGGAAATGTAGAGTTTTTAACCTACTTATAGCATGAGGTTAACAAAAAAGACCTTACAGTTTTAAACTAAATTGCTTGATTATTCCTTAAAAAAGCCTAGAAGCACGCAGTATCCAAAGATACATATATTTTTTAGTGAAAGGTGGATGCAAAATCCATAGCATTTAAATAAGAATCTATTAAATAAGGCTTCTTGGTGTCTTCTTGGTTTTAACAGAAATATCATAGGGCATTCTTTCATTGTTTTACGAATCCTTTTGTCATAGTTTATATAATGCAGTCTTTAAAAACTTTTAAAGGAATATACCCAAAAGAACCGGTATCTTATAGTCTTAATATCTTGAAGTTTGTTTGCCTGTCGGGTTTTTTTTACTGTTATCGCTTGCCGCTCTCTTACATGCAACTCTAGTGGAGCCAAAGGTGCAATGGGGAGGGAAATAGTGGCAAAAGGCGGGAGGAAAACCAGCAGGTTTCCCTTGGCTAGACAAAAGCAGATGTTTCGCACAGGGAAAAATAGTACATCTTTAGGGATTCGAGATACGAGTATTGGTCCTATAAGTAAAATGTATTACCACTATAAAACTAAAGTAAAAAGTTAGGTAAAACCCTTTAGATAATTTCATCATAAAAAGTTTATCACTCTTAAATTAAAGAATTCATAATGATTTTTATCGATAAGTTAATTGCTTTTCTTGAAGAAGATCATCTCCACGAATCACGTACCAGTGACATGACTGATGACAAAATTTTAAAATGTTTTGAAGTATATTTGCAAATTAACTAATTTTTCGCAAATGTAAAATTTACAAAGTTGAATTCTTCTTAAAATATCTGCTGATAGAGTATGTAATGCTAAGTTTCCTGTGCTACTAGATTTTCTGTCAGTGTAGAGTTGCCGGGCAAGTTGCACTGCGCTCTTGTGTTTTGTCTGTCTCTCCAGTCTGGCCGTCTCTTTCTGTCTGTTTCCTCGGTCTCTTTCTATTGCCGGTTCTTTGCAAATATTTTGCCGGCCGCTCCTCAGCCTCTGCTGCAGTCGCTGCCTCAGCCGGCGTCGCCGCCGACGTCAGCGTCAGCTGCAGCCGAGCATCGAGAATTGCGCCTGTAATTCTGTGGAGCGTGGCTATTGTAGTTGTTGCTGCTTTTATTATTGTTACTACTGCTGTTAGTCATTTTGTGTTGTGCTATCGAATTTATTGTTGTTGTGACGGGAGACCCAGGAAAGTACATCCAAGAAAAATATAATACTCTTTAGAGAGCTTTATGCGTTTTGCGGTCTTCTAAGATATCCGTTAATCTTGTTGGTTTTATGCTCAGCCAATTTTGGCATCTGGTGGTATTATTTATTTCCTGTGGTTAATTTATTACTATAAACACCTAGCATTCCAGGCGAAAAAGCTACATGCTCTATAAAGTAGAAAAATCTAAAAGACTTTTTTCTCACAAATATATAATAAAAAATTGTGAAACATAAAACTCTCATAAAAATTAAGTAACCTACTAAAATATATTTTTAGTTAATTTTGATTCGATTTAGCCAATTTAACGCTCCCTACACAACAATAAATGAACCAATAAAACCCAGGCCAACCATAAAAATAAACCGCCATAAAAATCGCATTAAAATAATAAAGGTTTTGCCACAAAACTCCGTAATTCATGTGATTTCCCCGTCCCTCGAAAGGTGACAACGTTATTGTATAATCCCACCGAATATGCTGATAATCCCCAAGAAACCCAAACTTCATTTACAACCGGTCGTAGGCAAAGCCGGGGAACTTTATGGCCAGATCGCCAATTATTAACAACTTGCCAAAAATCACCCTCGTTAAGAAGACCACAATGGCTGGTGAAAAGTATGCAAGAACGAAATCGAGAAATGTTTGTTTTGGGGCAATAAAAATCTTGCACAAAGACAGAGGAGCAGCAACTTCAACTTACATCGAGAAAAGTTTCGAGCTCTCCATTTTGGGGCGAGTTCAAAAGGGAATTTGTCGGCATTTCAAGAGTTGCGGTTTAATTGCCGCCCGGGAAAACTTTCCTTCGAGGCGGTGGTGGCGAAAACTCTGTTGGCAGTTGCAGTCGCAACTTGCTCGAGTGGCAAGCTTGGTGCATTATTAATTAACCATGAAAATGACACCAGAATGGAAACCATCTCGCTGCCGCTATCTCCTTCTCAGAAAGATTTCCACATGTCAACAGCAGCAGGCGGCAAAAGGAAATCTCTGGGTTCCCGTCGACGAGAACAACTCTCAACTTAAAGCCGCAAACTTTTTCGCAAACTCTTCGCCAGAATCAACAAAATAAAAAGATGACAAAAATTAATGCGCGTGTAAACGAAGACAGAAACAAGTGGGGGGACATACTGTGTCTTATAGGAAAAGCTAAAAAAGTTTCAACAAAAGAACTAATGCCAGAGGACAAAAGCCCCAACGAAACTGAAACCAAACAAAAATGTTGCTAACGAGTAGATAAAATAAATACAACATAAAAAACAAACAAGAAATCAGTGGCAAAAAACAATGGCAGCAATAAAACGAAATCACCGAAAATGGAAAAGGAAAAAGGTAATCTTTTCGGGAATCCGAGTCTTAAATTCTCTTTCATTGCGAAGGTTTCCATGGCAGCTATTTGAAATTGTGGTCCAGCTTGGTGTTAATTTGGTTGTAAAAAATGGTCTATCCGGGCATGGTTTTTACTGTTTTTTAATGAATATATAACTTATTGGATAACAAAACCTGATATTGGATTGTGTTAAAATCTATCAGGATTTTATGGAACTTGAATATTATACAAAAAATATTAACCATTAAATTTTGGAATAAATAAACCTTCCGAGGCCAAAAGACAAGCCCAGGATATCGAAACAAAGAGACTGTACAGATATAATCATTTTTCACATTAATAAAAAAAAATATAATAATAAAAAAATATTGTTAAGACAAAAGATTTACGAAAAAGGTAGCAATACCCTCTCGAAAGGGTAAAACTCTGGGTAGGAAAAACTAGCAAATAATCTGCAGTAATACGTCACAGCAGGCAGATCGGCAGGCGCAGAAAGAGAGGGGGCGATGCGGGGTAGACAGAGACGGAAGCGTGGGAGTGGGGCCAAAGGCAAGCAACTTTTGCAGTCGCCTCTGCCGCTTTTTTTGCCAAATGCCAGCGAAGGCCGTTCGACTCACAAAAGTACCGTAAAGCGAGCTGGAAGGCCTGGGTTTCAAGCATCCTCCAATGACCAAAGATAGGTTAGTTATTTTTCTTTTTTGTCTATATCTTATGGCCAAAACCTGACTGCAAAACCTGGCTAAAAGAAACAAAACCAAAACGGAATGTTGCTTGACAACTCAGCAAAGTCACATGGGTGGAGAGGGGGCGCTGGCAGGAGGGGCAGGGGTTTCGTTTCGCCGGGCAGTGGGCTGAGTGGGGGGTGGCAGGCGGTACGCTAGAGGAACATCGGAAGACTTGGCCAACCATGGCGAAAGCTCCGCAGTTCTATTCCCTTCTTTCAAAAGTCTGGATTTGTCTATTCTGGTGGAGTTTCTGCTCTTTTATAAGTTTTAAACTTAAAAAGAAATACTATTGAAATAACAGATGACAAGGGTTCTTTTTTAAGTTAACAAATATATAGTTGTCGTTTAATAATACTATTTTGGAATTTTTGAATGCTTTAAGGAACACTTTAGCTCTGCCCCAATGATTTTATTTTTAGGGCTTTCTTGTGGAACAGGCAAATGCAAATTTTATGGTCAGCGGAATATCTACCCCAGCCACTTCCCCCACAAACAACTTATGTAGTACACCGATATTGGCTTGAAACCTAGAACCTCTTTCTAGTATACATCCTATACATCGTGCAAATCAGTAAAGCTTCAAGTCAGTGGGTTTGAGGTTGAATTCCGACGAAGAGCCCTCATTTCAGATACACATATACAGGCGGTTCGGGCGATAGGGGATGCAAAGAGCCGGCCTTTTTTCCCTACACCCCTGGTGTACCCCCCGCAAACCCCCAACCAACGCTTGACAAGTAGCCTACAGCCAACGAAACGACGCGTTTTATAAGCTAACCTCTACAAGAGCCCCCATTTTCGTAGCACCCCCCTCCATATAGTGCCATCATCAAGGTTACACACTTACACTGCGATACGCACATATGCGGCCTGTAACACTAACACACACGCACAAGAGGCTTTGTTATTACGTCCGGAGGAGGTCTCGCTTTTTTCCCGTCGAGCTCTTAGCCGTCAGCCAGTGGCTTAGTCAGCAGGGAGCCATCCGGAGAGGTGAGAAAAAATACGTATATCGCGGGAAAAAGTTCAACAAAGTTAAGGTGCCACAAACTTCAAAATTGTTGGGGTAGCTGGCTTATAAAGTTTTGGTAAAGAAAAAAGGATATAAGGGATAGGGATATTGGTCAGACATTTTGAGGACGTTTTAAGAGTGCACAAATTTAACATTCTTATGCTTTTTAAATAAAAATTTAAAAACATTTTTTTTCAATTTTTTTTTTTTGTAAAATTTGTTTTTCCAAAACCATAATCTTTTTCTAGTGTAACTCCTTCTTAAGCCAAACCACTGGAAAGCCCCCAGCACGATTTCGATCATTACGCATGTAAAGAATCCTTGCACACACGCACACCTGCACACACGGACCTAGAGTACACACACCTGAGGACATGTAAATATGTTTGGCTACGCATAGCCAGGGTATAAACTCATTTCGTGCAATTTCACCTTTCTCTAATTTTCATGTTCGGTGGCTCATAGAAGGATGTAGATGTGGCAAGTGAAAGGATGAGGGCTTTTCGAGGAAGGGTGGGTGGAAGGACCGCACGGCAAATAGCCCGAAATAGTGACATTGTTGTTTAGGGCAGAGCAAGGATGGCGAGACACCGCATCTAAATCATGAGCCCGGGTCCACCAGCATCATCAGAAAGGAACCTACAAAGGGCTACGGGGTTTAACTCCCTCGTAGTTTAACCGGACCCCCTTCTCCCGCTGTCACTGTGAGTGGCTATTGAAAAATACCCACAAGCTAAGGCAAAATCTCACTGGCAGTCATGGATTTAGCACACGACAAAATCCTTTGGAGCACAGCCCAAAAATGTGACGTGCTCTGGGTATTTGATGTCGCTTTTTGGAGTACCTGCAAGAAACTATACCTAGCATTAACCTTTACATTATTTCCCATCTTTTAATTAAAAAAAAAATTATTAACAAATTTAATTACAAATACATTTAAAATAACAATTGTTTTCGGAGTTTAAACAAGTTTATGGAGCTTGGTATCTATTAAGACCCAACTGAATGTCTATATTTTCCAATAACTGAATTTAATTTATTAACAAGTACCAACTCTCATCTGCAATCCTGGCCTAGAAGCCCCGAGAAACCCGGAATGAGGAAAAACTATTAGTCTGGCTTGGTGTGTGGGCCATCCTCGAGCACTAACTAGTTGCCCCTAATAAATGGATTCCTGCTCCCGGCCCAGAGGACGTACACATGTTCCTGGTGTTCTGGGAGGACCCCAAAAGGCAGACGAAGGAAACCTTAACATGATTAATGTTGTCGAGTGCGGTCTGGTGGGTATAGGTGGATATAAACCTGGCCTGATGTATTTTCATGGCTTGCATTAAAAATACATGAAATTACATGCAGGCAATCGAAGAAGAAGGACGACGGCCATCTCAACAAGTTTCAATCGATTTTAGCCAGAGTGTTTCGGCTCGTGTGTGCGTTGGAAAAATGATGAGGAAATTCTACCGTACCGGAAAAATCTCTGTCGAAAAATCTAAGAGCTCGCCCGGCCGAGTGCTCCTGTTGGTGTTGGCCATTAAAAATCCAAACATGCCATTGAGACAGCATGCGTGTCAGTCCTGTCCGGGCGTGTATGTGTGTGTAAGTATCCTGCTGAGCCAGCCGACGGATTCAAAAAGCCGGAGGAGGCACTCTGGGGCATCCTCTCCGGTTACTGCCATTGGACGGTGGACGTTGGGCTTTTGCGCACCGAGAAGGTGCGTGTCAGCTCCAATGGGGCTTCGGTTTCGGCCTGGCAATTAGCCTTGACAAATGTGCGGCCGGCAGTTTGGTTTAATGGATAATGTACCTGGACATGGTATGCGAGCGATGGCTATAACGATGGCTCTGGCCGAAGCGGAGCGATGGAGCCCAAAACAAATGGGAATTTACTGGTCGAGACAGCAACCGCAGCAGAAACCAGAGTGTAAAAGTACATTTTAAGCCTTAAATGTGCAACCGACAGGTTGGAAAATTATTGTTATTCTTGCGGGTTATGAGAGAAACTTTTAAATTTATGGTTGCATTTTTCTTGTATTTCTTAAACTATAGTTTTACCCATTTTTATGTGAACAGGCTTGGGAGCATCCTTTAAGCGGCCTCTAGGATTAAGGATTAAGGTTTACTTACCTAAAAAGAGAAAAAAATTACGAAAAATATTAGTTACTGTTGAAGTGCAATAGAATATCTTAATTTCAATAAAAATTGCCAACACAATTTGTAAAAATACCTCCAAATAATGTGTTTTTCATTAGATATAGCCTACAATTTAATAATCATATTTAAATATAATTCTCCCACTTTTAATAGGGATTTTTAAAATAATTTTTCATAAAAATACTTATACTATTACATTGCAATAGCCACTACATAGACACCTTATAAAGCTGAAAGACCCATAAAAATAAGCAACATTTTCCGCTATCGAAAATGAAAATGCCATCATAAAATAAAGACTACTCAAAGAATGCCCATCGCCGTGTCAAAATGTATCTTCAAGCGCCAACCGCAAGTTGAAAGATATTTACGCATAAAAAGGGAATAAAAATCAAACGAATCAGCAACAATTTTGCATCATAAGCGAAGACATTAAAAGAGCGCACAGGAAAAGTAAGGAAAGGAATATCCTGTCAAGAGTTATAATGCCAGTAACAGGCGTGGATGGGGAAAAAAAGGGACACCAAGAGGCGCGACTCATTAAACTTTCATGGCCAGAAACGAAACAGAGACCCCATCTGGATGCTTATTTTTTGCCAGGACGAGAAAAGGATTTGGCAGAGGGCTTTATGTTGAAGCGTATGGTAAGCAGCAATGTTTATGTGGCCAAATGGAAAGCAACTGCCAATTGGCATATAACTCAACAGCCGAATGCCACGCACATCGCCAGCGGCAGCAAAAAGATATACAGTTCGAGGAGATACAGATTCTCCTGGGGGCCGAGAAGCAGAGACAGATACGAATATACATGTACATATACAGAGAGGCCGGCAGCTTTATGACCTGACTGGCGCCCAGTTTCTTCGGCATAGAGCATTTTACGAGTTTCCAGTTGGGGAGAGGGTTGAACTTGTGCCCCGGGCAACTCCCCTTTTCAGCTTGTTACCAACTTTCCTTAAGGAAAATGCCGGAGTGCACCAAACTTCTTGCAAATTAGAGGCGGAAAATCCGTTTTAATTGATGTGACCAAGCCCGAAAGTATGCAAAAGGCTTTTCCTCCACCTGGATTCCGAGAACGTGAGCAGCAAACGGAAGTTCTCGGAATTATTCAAATGTCAAACCAATTTATTTTGCTCAAAGGTGGTTATTTGCCTTAATAAAGTGCAGAGGTGGAGAATAAAGCCACTGCAATCAATATAATTTCCTTTGAGTGGCTATAAAAAGTTGTCAGGATTGGGTTGAATTTGCAACTCAAGAGGAACTTAAATATTTGTGGGGCTTTTCCCTTCCCTTCTTATCATATCATCTCAATAACTTTTTAATATTTGAAAAACTCTTTTTAATGTTTGAAAACATATTTTATAATCATATAAGCATGGCCATTTCCTACTTACAGGCGCAGTGTTTTACCTTAAAATCTATATTTTCAGATAATCAAGTCAATTTTATTAACAAGAAATCGATTTTACATAGTCAAAGCTGAACATAGCTAAAGTAATTGTCCCAACGGACTTCCCAACAAAGTGATGGCAGATTTGAAGCACTATTAAAATCATTTAAGCGTATCACACAGACTGACCACCACAAAGGCGGGAACAACAATTGCAGTTTCATATAAATATTTGTAAAATCCCCTTGACAATTTCCATTTCAATTCCAATTCCATTAGCCTCCTGCTGCTATTGACACATCGCCATCGTCCGTTCGGCCAAGTTGGGAAGTTGTGAAGCTGTGAACTCTTTGGCGACACATGGAGAAAAATCAACAAAGAGCTGATGTGGCTGATGTGGGGGGACACCGAGAGGTGCTCTGCGAGCAAATGACGGAAGTCCTGATAAAAGGAGTCACAAAGGCAGCCAGGATGTGGCAGCAAATGTTTCCGCTGCACAATGGACAGGATGGGACCGAAATGACCAGGTGTGCGGGCGTGATTATCACACCCGTTTATAATCAGGTTTGGGCGACCAAACTCATCAAGTTTTAATATTATTGACAGACGTTTTTTCTATTCTATCCTCCGTTTTTTTTTTTTAGTGCTGTCTACACCTTATCGCAAATGACATAAAAACTTTGGCCAAAGTTTATGCACTTCTTGCACTTTGATGATGATGATGTGCAGGATGTTGTCTCTCGTCCTCGCTGCTCTCATCCCCTCATCCCTACTGAAATTATTCAATCGAATGACTGTTTGTTCTGGTTCCTTCTCTTTTTGCTGGTTTTACTTTGTGTGACCAGGTTACAACAAACAGACAACGAGCAGGCAGGAAAACCCCGAGCAGAATAGAAACCAAACCAGAACGCCTCATCATACACCATCCTCCCCGATCCCCCATCGCTACTGTACAAACATTGTCAAAGTACAAAAAAAAAAAAAGAGATAGAAAAATCTGAAATTACACACACTGTTCGGGTGGGCGGGGAAGTGGGGGAAACTGGTGTTTGTCTTTCGTGTTGGGGGAACAAAAAAATATATGGCAAGGCAAAGGCAAAGGCAAAGGCACCGGCAACGGCAAAGGCAAATGCATTGGCTCGGAACTGACAACTCGGTTAAGCTAACAATATTTGAATAGTAAAACCCAAGGATAATGCATGAGTCGGTCAGGTAAGTCTGACAAATCTGGCTAATGGCAGGTGAGGGGTCGGGGGTCAAAAGGGCGTGGCGCTGCAGCACTGCAATTATTATTGACATGCCCCCAAGGCAGCTGCCTTTCCTCCTGTCTGCTTGCATAAAGTTGAGGTACACAAAATTCTTGAATTCTTAGATCAACAAAAGTTGAGGCCAACAACTTTTGTCAGATATCGATGAGGTGGTTGCGCAAAAAGGTTAAATATAAACCTAATCAAGATAACAAAATGCAGGAGTTCTATAAAAAAATGTTTCTAAGGTAGTGAGTTCTGAAAGAAGATCCTTTTTTAAAGAGCTCTCAGCATTTCAATGAAAAATGTATGGAACCCGTAGCCTTTGCTTTTAATTAATACCTCTGGAACACAGCTACCCAGCTCAGCTGTCATCTACGCACAACTCATGATAAAAACATAAATTTCCCGAGAATTTTCTATCAGTCAGCTGCGCATGTATAATGCATAAGGATCCATCATCAACAGATTGCAGCAAAAGTGCGAGGAGTCAAGTGAAAAATTCCAACGAAAACGACAGAAATTATTTACAGCACATGAGGACGAGAACAGTGGTTTGGAAATCGATGGGAAAATCCAAAGGCGGGTTGAAATCGAGTGAACAACAAAGCAATAAAGTCAACGAAATTTGATGCCGATTTAATAATTCAGAAATTTGTTCATCACAAACAGACAGCAGCTGCAATTGATGAGGCCAAAAAAACAGGGGGAAAAAATAAAGGAGAAACGAAATCGTAAAATATAAAATGCAAATAAAAATTGGTTTACATATAATATATCCCTCTATATGCACGCGCTCACTCGCCTGATAAACAACGCCGGATGTTCAATATTAAATCGTCATCGGGCATTAAAAATTAATGTTTATTTAAAAAGGCCCAAAGTCCGGAACGCAAATCGGCTTGACAAATTCGAGGGAGCGCACAAGACACCGAAAACAATTGTCAACCGAATGAAAATAAGCGAAAAAAGGAAACAAAATGAAAAACCGGGGTAATATAAACAGGAAAAACTGGACAAAATAAAAAAAAGAGCAGCAAAAGCAAACCGCGGCTCTTGAAGTTAAGCAGCTTTCAGCAGGTAAAGGAAGTGAAATTCAGGTCGGGATTGTAATGCTATTAGCTTTTCGGCTGTAAAAGGTCAGCGGTTAATGGTTAATGATTTCGGAAAAACAAAAACGAGAAAATCAGCCATAAAAAAAGGTTGCTGATCAATTAAGACAACATTGAACTGGTGAACCTTTTCTGGTTTTGTTTAATTTGCTTTACCCGAAAATAAGGAGAAACTTTTGTGCTCCTGCATTAATTTACGTTGTATACATTTCATTAACAACTAAAGCGAAAGAAAGGCGAGAGTGTTGGTGAGAAGTGGATTTGCTCAATAAGCAAGTTTTTTCCCACAGGCGCTTATTTGAATGAAAAGTAAATTTACAAAACGTGCGCAAAATGGCGAAAATGGTAGGGAAAATGCAAAGGGTTAGAACAAAACCCAGGAATAACAAAATATACATGTATATATAAATTTTTTAACTTGACACAACGCACAATTTCGCGGGCTTTTCTTTTTTTTCCGCTCGCCCCCTTCTTTTTGACACCCCACTCAATTTTCCTTGTCTCCTTGGATTTTTTTTTTTGCCTGGCTTTGCTTATGTGCGCACAAAAGCGCGCTTCATTATTTTCGTTTCCGTTGCTCTTCTGTGACACACGCACACACACCAATGCGAGGCAAACACACACAAGCAAAAAGTACACACATAAGCGAGAGCTTTGTAGGCTTTTCTCATTTTGCTTGTTCGCATGTAATTTAGTGTAAATTACTTTGAGTAGAAGCCCCTCGCAATTTTAGCCAACACACATTGAAACCCACATATAGACACCCCTCATTTGCACTAAGAATACGCACACACATAAATAAAGGACCTCACACACACACACGAACACATATATATATGTCTGGGAGCCGTCGTCTGGTAGCATAATTTTTAATTGTATTTGCTTGACGTGCTATAAACGATATGAATTTATGCTACACCTCAAGTCTCACCCCATTTTCCCCATTTCCCCCCGACTCTCTCACAAGCTAGAATCTGCGTGAAAGCAAAATGATTTTCTTTGTTGCCCTGGAAAATTGTGCTTTTCTGTGTGCTAAAGAAATGCATTTGGTGATTTTAAGCTGGTGATTCTAGGCATGTTTGTACAATGTCTATGTCACAATTGTGAACAATATTAAGCGTAATTTGAAATACAAATTTTAAGAAGAAATACAATTTAAAAGAACATAATCTTAAGTAATTTGTTAAACCTTAAGTACTAATAAATTATCAATATTTTGTATACTTAATTTATTATTAATTATATTTTTTTTTATTTCCCTTTTAAATTATTTACCCAAACTCCGTCAATTCCCAACTACTCGTCAAACTTTTAATCCTCGATGACAAAACCCCAAAGCGATTCTAAATAAATGTATGTAAACTTTCGAATCCTCCTAAGCAGCAAGCAAATTTTCAGCATTACCGCAACTTTAACTCCGTTAAAAGCTTTTCCTCGAGCTCATCTGCATAATTTGGGCAACAATAAAAACACCGCGGAAACAACAAAGGCCCCGCACAAACAGCTGAGCCACCAAAGCAACCGGCACACACGGGGGCGAGGAAAACTAACAAAAACGAATGAAAATAGAAATGAAACACAAATCTCTCGAATAATCCATTAATGCGTCTAATCCCGGGAATTTTCCCGTGCACAGCCGGCAGTCGCTCTCATGAGCTATAAAAAAAGAGGAGAAAAATTAAGCACATGTATTCCAGTTATGGGTTAATAACCCCTGCCCCGGTAGTTCGTTATGCAGTTGAAGGCGGGCACTTAATATTACTAGCAGAGAGCACTCGATGCAGCTGCTGCCCCGAAAAAGGACACGCAGCGGAAGGGGAAACAGGGGTTAAGCAGGGGCTGCTGCAATGGCGGCAGGCACACACACACACACAGAGACACACTGGCGCAGCGTAGAATGGCGGACGGACGTTGAGCATATGCATTGCATGCATATTAATAACACTAAAAACTTGCCACGTCTGTTTTCTCCTCCATTCCTCCTTCACGCCCCCTTCATAGTTCACACGTAGACAGAAGGACAGTTGAGTTTTCGAGTGTGAGTGTGAGTGTGTGTGGGAATTGAATTGCTTCAAGTGCCCTTAAATTGCCCTCATTACATAGACAAACACGCACACACACACACACTTACACTTGCACTCACACTCATAGAGAGATAAAGTGTTGCTACAGCTGCGCTTTTGCAAAATGGCCACACCCACATATTCGCCCATTCGTCCTAAACCAACCCCCCTGTCCCCTTTGCAAAGCCAGCCCCCATCACCCCACCCCCTTTTCAACCCTATCACCACCACCACTGCAGAGCACTCACACATGCCACTTTTCATTTCCGGCTTTGGATTTTTCACTCTCCAGAGTTGCCCAGCTCTTCCTAAACACAGCATCATCACAAGCTGCATTAGCAGCAAAGCAGTAGCAGCACGGAAAAGCAGGAAAAGCCGGAAAAGCGAGGGGAAAAGCAGCATAGAACAGAGCACCAACCACTCATCTATCTACTTATGCCTTATATTTTATCTGCTTGCACTTCTTTGACTTGACTTCTGTGCTCAGCTTTTGCTTGGCTTTTTCGTCGATTCACATTAAGCATACGCCCTGTATGACCTAGGCTTCAGCGTACTAAGAGATATTATCTGAAATATCTATCCATATTTTCCATAAACCATTAATTTGAAAACTTACACGTATGTAACTATTTTTCTATTCTGAATATTCGTATAGGAACCTAATATTCCCTTTAGTATAAAATTTATTGAAAATTGTAATTAAAATTCTTTATTTCATAAATTTTAATTTTTTAAGGTGTATCACCTGGGAGCTTGACACTTGAAATGAGTACGAAAGGAAAACAGCAGGCAAAAAAAATTAAACAAAAATTCCGTTTTAGGTGGCGTCGAGCCAGGGCAAGGGAACATTTATGTAGATTTAACTTCCGTACCATTTTCCAAGTTTTTTTTTGCAAATTAAAAGCAACAAAAGCGTCAACAGGAAAATGGCTAAAAGGGAACCGAAAGCATCCTCGGCATCCCTGATGCTCCTCGACTGCAATTTTCGGGTTTTAATTTGGCTTGGAATGCGGTCAGCTCGGAAAAGCCTCAGTTGCATGCACATTTATAATTTTTAATTATTCCAATGAAATTCCTGGCCTGCAAAAGGCAACCAAAAATTGCCACGACCGACAGGCAGACTGGGCGGAGGGGTGAAAGACTCTTTCGGCAATCTCTCGACATCTATTTTTTCTCCTCTAGGATGGGGGAATTCTAATAAAAATAGCTTAGCGTCGTCGAGCAAAATGTCGACACTCTTTGGATGGGATCGGATAATGTGCAGTCAACTCAGACAGGACAAGCCGCGATGTGAAGTTGCCCGCACGAAAATTCAAACACAAAAGTTCAATTTAACGTAAATACTTTTCAAGTGGGGCGAGGGGAGATCGACGGGTAAGCCAGCTGCCAAAGTAGCTGGCATCTCCAGCCATCAATAGATAGTACGTCCTCGTTCCTTGGGATGAAAACCTAACCGGCAGCCGAAAGTTCGAGTGGGAAATGCCATTGGGAAATGGGGAAACCGCCGAGGAAAAAACTACTTAAGGACACAGCGTCGAGACAGGAAACGAGCCTCAGGATCTGGTAGTCGGGGAATGTCGAATATGAAATGTGGCCAGATGATGCCGAAGGAGTTAGCCATTCAAAGTATTCCAAAAGCGAACAGCTGCAGCAGCGCCAAGTGCATCTGGAGAAATATGAGATGTACGAAATGAAATAAAGCAATGGCAGGCAACTGGCAGGAAAATATTCAGCGGAGTTTGTAGCTTTGTCGCTCGAAAACCTCCAAGTTATGTGACAAGAACCGAGCACTTGTGGAAAAAAGAAACGCCTGAAGTGGAAAATGATCAAGAAAAGTACTACTACTTAGTACAGCCAATCCTTACAACACGGAAAAGCCAAAATATTAGACAAATTTTTAAATAATTCAAAATATTTAAATATTTTATAAATTTTTATTAGCTTTAATTTTTAAGTATTTTATTTTTGAGGTGATTAAAAGAATTTTTCTTTTCACCAATTTCTATTATCTTCCTTTACCTTTTTTATATTTATCTTGCTTGCAATAAGTAATTCATTGGAAAAATATTTAACTTAACTAACTTATTTTTCCCCCGTTTTCTCAAAAGAATCCTTTTATCTCGCTTTTAAAGCCCCAAACTGAGGCAAAATTATTACATTATCGAACTTCTTTTGCAGATATTTTAGGCGACTTCAGCGTGACAAACTTATGACTTTTCACCGCCCCCTCTCAAATCCACAGCCCTTTTCCATTTACATATCGAAACTTGCAACATATCTACGAATGCCAACGGACTCGTTTGCCATTGTGATTGTAACTCCCTACCCGTTTTTTCCGCCCCCCAAACTCACAGATAAATGTAGGCGTGGCGTGGGGGCGTGGCACAGACAGACAAAGCACATTTCCGTCAAACACAATAAGTCGATAAAAAGAAAGGATAAAAGAAACGAAAGCAGAAAAATAGCTAAAAAGACGCAAACGGAAAAACTATTTTCCAATTTCCAAAATGTAGACGAACAAAAAAAAACCCAAGATGTGTGAGGGTGTGTGGGGCGTGGCAAGAGGTGAAGGTTCAAAGCTGCACAAACAGAGATATGCAAAAATTGGTAATGGCAGAGAGAGCTGAGGCAGCAAAAGTTGCGCCAAAAAAGAACTTTACACACGAAGAAGCTGCTGTTGCTGGAAAAAATGAATATAAAGGAGATAGTAAAGGAGGCGGAAAGGGGGCGGAGCTCCAAGGAGCAGCAAAACACGAAGATGAATTATTAGAAACGTATGCAAAATGCTGCATATGCATTAGAGGTTCTCCATGTTTAGGGTATATGTGTGTGCTCCACGCAGATAAATCAAAAATGTTGCAAAAATGTTGAAAACTGTTGGAAAATGTTGCAACGTGTGGCAGCTACTTTCGCTGAGCGGATATTTTATACAGCTTTCTGGTATTTCATCTATTTTAAACGCATTTTTGAGTAATATATGTTTTTGTAACACTAGTCCCACTTAATTGGATGCTCAGTGAGTTGATTCTTCGCTTCTATTGGATAGCTTTATTCATGCAAATTATATTAATAAAATAGTCAGAATGATGTTACTTCTTACTGGTAAAGTAATCAAAATTCCTGTTTGTTAAGGTAGTTTCATTTTCTAATGACTTTATCCGCATGTCCTCAAAACAAACATACAAAGAGCTGCCCTTTAGGAGTTTCTTTGTATTTTATTCTTTATTTTTTGCACAAGAATAACATTGTAGATATATACATAAAAGAGGGACAAAATGGGTGTGTGCATTGGTGGCTATTTTGGCGCTTTCCACAAGCACCCACACCAGCACGTCATTCGTTTTTACTGGGCACGTATTCACCAAAGACTCGGCGTCCCAGCTGCACATTTCGGCTATGTTTTTAATATGCTAAGCACTTTTTTATGCATTTTACAACACTATCGCATGCGCCAGTCTCCCTCTGGCTTTTATCTGTATATATACATAGATGTATATACATTTCTGTATGTGCGATGCATTCGCATTGACAGTCAATGCAGTGCGACATGTCACAAATGTGCATATCAATGGATGTGTCAAAAACGTTGCCGAGAGTTAATAATACATTTCGCATTCCTCGAAGAAGCTGCAGCAGAAGCCACACGAGGGATCTGCAGAATGTTGTTGTGGATAGGAAGGGGGCTGTGGAGGTAAAATCCACTCCAACTAACTCCGACTTCCACTCTCGCCAATCGCTAAGTGCATGTCAAATAACCGGGGGTTACGAGGGGATAAAGGAGTTGCCGGGCTGCTATGTGACTGACTGCATCCTGATTATGACACAGACACGATATATTTGGTCCTGAAGTTTGACACTCCCAGCTGTCATTGGCTTAACTCAGTTGGATTCGAAAAATCACTTCTTTTTTAGGTTCCTTAAAAGCAAAGTGCAGGTCAATGGGACGGGAAAAAGTTAATAAAGATTGGGCAATATAAATCAATATAATTATGCCATTTAAAAACCCTCAACAACCTACTCAGCCGTTTCCAAACGTCCTTTTAATCTAGATCTACACAAGTTTACCATCGGATTAATACATTTCTTCCCCCAGAACTATTTCATTTCACCCTTTTAACAAACCCCAAAGCAAATCAAAAATAATACCATACGATATTCTGTGAGGGCAACCGCACTATATCACTATATCATATCTCGTACAATGAAATCTTTGTAATGCAACTCAGCAATAAGCTAAGTAACTGCCATCCTGTGGCAAGGGATTCAGAGGGAGACAGGGCGAGTAATGAGCATTCTGCAGTGCTTCGAGCGAGGGTCAAAGCACATATATATAAATATCGCACATAAGCGGGGGATCCCACTTCTCTCACAACCCCTAATAGTCCCCTCACATTTCCCCTTTCTTTCTAACTGAAAACGATTTATGCCGAGCACGTTTCATGCGAAAGTCGTCAGCACGTTACACTCCAGAAAAAGATGGGAGTACAGTCAAACTTCGGTAGCTTGAACTTTTTGAATTAAATTTCGGGTAGCTTGCAGGGTACACTTCTAGGAACTTATGCACCTTTGCTTCTAGGATCCTACCTTAAAGTACAATTTTCGATACGGATTACAGCTTTACATTAAAATTGTTTGTTATCCTTTTTGTCAGAATACTTGGCTACCTTAGTGAGCTTTAATTGTTACTTTCCAACACTGCTTGCCAATGGTTAACGTACTACTTCCTATGACTGACAAGCAGTGTTGTCTGGGTCGGTATTAAATCAAGAATTTATTCTAGATATTTTCATGGATTTGTCCTATTTAAAAAGTTTGACTGTACTTTCACGTGATAAACTATAGTTTAACTGTTAGAAGTCAACACTGGCTGACAGCGTTGTTCAACGCCAATAGCAATAGTGGCAACTTCCGTTTACCCCTGAGGGTCTGCAACAAAATACAGCGCAAAAACAGGAACAGCAGCATACGAGAACGGAACGCAACAAAGGGAAGCACTTAGCGGTTTACGTTGGCGGTTGGATTGGTTAACAGAACCAAGAGATAGCCATGTGGAAGGAGGGGGTTTAGAGGTTAGAACGGGGGCTACGAGGAGGCGGCATGGAGGTGGTACGACAACCGCCAACAGTGGTTATGGTCGGACAACGACGACGAGGATGAGGACGAGATGCCGACGATTTGGCCAAAAGCGAGACGACACAAGGAGCCGGATTATGCAGCTTTGCGCACACACGTGTGCCGAACGTGACAATTTTCGGACAAAGCTAATGATGCTGCGAACTTGCAATTTGTTTAGGAGCAAGAAGATGACACGAAGAGGGAAGTATAGGGGAAGTATTAGAGCTACACCTTAGTTTGGGTTGCGGATAGCTAAATACTCTGTTTGGACTATTAACATAGTTTGTTTGCGCATTTTTAATAGGGAATAGTTATTAAATGGTTATCTAAAATTGTTATGACTTACGAAATCATTTTAAATGCATTTCTTTTTTTTAACGGCAAAGTGTTGTAATGTCGGACCAAAGTAAATGAGAAATGTTATTTAAAGAGTATTCAATAGATAATCAAATGAGTGATTACATTCCCCAAGCTCGAGCAAGTCATTAAAAGGGGTTTACCCGTGTAAGTGCAACATATCTTTCTAACCAATTATAGGACACTACTATAAAATGTCATGAAATATTAGTCAAACATGTCAAAGTCTGTGACCCATCAGGGGTAAAAATCACCGGAACTTTTTAATAAAAACATTGATTGAAACAAGCAAAAATGAGGGAAACACAAAATAAGGAATCTTTTTGACGAGCAACCGAAAAGAACAAAACTGAACACTGATTATGAAACCAGGCAGGGCAAAAGGAGCGGGGTGGAAGGCAGGGCGTGGCCAGGGCGTGTAATAAATTAATGAAAAGTTGATGAAGCCGGGACGTCAAAGGCGTCGTCAGGACGAAAAAGGGAAAAAAAATCGGAAAATATTTTCTCGCTCATCAAACAATTCAAAGCGAAAAAAAGGGAGAGGAGCACAAACTTTTTTCATTAACAAAACGAAATCGAGAAAAAGTCAGGCGACAAAAGTTGATGATGATGGCACATACATAGAAATCTTTTTGGCCTTCGGTTTTGTGTATTTTTTTTCTTTTTTGATGGTTGTTGTTTTTCATGATTTCCCAGCACACACACACACAGGGTAAGAGGGACAGACCAAGTGTTGAAAGTTGTTTTAATGTTAATGACATTTCATTACGCGACAACGGGGCTGAGATATCCTGTTGACAAATTGCTCAACATATTTTATTCCGCAGCGTTCCCCCTGCGTCTCTGCAATAAAAAGCCTTCTAATGGACACCCATGGACAATGCAGTGGCGCTGTTATTCCCATTTCATCATCCCATCCCGTTGCCTGTGCCAAATTAAATAAATAAAGAAAGCATCAAGCATACGCACTGTGGTACAGTAGATAAGCTTAACACACCCCATCCATATTTCTTGTTTCTTATAGAAGCGTGTGATGTGTGTGTGTACATTTCTCTAGAGCTTCCTCTTGAAGACCGAAGGAGGAGAAGAAGACGAAGGCGCCCCGAGAATGCCTCTTGATGTGCTATTTTTACAAATTTTAGGTTAAAATACTTTGGCCAAGTGGCTCTGGCAGCAGCACAAGCATGTGTCAGGACACTCACTCACACACCCAGCAGCCTACAAACACAAATACACATCCGTACGTATATATATATATATGTGGCTTTAAGGACGAAAGAGGAGCCGCATCTGCGAGGCGTTGTAGCGTAACGAATCTCAAAAGGCTGCCACTGCTGCTAGATGCCAAAAATAAAGCGAGAAATGAAAACGTGGCAAAAGTCAAAGAATTGTTAGTGCACACCCTGGGAAATCTATTTAAGACTTCAATTTTCTTAGTCTCGGTAGCTGTAGCATACATTTGGTTGTGCGTTCCAATATAAAAATGCTTTTGGGCCTAATTTTGGCTTGAATATTTAGGGCAGCCTACTTTCTAAAACATATACGCCGTAATTTGAATACATAAATATGTTGCTTTTTATACTAAATATATGTTGCTTTTTGTGACAAAAAACATAAAAAAACCATAATTAATTATTTTCAAGACGCATTTGATTTTCCCAAAAAGCTTTGCCTTTTTAAGCGTACTAAATTATAATCTTCATTGAAATTATTACCTAAATTGTATGCCATGATAGCATAACAAAGTAAAGCGTCAATTGAATAATTGCCGAAAACTCTGTCAAAGTGAAAAGAGAATTTCACTCAATTAGATTGCAATTCATACAATTCGATTTTAAGTTGACCAAATTGAATGGATAAAATTACACAAATTGTAATTTATTTTGATGGACATTGATGCTTGAATGAGTGATTAGTATCTTAGAAGTCTTCCACTTAAATGGAAAACCACCTGCAATTTTGAATGCAAAGTGGATTGAAACATATATGATTAATAAACTCAATTGAGGGGGCCGGCCGAAGGCGGTGAATAATTGAGGTAAATTGGATGTTTAGACATCAAAAGAGAAATTCAATCTCTCTGGCATGTTAAAATCCAAATTTATTTTTCATTAATTCAGTGCACACAAAGCGCAGCTCACACACACGGCCATTTTCTGGTCCTGTAACATATTCAACTTTGACATTTAACCTGCCTTTTCCAAGAGAACCACTCCCCATTTTGCACAGAGCTGTGCTTCATTGACTCAACTTGATTAGTTGTTGCGACAGTTGTCGTTGTACCGACTGTATGTGTGGTATACATATAGTACCGAACATTTTGTACAAAATAATTACAGAGCATGAAATTGAATTGAATGAAATGCCATTTCATGGAATTACCCGGAAAACTTTTTTCCTCCTTCCTCGTCTCTGGCTCGTAAAGTTTCCCTCTTTCTATATTTATTTTGTGTAAGCTCGTATGCCACTGAGCACACGGGACAATTTCAGCCCTTTTTTCATGGTTTTTTTCTCCATTTTGTGAAAAACATTAATTAAATGCTCAGTCAGTGGCATTAAACTGGGCAAACTGTGAACAGAAAACATGGAATCAGTGTAAAAAATTTGAACCAGCGTTCAAATATATAATATATTGAGCACATTAAGTTTGGGGGCTAAAAAATCATTTATGAAAACAGTTTGCAACAAACGGGAAAACAAGAAAACGAAGTCAGAGAACCAAAATGGTTTATGTTAAATTTGCTGGAAAACTCAAACACATTTGAGGGCTGCAAAGGGGAAGAGGAGGTGGAGGGTCAAAGCAAATTGCAAATGATGAAACTTTGCCCATCATAAACGCCATTTTATGTTATCCAATATGGCGTCGCTTTCTGCCCTTTTTTCTGGCTTTTTTTGTCTGCCATCAAATTTTCACTTTTTAGTTTTGGGGGCCGAAAAGTTTTTGCCCTACCGAGGCTTGAGCGGTTTTGGGCCGAAAAGACAGAGCGAAAGAGCCCGGCTAATCGCACATATTTCCACATCAATAACAATTACGAAAAGGACCCAACGACCAAACAAAAACTCATCTCATTTGGTATGCAAGAGTTCGGACTACTTTCCCTACAAGATTTTCCACACAATTTGCCGGCGAAGGACTTTAAAAATTCCAGGACTTTAACCAGAACCGGCGAAGAACTAACACACTTAACCTCGTCAGCAGCCACAATTTGGGTTAGTTGCAAATGTATGTCAGTTGCTAATTAGCTGCACTTCACTGGACCCCGTCGCACATATAGAAAATAATAATGCATATTCATAGGCGCGCCTTCTATGTGGCGATGTCACGCATACGCCACGTGAAACGCCACCACTCAAAGGTCCTTGAAACGGGCAGCAGCAACGCTGCAACACAGCAGCAGCAGCAACAGTCAAAGCAACAACTGCAACACGAAGCTCCTAAGTGCCTTTCTGCGCGGTGGGCGTGGCCGACCGCCCACTTGGCACGGCAGCGGAAAAAATGCAAACCCTAATGGAGGTCCTGCTCCCGAAGATCGGATGAGTTGCTTGAAAGCGATCCCTAAATGCTGAGTTCACCAGCCAAATTTAGAGAAGAAAGAACAAAAATAATTCATTTTAAATAATATATTATTGTATTTAGTCCTATATATATTTAAGCATAGTACTTCTTAATAAATTTATAAATCATTTATCACATTATAAATCAAATCAATCATTAATAAATATATTTTGGGTGAAATTTATTAAATTTTTTAATAAAAAGAATAAAAAATGTATTTCTTTATTGATATCTTAAATCCATAAATCCCCTTCCCAAAAATGTTTACTACATATTTGCCACATTGAGATGCACTCAATTCCCCGAGCATACTAAGCAATCTCCAAGCAATTACTTTGAAAGTAACTCGAATGGCAACCGAAATTGCAGCTACAAAATATTTCAGGAAATCACATATTTTAACTGAAGAACCCTCCTTGACTTGGGTTTTTTCACCGTATTTCGTATTGTGTCTGCAGGGCATTTTGCCAATTCATTTTCACTTCGAGTAAAATTAATTAGAAATCAACAAAATGAGCAGAAAAGGAAAAAGCAGCCAGCTCAGACAGTGCCTTACATAAATCTCGTTCGCCTGAGACCTAAAAAGCACAAGAAAAAATAAAAAAAAGGGAAGCACCAGAGGGAGCTAAAGAAAAAAAATAAATAGAAATAATAAGGGAAAAACATTTTTCACTCTTGGCAATGGACAATGAGTAGAGAAGACCAAGTTCCTCGCCACCCCCCCTGGAAACAACAATGAAAATGAATGAATAATAGGAAAAGATTTTTCAGTTGCATTTTTTCCCGTTGCCAAAATTATCGTGTGCTTTGCTCAGACCATACTTTCCATGGCTATTTGTAATTGAAAACATTTTTGTGTGGCTTTATGAGTGCTCGAGCAACCCTCGTGGCAAGTCCCCCTTTCAGACCAAAACACAGGCTAATAATCATTATTATTTCAGATTTATTTGCGGTCATTGGGCTGGATTTTTGTTGTAATTATTGAGAAAATGTGCTGGCACAGGAAGTTTTCCACTTTTCTACCCTCTCGAGCCAATGATTTGCCCATTTGCTTGCTGGGGGATTTTTAATGAAATTCTCCTTGTTCTACACACGAACAATGAGTGTCATTATCATTCCAGTTCGCCAGTTCGTCAGGCAGTCGCTCGGTCAGTCAGTTAGTCAAATATTTGTATAATTTGTCTTTATTGTCATTGACATTAGGCACATTTGTTGCCTCGATTATCTGGGCATTCTTTAAGTGGACAAACAGCTGACGCTGCTAATGGCAGTGGGTTCTGAAGTGGCTCTGTGGTTTCGGTGGTGGGTGGTGGTTTTGCGAGTGCTGCCCGTCCTCAGATTTCTCCTATTTAGCTCAAGATTACGTCTTCGTTTTCTGCCTCTGTTAGCACGAGGGCCGTGTAATTTGTAATGCAAAGCTGAAAAATGTATGCAAATTATTCCAGACTTTTCCTTCCATTTCCTCGCCTTGAAGATGAGAACCTCTAATATTCCGCACGATATAATTGACAGCCCACTTAAAACCAGTAAGGTAAACTAAGCAACTGGGCTTTAAAATAAAAAGACAAAAATCCTTAGCGCCAAAAAATTCACTTCGAAAGTTAAGTCTTTAGGAAAGGTGCTTAGAAGTATGCTGTGAAAAAGTACATTTTGATTTACCTAGGTTACATTAAAGACAAAAATCCTTAGCGCCAAAAAATTCACTTCAAAAGTTAAGTCTTTAGGAAAGGTGCTTAGAAGTATGCTGTGAAAAATTACATTTTGATTTACCTAGGTTACATTAAGATTAAAAGGATTAATATTTCTTGGTATTTTGGTTTCTAAAATATTTTTGGTAGTTCTTAAATAGTATTGAACATGATTATTATACACATTCGGAAAATTCACAAATATTCAAATATAACAAAATATTCAAGTTAACAATTTAGAATCGTGAAAAGGCAACCAAAAAAGTAAATACGCATTCCACTTCAGCGCACAGCGAACCCCATTTCCCTTTCAAACGCCTTCAACCTTAACAATTCATTTGATTTTCGGATTACCCCAAACAAAGCCCATGAAAAATTCTTCCCAACTTAAAAGTATAAGCAATATAGGTACATTTTTTTGCGTGCTAAAAAGGAACCCCACTCCTTAGCAGCGGATAATAAATGATAATGAGAAACCGCCCGGTACGCGACGAGCAGCCAGGAACAGGATAATCATCTGGCAAGATAAGCAAATTGACGGCGGCCATGGAGCATTGAGGAGGCTAACAACCAGAAGATACCGGCTCCAGTCTACGTGCCATCCCCACGCTGCGTAATTATTTCAATATTTAATGACTGTACAAAATCAAAAGAAGCCTATGCAAACGACGCACTCACGAACAAGTTTTCTTTGAATCTCATTTTAATTTAAGAGTTCTCAAAAAAAAATTGTCATAAAATTTATTTTTAGCATCAGAGCTACAATTTAACTCAAATGATGTGAAAAATTATATATTTTTCTCTTCAGTAGGCATTGTGCATTGTGCATTGCACATGCTTTCAAAAATATTTAGAACCTATTTTTAATTTTAAGCTTTATATCGGGTTTTTTAAGTCAATATTAATATTTAAAGAAAAATCTTCTCTATTACTCTATATAATAAGTTTAAATATTTGTAGACGCAAAAAGTTTAAAATTGAAGATAAATAAATATTTAATTTTATAGTATTTCTTTTAGATATGTATCTTGGTTTTAAAAATTAAGATGAACATTTTTTTAAAAAACAGATTTTTAAAAAATTAAAAAAAAATTTTTTAGATGCTTACTGTGCTTCAAAAAGCGACACTAAGCTAAGTTTGGTAACTGAATTTTCAATCGCGGATCTCTCGGCGCGTAGGGACACTCACCACGGGCACGGGTATCACGCAGTAGACGCAGGGATGCCCACCAACAGCAGCGGCGGCGGTGGCGGTCGGCAGTCCGTAGGCGGCGCACAGATGGTGATCCGTCTTAAATATCTTCGTTGGCGGCGGCTGGGCAATCAGCGACGAGGAGGCGCTGGAGCACGTGTACAGCGTCGTGGTGGTGCTGGTGTTGCTGCTGCTGCTGTTGCAGGTATTGCTGTTGCTGTTGCTGCCGCTGCTGCTGCTGCTGTGGCCGGTGTTGCTGCCGCTGCTGTTGTTGCTATTGCCGCTGTTGTTGATTTTGCTGCTGTTGCTGTTGCTGCTGCTGCTGTCGCTGCTGCTGTTGCTGCTTGTCCTGCTTGTGGCTTTGCTAGCCCTGTTGGTTGCTAGCGCTGCTGTTGCTGCTGGTGTTGTGATTGCTGTTGTCCCGGCAACACTTGTTGTTGCTGCTGCTGCGGTTTCCTGCGGTGGTGGTGGTGGTGTTGTTGCTGGTGGCGGCGGCGGCGGTGGTGGTTGCTGCTGACTCAAGGAGCTGGCCTTAGGAAATGTAGCGCCTGCTGGTGTTGCTACTGCGGATGTTGCTCCTGTGGGTGTTGCTGCTGCCGCTGCTGCTGCTGCTGCCGCTGTTGTTGATGTTGCTCCTGCCGCCGCTGCTGCTGTTGCTGCTGCTGCTGTTGTTGTTTGCACAACTGTTGCCACCAATTGGCTTACAGCTGCTGCCTTAAATTCGCCGGACTGCTCTTGCTGCCCCTGAAAGTCCTGTTGGCTGAAATTGGCTAGCTTCGATGTTGCTGCGGGCAATGGCGAGGTTTTTCTCTTGATTGACGCAATTTTAATGGCTATTGGTGAGCAGGTTTGATTGTAAATAGATTTCCTCGGCGCCCCACTTCGTATTCCCCTTGATTTTCCGTTTTTCCCTCTTTTGCTATCTGCGACTGTCTGAGCCTTGGCTGCCTTTTGAGTTTTCTTATCGATTTTCGTTTTAGAACATTGACTAGTTAGTTATGCGACTTTTATATTGGCTAAACACTTATTAATGTTGAAATTCAATTTATTTATTTACTTTATTTGTTTAATTTGCGTTTACTAAGCACACACATCAATAGACACAATTATTTTGGTTTTTGTTTATTCAAGCTAAGCTTTTTCAACTAATTTTTGTTTTTCTTTTACGGCAATTTGCTAAATCTTTTCACTCACAATTAAGCTAATTTTTATGTCTTTATTTTTAAGCTAGAGTCACAAATTTAATTTGGATTTATTTTATTTTAACTTTATTGTCTCTATTTATCGCTTAGAGTTCTTTAAATATTTTTTAGTAAAATAATACTGTAGATCTTTGCTTTGGTGTTCACTTCGAAGATTTCTTTAACATTTAGTTATTTGTTTTTGTTTTTTTTTTTTTTTTGCTTTGAGAGTTTTTAACCCTTCTTAGTTGTTTGTTTTTTTTTCAGATTTTATTTAGAGTTCTTAGTTGGCTAAGATTCGTAGGAATTTTCGCTGACAATTGTTGCGCTGAGAGACTGGAATCCTTGGACTACTTGGAGTAGTGAGTTCTTGAGCAGAATATTTTTGGTGTAAATTTCACGCTTTTGTAAATAATACTGAACTGCACACTTGCACTTTGCACTTCCCGATTCTCTCAGTGGCTAATTTGTATAAATATATTTGTAAATCATGGACAGAATGAACTGACTTCGACGCAGATTACGTATACGCACGGGGAAAATGGAATTAAAAATATGTATGTGTATATTTTTATAATGCAGAATCTTGCGGCTTATGGCTTTTAAAAACTTTCTTTCTTCTTTTATTCGAATAACACAAAATGGCGAGCTTGCACTGTGGAAAGGATGTTTTGCAGGACGACTCCTTTGGGGACTCCTGGCCTGGCTATTTTTATTTTTAGTAGGTTTTAAGTAGGATTTTTTGGTTGGGCTTTGAATTTGATTTGGTTTTTGGCTTCAGACTTCAGGCTGTCTTGGGTTGTCGCAGGCAATCTCTGTGTGCTGGGGCTCTGTGGTCGCTTTCCGCTTTTGTGGTGCGCAAAATGAGGAAAAGGCGTTTGTAACTGAACTTGACAATCGTCGAATGGATTCTGAATTTCTCATTGAGTAAGGTTTTTGAGTAAGGCCCTCAGCCTGGCAGTTTTCGTCTCGGTTTCGCCTCGGCAGCGGTTCGGTTTCGCACGATTCGGCTGAAGTCGAATGCATTGCATTTTCGGGGGAGCCGGCAAAATTGTTTTTTCCAACACTCAGGAAAACAGGATCCACAAGCCGACGCAGGCGCAGGACCCAAAGGCGTTTCGTCTGCCATTCAGCGCTGCATTTTCCATTTCGAAGTCGGAAAATGAGA
This sequence comes from Drosophila biarmipes, assembly GCF_025231255.1. Lineage (NCBI taxonomy): Eukaryota > Metazoa > Arthropoda > Insecta > Diptera > Drosophilidae > Drosophila > Drosophila biarmipes. Next base: position 16,855,623 of record NC_066613.1, on the reverse strand, counting down.
GGCCCACTATCCCCATCCGCTCGTCTGGCCAGCAGCTTCTTGAATTGAAATGCATCCCAGCCTACGCGGTCGCAATTATCCTAACAACTTTCTACAACACTGAGTTTAATCACAAATTACTACGTGACCAGGCGCACACGAACTTCTTATAAGAAACATATAAATATTATGTTGAGCCAACTTTTTGAGCGCCACAAACTCAAATACTGTCAAGTTTTCCCGGTTTTTCGAAACATTTTGGCCAGCAAACTCAAATAGAAAAGGTAAATTAAACGAAGAAAGGGGGGAAAAGCTAGGTAAAATCAGCATCTGGGGTAGGAAAAGCAAATCAAAGGAGTGCAAATGATATTTCCTTTTGCGAATTTCCTGTAGTATTTAATTTCCTAATTACTGAAGAGGGACTTGGAATTGAGACTGACAGGAGTGAGAATGCTGGAGGGAAAATATTTCGTTCTACTGAATCATTTGGTTTAGCGAAAGGATAAGTTTAAATAAATAGATATCATAAAATATTTGTAAGAATTAAAAAAAAGAAATTAAAAAAATGGGAAAAAATATTTATAAATATTTTGAAGTTCAACTTTTTATTAGGAATCAGGATTATGATTTTTGTAATTATTTTGTATTGGCTAACGTTTTAAAATAATAATATTTTCAAGTTTTTTTGGCCTTAAGTCAGGAGAAGTCTACAAAAAATAGACTCAAAATTTTTTGAAATGTAACACCCAAAACTCTTCTCAAACTCGACATCTAGAATATTTTCCCACGCTAAACTCTCGCCCATTTTCATCCCAAAGTGCGGTCCAAAGTAATTTTAAATATATATTTCTTCCCCTAACTCCATAAACTTCAGCAACTTGCTCGTTTCCTCTTTTATTTATTTACTTTCCTTTCTTCATTTTTCTGCGTAGGACACGAAATGCGAAATATAATTTTCATTCCAGCCACAATAACTGACGTCGACTGCGGCGCTGACTAAGCGCGACTGTTTACAATTTTTCCCGTATTTTTCCCCCACACCCGCAAAGAATTTTCCTTTTTTATTCAGTAGGTATTTTTTATTTTGATGTGGTCTGCCAGAATGTTTTGGTCGCTGTTGTTGTTGCCGTGAGTTGAAAGCTGTTTAAATGAAAGAACGTTCCCGTGGAAAGCCAAAGCAACGCCTGTTGGCCATTAGAGGATGCCAAATAGATGTTGCCTACAAAGCAAGCACACCTGGAGGGGATTGCAGGGTGTCCCGGGCGGGGAGGTGGCTCTGCGGATTGGATTGGGCTACCTAAAAACGCAGCAAACGAGCAACATCAGCCCCAGATTCGCACTACCCCATCCCTCGGTAATATGCCGCAACGGCTTTGAATAGTTTATTATATGGAGTACGTATATAAAAGATATACACCAAGAAAATAGGTAAAAAACGAAATTAAAGGATTCAAAATTCCATATAAAAGACCACAAATTTAAAAGAAATATAGAAAGATGTTTATTGCTATTCCAGAAAATATTTTTCAAATATCGATGTCACATCAATCGATATACCTATTAGTATCAACTGTCATGTATTAACTATCACATCATAATCAATTCCTTTGTAAAAAATAAATCATATTAGCATATTATGAGTTCCTAAAACCAAATAAATTAGTTTCTATGTTACTGATTGATAATATTTATACAACATCTTTGTATATCGATAACCAATTTTATATTAACTATAAGGTATGGACTGTCAAATATTAAGTAGATTTAGCATAAGTGAAAAACATATTTCTTTAAAAGAACATTTACAAAATAGTAATAGAAAAGTATTATTTCCCGTGCATCTATATAACACACAGGTAAACTGGATTTCGTCAGTTGAGGAAGGACGAAGGGGACTACTTAGAAATGTTGCCTTTGTGTGATTTCCATTTCGTGTTTTCCATTTTTTTTTTTTGGGTGCGTTTGTTGGTGTTTAGAAAGCAAATGCATAAATTATGATGGAAATTTCACAATGCACAAGCGCCCACACCCTCTTGGCAATGTGTAATACCATTGAAATTAGCAAAAAGGGAAACCAGCTAAAATGGTCCTTTCTCTGGGGGGGCCCAACTTGTATGTGTGTGTTTGAGGGTGTGTGAATAATGATTTATCAGGTACGAGGATAATGGGGCTCTATTGCCCCGATTCTCTCATCGAGATTAGACTGCCTGCACTGCAACTGTCAGCAAATTGATGGCGAAAATGGTTAGAAGAAATCCATATCATTGCCAGGCCATGGCAGCCGCATCAGCGGGAGCAATTTTCCACTCAAATGCGTACTGGATTTCCCCTGCCCCGCCCAGCAGCCCATTTTCCCCTGATTTTCCCCACAATTTCGTCCCGCATTTCCCGGAGTCGAACGACTCTGCGTATGACACATGTCGATTGCAGTGGCGCCCCCTAGCGCCCGCAAGGCAAAAATGGCGCCTTCTATGTGGAAAGAAGCATCAGAATCAGAAATCATCAGCCTGAGTCCGATTTGAATGAGCGATTGAGTGAGTGACTGAGTGACTGTGTGACTGACTGACTGACTGACTGGCGAAAGTGCGAGCGAGTGAGCCGTTTGATTGCTTGATTGATGCAGGGTTCTATTGATTGATTGATGCCTTTGTTGGTCCTTGATTGCTTAGATGTTTGGCCAACACTTTTTATGCCACATACCGGGCTTTTTCAAATTGGTTTCGAGTTTCGATGGGGTCACAGGGTCTTTTAAACTTCAGTGATCTGAACAAGTATAGCAAATAAAGTTTATCAAGATCCTTTATATTAATCCTTGTTTCAGATTTAAAAATACTTTTTTATAATTTATATAAATAAACTTTTTAGATAAATTTTAATATTAGCAGAAATAAATAATATTATCTAAAATTATTAAAAAATGTCTTTTAACCAAATAGTTTTTCCTGATTTTTAACACATTTTTGCTTATTCCCTTTAACAAGTCGTGCAAATATTTTGACCCACAAACACTTGAAATGATCTCTGACCAATAAATAAAAGTCTAAAATTATACGCCTTAAATATAGATGTGATTTATGTCCGACTTACGTTTGAATAGTTCTGGGATCTCGGAATCTGCGGCGGCAATTGCTGGGCGTTCGAGGGTCCCCGCATGTTACCGCCCCCACCTATCCCGCCGCCCTGCTGCTGGTGGGGCGGGCCGCCCATCTGTTGCTGCTGCTGAGGGGGCGGGGCCGGGCTGTATCGGGGATGCATGGCAAAAGCGGTTTTCTTAAACTGTTGCTACTTCCTAGTTAATAGCACTCTCAAATGAATCGCGACTGGAAAAAAGGGGAAGATTAAGATTAGTAAAAGTGCGTTTAGTAATCATGTGTTTTCTACAACTAGAAATATTTGTGGAGTATAATATTCTTAAAAACTAGGGTTTTTTTTAAATTTACATATGTATTTTTTTTATTTTGTTGAAATATTATATATATATTAATTTTCATATGTGGTAACACTGTTTTTATAGTTTTAAAGAAATGGAAATCGGCAACTCTGAAACTACTTTTTGGTTTTAATACATTTATCTCTTCCATAACACAATTTTTTTGTTAAATTTAGAGCAAGTAATTTCCTAAATTAATGGTATTTTTCCGTAGCAAATCAACACCTGTCAGTAATAATTTCTGCTACTCTTTTTTAAGCCCTGCCCGTTGCCTCTGCCTGCAGCTCGGCAACACTGTCCACTGCACTTTAGCTCTCCCTATCTCTCTCTCTCCCGCTCTATTTATATCGCTCTTTTAACGCATTCTGTGCCATATCCAGATCGTTTTGCCGTGTTTCTAATTTGTAATTAATATTTCACTGGCTACTTTGTTGATTATTTTCGGCATCACTGTGCCTGTGTTGCTGTTCTCTTGTTGTTCTTGCAACGGAGCGTTCAGCGAGTTATTTTAGCACTATTTCCGTCTCTTTCCGGCGCGGCAGTTGCAAAATTTGCATTTTGGCATTAAAAATAGCACACAGCCAGCCAATTTTTGCTGCTTTTTTTTCGCAATTTTATTTTTACGCTGCCAGACAGCCACAACTATACACACACACACACTCGCATAATAATTTATTGATAGGCAGAGGGAAATTATTCAATTGCAAATTGTTTTTACGCTACTGCTTTTTATCAATTGCACTTGTTGTTTTTGTGCTACGGCTTATTTAAGGACGGGACAGTGAGAGGGAGGGAGAGAGAGAGAGAGGATGGCGGAAGAGAGAGAGCGCAGCAGCAAAAGAGCGGGAGAGAGAGCACCGGCAAAAGAAGACAACAAGTGAGCAAAGCAAAAAGAGGAAAAAAAAATATTTGCACTATGATAAGATTTAAATAATTACACTAATCATGCTCTCTCCCGCTCTCGCGCTCGCGGAGAACATCTTTGGTTATTCCTCAATATTTATTATTGTTTCTTTTTTATGCACTGCACTGCACTGCCGTTCGTATTTATGTATTTTTATGCCATTTCGTTTTTATCGAGTGCATTGCTCTGAAACAACAACATTCGCTTTCAATTAGCTGAGAGCTGCAAAATGTTGTTGCTTTTGCCATTGTTACGTCTGCTTTGCGGGGCTTCCAAAGGTTGTTTTCGGCCTTTTCGTTCGATTTGTCACTAGTTTAATGCTGCTTTGCTTACTTATTGGAATTTTCTCTGTTTTTTTTTGTTGGCCTGTCAGCTGCTGTTCTTCTTCTTCCTGCTTCTTGTTGCACGTTCTGTTTTTCAGCACACAATCACACACACGCACACTCGCACACGCACGCACTCGCACACTCACACCCACAGTGGCACAAACACAAAACACACACACAGGCACACGCTTTTTGCACTTGAAAGTTATTCGATTTCGTTTCGATTGGCTTCGCCCTCTGCTGTGTTGCCTTCGTTATTTGTTTGTTGTTTCGTCACGCGGTTTAATTTATATATTTATGCAAAATATTACAACGACAAAATATAAGTTTGCGCAGCCGAAAAAAACGAAGAAAGCGCAACGCGACAGCGACGGCAATCGTATGAGATGAGAGTGAGTGTGGGAGTGGAGAGAGCGCCAAAGCCAGGCGAATTGCGCGCTCTCTCGTTCGTTCGCCGCCTCGCGCTCTCTCTCTCTCACTGCCTCGCCGGCAAACTTCGCTCTCCTCTCACGCTACGCACAAAGTATTTTTTGTTGCTGTTGCAAATAGCAAATAGAACTTTAAATAATTAACTAACTAGAAATGGCAAAAAATAAATAATCAAGCTAAAATAAAAAAAAAACCCATATGGAAACTCTGAAGAATAACAAATAATACGGAAACGCCTTGGTGTTGGGATATTTTTATGACATTTAATGCGGTATTTTACATTAAAATACCAAACTTTACACCAGCCTACAGAACAAAAGAAACACATTTTAAACATATTTGAATACCAAAACTGCCCATTAAAACTTAACTTATTTTTGTCTTTTATGGTGAGTATTATATTGCTGGCTTACTAAATAATTCAAATTTTGTTTGCTATTTTAAAGTGGATGATTTTGAAAAGGAGTAAAAGTCAATTTAAAGTTTTCAAATTATAATATAATACATTTTACTGGGATTGGGATCCAATAACCAAAGTTATGGAATTTGGAAGTGCAGTTCTGGGTTCCCATACTGAAACCCATTGGAAAGACGCAAAAATCGAACATGAAAATGGTCTAAAATTTCGACCCTCTCAAAAAATGAATATTTGAATGTAGAATATTAGGCAATTCAACCACAAACTCATAGAGGTATCCCACGTCGAAATCGGAATCGAATAACTCAAGTTATGGAATCTAGAACTTCAGTTTTGGGTCCCCATACTGAAACCCATTGGAAAGACGCAAAAATCGAACATGAAAATGGGCTAAAATTTGGACCTTCTTAAAAAATGAATATTTCAATGTAGAATATTAGGCAATTCAACCACAAACTCATAGAGGTATCCCACGTCGAAATCGGAATCGAATAACTCAAGTTATGGAATCTAGAACTTCAGTTTTGGGTCCCCATACTGAAACCCATTGGAAAGACGCAAAAATCGAACATGAAAATGGGCTAAAATTTGGACCTTCTTAAAAAATAAATATTTGAATGCAGAATATTAAGGAATTCAACCACAAACTCATAGAGGTATCTCACGTCGAAATCGGAATCGAATAACTCAAGTTATGGAATCTAGAACTTCAGTTTTGGGTCCCCATACTGAAACCCATTGGAAAGACGCAAAAATCGAACATGAAAATGGGCTAAAATTTGGACCTTCTTAAAAAATGAATATTTCAATGTAGAATATTAGGCAATTCAACCACAAACTCATAGAGGTATCCCACGTCGAAATCGGAATCGAATAACTCAAGTTATGGAATCTAGAACTTCAGTTTTGGGTCCCCATACTGAAACCCATTAAAAAGACGCAAAAATCGAACATGAAAATGGGCTAAAATTTGGACCTTCTTAAAAAATAAATATTTGAATGCAGAATATTAAGGAATTCAACCACAAACTCATAGAGGTATCTCACGTCGAAATCGGAATCGAATAACTCAAGTTATGGAATCTAGAACTTCAGTTTTGGGTCCCCATACTGAAACCCATTGGAAAGACGCAAAAATCGAACATGAAAATGGGCTAAAATTTGGACCTTCTTAAAAAATAAATATTTGAATGCAGAATATTAGGGAATTCAACCACAAACTCATAGAGGTATCTCACGTCGAAATCGGAATCGAATAACTCAAGTTATGGAATCTAGAACTTCAGTTTTGGGTCCCCATACTGAAACCCATTGGAAAGACGCAAAAATCGAACATGAAAATGGTCTAAAATTTCGACCCTCTCAAAAAATGAATATTTGAATGTAGAATATTAGGCAATTCAACCACAAACTCATAGAGGTATCCCACGTCGAAATCGGAATCGAATAACTCAAGTTATGGAATCTAGAACTTCAGTTTTGGGTCCCCATACTGAAACCCATTGGAAAGACGCAAAAATCGAACATGAAAATGGGCTAAAATTTGGACCTTCTTAAAAAATAAATATTTGAATGCAGAATATTAGGGAATTCAACCACAAACTCATAGAGGTATCTCACGTCGAAATCGGAATCGAATAACTCAAGTTATGGAATCTAGAACTTCAGTTTTGGGTCCCCATACTGAAACCCATTGGAAAGACGCAAAAATCGAACATGAAAATGGGCTAAAATTTGGACCTTCTTAAAAAATAAATATTTGAATGCAGAATATTAGGGAATTCAACCACAAACTCATAGAGGTATCTCACGTCGAAATCGGAATCGAATAACTCAAGTTATGGAATCTAGAACTTCAGTTTTGGGTCCCCATACTGAAACCCATTGGAAAGACGCAAAAATCGAACATGAAAATGGGCTAAAATTTCGACCCTCTCAAAGAATGAATATTTGAATGCAGAATATTAGGAAATTCAACCACAAACTCATAGAGGTATCCCACGTCGAAATCGGAATCGAATAACTCAAGTTATGGAATGCAGAACTTCAGTTTTGGGTCCCCATACTGAAACCCATTGGAAAGACGCAAAAATCGAACATGAAAATGGGCTAAAATTTCGACCCTTTTAAAAAATAAATATTTGAATGCAGAATATTAGGGAATTCAACCACAAACTCATAGAGGTATCTCACGTCGAAATCGGAATCGAATATCTCAAGTTATAGAATGTAGTAGTCCAGTTTTGGAGTTTCCTGCTGCGTAACTCATTTTGCTGGAAAATAAAATTTTCTTTTTCTTCATGCATGGGTTTTAATCCCATTAGCTCAGTTCATTACGCAAATGTCGCAAAATAAAATGAATAATGTAAAAAAGAAGGGAAACGAAAATTGTAAAGCCAGCGACTTGTGTGTTGTTTTGAAATATTTAAATAAAATTAATATTCTCAACAAGTGCGTCGCATAAAAGTGCGACACCCAGCAGATATCCGCCCGCCCACACACGTCCTTCCGCCCACTTTGCACCACCCACCGCTCTCAGCTTTTGGCACACAACAAAGGACTAAGGGACTAAACAAATGATGCATGATGACGACAACGAAAAATAAGGAGACAGGGGTTAAAACAGAAAAAACGAGATGAGAGCGACTCCCACGCATTGTAAAGCACTGCCACGCCCACCCCCCACCTAAAACCCACAGACTCAAACAGCTGCGGTTAATCGAATAGTTTGTAAGTTGAAAATGTATATTTGAAGATAAACTTGATTTTAATTATTTAGAAATAAAAAATATTTATGTATCAGTTTTAATAATTTTGTTATATATTTTTAAACAAAAGTTCCTGTTAATTTTTTAAACTTTATATTTAAAACGTTAAGTGTTTCTTAAATTATTAATTTAAATTTAATAAGTAACGTTAATTCTTTCTTAAAAACTAAAATGTTGTGAAATGTTATTTCAAATAAAAATTTAAAAACAAAGTGTGCTGCAAAATTTTGACTTGAACTTAAATAGCAGTTGTTTATTCAGACCTATTTCTGTGCTCTCGACTGTAGAAACTCCACCACCCTAGCACACATATATGAAGACAGTCTGTAAACAATGTTATGCCACTCCCTCCGCCCCTTAAAGCCTACAAACAATAAATTTGCAATAGCAACGACAAAATTTGAAGAATGGGCCAGGACCAACGAGAAAGAAGAAGAATCAGGAGCAGACAGAAAGGACAATACTCGAAATGAAATTGGAACGAAAAGATGGCCAAAAAAATGGAAATACAACAAAACATGCAAGGAATTTAAATTTATCTTAAATATGTAAATTTAATGACACTATCGAGATATGCAAATTTCTCCCGAAGCAGCGACGGCAAAAAACAAAATACAACAAAATTGGAGCAAGAAATCAACAAATTTCGAAAGAGTCAATACAAGACAAAGTGAAAAACCCGTATTCAAAATGTAATTAAACTAAATGAGTTTTAAAAAAAAAAATTAAAAAAACTTTTGTTTTTAATAAGTTATGAACATCTTACATGGCTTTACAAGATAAATGTATATATTTTTATAAAAAGATATGTTTATAGTTTATTGATAAAAAATACTTTATACACATACGTAATTCTTCAAATATCCTTCATTGTGTAATAATTAATTTTATTATTTTATAATTTTATTTTCGTTTACCTACAAAGTATAAATCTTTTTCGAGTTACTACTGTTTTAGGAAAATGGAGCAAGAAATCAAAAAACGCCAATAAATGGAAAGATGGGGTAGATAGTAGAAAAAGACAGACTCTCACGCACAGTGGGCTGGAACACTTTCGCCTAAAACGCATGAAAAATAACATAGTGGGGGAATGGGTGGAAATGGCAGGCAAGATGGATAGCTTCGGGGGGCGGTAACGCTGCCCGGCGGGAAAAGGGGGCGGGGCAAAAGCCTCTCTGCGGCCAAAATGACGACGCGTTGGTATTTTCATTAAGTTTGGCACCATTTTCCTTTTGTTGCCCACTCCCAACCCCATTTGCACTCACACTGCCCTGCTCTTCTTCATCCATATTTTTCTGCCCTATAGTGATGAAAAAAATTGTAATATATAATTGAATATATAAATATTAGTTCATATTTTTGTGCAATTATTCCTAAAAAAATTAAGAATTAATATACTCTCTTTTCCATTTAATATTAGGTACAGTAAAATCTTTTAAAAAACTTTCTAAAAATACTATAACAAATTTTATAATTCCAATTTGTTTTTCAATGCCTAAAATTTTATGTCTTAATTTATTAGCAAATATAAAAAAACAATTAAAAACAAAATTTAATTATAAACATAAACTATTAAAAAAAACAGAACCCGTTAATATTCATTTCAGTTCGCCAAAAAGCCTTCTCAGGACTTAGGATTTTTTTAATTTTAGAAGCATATTGTTGTGCCATCCATTTTTGCGCAGTGTAGAGTTTCTTGGCCACCGCTTGAAGCACAAAAAATTCTTGTCGCGCAACAGCAGCAAAAAGGAGGCGGCCAGCAGTGGAGGCATTTGGGGGTGCAAGCGAGAGGAGAGACCGCTGCTACGTGACCGTAAGCAATTTGCAGTGTGGGCGGAAAGGCCGGAAAAATGGGGGGTGGGTGGAAAAACAGCAGGCGGTGGGCGGGCACTCCTCGCTGCGTAATCGCATCAAGAAAGTGAAATGTCAGCTGTTTCCATCATCTTGGCGCTGCGCCTCTGTCGGCATGTGACTGCCAGGAATTCAAGCTAGTTAAAAAATAAAAAAAGGTATGGGGATGAGGATGAGTTCCAAGGGTCTACAGGGCAGGAACTACAACTACTAGTTTCCCCATGGAATGCATTGTATAGGTCACTGCGTAAGGACCAACAAAAAAAAAACAATAGGAGAAACTACAGAACCAGAAGAAGTGAAGTGTAGGAAACGCTTTTGTTGGCGCGTGATCTAAGGATAATTTATGACTCTTCCAAGGGGTGAGAGTGCGGGGCAGAGGTTGTCATAGGACCAGGACTGACTTTGAGATAAGGAGCGCTCAAGGCAAGCTCGAGAATTTAAATTCAATCAAATTGCACTCGGTAATTGCTCGGCCATGAATGGAAAGCATCTTCGTTATTCAGGAGTCCGGAATATAAATGCGAGAAAATAGAAGAGGTTAAAGAGGCTTAATTCAAAGTATAAAAATAATTGATAAATCTTTTTGGTAAAATAATAGAATATTATTAATTTAATTTAAATAATATTAAAATGTATATTAAATCTTTCTGAAGTTTATCAACACATAAAATTATGTATGTCTTGAAAAAAAATTAAAAATATAGTTTATTGATTATAATATAGTTATATTAAATTATTAAAATATGAAATTTTTTTAGTAAATTGTATATTTTTATAATTTTATTTATACTTTGCCTTATCAGACTTTCAACGCATATCAACGCACCTATAAATTGAATATAATTGTATTTATTAAGCACAATAAACACATGTCATCAGGAGTAAACCCCAAACGCAAATAAATCCCCAAAATCGAAATGTTTTCGCCTTGCAATTTCCATCCCCATCCCCAAATCAACTGCTCTATCAATGTCTTTCGCTTTGGTTTTCGATATCGCATTAATATGTTCACAAACACACATCAAAGAACAATCCCCCTGCCCCCATTTGTGCCATATATTACCTTCATAATCCATTTTCGCCCGAGCAGACATTGAATGTCATTGGCAAAATTAATATATATAAAATGACATAGATTTAATATGCGAATGAAGGAAGAATATTGATGTTGACCTCCCCCCAATTGCCTCGCTGAGCTTCACATTTCCGCGTAATTACCTCTGTATGCGGAAAAGAGGGAAAGCCACCATGGAGGAAAGCCAAAATGGCGGCGTCGCCGGCTTCATCATTATCGCCATCATCGTCGCCAAGACATCGTTAAATTAAATCTATTGTCGACGCATTCAATGTGCATATAAATCATTTATGGTCTCTCAGAGCCAAAATGCAACAGTCGAAGGGCGCAAATGTAGACATTACAAGAATTTATTATTTAATTATCTATGCCGCAAAATTTTCATTCACAGGCCGCAAACTCAAGGCTCAAACCACCCGAAAACCACAGTTAAGACATTAAAGTGCACCACCAACAGACACAAACACACGCTGAGAAAAATATTTAAGAAAATTGGTCTTCAACTGAGAACTTTCGTTCTTAAAGCTATAGTTTAATGTTCATAATATCATAACAATATGGCGATTTTAAACTAATAAATTATTTTTATATTTTTAAGAACATGTAAAATGATAACATCGGACTTCTCTCTGTGTACACATACACAGCCATGGTGAAAACCCCTTGAACAAAAGGAGAAGAAAACTGGGGCTGACCATTTCATAAAATTTGATTACAGTGAATGCGTAAAGTTTACGACCAAGTAAAGGGAATTAACTGAAAGTGGCAAGACGCTCAAACGCACACACACATGTGGCGGCATCTGTGGCTTTCCTTTCCTTTCGTTTCCTTAACTCTATATCAGGGGAGTTTCCCGCCCAGTTTTCCCCTTTTCCGGCCCCCAGCAAATCCATTAGGCGGCGGATGAAAATGATTTTTTGGCATCGTGTCTGCCGCTGTGATCATAATTTTGTTGTTAAAGCTGCAAATGTTGATTGTGATTAGGCATTTTCAGAAATGCTTCAAAATGATTATGGTTTATTACTATAATTCAAGGAAACTGTTTTTGTATAATTCATTTTCCTTTTACTTTCATTTTATTGCTAAATAAAGGAAGGTTCCTACACAATTTTAAAGATCTTTAGTTGAGGGAAATGAAAACTCTTTCAAACTGTTTTTCCGTTCCTTTAAAGTTTTGTATTTTCCCCTTTATTCTCTTCAGTTTGATTGATAACTTACGAAAAAAAAAAATCGGTTTTAAAGTTTTTCTTTAGCATATTTTGGTCTACAAATTGTTTTTCAGCTCCATGAAGACCAACTTCATTAGTGGAAGCTGCCAGACTCCTGTCCAAAGTTGCAAAAAATCAAAGCTTTTTGAGTGAGTGATTGATCTGCAGAATGGGCAAAGTACAAAAAGGTATTAAAGGGCTTAAGGAAAAACACTTCAAAATCCATTCAGCTGCAGACAATATTTAGAGTGGAATATGTAGTATTACTTAATATTAACTTACTTTTGGAAACTAAGGCTTTTATAAAAAGTTTCATATTTGAAAAAAAATTTATTTTAACCCAAAATGATATATTTTTTTCCATATAATTGCTCTAATCCCCCATTCACATTTAACAACTTTTTAACAACTAACAACTCTGATTTAAATGGCATTGAATCAAAGTTTGCCTTTTGCGTTTCGGGGATCCCAAAATATTTAAGTACTTAATGCGTTAGTTCCCTTTTAAATCCGCTTATTGTTTCTAGCATAATTCTGTTGTTACCCAATTGGAGCTGTCAAAATGTTGATAACTCTGTTACAGTTTTTGGTTTCTACCAAAATCCCTTTGACAAAAAGAAAGAGTAGAAAATTCCCACGCAGCAGCGGCAAGCTGTCGCATTTTGACAATCTAATCTGCTTTGGTATTAATCCTTTTTACCACAATGCTGGGCAAACCATCTCCCCTTTTTGGGTTATTTCTTCCAGGATTTTCAGGCTGCCTCCTCTCCCCCTTTGTAGGCAATATTTGCGGTCGTAGTTCTATTATCTCTCAAGTCCGAGGCCGCAATGACTTCAAATTGCCGGGGCCTGTGGACCCCGCAAAATGTTTCAACAAGCGGACCGCAACCCTCTACATAAACCCCAGCCAAAAACCACACCCCCCGACTTTCCCGGGGGCGCTAACGAGCTTTAAACCGCGCAAACATCTGTGCGAACAGAAAACAGATTCGCATTCGGACTCAGAGTTTTCCACTTGAAAATCGGTAACGAAAAATGCCTTTTATTGTTTGGCCGGGAAAACCCTTTTCGTGGTGGAGTACCAATCCCACAAAAAAAGGACAAATTTATCCTTGACGGTGGGCGTCTTTTATTTTTTCTACGCCGAAATTAAGTTATCCTACAACGGAGACTGTGAACCAGCGATTGCCTACTGGCTGATTCGATTAGACCTAATTTGATTGGGAATTCGTTTGAGTAGATCTTGAATAAGGGGAAGGTGACTTTGTCACACAGGAAAAAAAATAGTTACTTAAGCTTGGATTTATTTAAATACTAATTAAGTCTATAATGTTATACAAACAGTTATATATCCAGTTAAATCAGGTCGCATTTATATTTTGTTTTTATGTAATGCCTGGTTGTTTATTTTTCGAGTGAACACAAACCCAATCGCTTTTGGATCCAGCCTAATCGGGTTATTAATAAGCATTCATTAGCCGGCGGGCAGGGCAATAAATAAAATGCCATCTATTATATACAGGCGATTGCATTTGCACCCAAAACAATCGCTTGATTTATTAAATTTATCAAACAAAAAATATTGATATAGGATCTATATCACTGGCCACTTGAAGCCAAGCGTTTTGGGGGGTAGCTTTTATATATATATTCAAAAAGGGCCAAACTGCGTTTATCATGCGCCACAGGACATTGCCCAAAGTCACCTGGCGGGAGGCGGGGAACTAACTCCGGTCTCAGATTCCTTAAAGAGCCCCCCCTCACCAGAATTCCCGAGTGTTTCGCTTGGCTGGGCAGCAAATGTTCCATGCGCCGAAAACGCTCCGAATAATGAAAACCAAAGGAAAAAAAGGAAAAACAAGAGATGGGAGGACGAAGTTCCAGGCCTCAATGTACTCAATAAATAATGGCACTTTAAATCGTGTTTTTTTCGGCGGAAGGTGTCTGTCCTCCAGGCGGCCTGCTTTATTTACAGCTGTCTCTGGCAATTCCATTCTGACCTCAAGCTCCTGTACCACTACATATATCCTTGTAGCTTGGTGCTAAGTATTTTTGACAGGACATTCGTGTAATTTAAAGCTGCCAGGGGTCGGGCTGCTCCTTGACCATTTTAGTTGCCAGCTTTGTTAGTCGGGGCTTGTTAGTGTCCCTCGCTCCAATGACAAAGCCGGTTTGTCCGGTAGTTAACGAAATTAAAGATAACAAGTCAGAGAAAACCTCAGCTCTGATGGGGGGTTTTGGTTTTGATAGGAAAAGATTGATGTGGTAATTAAAGATGAATCTTAGAACATGAAGAAAATTACGGAAAATCAGACAAATACAAAATGTTAAATATTTTACCACATTAAAACACATTTCTGATAAATTAAATTGAGCAAACACAAAAAAAAATAATAACACACAGTAAAATAATATATAAATTTAAGCTAAAAACCACATTTACAAATATTTTCTGCATACATTTCTGATTCAAGAAAATGTGGCTAATTTAAGTTTACAACTCAAGCCCAAAATTGATCTTAAATTTTAGATTTTATTTGCAAATACTTTCGGCTGAATTCAAGAAATTTCTGCGGCGCAAAACTTTTACAAAAGTTTCATTTGCAAACGTTTGCCAAAATGCGAATTTCAATTTCCCCCTCATTTCCCCCTCGAAATAGATCGCAAAATGTTGCGAAAATTAATATCGCCTACTGCCTGCTTCAACCCGCCGACATAAATTCCTCGCATTTGCACCATAAATAAAATTCCTAAAATACCGAAAACTGCCGCTGACCCATTTAGGGATGCCTCTTTTTGTGCGGGGGCGGTCCCCATCTAATTACAACCATTTTGTGGGGGTGGAAATAAATGGCATGTGTTGACCTTATGCTTATGACCCCCAAATAGATTATGCCAGATGATACGGAATCTGTAGCCCAGCCAACTAAACGGAATCCTTTGCGAAATGAAACGAACTCAACTGAACCGAACTGAGTTGAGCGGAACAGAAAATGTGCAACACGCGATGAGCATAAATTGCAATTCCAATTTCCGGTTTCTGTTTCAAATGTCGCACGTTTCACCCACGCCCCCGCCTCCGGCTCCTCCGCCCACTCCGCCCTTAAATTTGTGGGGGCCTCTGCCTACGGCCACGCCCACGCCGCTTTCTTTAAATCGCCCACCCACCCACACACAGAAAAATACACAGCAGCCCAACGTTGCAACGTTGCACTAAATTGTTGCAATTCATTTAATATATACATTTTTGGTAGCTTGCCGGCGACTTTTTTGGGTCCCGTAATGTGCAGCATTCTCTTAAGTAGCAAAAGTTTCAATTTGTTTGAATCGAGGGGGGAAGAAACTGACAAAAAATGTACTTATAAAAAATAAGATACTTTTGGATTGACAAATTTATTAAAGAATTAATATAAGCTTTTTAGAATATTTGTACAAAAGATAGGTTTTTCTTTTCAATGTAATTTTTATTGATTCAAAAAATTTCGGTTTTTTGTCGAAAAATGTTTTATTTATTTAAAATTATTTATTATTTAAATTAGTCAGTGAATTTTTTTCAACAAGGAATACGCGACTTTTTAAAATATTTGGAAAATCTGTGAATTGAATTGAATTTAAATTTGTTAAAAATGTGTGTATTTTTCTGTTGTTTTTTACATGTTAAAGTTTTTAAATATTTTATAAAATATATTTGATATTAGTCGAAATTCAAGTACTTTACAATCCTTTCAAAGTATCCTATTTTCTCCAATTTTAATAGAACCTTTTATCCCAAGTGTCATTTGGCTGATGTAGCTGCTGCAATTGTAGTTCATATATATTTAACCGCCTAAATACTGTTTGGCAGTTGGTGCGATTGTTGTTTGTGTTGCCGCTGTGCAGTTGTTATCGGCAGCAACCAAATGGCGGAAAATGCACCACCAACAACAACGGCAGCAACGACAGCAACAACAATGGGAATGAAAATGAAATGAAATTGACGTCAACATTTTGTTTCTTGTGTTAGTGGGGACCCCGCCACGCCCACCGCTCTTCCACCGCCCCTATCCTCAATGAGGGCATTACAAGCTGCCTTCGTTGTTGCTGCTGCAACTGCTACAAATGGTTATCGAACAACGGCAGCAGTAGCAAGAACAACAACAAATTGTTGCAGTTTCTGGCTGAATTACAACGAACATTGAAAGAGCATTTTGTAAGTCGCTCCATCTCCCGGTTTTCCCCCATTTCCCCACCTCGGTGGGCAAACCCTGGCTGCATTATTTATACGTATTTCGCTTTTCCCTTGCTCTGTTTAATATTTCATCATTAATGTTTTCCCTCGCATTGCTAATTGCCGAGCAGTTTGTGTGTGTTAATGTGTTGATAAGTACTGCGAGTAAAACACCCCTTACTTCTTTTTCTATGGTATCTTCAAGTAGCTCGGAAAACATTTACAACCTCAAAAGTTACCATTTGTTTCTTGCTTAATAATGATTTTAAAGGGCTAACACATTTAAGTTTAAATGATTTGTTTTCCAAGATACAACATTTAGTATACTCCTAACTATTTACAAATTAAAGAAAGCGTTGTGTAATAAATATGTTGAATATCCCTCCCTTCCGAAAGACTCTTCTCCTATTTAAAAATACAAATCACGCTCTGGGACCCCCGTAGAAAGTTTTCCGAAACACCATACATCTACTTAAGTAATTGTATCATTTATCTTTTTTTTCGCTTTCTTTTGATGATATTCAGCCAAAACTTTACACATTCTGGCCAGCAGAAAATATAGGAAAAAACCCACACACCCAAGCCAGCATGCAACACCCACTTTCCAAAGATTCCTATCCATTTTCTAAGCGTATTCAACTTATTTGATGTGCTGCGCATGATTAATCTTCAAAAAAAGTGTCCACAAGTCAACCAGCAGCGAAAGAGACGGCAAGTGTGGGCTGAGAAAGAGATAGATGGATAGATGGTGGCGAATGTAAAGCATGCCAAGGCGACCAAAAACGAAAAATGTGTTTCTCCCTCTCTATATGTATGTGTGTTGACTGAAAAATGATTAAAAACTTAACTTGCAAAAGAAGTTTCGTCCCGAAGAGCAGCACAACGCAAACCCGAAAACCTCCCCCCGAATTTACCCCGTTTTGTGGGTAATCCTTTAATGCAGCAAACGCGTATGTCACAGCAGCTGCAACTATTTCTCATCACAGCAGACGCAGACGACAAGGGGCGGACATATCCCCATATATATAAAGAGTCCCCCAACACCCATAAAGCCCGCTCACCCTGGATGTCTGCCGCCCCTTTGAGATCCCTGAATGACATTTTTGCCTGATTTTCCAGCTACTTTTGGCTGCAAATATTTTTGCTCGCACGTCTTTCATTTTATTTTATTCGTATACCCTGAAGGAGAGATTTACCCTTTTGGTAAGCTGTGAAAAACAATTATAAACCATTTTTTAAATTTCTACAATTAAAAAAATATTGAACATTATAAGTTCTGCAGACTAATTTTTATTTTAAATTTAATTTGTGAGCTGCCCACAGAGGTAGTACTAAGAAAAGATTAAAAAAAAAACTATTTTTAGCATGAGAAATTTTATATAAAATTATAATACAATTTCGAAATTGCAGGTTTTACTTCTCAGCTACTACGATTTTTAAGGAACATTTTAAAATGCAATAGTGAGCCAAGAACCAGTGCACAACAAATGCGGCACTTGGAGTCTTCCCCGTTTTGTTTTGGTGATACCTAAATCCCGAGAAAACATTTTTGCAAGTTTTTCGCACTCTTACCATGCTCTTGATCACCTTACTTGCAAACTCTCCCTTTCGCCTCTTCCTGTCTGCGATGCATTTTACCAAAGATTTTGACATGGCATAATAAATTGTGTTGCCGAAAAGAAAAGAGGTGGAGGAAAGCAGAAAACACCTGTACAAACACCCATGCACACGGGGCGGATGGAAAATCTGCTTATGCGCCTGAAGCTATGCAAAACTTTAAAACTGTTTAGTGGATTTTGTTGCGCACTCTGGCCCTCCTTTTCTGTGCCGCCTTTGTTGTTTTGGCCATTTTCGCGCCACAATTTTCCGCAACATTAATTGCTTGTCATTGTCAACAACCCCTATCCCAAGCCCCCTTGTCGCCAGTTCAGCCTAATGCCGCCTCGAGATACGAAACGCTCATAAACTTTTGCACGCGTAAATTGTAAAATTTTCATTGCATACTTTCATGCGTCACTCGAAAGACAAAGATGGGATGATGCCGAGAAGACAGAGACAGCAAGTGCTGACTCCTGCCAACGCACAAAATTGTGCACTCAAAGAATATTTATTTAAAAGTAAAATCTTTATATCTATCTACAAACTGGAAACCTTCGACTTTTTTTTTTTTTTTTTTTTTTTTTTTTAATTAACATCTTTATTTAATATAATCCAGGAACAGATCTAATTAAAGCCTTTAACCTAAATGTTTTCTTAAGTAAATAATCTCTTAATTATAAATTATAATTAGTTTTCAACTTGGTATATAGGAGTA
The DNA here is from genome assembly GCF_025231255.1 of Drosophila biarmipes. NCBI lineage: Eukaryota > Metazoa > Arthropoda > Insecta > Diptera > Drosophilidae > Drosophila > Drosophila biarmipes. The sequence goes on along the minus strand of NC_066613.1, from coordinate 16,836,711 downwards.
GATCAAATTACGACTAGTTTCAAGTAAATAATATATTCATATTAGTCTCTTAGGAGCAGCCCAAAATGTCTTCTTTTGAGCCTGCGAATTGGGATAGCCCCCTGTAATCTCCGGGCTAGACGATTACGGTGGGCAGTTAGACGGTCGTTGTACCTGCTTGAGAAGAACGATATTTGGTCTTCAACAAGACTCAGGTTTAGGTCATTGTGAAGCGTTTGGCCGCTAACGAACCACTCACAGCCAGTGATTTGTCTTAATGTTTTGTTCTGGACGGTTTGGAAACGTTTTCGGTGGGACGCAGCCGCCACTCCCCAAATTTGGATTCCATATCTCCAAGTTGGTGCGATGATTTGTTGATAAATGTGCCGCTTGCATCTTAGAGATAGTTTGCTTTTCTTGTTTAGCATCCAGAATAATTGGTTCCGCTTTAGGTTGCACATTTTGACGACTCTGGCAATATGTTCTCGGAAGGTTAGGCGTTTGTCCAGTGTGAGGCCTAGGTATTTCGCCTTAGTCGCTTGCTCTATGTCCACATTATTAATGTGGACCACCGGAGTTGTTTTTCGGCGTAACGTAAAGCAAACGTTTACGCATTTGCTTTCGTTGATTTTGATATTGTTCGCCGTGGCCCATTTCTCGAATTCGTTGAGGTAGGTTTGCAGCGTTTGTGAAGACTCGGTCTCACTGTTCGAGGAGCTGAGAAAGCAGACGTCGTCAGCGAAGCTGGCCAGCAGCATTTTGCTGTTGTCGTAGGTCATTTCTTCATAGCTTGGCTTGGGGATGTCTGCTGTAAAGATGGAGTACAGTAGCGGTCCTAAGACGCTTTCTTGGGGAACGCCAGCTGTAATGTCAACATTTGCAGAGATTGCGTCTCTGGACTGGACGCAAAAATCTCTGTTTGGAAACCTTCGACTAAAATTAAAAAAAAATTAATAGTGTTCGAAATCTTTAAAAAAGGTAGTTAAAAGTGTGCTGTGGAAAAGGGAAGCTGTCATTATTGAATAGAACAAAGCATCATTTTAGGCATCATTTTACGTGATTTTTAGAGTCTAATTTATTCTCATCTTTTATTGTAATTTTTTGTAATTCAGATATTTTCTTAGTGTAATTTACCAAATCTCTTCTCCGCTTTCACCCCACAAAGAGTGCGTTGGGTTTTTCGCTATTAACATTTTTGCCTTCGGGGGCAATTGCAAATTAACGTGTGAAATTTAAGGGGGGCATTTTCCGACGGGGGGAAAATGAGATGAAGATGAGGAAAACTGTGCTCGCGGCGGCCGAGCAGCTGAAGCTTCTGCATAAGTTTGACCAGAAACTTTTCGCCTAGATGTTTATGTGCTCGTGGAGTACTTATTGAGATGGCTTTAATTAAAGCCAAGTCGGGTGAAAGTTTCGGGGCCCAGTTAATTAGGAGTCGGAGCATTTTGCAATGGGAATCTTAAGCGGAAATATTCATCTGAATTGTCTAGACTGCTGAAGTGTAAGCGTAATTAGTTCAACAATTTTTTCGGTACGAAACTGCTGAACGACTGCTTGAATAAAGTCGAATCAAGCCAACTCTAATAAACATAAATTTAGATTTTACGCAGAAACCTAATTGTTGCTGGATATTTTTCAGAATTAAGAAAACCTGAAAACAAACTTTAAATTCTAAAGTTATTAACGCATTGAACGCATACTTTTCCCTAATTAGGTATCCTACACATAATAGCACATTTAGATACCATAAATCTGTAACAAAAAAAAGAAAATACACTAAAATTACTTTTTGATGCTGCCACTACCAATAATTTACAATAATAATACCCTCTATTATTAGTTTGACAGACAGATGAGCTTGTACTTTGAACTGATCCCAATCAACCCCCTTGCCACCCCATTCTAAGCCTCATTTTCCCGCCCACCTGCTCTGCCCACCCCTGCAATCCTCAGGAGGCATTGCAATCCTCACGCTTTATAAACAACTCATTTTCTCGGCACGTCGGCATATTAAATGATTGCTAAGCGCAAAAGGCAAAAAGCAGAAAAACCATTTGCAATTCATAAACCCAGAGTTGGGGGTAGGATTTGAGGGGGCAAGACGAGGGAAATAGAGGGATTCCCAATCCATGACGAAGTTTTGCGAGGACTGCAATGAATACACAGGGGGTGAAAATCGCAGGTTGGGGGCCAAGGGAAAATTGCAGACAACGCGCGACTATTAATAAAAATATGCGAACAATGCTGAAGCGCCGAGAAAACGGCTAGGGGGTGGCGGTTGAAAACGGAACGAAAACCGCCTCCAACATTGATTTCAATATGGCAGCTCCTCACACACACAAGCCCACGCGAGCACACACACAAACACAATGAATGACGAACGCCGCTGAAATGAATGAAAAGCAAAACAAAAACTTTAAATCCTTTAGTTAAACAAAAGGAGACCGCACAATGCCCATGGGTGCACTGAAATCTAAATTATTATAGGATCACTAACTATCAAAAAAAGGTAAATAACCGAATTAAATATTTGTTTTATTTTAAAATAACTTAAGTGTGTGCCTAAAAGTATGCTGCAAAATAAAAGATATACTTTTATCTCAGGTATTCCTGGCAAAACAGGTATCGTAGCATACTTTTAGGAATTATGACATTGAGTATAACATTTTATGATATCTTTGTTAAAAATTTCCTTCAGTGCATATAGGATGGGGCGGCTTGTTTTGTTTGGGGAGTTAGGGGCCGCCAGCCAAGGACTACACACTGAAATCAGCATATCCTGCCGGCTGCGGCTCTGGTCGGAACATTTATATTGTTTACGCGATGGATTAGTGGCGACTAAACGTGGCATATTGGCAACGAGACTACAACCGATGATGATGAAGGACGACGCCGGATGGATGAATGGATTGGAATGGAAGCCTTGGCAGGACTATAAAACAAAGCTGACCGCATTTCTCTAAGCGATTAAATGCGTGCGGAACCAACTTTAAATGATGTCTTGGGGATTTTAACTCCCAATGCGAATCTTTGTTGATGAAATCGCATATAAAGACAGTGGCAGTTTCTTCTTTCTACTCCAAGTAGAATTACATCACATCATTCGTTTTTTTTTCTTCAGATTTAACTTCCGCATGTTACAGCTTCCTATCCCCCAAACTCTACTTTTTTTGGTACGTGACCTTTGGACTAAATTCCTCCAGCAGACTGTCGTCATCGCCGTTGACTGAAACCCAATATGTTTGAAATGAAATTGTAACAATGAACCCAGATATACAAACACACTCACAGTAAATGGGGGAAGCCCACGCACACATCCATAGATAAAAACATCCCACATTGCCTAAAGGAAATCCAGCCAAAAACAATGTTCTATCTGACATATCTCAAGTGTTTCCTCATTCTCATACCAAGTCTGAATAATTTTCGATATTTTCCTCTGGCGTCAGAAATCTTTGCTCATTATTATTGGCAGTCGAACTTCGAGCAGAAACTAGAACGAAATTGTGAAACATATATTTACAAAATTATATAAATTTTACCAAAGACCTTTTGTTCTGAATTTTTAGTCCAATCGCTTTCAACTTTGTAATTAAACACCTAATTATAATAAAGAAGGTTTAGCAAACGAAAAAACTGCGAAAACTTTGCCCATAAACAAAAGCCAGAAAATTCTATTAATGTGCTCAATTTGTGATGAAATCAAGTCTGAAGCCTTCAAGAGTCTCATAAAATTGTCGATGGACTTTCCTAGGGTTGTGAGGGGTTAAAAAGGGGTTGGTTCTTAAGCGAGTTGAAGTACTTTTACTTATCAGTCTAATTTGGCGGTAATAAAGTTTTCCTAACTATTGATTTCAGGGCCCCGAGAGCGTTGTCTAATTAGCCAGAAAAGAAGATTTGGGGGTGGCCAAAGTCATAAAAGCGAAGAGGATTTCAACGTAGTGCCGTCGTAAACTAACGAAAGTAATAATAATACTAATTAATTTTACGAATAAGGAGATAACTTATTTGGTAGGAGAGAAAGATGAAATTAAGTTTTAACTGGCTGCTATATAACTTATGATTCGCTATAAATGAATACATTAAAAGTTCTTGAATATAAGTATGACAAGCTATTAATAAAGACCCCACTTTTACTTTTAATTTGGTAATTTTAAAAATAAAAATTCATTTAAAGGAATATGTCCCATACGCACTGTGTAATGCGGCAGAAGTTTGTTTAATAAATTCCATTAAATTACCAAGAAAATTACAACAAAAAAATTGCAAAACGCAAGCCGGAAATTTATTATATTTAACAAACATCTTTACTGGCCAAACGGCGTAAATAAATTTCGCTTCGAAAGGAAAATTGCTGAAAGCTGCGAGTAGCGCGGAAATTTATTATGCCTCGGAAAATTCATTCGATGCTGCGCCAATGCAGCAAGTATTCTTCCTCTTCGGCGTTGTTCTTGTAAATGCAGCTGAGCCACAAACAACAATCAGGCGAAAGCCCCAAAAAATGCGGCAATAAAATTGTATTTATTACATTTCTTGAACTTTGCCACATGAAAAATTCCAAAGCACGAAAAGAACAAGCTGTATATGTGGTATGTGTGTGCGTTCGAGGCACTTGCTGAAATATTTTTCAATCAAATGCAGTAAATAAAACAAAGGAAAAAGTAATAGAACCAGGGACTCTTCGACAGCAATTGTAATTGCTAATTGAAACTTGTGAAGTAAAATTGGCGTTTAATTTGAGAAGGTTGGGTTGGAAGTAATGGATGCCACCCGTTCTCCCCTCTGTGCAACTCGTCATTTTAATTGAGGCCACAGCCGAGTGCCATTAAAAGTCGCTGCTGTTGCTTCCTGCCGATGTTCCTGCTACTGCCACTGCTTCCTCAACCAAAAAGCACTTAAAAGATTGCATTTAAAAAACTAAAAACGAAACCAAAACCAAACACGAGACGAGACGCAACCGAACCAAACCAAACGCAACCAAACCAAAGGCAGAGCACTTTGCCGGCCCCGCCGAAAACCCGCCGTCGTCCAAAACTAACTAACTTTTTCAGCTGCCAGCCTAAAGTGGCCCCGTGCCACGCCCACGCGGCCCACGCTTGTTGTCATACGCCCTAATGGATAACGTTATCAACGCCGCCAACGAGGGGCGAACGCTTAGGGGGAGGACCTAAAAAATCCGGTGAAAGAGAACACAACAGCACTGACAAAAAATATAATTTTCTGCCAGTTGAAAAATATTTTCTCATTATTTCATAGCTTAATATATTTTAAGTACTTTGTAAAACTATTTATTATTTCTGGGATTGGTACACATTAACTTTGTTTTATCATAAACAAATCATTTTAGTTTGAAAACACTTTTTAATGTTCAAAAAAGTATGCAACATTATAAATTAAACTCAGAAGTATAATGAAGGCGTTTAGCAAGATAACTATCCTGAAAGTATACAATATTCTTTAAACTCAGAGGTACAGTGAAGTTATGAAAATAATGTAATTCCTTTATACACTGCAAACCTTAATATATATTAAAGTTACTTTAAGCCCTAGAAATTTCTATCATCACCAAATAATATATTTAAGTAATAGTAGCAATACCTTAAATTTAATGTTTAATTTTATAATATAAATCCATGATATAAAAATATATTCATATTCCGTAATTAAAATAAATATTAATAATAATCAAATGTTAGTTAAAAACATATATCATTTTTTAACACTAAGTAAAATAGTATACAATTGAAAGAAAATCCTATTATTAATTGGTTCCCACGTGACAATATACTTGTCAGTATTGAAATTTCCATTTCCATTAAAAAACAAGCTTTTTTTCCTTTGAAATCAAATTATTGATTCAAAAATATTTACAAGCTAATCAGCCCTATTGACACATTTTTTTAGGGTCATGAAGACATTTACTTATTCATAAAAAACACAACATTATTGTTTTTCTCTGTGTGAAAAGCAGCGACAGCGATGAACAAAAAGCGGAAAAGCGAGTGGGAATGGTTGATGGGGGAACCGGGCTGTCGGATGATCCCCAATGAATGGGCCCTGGCCAGAGCGCTGTTAACCAAGTTAAAATTCAATTTTGAACACTCGGCTGCGTGCACAAAAACCGACAAAGTAAACAAATTGCGGTTACCAACACATGAGAGCCCCTCTCAATATTTTTTATTCTTGCCATGATTCTTTTTGTGACGGAAGCAATGACAAATTCTGGACAATATCCAAAAAAAAGGGCAGGAAAACCGTACTGAGGAAATAACAAACCCGATTCGTGCTCTGTGAAATATTAAATTAATACGTATGTAACCCGATATAAGGTCCGTGGGCCTTCAGCTGTGATTTGAAAAGTGGGCTGAAACGGGGCGGAAAATGTGGGGGAATTCTGCGGAGTTCACCAAACATTCGACGTCGCTTTGAAATTCAAAAGTTAAATATTTAGCAAGCGCAAATAGCAAAAAGCAGGCGGCGATGCCTGCGGGAAAGTGTTGTGGGGGCAGAATTTCCAAATTAGAAACAGACTTTGCCTGGCCAAATATTTGAGCATTTCGGCCTGCCAAGGCGGCACTGACAGTTTAAGTTTTGGATTTTTGAACTCTCTACGTATTTTTTTGTATTTTATTTGATTGGGGGAGTTTGTCGGTGGAGTGCTCGGCAAACAGCAGGAAAATGCCTTGAAAGGTGTCTTTGGACTTTGGCATCTCTCGGAAATTAAATGTATAATATAATTATGAATTGGCCGAGGAAACTTGTGAAGTTTGGCAAACACTGGAACTATAGGCAAATAGTGGCAAGGAAGGAGTATAGATAAATATAATCATGACGGGTTTTGCACAAAGGAGTTCAAGGATTATTAACATATTTTTGGAGTGCTTAAAAAATAAACAAAATTGTTATACTTAAGACTAATGTGTTCTAAAAGCTTGCTAAAATCTTTTAGTTAAACAAATACTAGATTAAAAGCAATTACTATTTTCTTAGCTTTTGATTTGTTTAAGTTGCCATTACCGAAACATTTTCTTCAATTGATACTTGAACTTAAGTTTCACACCATCAAAGAACTTCTTGAAACTAGGCCAACGCCTAAAAAAATAACCAAAATGAGAGAATGGGATGTGCCTGACATTCCCCGTGGGGTGTTTTTCATATCTTAAGTGCAATATCGTGTCTCAGTTTCAATCACAATTGCTATCAAAGCAAAGTTCTGTTGGCACCGCAATAAGGCGAAACTATGCCTTCAGGAGGATTTCGGAGGGGGAATGAAAGTGGGCGGTAGACTAAAATTGTATTTTGCACAATCAACTGAGATGGAGACACGTCAACCGACTCATCTTGGCATCACAATCGCAATCCGCATCCCATTCTCAATACTATGCCCATTGCCACTCGACATTCGTCTCCGTCGCAATTTGCGTGCCCTGGCATTTGACTTGAGCCGGAAACGGAAGTGTAATGCAAACAAACAGCGCTGGTAGGTGGTATATGTATGTGGAAGCGGTGAACGATGATGGGGGAACGAGGAACCAGGCCCGGAGCGATGAGAGTTGCTTGATTTATTGAGCCACGATTGATGCCACAAGTGCTTGCGTTCCACTGTTCTAGCAAATCATTGGCATTGAAGTGCCCACCAAACCAATCCATACCACATCCACATGCACAACCTCCACCGCTGCCCCCACAACGCTTGACCACTTGACGTTTCTGCCTGCAGTGAGAGAAATCTATAATATAAATGGTCTTGAAAAAAAATAAATTCAAAATATATTTTAGGATTTATTTCGATTACCAAATTTGTATCCCAATATAAAATAGCTTGAAAAAAAAAATCCTTATCAAGAAAAGATAATATAATCATTTTTATAAAAATAAATATACACAAATAAAAGTTTTACTAGAAAAAAAATTAATTTATTTATTATTTGCTTTACGATTGTTTGCATTTATTTAATATTCTGCGTGGAAAAGATACTGTATTGAATTTAATGTCAAATGTCAAAGTTACCTCCATTTTGATAAGGAATACCATTGATAAAGATCTGATTTTTCTCAGTGCACCTCAGAGAGTGTGCTTGGACTTGCTGAAGCTGATAAGCGCCTTTAGCTCTACGGCAATTTGATAAGAATTTAAGGCCAATAGCCAGAGCAATGGCAACGACAAGGAGTCGGACCAGAAGCAGCTTTGTTGTCCAGCTCCCTGACATATGAAGAAGGTTGGTGAAAAAAGGCAGGCTAAGGGGAAAAACCAAGAATCGAGAAAGAAAAGTTCACTGCACAATTGTAAATCACTGGAAAAGTAAACTCCATCATGGGCTTAGCCCTGCCCGAATCTCCCACCCCGTTAAGCAGCCAAGTTCTTATGCAATTGGGTCCCCATCCACTCGCCTCCTTTCGCTTTCACATAATTTCATCATTGTGAAATCCTTTTAAGGTTCTTAAGGCCAAAGGCAACGGCCAGGTTGAAGGCATCCCAGCGAGTGGGTGGTTTCGCTACTTCGTTGGCACTAAGGGTTAAGCCTTTGACTCTGATCAATTAGCAAAATACTTCTGAGATTGCTTCGGAAATGCCGAGGAGAAAATGTCGAAGTCCCTTTTTGTTTCCTAAAAACAGAGGCTAGAAGGAATAGAGGCCATTCTTAGACAATAGTTAAAAGTGTTTGGAAAATCCAAAAAAATTTCGTTTCCTATTTTAAATAATAAAAATAATTTATTAGTATTTTATTAAACTTTTTTGAAAATTGGAAATCTCCAAATCTATTTACGATTAAGTCAGTGATTTTAGTCGACTTAGCCCGATTTCTTTTTTAAATAAATTATTTTTAAACCATTTGTTACTTTTTGCCTACACTGCAAACAACAACTTTTTGGTGTAACCCCACACAGTTATTGTTTTTTTTTTTTTTTTTTTTTTTTTTTTTTTTTAATTAACATCTTTATTTAATATAATCCAGGAACAGATCTAATTAAAGCCTTTAACCTAAATGTTTTCTTAAGTAAATAATCTCTTAATTATAAATTATAATTAGTTTTCAACTTGGTATATAGGAGTAGATCAAATTACGACTAGTTTCAAGTAAATAATATATTCATATTAGTCTCTTAGGAGCAGCCCAAAATGTCTTCTTTTGAGCCTGCGAATTGGGATAGCCCCCTGTAATCTCCGGGCTAGACGATTACGGTGGGCAGTTAGACGGTCGTTGTACCTGCTTGAGAAGAACGATATTTGGTCTTCAACAAGACTCAGGTTTAGGTCATTGTGAAGCGTTTGGCCGCTAACGAACCACTCACAGCCAGTGATTTGTCTTAATGTTTTGTTCTGGACGGTTTGGAAACGTTTTCGGTGGGACGCAGCCGCCACTCCCCAAATTTGGATTCCATATCTCCAAGTTGGTGCGATGATTTGTTGATAAATGTGCCGCTTGCATCTTAGAGATAGTTTGCTTTTCTTGTTTAGCATCCAGAATAATTGGTTCCGCTTTAGGTTGCACATTTTGACGACTCTGGCAATATGTTCTCGGAAGGTTAGGCGTTTGTCCAGTGTGAGGCCTAGGTATTTCGCCTTAGTCGCTTGCTCTATGTCCACATTATTAATGTGGACCACCGGAGTTGTTTTTCGGCGTAACGTAAAGCAAACGTTTACGCATTTGCTTTCGTTGATTTTGATATTGTTCGCCGTGGCCCATTTCTCGAATTCGTTGAGGTAGGTTTGCAGCGTTTGTGAAGACTCGGTCTCACTGTTCGAGGAGCTGAGAAAGCAGACGTCGTCAGCGAAGCTGGCCAGCAGCATTTTGCTGTTGTCGTAGGTCATTTCTTCATAGCTTGGCTTGGGGATGTCTGCTGTAAAGATGGAGTACAGTAGCGGTCCTAAGACGCTTCCTTGGGGAACGCCAGCTGTAATGGCAACATTTGCAGAGATTGCGTCTCTGGACTGGACGCAAAAATCTCTGTTTGTGAGAAACGATCTGATGAGCTCAAACAGGTTGGCTGGCAGCGCTGTTTTGACTTTGGCTAGTAGTCCCGGTATCCAAACTCTATCAAATGCCTGTTGTATGTCAAGAAAGATGCCGTTGCAGTATTCTTTATTGTCGTAGGCCTTCAGGATGTGATTGACTACACGGTGCAATTGCTCAATCGTACTGTGGCCGGCTCTGAATCCGAATTGGTGCATTGGGATAGTATCATTGTCTTCTAGGTGTATTATAAGTCGGGAAGCTATCAGCCTTTCCATTACCTTCGATAAAGAGGGCAGGAGGCTGATAGGCCGGTAGGAGCATGGATCCTGTTCCGGTTTCCCTGGCTTTAGAATCATACTGATTCTAGCACTCTTCCATTTTTTGGGAAAGTATTGCACTCTAAGTATCGCATTGAATATCAATGTGATAAGTAATAGTGCTCTCTTGGGAAGGATTTTAAGTACTGCGTTGCTTATTAGGTCATGACCTGGCGCCTTTCGACTTTTGAGGGTACGTATCATGTTTGAGACTTCTTCCAGACGGATATGTCTTATTGGAGGTGACATCTGGAAAGGGCGCTGTAGTATTTCGTTTATTCTGTTGATATCCTCCTCGGATGCGAAATTAAACGCAGTGAATCTGTCGCCAAGGTGTTCCGCAAATGTTTGTACTTGCTCTTCTAAGGAGCGACACCAGTTACCATTGCTGTTCTTCAGAGGCGTAACTTTCTGTGGCATTCTTTTTACTTTTTTGGTAAAGGACCACATATTAAAAATGGAATCATTAGAATAGTCCATATTGGTCAGCATATGTTCGAATTGCGCATTTTTCAATTCAGCCATGGCAACGTGAAGCTCTCTGGCGCATCTATGCCATTGAGCTTTATCCTCAGGACTGTGCGTTCGAATATAACGTCTTCTCAGTGCTCTCTTACGGACTAGAATCTCTGCAATGGTTGGGTCAATTCTATTCGAGTGGCGTATGAGGGCTCTGCCATGATTGTTTGCAGTGTACACGTTTGCACTCCTCGCCGCATTTGTCACGTTGGTAGTGAAGAGGTCTACAGCGTCGTCAATCTCAGCAGCAGAGTTGAGCTCAATGTTAAGGCGTATCGATCTACATAGTTCTTCCTTGAAAACAGCTACATTTGTGTGTTTGCTAAGAAGTTGTCTACGTTGAGTGCATTGTATGGCTTCTGTTTTTAATGTAGTGATGAGAGATAGGTGGTCCGATTCAAGGTCCCAGCTGTCTCTGATGCTTAGCTTGTCGTGTGGAATGTTGCGATAAATTGCAAAGTCTAAACAGGATGGTCTTCGATTTACTGCGCTTGGATAGTATGTTGGTGCTCCAGTCGCCAGGATGTTGGCGTTAATTGAGATGGCGCTTGCGGCAAGTAAGTTACCTCGGTGACAGGTGATCGCAGAACCCCACCATGGATGTTTGGCGTTCCAGTCTCCGCTGATAAATGATCTTGGGAAGTTGAAGTTAGCGAATATGTCATCAAATTCTGATTGAGTCCAGCTGAAGTTCGGAGGGCAATAGATTGATCCGATGAATATTTGTCCTATACATGTTTGGATTCTGGCACCCACGATTTGGACTTTAGCATGGACGATTGGCTCGATGGGAAAGTGATTGATCTTTTTGTTAACCAGGATTGCAGCTCCACCCCTGTGGCTGCCGTCAGGTAGATTTGAAGTGTAGACTTCATATCCAAATAGTTGAAGGTTGGATGTCTTCGTTTCAGTGAGAAGGAGAATGTCAATATTCTCTCTCTCCGCAAGGTGGCCGATTTCCGTCATTTTGCCGGCAGCACCTCGCGTGTTCCAGGTGAGAATTTTTATTTGGGACATTGTGTAAGTTGCGCGTTAATTGCAACCAGCATCTTCAGCATCTACATTCTTTTCTACATTAATGAAGAAGAGGTTCATCTGTTCACCGCTCTTGTTGCTTTTTGGGATATATATTGATAGAACTTTATGCCCCTGTCTGAGTAATTCCTCTTTGATTTTATCATGGAGCTGTGAATGGTGTAATCCTCGCACAACAACTCTGAATGGTTTCTCGTCTTTCAATTGATAGCAATGGAATTCAATTTTCAGGGAATTTAGTTGTCGTACTACAGCCCTGTAGGTGTTTGCGTCTTTGGTGTAGATTCTGTGAGTGGAGCACACAGAGGATTTGATTTCAACATTTTCAAGATTTGTAACTTCCTCGATAGCGATAAGAAGTTCGTTCACGTTTGTCACGTCCATAAGAACGATTGGTGGTGGTTTTGGACTACCAGTAGAAGCAGATTTTACCGTAGATGAATCAGTTTTACTTTGTACGTTTGCGTTCTTGTTATGTGCATTGCTGTCTTTAGCCTTAGAAGCGGTGTGAGAACGGTAAGCCGCTGCTGCAGCGCTAGTCGATGGTTCGTCCACACTATTGCAGTCCATCTCATCGTCATCAACTGATAGTGTTTCGAACCTGTTTGCTGACACAGGGTCACTGGGTTCTAAATTTCTAATATCGGCACGTTTTCGTTGACTTATTGGTGAGTTCGATGACCCCTTCCTCTTCTGGCTCTGGATTTTTTGCCATCTGGGTGAATCAGATTCATTGAGGCCCGGTAGAGGGGGGAAGTCTATAGAAGTGCTTAATGCTTTAGGAGGCATAGGCGTTGAGCACATGCCACTGCATATGCTGGGTGATGATGTAGTGTAGGTATATATTGGACTGTGAGTTATTGTCAGAGTACTGGTGATACAGGCTGCATTACTGCTTGATACTGCTATACCATATGAGTTAAGCTTGCCGCTAGTGGCCAGATTTTCTGTCAGGGTTAACTCTCCTGGAATCACCTCGTCCATGACGGCTTTTCTCAGAGCTTCGCCCAGAAGCATTGTTTCTCTGGTATTTGCCATTTCTCTCGATTTTATGCAAAGTCGAATGTAAGTCAATCACTGCTTTTATTGCCCCTCTTGTACGGCTGCGCGCAGTGTGAGGGGAACAGCGATGCCCTAGCGGGCACAAATGCTGTCTTGTCGCACTACACTTATGTTGTTGTTGTTGTCCCACTGCCGACACTGCGCTAGACAGCGTCCGAATTTTTATGATCTGTGCTATTATTAGCACACGAAGAATAGATAACAAAATAATAACGCGTAAGCACGCACTTTGTTTTTTTTTTTTTGTTTTCCCACGACACAACATGTCAAAGAGTTGATGGCCTACTGTACAAAAGATGTCAGGTGTCACAACGTCAGTTATTGTTAAATTTCTGTAAATTCAAATTCAAAACTTGGCCCGCATTGAAACCTTTCTGACAAGACCATCTCATGTTATACATTCTTTACCCTTTGTTTGGCCAAAACCTCCGCTACCATCGTCTCCACAAAGCCAACAGAAGATTTTCGCCGGGTAAAAACCAAACGTGAAAAATAGAAACGTAAACCTAAAGGCCAACAAAAAGTGGGGAAAACCGTAAAAAGAGCAGAGGGATGGGCCAGGACAAAGCTATTGAACGGGGTATTTGGGTCGCTAGGTAACAGCGGCGAGAACAAATGTCTATAAAACAAAGTTATCAACGGCAGCTACGGCTAAACTAGGAAAACAACAAAAATTGAAATGGCAAAAAACGAGCAACGAGAAAAATAACCCCGAAACCAGAACCGAAGAAACAACAAGTAAAACTACGAGAACTGGTAAAAAATAAAAATAGCGAAAAAATAAAACTGAAGATACATGGCACAAGGCTAAAACGACTGCAATTCAAGTCCTCGAGTGTGTGTGTTGGCCAGTGGGCGGTTGCCAGTGTGTGTGTGAGTGGTATTCAACTAACGAAGCTTTAGCCGCATCGAATGGCAAAAATGTTTGCGGAACGAGAAACGGCCAAGAAAAACGCCAGCAACGGAGGATAATAAACGGAAAGCGAGTTCGGGTATTAATTATTGGTTTCAGCTTCGTTTCGTTTTGTGGCAGAACCAGAAAATTAAAAAGAACACACAGCTGCGGGAAAAAATAGGAGGAGTAAAGAATGGAGGCTTAGCCTCGGGAAGTGCTACTCAAAATACTCTTGCATATATGCAGATTTACAGAAGTAACTAAAAAAAGTAAAGTAATTTAAATATTTAAGATAAAGGTCCCTAAAAATATACAACATATATTAAAATTCCGCTTGTAAAATAATTTAAATATAAATAAAGTTTTCGCTGTATACTTTTAGGCACATTTATAAGTGATTTCAAAAGGTCAAGAGACACACAGTAATTAGCCCTCATCCATTGCTTCTCGAAATATTTTTCCATTTTTTTAGATTTTTACAAATGATACAAAAAATAGAGCCTTAAGTATGAAATGTAAGGTGCCCAAAAGTACACAAGTTCAGGAACTCTGCCCAAGAGAAATTTCAATTTAAATGATGCCCTTACATTTTTACTGCATACTTTTGAGCACTTAAATCCTGGTAATTTCAATGGAACACAGTCATAATTAAGTTATTTGGAAATGTTTCTAAGCGTTGCGAACACTTTACCCGGGGTGAAGAACCGTCTTTTTGATGTTTTGAAAATTCATAAACGCTATTTGCCAGCCCCTCAGCTAGGGTATGAAATAAGTAAAATGGACGAATGGAAATCTTCCAAAAGAATGGACTGGCAAAAGGCAAAGTCGAGGGGCGGGGGATCGTTCAGAGATTTGAAGTTACGCGCTTGTAGTGAAATTCAAAACTTATTAAAACACAAAAGCGCACAACAAAAGGATAGCAGGATAGAAATGGCGGCATGTCCTGCCCATGTCGCAGTCATCTCCCTCTCTCTTTCCCCACTCCGCAGGCTGTCTCTCTCGCTCAGCAGCAGGCGTCGCCAACGCTTGTTGAATAATTTTTGGTCGCCTTTTGTGTGTTTTATGCCTCAGCCAGCCCCCTCAGACCTCGCAGACCCTCATCCTTCCATATCCTCCAATGCAATTGTTGTCAGCTGCACTTAGAGACCGACTGTTGCCTCCAGAAAAACCATTCCCCCAGTTTCCCCACACCCATTGCCCCCCAAAGCATTTGAATAAAAAGAAAATTTTCGCCTTTTAGTTTTAATTATGGCCAAAGTTTTGCGTTGGCCTGTTAAATGTGTTAGGCAGAAGCAGGCACAGCTAAAAATAATTATGAATGGCATGCTGAAATTAAAATAATGGGTGGAAAACTTGCATTGAGGAATGCCAGAGGGATTTGCGTTTGTTTTTAAGATTAGAAATAGTTTGTTTAGTTGGGAGTTTCACAAGACAATTAAAGTTTATGTAGGCAGGGAAACAGTAAAGGTGTCTGATAGGGTGCAATAAAAAAGAATGTCGCTTCAACTAATGACTTCTGAACATTATATAAAAAACTGCATACTTTTAGGCCATTTTGTAAATGGTTTTAAATAGTTATTTCTAGACCTCTAAATATAAAATTTGGTAAGCGAAAGAAGCCAGTTATTTATTATCTTATAATTTTACTTTTTGACTAATGCTAAACTTCCCAATAAAAGTTCTTGCAAATGCGTGAATTTTAAACTGCCCCATTATCTCTGACCGCGTAAAGTATTTTCCATACGCCATGTGGTCGCAATTGTTAGTGGGCCCAAAAAAAAGAAGCATTTCTTCTACTTAAGCCAGGCCATTAAAATTTATATTTTAATTAAAAACTGTGTGTTCAACATCCTTGGCCAGTTGAAGAGAACTGGACACGCATTGCTTTAATTG
Source organism: Drosophila biarmipes (assembly GCF_025231255.1). NCBI lineage: Eukaryota > Metazoa > Arthropoda > Insecta > Diptera > Drosophilidae > Drosophila > Drosophila biarmipes. The sequence goes on along the minus strand of NC_066613.1, from coordinate 16,821,052 downwards.
CTCATCGTTCTTTTTTATAATATGCCTCGGGGCATATAGCCAGAATCTGGTTTCTGTGGGGGTGGGCAGCAGCTGTCACAAGTTGACATCATACTCTGTGAACGACGAGAACCGCAAAGACAAGAAATGGCCATGATGGAGCTGGGGATGGTCGAAACAGGAGGCTGGTGGCAATGGCTGATACACAAACCGCACGCGACTGAAGGCTAACCGAAATCCAGAGTGCCGCACAGCAATGGGGTGCACTAAAAAAATATTGGTAAGTCCAAAAAATGATATACAGCTTTGTACTTTTCATAATTGCAATTTGGTACCAATATCAAACGACCTTACTATCTCAGTGTATACATTTTTAATTTACAATCCACTTTAATTGATAATCATTGAATGGCAATAAATGTTCGAATCTCAACTTTTGATATTAATAGAACAAGGATTTAATATCCCAAAGATACATATTCTTGCTTTTTAAAGGTATACATAGTGGTTGAAATATTTTTCCAAACAAAATGTATTATCCTACAATTGTAAACTTTTATATTTAATAAACTGAGCCTCAGAATCTTAAAGATACTTATGTGTTCTTTTAAAAAATGTATCTTATTTGTGAAATTAGTTTTGAAATATAAATTTTTTTCCGAGAACTTGTTGATTTTTTTCCCTGTTGATATATGTATAGGCAGTGGACGCAGGCGACACATTCAAGGCTTCAGTTTCGGTTTCTGCTTGCCTTGCAACGCTAACAAAACCAACGAAACCAGCAATTGCAGCAGCAACAGCAACAACGGCGGCAGGCCGAGGAACAAGCAACTCTGACATTGACAATTCACAAGAACACGGCGTCAGTCCGTCTATATCCGTATATCCTGGCATAACCCATGCCCTTTCCCCAGCGCCTTGTGCGTGTATGTATGTGATAATTAAATTTTCCAGTTTTACTTCCGTAGTTCACTTGGTCCTGTCTCCTCTGGTTGGCAACCAGTTTTTCTTTTTCCCTTTTTTTGGAAACCATTTTTTTTTGCTTGCGGTCGGACTCGAGTTGATTCGGCTGACTTTTGTCTGATGTCTGGCTGTTTGGACGACGGCAATTCCTCACTTGATTTGGCCCCAATGAACTCGATGAACTGGCCTGAAACCGAAAGTGCCAAAATGGTCATTGATGAACGTTTCCGTTATTGGTCGAGGAAATTGTATTTCCCATCTGAGCTCAATGCCATCTGCCATCGACGATGCTTAGCGCCCTGGTCAACCGATTGGATGGGCTTAGGGATGAAGAGGGTACAGATACAGATACTCTAGAGGGGACAGTCGAGTCGACAGTCCAAGCCTAATGCGATTTGTCGCAAATGGTAAGGGGTTAAAAGGGTTTGCCGATGGAGAGTCTGTAGAGCCCATGTCGGCGCTTTGCGGCTCCTGTGGGTGGCTACGAAATCGAAGTAGTATTAGGCGGAAGTTGTTGACAGTCAGGGGAAGTGGTTTCTATTGGGACATGCTGAAAAGTCATGAAATATATACTTTACTTTGAGCGCTTTATGCTGATTTTCACAAAGTCAGAAGGCGATAACAACCATACAAAAGAATACCTATGGTTTTAGAACACATGGATTCTAAGCATGCAATAATAATAAAAGCCTTTTTAAAAATGTAGACTTTCAGTGCTGCTAGCACCTAGAATGCTTTAAAATTAAAGGTAACATATTCTTAAGGTATATGGTAGGATTTTCTTAAAGTATCTACAACTAAGACAAATATATTAAGACATAAAAAAAGACAGTTCACTGAAAGATTCCTTTGATTTGATCTCCCAAACGGTTTTACGCTTCTTTAAAGTAACCTTTTTCCATCTCAAGATCAGCTTTAATATTTCGTGACCCCTTTAACTGTTTGCTTTGGGAAGCAAATGTATTATCCGCATGTCCTTGATGAAATTACCAAAACGTGTTAAACTCTGAAATGCGCCACCGTATCCTCCACTTCAGTACACATCTCCCAAACTCCTCGCCTTTCTATTGGCGCCAAATTGTTTGCCAAACACAAAAAAAGAAGGAAAATAATGTACCAAAGCACCCGCCGGAAAAGAGAGAAGAGATGGTAGAGGACATTTTGTAAATATTTTTCATGTGTACTTTAGTGGTGGAAGTAGGAGGAAAAGCGGCGGCTGTAGAGTAGCCGCATGGCAACAGAAATTTTCCACACACAACATATTTTTAGTTGTACGAGTATGTATGTCACCATTTGCATCCTTTTGGTTATATATATCCTTATGAGCAGCGAACATTTTCAGCCAGCGGAGCCTTTGTCAGCGTTAGTTTTTCCATTGGGTTTTTACTCTTTCATAATTTTGGCATAACTCCCGAACAAAGAAGAGAAATGAATTAGACTTTGGTAAAAAAATGTTTATATATTTTACAGATTGGTATACAATTTGTTTATATTTTGCTGTTGAATTCGATCATCTCTGCAGCTATATGAACTATATTATTTTTTATAAATCGGTTTGGGATGATAATCATTTGCTTTTGAATTTTTTAATCAATGATCTTGACTTATATGGTCATGAACTTTAAAAACCTTAGTAGAAATAATTGTCTAGGTCTAAGGGCATTTCTACATTCGATACCAGAAGGTTGCGATTTTTTCCCCTGATGTTGCTCTCGGTTGTTTAAGCAAATATGGCCGCGCTGACCCGCAGCTTTTGGCTCATTTCGAGGCCCAGCCAGCATAAATAACGGCTGGCTTGGATGGACAGGACCTAGGATCTAGGATCTCGTGCCCACTCCTTGAATCTGCGATTTGGCAAGCAACTTCGGCTCGCACAGCCCATCGTTCGTTCAATCATTCATGCCGTCATTCAAACATTGACGCCAGCTGCTCGGCTTTCAAAAACCGTCGAGCGAAACAAATGTGTTTGTTTTTCATTTTCTAGTCCCTCTGACATTTTGCTGTGTATATTTTTTTTCGAGCCAAATCTCTTTTTCGCAGTAAGGCTTTTTTAAGTAGTTTTTAATAATGCGCCACACACGCGGAAAAGGACAAAAGGGATAAGCCAAGCGGAGAGCCAAAAGGACACAACCCATAGATGTGGGCGGGAACAACAAATTATATTTTACCAAGGAGAAAAAATAAAAGAAAAACTCAAGGAGCAACCCAAAACATCTGTTGCCATCGAAAGGATGATGATGAAAAATGGCAGCCAGTTAAAGGGTAATGAGAGAAGTTAAACGCCAGGAAAAAAGGTAAAAAAAAATGAAAATACCGGGAAATAAGAAGAGCAAGCCAGCATAAATAAAGCTTAGATAAGATATGTATGTTGCTGGGCTCCGCTATCTATTTTCTATATCCCTCCCTCTTCCAGAAAAAAACCCACCAAGATAATCGTGGAGTGTTCTTTTCTTATCCCCGCTTCAGAGGCCCTTAACAGAAATTGAATTTAAATGGTTGTCAGCAACAGAAATTAGTTTTGCTTTCTCGGAAATAAAAAAATCCAAATAAATACAAAGCAAAGTGGGGAGAGCATAAAGAAAAGTGCAGGCCATTCCCAGGGAATTATGAAACGAAATAGCGGTAAGTAAAAAATACTTACAGGCCCTAATTAAAAGATGACACTCGAAGATCCCAGATGAAAATGATTCAAGGAATGGCAAATAATTAGCTGACATGAGCAGAAGAAAAGATTGTGCGATGAAAAGAAAATTTCTTAAGAGTTGACTGAATCACAAAGTAGGATTACCAAACAAGCAAAAATAATATATACAATTTTATGAAAGCAAAATATGTAAACTATCAATATAGGAAATTATAATATGGTTCTATGATAAGTTATAAATTCCTTTAGAAATTACAATCCTTTTTACCTCTCAGAATCTTTGTAGGTTTCCCACATCTTTAAACTCATTTATTTAAATATTCGGTTTATTTCCTCTTCCCCTCCCTGCTTCCCGCCAACCTCTTTGTCAAGCCTCTTGAAAAAGGAACCCCAAAAAATAAAAATGAAATAAATATAAAGGAAGCCAACCGCAACAAAGTAAAGTCTACTTTAAAACACTTTTCAGTGCATGAAACTGACAAAGAGACAGCAGGCGGGTTTTTCGGGGGAAAAATGGGGGTATTCCACAGGACCAGTGGCACTATCAAGACCCAGAGGAGGCGGGGAAATGGGGGCTTTGAAGGGGTTGCGCTTGGTGTTGGCCTGGGGATGGGCAACCACAACAACAGCAACAGCCCGGAGAAAGAGGAACAACAGGGAAGAACAATGATAATGATGATGGGCATGCTGAGGGCTGCTGATGAGTGAATAATGCGGCACACGTTGAGTGCCGGCTAACATATGAGCATCATATATTTTGACAAAAGCCGAGGCGGGGCAGAGCTTGCATCAGTGCAGCCCGCTTCTTGGATATTAAATAAAATTGTATGAAAATGCGGAGTGAAAAAAACACTTCGAAATACCAGGGATTTGAAATCGTTTATAAGGGTGCCTGAAAGAGTGCAACAATATGTTCAAAATCAGAATGTATGACTATATAGTTATATTGCATACTTTTACACTTTGAACTCTACTGGTTACCAGAAACGAATCTATATTATTTATTTGCTCACAAAATAAATAACAATAGAACATATTTACATAAAAATACAACACAAAAAATTCATATGTTTTTCTATGCACCTAATTTTTCTTTAAGCTCCCCAATGTTATAAATTTTCCCCAAAAAAAATAGCCAAGCTGACAGTTCCGGCTTGCATTTGACAGGCCGTCGGGTGGAGGTGTGGTGTAGGACATGGAACCAGGACAGCCCAAAAGTACTCAAATGTTCATGTGTCTTTGTCGCAGCTGGCGGCTGTCACAGCAAACAGTAAGTGAGACTGAGGACACCGCTACCTGGCCCAACGTAAACATAAATAAATTTATAATAAGGGTTGCCGGGCTTATTAAATTTTGGCCCCCACATGCCCCGTGTCACGTCGATGGGCATCGCCCCGTGCTTCTGTTTCGTACTTTAACTCTATGCAAATATTATTATTATTATTTCCTTTGTACTTTTTCCTCACCTGTGTTAATTTTTTATTTTAATTTTAACGCCTCACTGGTGGCCCTGACACGATTGCAACATTCTTGTGATATTTGCACACGATATGGACACCAGGACTGTGTGATAGAAAAAGCACTGGATGTATATATAAAATATATGAGTGTATGGTATGGTGCCACAGGTGCACGCACACAGACTTTTGGGGGCAACTGCCGTGCGACACGAACGCAAATGAATTTGGCCACACAAATAAACAGAGATGTTATGCAAATAAAAATATTTAATAAAATATACATATATGCCAATATTGAAAAGCAAGCGGCACCATCAAATTACGAAACGATTGAAGTTGATTTAAAATTGCCGATAGCAAATGCAATGCAATGAATGGGCAAATATGGAAGTGAAAAACGTAAAACGCCATAAAGTGCCCTGAAAAGTGTGCTTCATATTTTGTGATAATAAAAATTGAAATTTCCCTTTGTAGTTGTATAGGTTTTATGAACTGTTGATTTGAATGCTCTCCTTTGATTGCCATTTCTCCTTGGCACACATATACAGACAAAGCCACCTCATCAGTGTGCCATTAGAGTTTCCTTTCTTCGTTAATGATTTCAGAGAGAGCTGCCTTTCCTTTTGTACACTGTGAGAAATGGTTAATGAGTTGTAATTAAATAAAATAATAGAGAAAATTAATAGATCATTGTAAAAAAGATTTAATTTTTTTAGATAAAACAAATTTTAGAATTAAGAAAGAAAACAAATATATTTTTAAATATTAATTTTTTTATTTAATAACTATTAAATTTTAGTTAAGAATTTAAATATGTATTACTTTGTCTGTTTTTTTAAACACAAATTTGAGTTTCTTGGGGTCAATAAGAGCTTGACCATTTTTTTCCATACATGACCGCTTTCCGCTTTTTTTGCACTTTATGGCTCAACCTGAGCAATGGCAAATGAAATGCAAATTAGTAGTTGGAGCCGAGAGCACAAGAATGTACTTAACGCCGCGCCAGAGTCATAAACTCGAAATGAACTCATTAGAGGTGTGTGTGCTGAATCACTTTGAATAATTGAGTTCCAGCTGGAGTTCCAGTTCGAGTTCGGGCACGGGTCTCGTTCTCCGTTTGAAGTGAGGGCAGCCAAGGCTGATCTGATGGATGGCCACATCTCTGGCCACCTCGTTTCAGCATTTTTCAATTGTCAAAGCCAGCATGCAGGATCGGAATCATCAGGAGGAGCAGCAGGAACGTCATCAACAATGTGCAATCCGCATGCCTTAAGGGCGACTTCCGACACACTTATTTCTTGGTGTGCGAGTGTGGACTGGTGGGTGTGTCCCCTGTCCATGTGAATGGGTCGCCCACATATACACTTTCAATAGCACTTTCCATTGACACCAAAAAAAAAAAAAAGAAAGCACGGAAAGCAAGAAAGAAATGCTGGCGAGAGTAAAGCGAAATGTTAACATTTTCCTCCTCCACCCGCAGACTGTTCCATGTGAGAGTTAACAGCAATTTGTAACGATAATTGTGTGTATTTTTCAGTGACAATAACGTTGAATGCTGATGAGTTTGCCAGAGACCAGCATGCTATGGCTATGGTATGGAATGGACGCTCCAAACGAGTCCATAGATGACAGCCAGATATGCAGGATAGTGCTGGCCATTCATCTTGCGGGCTTACTTTTTTAAGGGATTTATTCGGAGAGTTTTCAAAAATCTTCTATAAAAAAACAGTTCTTATGACATTGTTTCAGGCTCTTGAAAATATATACGTTTTCAATTTAATAGTGTCACAGGTTATTAAAATAATTTCCAAAATAAATTACTCTATTTCTTATTTTGCATTTCAAAATATTTTACTTAAAAATACTGCTTAGCCATAAAATGGCCAAATTTTTGAATGAGCAATATTTAAATTAGTAAGTAACTGAAAAACATTTTTAAAGAATATTTCGTTGACTACAAAATAAATCTTTCAATTAACTTGAGTTTAATTCCATATACAGCTCTTATATTTTTGTGTGAATATTTCCCCCTTTTCCAGCATTTTTGTTGGTACTCCTGCCTTTTTTTTAGTAATAGGTTACGACCAACTCTGATGCAGGCGACCAGAACCCCCATCTGGGCCCCCTTTTGCCCTACCCGAAGTCTCCGTAAGTGCTGGCCTAAACGGCAAACATTTTCCAGTGCTGAGTGCTGTGCTTTTGGGCCCACGGGGCGGATGGAGGAAAAGTCTGAGCCAAGAGAAGCCAAGCGAATGCGGAGTCATTGTCAAGTGTGTCAAGTGTCGGGCAAACACCAATTTAAGGCAAAAAGAAAAAAAATCAACATAAAAAGGGAGCGATGAGTGCAAAAAGTGGGCAACCTTGCCCGGAACGCAAAAAAATGGAACATTTCTGCCACGTCGCCTGGCAATTAAATTCAATTTGTCATTCAGCCCAAGTTGACTTTACCCATAATTGATTTCATTTGATTTGCAGCCCCCTACGCTGAGCCCCTTGGCATATTGTATTACCTCTAACTGCATTCAATTGTTCCTGACAATTAATAAATGTTGTGCATAATTAATTTATGTGACGCTTCTGGGCAAACAAAAGGACATCGCCCATTGACATACGCGTCACAGAAGGTTTTCTATTCAGCCAAATGTGTGCGCATATGTGGGCAGTTTGTATTTGTCTAATATGTCCAGTAATTTACCAAGAGTAATTAAACTGAATTATTCAAATTATGCACCTGGGGGAGAACAAAACGTTTTTGTGACCCACAAAAAATGTGCCCAACAATGATAATGCAAATTGTTTGAAAAATGTAAAACTGATTAATATTTTTTTAAAGTGTGGTTTAGTCACCTCTTTAGAATGTGTAATAAAATGTTTTAATACTTAAATATTTATTTTAAATTTTTTTGTAATACAAGAACAGTGTCAAAAAAATGTTAATAGGCTTTTAAATTAACCTAATAAATTTGATGTTTATTGTGGAGAAACAATAAAATTGTATTTTCGGATCAAACCAAATAACTTTAGCACTCCATGAAGGGGTTTAGCTTAGCTTAAATTTCCATATTCATTCGGCCCACAAAGTGTGCTGCACCTTTATTTATTTTCCAACCTCTGACCAGTGCAAAGAAGTCACAGCATTTGAATAGTTTTAGCTTTTAAGCCTTTCGGGCATTTTTAAATACAGCACCACCATCAGCGGAGAAAGCGTTGGCCACCTCGGAAAACCCCACACCGCAACTCAAATCCTAACAACTTTTTTTATGATGCCGAAACATGAGACGCGTGTACGTACCACGTAGTTTGTATTTAGTAAAAGGATTTCGCCGTGCACCCGTACACGAACACATTCACAGCGGTTTTCTATGCTTCTCCTGCTATGCAAACACAGACGAGTCGCTCCGCATGGAACACGAACACGTATTTTGTATAACGGTATTTATTACATGTTTACTCAATAACAAAACACTTGAGCTTCTAACCCAAATACCCATAAACAAGTAAGCCACACTCTCGCACTCACTTCGAGGACCGGGCTTTAACCGAACCCGAGCTTGGGATTCGGGACTCGCTTCCTGCATATTGGATTTCGTGAGGGTTTTCGGGAAATTTAAGACACAATTTTTATGACAGGCTATGGCACGACCGGAAAAATGTCATAAGAGTATAGGAGAAGGGCTATTTGTAGATAAATAAATAGGAAAATGACTTGTATCTTATAAAAATAACTTTTAAAAGATACCTATTATTAAAACTGTGCAAGTCGTTATTCACTATTAAAATAATAATTGTCTAAATATTTGTATTCTAGGTATAAGGAAATTTAAAAACAATTTATGATAAGATAAGAACCTATATGACTTATTTTATTTTTAAACAAAGCGACTGAAAGTATATAGGTACCATTTAAAACATATAATCAATATAGAATGTATTAGAACATTTTAGGGTTACTAAGGCTTTTTAAAATAAATCCATGCATAAATCAAATTTAATAAAAAGTGGGAGTTATCATTTTTAAGTAGATATATCATAAAAAGCTATTAAAATAGCTTCTGGTTGCTATTATTTCCCATAGTTTCGAAACCTAAATATTAAATTTACCAAATATTATATATTGTTTAACATAGTATTGTAAACCTTCAGGAACCCCACTATTTTGTAAATAGTAAGCAAACCACATGGCTTATACCACCATGGTCCGAAAACATTTAACCGGGAATAAGCACTCGGAATTCCCCGGTAAGTGCGGTTGGCAACTTTGTTGAACCAATGGAACGTAAGAGGTGCTGAAAACGGCGGCTTCGGAGAGGGGGCTTACGGAGATAAAGGTGAGCGCATACCATAAGCAGGAGTCAAATAAATCAACGGCGTCATCATCATCATCGTCGTCATCAGCAGTCCCCACACGCGGCGATCCAACAACAAAGTAGCGAACGAGCCAAACCCACACTCGCACGCGCTCTCAAGGATACGCACACACACACACACTATATACAAATTCACACACAGATACACACATACACAGGCAGGGAAATCTCCAGCAGGGCAAACCATAAAGCAGCCAGCAAAATATAAATGCAATAAAATATTTTTAATGGCTCGTAAATGTAAAAATTACGCAAAATACAAAAAAGGAGAATGAACAAGAGTATGTGGAGGGCCAAGCACAACAACCACATCAAAATATGGAAAACGAAGCATTTAAGCAACAAGAGCAAGAAATAATGTAAAAAGGAACATATGAATGGACCGCAAATTGTCGCAGGATATGCAAAAGTATTTGGCATTTTGAAGGGGGCGGGGTTGCAATTGTAATACGATTGGGTGGAAATTTACAAATTAGTTAGCATAATAGTTGACGCAACAATGCAAACGCCGCAGGAGCCGAAATTTGCCTAATTGAAAGCAGCTCAAATGATGGTCAACAGTTGCAGGCAACAATAGCTGTGGATTTAACACAAAACAACAGCAGCAACAACTGCAGTAATGGCAATAGCAATAGCAACAGCAACTAACTAACTAACTAACTAACAATAACAACGCAAAGAAGTAGCATGCATATTGCAAGCTGTGCACAAACATTGTAAAGGCAATTACGGCAAATGCCAAAGTGACAAGCCGAAACCCAAACTAAAACTGCAACAAAAGTGGTCCAAATGATGGCCAGAAGGAGTGGCTAAAAGGGTGGATTAGAATAAAAACTTTTGCCCACAACGAAGGCTTCAATGTTCTTTAAAAATGGGCGGAAATGTTTACCATCTCGATTTAAATATTTGTTGTTTTATTTCTTTACTTTATTCGAAATTAATCTGTAAAGGGGTAATTTCTATCCATATTTTTGCTACAATGTTTAAAACTACAGATATTTTTTAGATTTAATGCCTAAAACGAAGCATTTTTTTGCAATGATTTTCTTTGGACGTTGACATTATTAAAAACCTTATATTATAAAAAAAGTTTCAACTTAGTAAAAAAGGGATATAAAAACAATACATTTTTAATGTGATTTAAATTGAAAATAACAATACTATTATTACAAATTATTGTTGTTAAAGTAATTCCCTCAAATACCCACTACCCACAAAAGGAAAATCCAACGAAATAAGCCGTTGCATCAACCCCCATCGAAGAGTATTTTTTAGGACAACCAACCGAAAAAACTTTAAACAATATCCTGTTGAAGCCCAGCATGCCGGCATGCATGTGTATATGGGTATTAGTTGTTGATAAAATTAAACTGCATTGTTGAAAATCACAGTAAAATGGCGATAGAGATAATAAAAGCAAAAGGAGAGGCATCAGGAAAAAAGGATGGAAGGCAAGCTTGTGTGTGCTGTGCTCTTGCGGTCGAGCATTTAAATATTTAAAAATATTTATTGTTGAAAAATGCTGAAATATTTATGGGCCAAGCTATGCACAAGATGTACCCAAAAGCGCACACAAAGTGGACATGAAGGGCAGTTTTGCCCAACCATTTGGTATTTGTTAAAACAAAGCCCCGAGGACTAAGACCCAGACATATGCAGTCGCCTGCAGTGGATTTGTATATTCTATCCTGCTATTTGTTCTTTCTATTTTTGAGGTTTTGAGGTGGGTTGATGGGTAGGCGGCAGCATATGGTAGACATTAGGATGCGTAGACAGAGGAATTTTAAATATGCAGATCAGGCAAAAGGTTTTCAGGGGACGACAGCCAAAAGGTTAAGGAACACAGCTAAAATGAGGGAGGTGGGGGCATGTCCTGGGGGAAGAATGTCCTGCTAATGCCCACCGATTGTCTCTGAAAGCCCAGCACAGACATAAATACTAACTAGCGCCCCGAGGTTCCTGTCAGGATGGGAACAACAAAATTTGCACATTATTAGCATTAGGGTAGACATTTTGTTTTTATTCTCGGTATTCCCAGTTTATTTTATTCCACTCTGTGTTTATTTGATTTTATTCTCGCAAACTCCTTCTGGCTGGCAATTGGCATTGTCGGGCGAGCATTTGCATTGAGTTGGGTGCAAATCCGTAACAAATCTTCGAAATTGTTTTACTGACTCCACAACATTGAAATTCATTTGATGGGCCAAATCTTTTACTGATTTTTATGCATATGCAGGCTTTGGCCTGGTTGCTTGTGTGTTTGGCTAAAAGGAATTCTCGTTTTAGTTCAAATTGAATTAAATGTTGCTAAGGGGAAAATGGAGAAGTGTGCGAGGACTTACGAGAAGCTTGGGGAACTCTTCAATCGAAAGCGATTTCCAATCGAATTGCAACACAGCTCAATTGAATATATGGTAAACTAAGTATTCAATAAATGTTCATTTGAATCCATTAGGCTATTCGATTACTTGTTCAATTGATGTTTTAACGGAGTTTTAAATTGTGTGGAAAATACCAAATGCTTGTATATAATTATTATATTATTTTCTTTATTGTTAGACGGCTTGTTTATATTTGGAACTTGCGTTTGTTACGTTTCTTTCTTTTATTTTAAACATTAAATTCCAAAATATTATGCTAGCAAGCTTAATGCTTATTTATTCAGTTAACAAGCAGCTATAAAATATTCAACAAAACAAAATGCATGCCCCCAATGGGTTGGTACAAAAAATAAACTTTACAAATAGCCCAGGACATTGGCTAAGTGGCAAACAATCATTGTTATTCCCTGGAAGTTTCACCTCCACAAAGGCCAACCCACACATTAAACCCCATGCAAATATAGTGTCCCAATCGGATCTGTCCCAAAGGGCCACATAATCAAGCTGGGAACGAGCGATGTATGTTTGGTTTGACCAGTTCATGGCTTCGGGTTCAGAGTTGCAGAGTGCTGTATATGGTATATCTGGCATTATATAAATACGCACGAAATGCTCCGCCCACATCCATTTCAAATTACAGTGAGTCGGCGTCTCGGGCTGACCCAAAGCCAATTGCCTTTTGCAGTGACTAAGATTTATTTGCATTTCCGTCTGAATGCATTTCTGTTTTATTCCTATAGACCAGCTTGGTTATTGCTTTTTGCAGACACGCACATGACTACCCTCACATACACTCCCCACAGCCCCGTGGAGGCACATGCTTCGCTTTTGGCAACAAACTGGTCCTGCGTATTCGACCCCATTCATTCTACTATATACTCGCATTACTTATAATGCAGCATTTACTGTTTGATTTCTTTCTTTCCCATTAACAAACTCAATTTGCGAGCCATTTTCTGGCCGGCGTCATGGATAATGGTTCAGGGATAACGCTTTATCGGTCCTTGTCTTTGGGAGCCTGGCTCCTGACCAATGCAACACGTTCCACCTGAGGCTACACTGGGGAAAAAATTCGTTTGCTTTTTAAATACAAAAGGGGCTGCCTCGGAAGTCCAATTCTTATACAGCATAGCATATGATGTTCAATATAATACTAAGATTATCAGATTAAAAGACTATACAATTATAGCATTTCGGAATTATCTAATAAAAACCTTATCATATTTTTTAATAATAATTTAAAGTTTCTATTTTAAATTACCTAATTTAAGAAAGAATTTATACCTACTTCCTTAATAATGAAAACATAATATAAAAATTTAAAACAATCCAAAAATACACTTTTCGTTATGAATATAAGGATTATAAATGGGTCCTATAAAACATTTGGATATTGTGAGAATGTAGAGAAAGCACAAGGATTAAGAGAAACAACCTTAAATATTAAATTCAAGTGATCACTATTATTTTAATTTAAATTAAATATTATATAAGGACTAAAGTAATTTGGGGCTGTAGGCTTTTTTCGCTTCTTCACAGCATTTTTTCTCTCAGTGCTCTGGAATTCGGTGTCCTGCGCTAACAATGTTCTATCTGGCTGGCAGGAAGAGGGATCCTGTCCCTAGTCCTGTGTCCTATGCAGAGCAGCAATTTAAAAATCGCTTACGGGCACGCCAGTGCCATAAAATCAGGCATCGCCATCATCATCATCTCGGGGCATCGTCATCATCTTCATGAGGTGCACGGATCCTGACGTTCACTTCGTGCCTTTTCCTTCGTTTTGGTCTGCCTTTGTTTTTTTTTTTCTATTTCCTACGACTCTTGTGTTTTTTTGTTGTTCTCTTTTTTGTTGCAAAATGTTGAGAACGTGACAGATTTGTTATAATTAACATGATTGACGAGCCAGCGACGCCCAGACGCTGGCCCAAAAAATCGAATAGCAGCTATCTTTCTTTTGTTTTTCTTTTTGTGGAAAATTTTAAAAGATGGATAACCGGGGAAAAGGTGGAAAAGTAATGGTTAAGGTGTGCAGTTTAGTTTGTCAGTTCGGCTGGCAAAGTTGGCAAAGTGCATAAATTTCAATGTTAACAAACATTTCCATCGCATCGAGTCGCAGCACATACGCTTCGATTGAAATCTAAATTGCATTGCATGCCACTCCCACCGCCCCCTCTCACACACACACACAACCACGCACATAGACTAAAACTAACACAGTTTAGGGGCTACAAATTCAACTGTAAAAATTGCTGCAGTTAAATACTGCACTTGATAACAACTACAAATGCCCGACGTGTTAGACGCCGAAGCTAACAAGCAGCGCAGCAATCGTGGAAAGCGGTGGAAAATGTGGGTGGTGAAAAGACGGGGGAAAGCGTTGGCGAACAAAAACAAACAGGATATGGGCGGTCTGCGATATGTGCGTGTGTGGGGGTGATCCAGGGGGTGTTGTTTGTGTCTGCCCTGGTACTTGTATGTGAGGGTGTGTTGGTGTGCGGGACATACATTAAATTACACTGCAGTTTTTGCAACTGGAAAAGGGTCTACTGCCCCCGGCAGCAGAAGGACTGGCCACTGTAGCTGCAAGGAGGCGGGTGAATGTATAAGTACAAATATATTAGGTTCGGTTTCCGGAAGTCCGATGCCCCTATCAAATTAAACAAAAAAAATTAGGCTTTTTCAATGCATTGGAAACGTATCTGAAGTAAATTAAAACTATATATTAATTTTTTTAGTATACAAAACTTTTAAAAATATTTATTGATAATTGTTATAATAGCTGAATAAATACAAAAATATATAATTGAATTAGTTTCAAAGATATTTTCTTTTTACATAAAGTGTAGCATACTTATCAGCAACAAGTTAACATTTGTGGGTGAGCCTAAAAACTGGCTTTGCCTGCAATCTTCGATTGATTCAGCTCAAATATAAAGTTGTACTTTTATTTAAAGTCTAAATAATAATATAAATAAGCTAATGAATTAACATGTTTATGTTCTATATTATCTAAACCGTAAACACATTAATATTTTGCTAACTTCTGCATTGCTGAATACCCAACTATGCTCCTCAGAAAGGGTATTATTACAATTGCCAGCAACTCATTGGCCAACTTCAGGCCCAAAGAGCTGCAATTCCCCCTCATCCTTGAGCGTTCCAGCTCCCCCATCGCGTTTATTCAAAAGGATATTGCTAGGGCTGCCAATTGGCCGCCTCAGTCGACGTCGCTGCCCTTTAACACAATTCCCACTGCAGTTGGTGTGGCAGTTGCTGCTGCTGCTGCTGCTGGTGCTGGTGCTGCTGTTGCTGTTGCTAGTGTTGCTGTCGCTGCTGTCATTTACAAGTGCAGCGGCAACAACAACCGCAGGCATCATGAAAGAGCATTGTAACCGCAAAACGGAGATCAGAATTGCATATGCAAAAATGTAACAGAAATTCGCAGAATGCCATTCGAGGCAGGCCGGAGCACCAAAGTCAGCAGCCGGATCCGGAGCTCCGCACAACGGACCTTAACGACCCGCAGTTCCAGTCCGGCCGGAGAGAGTCCTGCATTCTGAGAGGGGTGCTGGTATCCTGGTATCCTGGGCTATGCCATCGGCCAATCGAATAAAAAGTGCATGAAATATGTTTACTGCTTTGTGTTGGCGCTTATGTTGCACTAGCGATTTCGAGTAGATCCACTTGGGGGAAATACCAAGCAATCAGTCTTGTTTTGCACCTTGCATATTTTATAGAAATATCGTTTATGGCTTAGCAATTTAAGTGGGATCAGTTTATATTGTTATTAGGTATGCCAAAAATTCCGATATTCTAATAATTTTTAAGGAAGTTACCAAGAAATTAGATTAAAGCCACTTCCACGCCTTCAAGTATGCAACATATTTTTTCTCAAGCCTGTGACAAGAAGTTAAGGTATTGAAAAAGCAAATTTTGGACAAATTATTAATCTTTTTTCTCCGTGCAGCGATAGCTTCAACCTCAGAACCTGAGCCCTTCCTGTTCTCCACCCAGAAGGTCAATAAAAGGTCATTGAGAAGGTTATAACAGCCAGTGGGTATGAATGTGTGGTTGTATGAGAGATTTCGAGAAAGTGTGCGTGGGTGTGGGAGTGCTCGCTCATGCGTGAGTGTGTGTAAGTGGGCAGTGGTCTGCTTATGTGTGGGTGTAGGCACAACCTGGCCAAGAGTCAATAGGTAATCCAAATTTGTAGATGGTTTTTTGGCAAGAGCCTTTCGGTAACAAAAACCAAAAAAAGAGAAAAACTGCTGGCTTTGCCTTGCCAAAATACCAAAAGTTAACAGATTAGAATGAAGTGTGAAATGAAGGGTAAAAACACAGAGAATGGAGCGAACGGACTTCCGTTTGAATTTTTAAATTCGAAACTTTTACCCGGAGGAGAGCCGAGAAAACTTTTCTGACAACTTATCATTTCTCATTTTACACCTTTTAATTGCCCCAACTGAATTGCCGGCCGACGGAGAGGAGAGTTCATTAGTGCAATTATCTATGGGTCTACAGTTGAGTTGTGGACTCTCCTCTCCTATCAAATGGCCGGCACTCAAAGTTGTGGCGCAAAAAAGCCAGAAAGAAATCCTCTTACCGAGCAGGGGAAATAGAATTTCCGAATTTCCAGCAGCGTATCGTATAAATCAGCTTAGAAAACTTTCATCGTATATCAACACACTAATTATGGTAATTTTATAATTTTCTAAAAATCCTCCCGCGCCGAGGAAAAAAAACGAGAGGAAGCAGAAGGCGAAACCACAAGCTAAAGTCCGGGCCCAAAACTCTCGGATCCCTGGAGGCGTTTACTGTTGATGTTTAATAAGGCAAGGCTCTCCCCCTCCCACCCGCACAGAAGCACACAAGTATTTTTTGGCCCTAGGAGCCTGAGACTGGCTGCAGGAAAACAAGTTCTTTTCATGAAATTTGAACATAAATTCCAATGAACGAAACAAAACCAAAGTGCAAAGCTGCCCACACCAAACGGCCGCTGCCCCTCATCGTCCCCTTGAGTTTCCTTCCTAGTTTTCTGTTTGGCAGTGCCCCTCGCATGCAGTTTAGTGTTACTAGGCCCCCGGGGGAAAAGCAGTGTAGTGGGGCAGCGGGAATACCGGGCCGAGGAAACTGCCCAGTCGCAGTCGCTCAGTGGCAGTAAGAAAACGCCATTTCCCCAAGCCAAAAGCGGCAAACTATAAAATAAAGTAAATTAGTCGGGCTGCTGATGGAAGAAGGGATACCTGTTGAAATCACAGGATTTCAAGGATTTAATATGGTATGGTTTCAATATCATAGACAGCTTATTAATTATTAATATGGTTAACCAACAAAATAAAAAAATATTTTTTAAAAGGAGATTAATATTTTTGAACCACAGACCTGTCAATCTTCTTTTCCAAACCTTTTCCTATGTCCTCAAAAATATACAACAGTGTAGCCTAACATATGCTTAGACAGACCTTGGAAATAAGAGGTCTCATATAATCCGAATTGTAATAATCATAAACATTTAAAGTCAGTTTATTAACTTATTAAATTGAATAAACTGTAGCTATACAATATAATATATTATTTACCAATTGTTTAATTCGTTTATGAATATCATCTGATATCTAACAATATATAAAAAATTGAATTACATTTGCCACTAAAGATATTCAATATTTTCCCTGCACTTATACACCTTTGATCCTCATAAGCCCGCGGTATAAATAGAAAACGAATGCCAGGACCTTAGCCCAAGAAGGGCGTGGGGACCATAAAGTTTGCTACCGGGGAAAAGGGGCTGGCAAGTGGGCACAGGACATGGGGAGGACGACCACTGGCAAATCAACTTTGCAACTTGAGACTGTTGCAGTCTATTAAAATTACGCCGACGGGCAAGTGGGCAAGGGCTATACGTGTGTGGGTGTGGGTGGGCGTGGCGTCTATGTGTTGTTTGGGCGGCAAAAGGGGGCGTGTCAAGCGCAAGCACAGCAATGGGCGCTAAATTAAAGGCAACTGCAAGGGCGGAATGGTGGTAGTAGTTGCTTCTGGTTCTGTTCCTGCTTCTTTATCATCTCATAGCCCCCCTCGCCTTCCTCCTTCTGATACCATGTCTTCTGCTTCTTCTTGTGCTTCTTCTGGTTGTACTTCTTCTTCTACTCCATGCGCCTCATGCAGAGCTATGTTTCCGGCCGCCGCTGGCAGTTAGCAAACGTTCCGAGTCGCAGCCAACTTTCGCAATTAGAGATGGCAACGGGAAATGCCTTCCCAGGGGAGCATTTTCCTTGAATTAATTAGAAATGTGAAAAATTCCGCTAATAAATATATGTTTAAAATGGTAAAGCTAAAAATAAGATGCTCTTATTGAAGATCTCTAAAATATATTTTTATCAAAGGTTTAATATTTTTATTTAAGAACAAATCGTTCTTGAATCCAGGGTCCTGAAATAAAGATATATGTATGTTTTCATTGAATCTTTTTTTGTGTTTTTACAACCTTCTTAATCTTAATGATTGTGATATGGAATTAAATAGATGTATAAGGAAAAAAATAAAGAAAATTTGTTTTTAGGAGGAAATTGTTCTTGAATCCAGAATTTATTTCGTTCAAAGTTTACATATGAATGTCAAGTAAATATTTTCTTTATCCCAACCAATCAAAAATTGTTTATCCAAAGCTTAATGCTACATTGTAATACAAATATTATAAGATAAATATTTTCTCACTATATGAAGTACTTTTAAAATTTTGTAAGCGTTAGAAATTGTATATCTTTTTTATTATTTTAAGGATTGTAGTTCTCTTAACTTACCCCGATCTCGTCACGCCGCCACCTCTGCTGG
This sequence comes from Drosophila biarmipes, assembly GCF_025231255.1. NCBI lineage: Eukaryota > Metazoa > Arthropoda > Insecta > Diptera > Drosophilidae > Drosophila > Drosophila biarmipes. The sequence goes on along the minus strand of NC_066613.1, from coordinate 16,802,427 downwards.
GACTTCCTGGCCCCCATACCATGCATCCTGGCAGGACTCTCGGTTACGCTTGGGCTGGCCTTTGCTTCTGGTGCGGCTTCTGTTTCGCTTATTTTCGGGAGATGGCGAAACGAAAGACGTGAGATGGTGGATGGTAGATGGAAGGCGGGCCGCCTTGCATCGTAAATTTAAAGACTATGCAGCTACTTGAAACTTTTGCTGCAAGGCGTTGCCATGTAGTTTATGGCTGGACCTAACTGGTTGCTGTTGATGTTGCCGCTGATGTTGTAGGTGGGCCGTCATTTTCATATCTTATGGCGGTAGTTACAATACCAATGTGAGTGGGGGCTGGGCGGGCACTTTTGCATATTTCCATTGCCGGCGAAGGAGCACTGATTGAGCAATTTCTGACTCGATGACGATAACGATGCTACCCCCTTTTACCATAGAGTAGTTTCTCCTGGGATATCCATGTGGCGCCGTCATCAACTTTATTACGATTATTGAAAGGCATCAAGCCAGGAGGGGCCAAAATTCGGTGTTTCTTTTTGTCTTTTTCGGCAAAATCATCAATATCGAGTACTCCATATCTCATCTCTGGCTTTCACTTTGTGGCGCATTGTTCAAACATAAAACTGATAGTTTTATGGGTAGTTACCCGAGCCACCCTTTCCCCTTTTTCGGCTTAATGAGCGGTAGTTGCCGTGTTTGTAGTGGCCATAAAGTACGGCAAAGATCGTTGCCCCAAAACGAGGAAAAGAAAATCCGGGCAGGAAAAACTATGGAAAGATTTGCCTTGATTGCAGTGGCTGTTTCAGGAAGTAAGGCAGGACGGGAGATGCCAAATCATGATACGGTGCATTGCTTCATTATAAGTTTATCGAGGGAGGACAAGGACGAAAAAAGATGTGGAAACTGTAGAGCTGATAAAGAAGAAGTTCAATTGAAATGTGTACTGGCGATTGTCTTGGAAAATCACAATCAAGAGTAATTAGGTAGTTCAAAAGGAAGTACAAATATGATTTTTTTATTTATTTGTATTTTGAAGTTTAAGCTAAAAAAATAATAGAAGCTCTGATTTGCTTTGGAATAAGATACAATTATGGGTTCTTGTTTTAGTTAATGTACTTCAATTAAGCCATAAAATAATGTACTAAAATGAGCTGTTTAACCCGGAACTACCTTAATTTTGAAGCTTCTTTTTGTGCTTAATGTTGTACTGTCTGATATATCTCCATTTAACCATCGCCCATTCAATTCTCCTAATTGTTCCTCCAGCTCACGTAGTGCTCATGCCCATTCTCCATTTTCTGCCCGGGCAGACAAAGGGAACATGGCAAATTATTTTCACACCCTAATTAACGAGACCATCCCCCTGCGAGGCTCCCAGCCCCAACCGCCAACCCAAAGTTGATGGAGTGACACATGGCGTTCTTTGTCGCCTGTTTACTTCGCTCGTTGTCGTGCTCAAAGTTTGACAAACAAAATTAATAAGTTTCATTTATACTTTTTGCCTCCAGTTGATGTTTCACCTGGGCTCACTAATTTGAGGCCTGGCTGACTGACTGACTGACTGACGGATATATATGCTAATTTGCCGACATGATAACTGGCTGCTTAATTAATATGCATGCGAAAAGTTGGGCGAAATGTCATAATGAGGCGAAATAGACCTTTAATGCAATTGCCGGGGCCAAAGTTTTTGATCATAGTTCTGTGTTTAAGGCCCAGGGCCCAAGTTTTGTTTGATTTTTAATGAATACTTGAGGCAACTCGACGGGACTTGTTACCCTGCATCTCGTATCTCTGTTGCCGCAAAAGTTAAATGTACTTAAACTTATTTGTTGTCGACTTTCCTGTGGTCTCTTCTCCAGGGAGCCAAATGATTTGTATGACCAACTTTTCGGTTGCCTGCTTGATTGCTCGGTCGGGGAGCTTAATAAGTTTGACAGAGAGTTGAGTTTGGGACTGCGTACGAGTATAAGTTTATTTCGTTTGCATATCTGTTTGTCTTTGGCAAGTATAAATCTAGTTTTAATTGACTTGATCAAACGGAGGAGCAACTTTCAAGTCACTGTGCAAGGGTAAAGGGAATGTTTAGCCCAACGCAAAGAAATTACTTAACTCGAAGTAACTTATCAAACTAGAAGATATAATATTTGAAAAAACATTTTTGAGGCTTTAAAAATTATTTTCCTGCCCTTAGCGAAGCACTGAGCTCAACACTCATCAATAAAAAAATGTTCCTGATTCATTAAGTATGTTTTTGATAAACTGACGATTAACTATTTATTTATTTCTTATTTTCCCTCAAAGATAACATAATAAGTAAAATGTAGTTTCTCCCTTATTTGGCTAGAGCTAATTAATTTCTTACTTTCATTCAGTGTTGGCTTTTCCTCCACCCCGCACACACAAAACTTCTCAAACAAATGCAGCACTTAAGGGCGTGAGGGAAAAGAATCTCGGCAGCCAAGTCAAAGCTTGTAAAACAACAGAAAATAGTTGGTCTTCTCTACTCTCTTTTTAACACTTTGTAGTGCATTTTTTCGGAACATTAACTGCTGTCTGTTGCCATTATCCCTAACTAGCAACCGATAGACTCACACACTTCTACTGCTCTCTCCTTTTTAGCCAGAGCAAATGGCAACTAAAGTGGCAACCGTTTTCGAGGAGGGAAGAAAAGGAGAGCAGAGGTGCACAGGGAGAAAGTAAAACGATCACTATGTATTATATTTATGAATATAAAGCCTGATTTTCTTTAACTCATATATACGTGCGAGAGCAAGGTCACACTTATCTTTTCATCTGAAAAAATGCAAGTTTGGTCACACATAAACAGCATCTGATTTTTTTGTTAAGAATGTTATTGTTATAAATGTCGAACTTAGAAAGTTTGAAAGCTCTTTATAAATACAGTTTTGAGATATAAGCTAATACATTCTTTGCGTTCCTAAATGATTGGAAAATTTACTTTAGCTCCATAATATCTTCAAAATTCAAGGTCACACTAATCTATTCATATGAAGCCAGTCAAAACTGTGAGAACGAAGCATTTTTCAGTAAGCCCCCTATTTTATTTTCTGTGCAGCAAACCAGAGTACTCAAGTATTCACACGAAAAGGGCAAGCTGGGGAAGAAATTGCTTTCGCCCCTTTGTGCCCCCTCTTGCTTAGCATTTCTCAGTAGTCTTTCAAATGTTAAATGATGCAGTTACAACAAATTACGCAGGAATGTTGAGACGGGGAGAGCTTTGGAGGCTGGATGCTCAGCGCTGGTCTGGGGGACTTAAGTGGAGGTTCTACCAAGGTATGCACTTGAAGATTGCAGATAGAGATGGCAGCGTGACAGCAGACAGACATGGCCATCCTTCCACCTCTAATTGCAGTTTGAGTGGGTTGGGCCGGAGATTTTGGTCTGAGGCGTCTACAATTGGAAAGGTGTTCTTTGGGGTGGCCAAATATTTAGCGGGCTTTTGAATAGTTGGCAAACTCTCTCAGGGTGTGTGTGTGTGTGTTTGGGCCAAAATGAAGTTGTTTGTCGTTTCAATTTTGCCGGCGAGAGCGGGAGACACGAAGAGCTCTTTCAATATCCGTTGTCGTTGGATGTTGACGCGCAATTAGGAAATGTCAGCAAGTAGGAGTGGCAACTAAAGGGGCGGCCATGCGGCATCGGGGGGCGTGGCAGGTGCACAGACTTGTCGCGAGGCTTACTGCAAACATAAACCGGAGAAATGACTGCACATAAAGTTGCTTTAATTGAGTTTTATGCTTTCAATTTCGGCGCTATTATGGCGTCCAACGTGGGAGCACTGAAATTCGCACACACATACGCTCACACTAACACAGCGAGACAATACACACACGCACACACTCATAAAGAGACAGACATCTCCACATGACAAGCGCAAAAACCCATAAAACTCATCTGTCAAACACTGAAACGCCGCCTATCAACATTCATGTTCACTAATCCCTGGCATATATGCGCAAACGGATATATCCCAGATACTGTGCCTGTGTGTGTGCGATGTCCTTGTCTGCGCAAGTGTGCGTCCGTGTGAGCTGCCATTATCAAGGTTTTTTGTTTGACTGACTGGAAGAGCAAAGGGAGCGAACCGGGAGTGTGCAAAAAGGATTAAGAGCATCGAAATGCGTCGCTCGACGGAAGGTAAAAGCTGCAAAAGAACCGAGGAAAGCAACGGCAGCCCAGAAGTCTGAAATCATATATGCTTCGCTCCTGGAAAGATGATCTATCAAATGGCATTAGTCTGCGAATAACTTGACTTGATGAAACTCGGACATAGCACTGGGAAAAAAGATTTAAGGAAAATACACAAAAAAGGTTCTCAGAATTCGAATGAAAATAACCCACACTGAGAAAAGAAAACTAGAATTTTTGAAAACAAATTCTTTTATAAAAATACTTTGTGCGCTATTATGTTATGATATAGCTATGGTAAACAATTTATATACATTTTTATAAGAACAATAAAATATATATTATTCAATTCTTAAACAAATATTAAGAACTACAAAGGAACTAGAACAATTACAAGATTTATAAATGGAAATGTCGGCATTATAAATTATAAAAATCATCACGACTCGAGAGCTATATAAATTCCTAAAATTCGCATCTCTACTGGATATTTTCCGCTAGCTTAGGTCATAAACTAAAACTGCTTTCTAACCTCTCACAAATATCCTACACTCTTAAAATATTCCAACAAAAGCCATATATTTGCTGCCAATAAGACAAATGACCTGAGACTATAACGTAAGCCATCTTCGCCACCTCCACAAAGACTTTCTTTCTTGGCTATGCGAAAAGTCATCTATTTATGGATTTGACTAAAACTTTAACCAATTCGCGCCAAAACGTGACGGAATAACAATTCCACCCATTCCCGGAAAAAGTTTGTCTTCAGTCGAAGCTTCATTAAGTTGCTTTCACCGCAGAACACACAAAGTTGGTGGTGGAGTGGGGTTTTTGGGTGCGGGAAAACTGTCATGACATATTTAATTAGACGCTTGTCGGCTGTATTAATTGATGGATTATGCATACAGTCGGTATGGTATGTACATACGAGTGTATATATATGCTGGCCAGCAATCTAATTTCGTTGTTTGCCCTGGCGGACAATTCCTTTATGGTGGCCAATGCAGGTTTTTCCCTGTTTTGAGCTGCTTGGCTAACCAGCGACAGCAACAACAACTGCGTTCTGGTCATAATCTTGTTGTTGACATTCGTGCCCACACACAGACACACATGGAGCTGTCAACCCCGTCGTTTTCCCCCCAAAAGCCTCTCGGTTCCACTTCCCCGTGACACCCACAATATGCAGCCAGGGCCCAGAGCTTAGCACACAAACGAAAAAATTAGGGAAGGTGTAACGGAATGGGGACAGACCATGGTTTTTGGGTCTCATTTGGGCACCTCTAGCGGTGGAAATAAACTTGTCACGGAAAATTAAATTTATAAAATTTAAAAAGGGTGAAATTTGTAAAATCAAATTTTTGATATTATTGTAGAACATACAGAATATATTTTGACTAGCCAAGAGAAGCTGCTTCTGTTGGTAAGCACTACCTTAAAAATAAAAAAAAAACTTTTACAATTTGTTTACAAATATTGCAACACATATGAAAAAAGAACACATGAAAGAACACATTAAAAAAGAATGCATGAAAAATGTATGATATTTTTTGTAAATTTGTAAGTAATTTTTTATATTTTTACACAATATTTATATCAAGATTTTTCTCTCATTTTCTTGCACCTCAAGAAATGTCATCTTCAAACACTTTATCGTCACTGCGTTTCCTTCTGCACAATTTTCGCATTCACGCAAAGAAATTTGACAAACAGAAACACCGCAAAACCAATGTTCTCCCCTGCTTTTCCCATTCAACCTCATGACCATATACCATATCGTTCTAGCTCAGACATTTTTGGCCACACTTTGCCGGTGTAGACGAAAATTTTAATGCATTTGCCATGATTTGGCGCATAATAAATTATAACCATGTTCATGTGCATGTGTGCGGTTGGCTGGGGGGAAAAACAGAAGAGTTCTACTATATGTGGATGGAAAAACACCTGACGGATTTAAGTTTTATCATGAGCTCAACTGCCGTTGACTGACTGTCTGTCTGTCTGGCCGCAATCCCACCCATTTTCCAGCCCCCTTCGAGTTCGTCTTGGCTGAAATAGTTTTGTTTGCTCGGTGTGTGTGTGTGTGTGTTAATGTTTTAAGTCTTTAAGCTCTTAATGCCTTACATTCTTTGCTGCGGCTGTGTCGCACCTGAGACACATACATTTCCCCGGATTTATATTACATTTTTTGGGCACAATTGCATTATGTCGTTTTAAGTTATACAGCCAGCCAGAGAGTTTTCCAGATTGAATAAACTTTGTAAAGTGCTGATGAAAGGTGGGTCTCCCTTTTGGGCGGATACATTTGCATAAAGCTGGCGCTTTCGGGAGGGGGGAGAGTGTAGAAATTCTCAACCCTGGTATGCACTTTTACATCATCATAATTTGCTGAAACAAAAAACTTTTTGCTAAATGACAGAAATTTCCCTTTTAATGAAATTACACATTTATGCCTGGCAAGTATTAATATTAATAAATCGTAAATGAAAGTTATGAAAATGTTGATAAATTCCATAATTTTACATGGCAAATTCCTGACATAATTTATGTTAAAAGGGCCAAAAGCGGAGATAGCAAGCGAGAGAGAGATGACAGCACATTAGCCCAGGCAAAAAAGACATCGTTTTGACCAGTTGGAGTTATCTGGCCCCTGCATTTGGCTGCTGTAATTAATCACAATTTGCGGATACACAAATTGTCGCAGTAAAAGTCACATTTCTTCCACCAGACAAAAAATATAAAAAAACCGAGCGGGGCAATGAGACAACAAATAAAGCCCAGCCACCGAAAATGGGGCCAGAATAAAGTCAAGCTAAAAGAAATCAAATAGAAAAGAGAAAATAGAAAATGGAAAGGCATGGAGAGGGGAGGTCTTTCCCAGAAAAAAACGGGCTGCACTTCCGCTGCAGAGTTTCCGGTTTTGGCCCTGGCTGCTGCTTGAAACTTCTTCGTGGTGGCGCAGTCAAATAAATTGCGCTCTCAAATGGAAATGCAACCCAGACTCAACTATTTGTCTCACTAAAAATGGCGAGACCATTTGCCAGCCCCATCCTATAGCACGGATCCAACATCCTCCATCATGGCCTCGTCATGTCCGAAGGGCAGTGAGAAATCTCAAAAGGATGTCGTTGGCATTGTTTGCCTTTGACTGCGCACTTTCTGGTGCCATCCTTCGTCTTAACAAAAGTCAATGGCAATTAAGCAGCCGTCGCGTCTTCCAGCTGACGCAGTGCGATCCGAAAGGGCGGCGGTAGCCAAATCCGAAGCCAAACCCACATTGATGGCCAAAAGTTTGTCGCTAAGATGGCGCTGGCAACAAAGATTGCACAAGAAACCAGGCCAAATTACACTGAGTGGGCCCATCAGACGTATGAGTAATGTTTGCAAATGGCCGAAAATGCCAGGCCAATTTAGTGCCAAAAGTATGCTTTAAAATATTTTAAATCAATGAGTGGGCCCACCAGACGTATGAGTAATATATTTGAGCTTTAAAAAGTATTTCAATTGCGGGCACAACCTTTACGAAAAGAAGCGCAGGTTAGCATAAGAATGACGTGGGCTTGGCAGAAATGTGAGTAAAGTTTGATAATGACTGAAAACGCTAGGTCACTTTGCAGTCAAAAGTGTGCTTTTTAATATTTTTAATATCAATGAGTGGGCTTCCCGGAAGTATGTGTATTTTTTGGAACTCTAGAAATCCCGAAATGTGAATTATTTCTGGTGTGGGCTAACCAGGCGTATGGGTAATATTTAAAACTGGCGGAAAATGCCATCCGAAAAGTATGCTTTAAAATATTTTGCAAGCAAATTTTGTGGGCTAACGTGACGGATGAGTAATTTTTTGGTGTTTTAAAAAGTACTTTACCAACTTTAGGGCCTAACAATTGCTAAGGTATCTGGCGTAGATAAATTAGTTGATTATTTTTTAAGTAAATATTTTAAAGAATTCTTGAAAGCGAAACAACATTGGTTGGTCGTTAATAAAAATATATTATAAAATTAAGAAATTCTTGCTTAAGCTCACAATATTTATTTGTGACTCTCATCTTAATTAATTCATTCATACATTTAAGCTCGTACACCCAATAAACATTTAATTGTTCATAGATACAGAAACTCCTTAGCCTCACATCCCCCATTTAACACTCGCACAATCCCTATTCCCTTTCGAGCAACTTTGGCCAATCCTGTCCAGACTCCCTCGCAACAACCCCATTTCAATTTTAAATGACAAAGTTATGGAATGCCCCGGCCCAAGATCCTAATAAGAGAGTTTTGGAGCAACAGACAGCTAAATGTTTCCCTTGAAACCGGATGTGTGCACAAAGTGTGCTAGTGTGTGTACATTGCGGTTGCATTTTAAACAATGAATATTGCACATGTGTGTGTTGCTGGGCTTCCTTTAACCTTTTTATGACTGACCCAGCCAAAAACCGCTGGGAAAAAAGGGGGCGAAAGTCCGACCATTGCACGAAAAATTAGAATTGCTAATGTTTGCGGTAAAAATGTTGCTTCCCTGTGTGTGTCAGTCTGGTGAGGGTGTGTGCGTGTGTGCGATGGCCAGCGTATGTGTGTGTCGCGATGTTTGTGTTGGTCAGTTTAGTTTTGACTCGGCTTGCAGAAGCATGAAATTAATTTAAATTTTGCGCACTTGGCTAATTTCTTCTGGCATAAAAGGGGAAAAAAGGAAAGTAACCCCACCACTATCCAAAAAAAAAAAACCGGAGCACTCTTTCCATTTGGAACGTATGGCCGGTGAAAAGGAGCTGGCCGGGTAAAAACGGCGACTCTTTCCGAGATAATAGTTTTAATAGTCCCTTGAGCGGCCTTAAAAATGTATGCGCCGCGTTATGAGCAAAGAAACGCTGCGATAACTGAAAACTGGAAGCCCCGAGGGGGGTTCTTTTTTTTTGTTTTCAGAGGGTGGCCGCGTGACCTCTCTCTGGACCTTTGGACGCCCCATCTCCACACCGCTGGAAAATCCCGGCCTTTATGCTTCGTTTGTATGCAAAATCGTTTTACATTTTCGCTTCATTTCATCCCACCTCGCGCTATTTCGTTACGGCCAGTTTCTTTGGGGGATTGGATTGCGGTCCTTGGTGAGTGAGAGTGGCTCCATTGAGTGTAATCTATGATTAGCCGGCAACATAACGAAAGGTAAGCGCAAGTCTCCCAGGGTTCCAAGTTCCTATTGATATTTTATGTTAATTTTAGCTAGAAATGTGGCCCACATTTTTCGGATTTTATAATGCTGATATTATGGTTTGGCCTTTTGTAAAATAACATGCTAGGGAATTCAATGAAACGAAATGGTTTTTGTGAATTCTTTTGGTGAAATGCAAAGTAAAGGAATAACATTGGTGGGACACATTTTTTACCGGAATATAAATAAATTGACATTTTATTATTTGGATTTATTAAGATTGGTATAAAAGTAATTTTTAGCTTTTTCATAAACAATACTTTTCAACAACAGTTGTCTTTTAATAAACAACAATAAAAAGCACAAGCATATGCAAGCAATTATGGTTTCGAAAAACCCTCAGGCCTCCCTCCTATGAAAATCGAACACCGAAGAGAAAACATTTGACAGGGAAATCCCCTGCCTTTCCCCGCACCTTTTGTGCGCTCCCCAAATCGGCCAAGTCAAACAACACTTCCAATTAATCAAAACCCATAACATCGCACAGTGCCTGCAATTCGTATGCAAACATGCATTTCATATGGGGATACATTCTGGGTCCCAAACTAACCCGATTGCATGGGGGCCCTATGGTTGTCGAAGGGTTTTTTGGGGAGGGACGACGGCCTGGCGATGGCAGCGCATTAAGTATGCGTTTTAATTAACTTTTGATGGCTGGACTCCGAGTTTTCGTCCTGGGGAACACACAGCAGGCGGCAGATGGCGCCACAGTGCAACAGGACAGCCCGGAAAAACTTTTTTGATGGCAACAAGAAACAAAAAATCTTTGCTCTGCGTGTGTGTTATTAAATATTAATGCTGTTTTGAGAGGCCAAAAGCCGGCAAAAGAGTTGCACGCTCTTTCTCTCGGTTGCCAAAAAATACTTTGCAGATTTAGCGGCTGGCCAAGTGGATCCTGAAACCAGTACGCAGGTCCCAGAGAAAGGGGATTTTTTGGAGATACGGGTTTCTCTCTGAAAGAGATATTTGGGGAAGGTTCGCCGGCGACTGCGCTGTGGCAAAAGCCGGGGGAGTTCTCCAAAGGCTCAACAACTGACTTGGGTATACACACTCGAGAAGTCGTGGGTGCAGGGCGTCCACAGAAAGGGCAAAGGGAACAGTCTGGGTGGAGTTACTATATTGTGTGTGGGTGGCTCTGCTGCTGCCGCCGCTGCTGCTGCATTCCAAAACAGCTGTTGCCGCCACTTGCTCTCTTTCTCTGTGACGTCAAGTGCCGCTGCCTTAATTAGCCAAGACACCATCATCATCAGCGACATCATCGTATCACTATCAGGTTCTTGAATATCAACCACTGTTGATGACCGCTTGCTGGGCGGTAATTATCGTTATTTAAGCAGCCCATTAATAAGCCAGCCACAATATTTGTCTATTCATTGGCCAAAATCGAGGCATCCAAAAGTCGAATTCTCGGCCAGTCAAACTACATATGTATGAATATATGTTCCCTGTTTAAGATCGTACATAAGTGTAGGCGGCACGCCATTAGTTGGCTTTCAATTAAATGCGCTTGCCCTCGCATAAATCACGCATACGCCACGTGGAGCAGGAGCAGCGATTCGATTGGATCGGATTGAATTGCCTTGGTGGGGACTTGAGTGGTGGCGCCTCTGGGGGGTGGTGGAGTGCAGCGGATGAGTGGAAAGTCGGTGGTGCTCTATTAATTTTAGCACTGTCACTTGCCACGGCTGCTCTTGTATTAATGGACCTCAAAAGCAATTTGAGATGAACTATTACAAATGCCTGGGAAGGAATGGAGGAGCGGGAATAGGATAATGGTGCATGGCTTCTTGGAACTGCCTAAAACTACTTTTAAGTTAAGCTTAAGAACTTAATAATAATATTTTTGGTAGCTAAATATATGATTTAAACCAATTAAAATGGGTTTTTGTTTTCATAAACCTAGATTTTTTTTAAACATTCATCTAAACTTCAGCCAAGAGGCAGCACCCCGTAAACACTGCCAAAATGGAGCCATCTTCCTTCGTTTGACACATTTGAGCAAACAAAATTAAATCAAAACAGCCTCCTCGACACTCAGCCGCCCCGTGGTCCACAAAAGCGATGCAAAAACCCGGAGCAAAACGACATCAAATATGCCAGCTTCAAATGGGCAGAAGAAACTGCAGTCGTATCTCTGAATATATCTGTGTGTAGTATACATCTGGTTTCTATAGCAGATTGCATCTGGAGAGCGGGGCGGATGGATGGATGTCGACTGGGACTGGGACTGGGACAGGCGGACGGATGGATGAATGGATGCGAATGATTTATGCACAAACTCTAATTAAACTGTTGACGCAGGCAAATGAAACATGCGGTGATGTGTTATTAACACCAAAAGCACTTAAAATGTTTAAATAGCAATTTTCCCAGAGAGCAGCTCAGGCATCCGCCCCAGACCGATTTATGCCCCCGTAATTACAATAACCACATGCGAGCGAATGAGATTGGGTTGGATGACATGTCAAATAGACGAGGTCGTGCATTATCTAAGGCGGCAAAGTGCGATTCAGGCCTGGGTCTTAAGCTGTGCTTAATTGAACGATTTTAATTTGCCGATAATGGCGAGGGAAAATTTTAAATAATTTCCAATTCTCGGACGGGCTGGCAGGCGTAAAAGTCGGTTGTAAAGAGGAGTAAACTTTGCGTATTACGTATACGTCGTGCTGTAATGAAACCCTCCCTTTACTCGGCCTTCAGTCTCATTCAGTCCTTCATTTAAGCCACCCATTTCTCTTGCCCATCCCCATCGTCATCATCCTTCCATTTGTCCATCCATCCATCCATCCATCCATCCTCCTTGGCTGCTCTGATTATATTGAATGGAGCGCAAATTGCGAACAGGCTGAAGTCGGCAAAGCCATTGCAGCCGTATAACTTATTCATGAAAAACGAAATGAAATTAATTGCAAATATGAAAACTTTATTAAGCGAATTTATAGCTGCACAGTACAGAGCCGAGAACAGAGAAGATATCAGACTTGACTTTAACCAAACTGAATTGGTTCGCCGGTCCAGGTTTTTGGTAGGGAGTGGCGAGAATTCCCCATAAAAACCCAGCCAAGACATAAAACGGAGCGTAACTTCCGCTTTATGATTAAAACTAATCATTTTGGTAAGCCCGAAACTTCCTGAAAAGGGGTTGGACACTGACTGACATCGTGCAAATACAAAAAATACAATATGTATTAGTAATTTTCATGACTGTGGAGATTATGCTTTCAAGCAAAGAGAAAGAATGTTCTGGTTTGGGGAAAATAAGATGCAAATTAGTATGCTGTCTTTACTTTAAGGTAATCTAAAGGAAAAGAAAAAAATAATGATTTTAAAAATAATAAACTAAGTATGCTTATAGACTTAATAGAAAATTAAAAGCGTTAAACACATCAAATCATTTAAACTTTTTTAAAAGCTGATACACTTTCACTAATGTCCAATAATATTTGCTTCAAAGTCCTTAAAAAACAAGCGTACAAAAAATCGTAACATAAAAAATAATAATAATATTCTTGAAGAATACGTCCTGACGTAACAATATTAAAGGCTATATATACCAATTTAAGGTCCATTCAACTCCCATTTTAATGGATTCCAACAATGTTTAGTTTCCCAAAGTAGTAATTTGCACTTAGTTGACAAATTTTACACAATTTCTTGGCAATTAAGCCAAAAATAATCAGTGGAGGCGCATCAACATCTTATCCCTCGGTAAGTTTGCACTGCAAGAAAATGATGCATAAGATTCTGCGATTCTGTGGTGGCATTTGTCGTTGGCCCAATTCCCAAAAAGCCACCAAGTGAGATGGCCAAGTTGCTAGTTGACTTCTGTTGACCTTAATTACACCCCAGATGCATGCGACATAAAGCAGCAGCAGCAAAAGCACCAAGAGCAGAGCGAGTGTTGTTTTGTAGAAATCGGGGACATCAAGGGACATCGGGGTCAGTCAGACAGACAGACGGACGGACGGACAGTCCGTTCGCGCTATGACATGCGAAAAATGCAGTTAATTAGCTACGAAGGACCCTGTCACCCCAATTGCTGCCAAATAGAGCGAAAGGGGAGAAATGGATCCAGCAAGCAATCCGCAATAGCATTCGAGCAACATCAGTACAAAACGGAAAATTTATGTGCTCTCAATTCAATTGCAGTTTTCGTCATCGATGGAGGCGATGCGCCACCTCCCTGCTGGCTCGTTTGAAATATGCCAAAAACACTCGCACACACAATGGCGGCCATAAAAATTCACTCAATGGCAATTAAGCCAGCCTATCGCCAAACAAAACCGTACCAAATCAACCGGAGTCCGAGCCAAGCCAGCGGCCAGGAAAAGCCCCCAAAAAACCCCGAAAGACCCCGAAAGACCCCGAAAAACCCCAAAAACTCAAAACTGAAAACCGTTGATGACAACGTCGACATCGCGGCATTATGACTTTTGGCCTTAAGCCAGGGATATCGAACGACGGTAACCGAAACCGAGGCTAACCAGCAAAAATCAGCCAAGCAGTCAGTTTAGTTTGGTTGAGTTCTTTCTATTTTTTACAGGGCAGGCGGTGCAGCAAATGTGGCATAATGAAGCAAACCAGTTGCAATAAGAGGGCCAAAAAACATAACCGAAAATGGCCAAGGCAAGGGTATGGCATTCCGCAAATGATATTCCAAAATATAAAATCAATCAATAGGTCTTTGGGTAACAACATTTCCTTATGGATAAGCTAATTTATAACACTAGGTATTTAAAATCACTTTAAAATATGTTTGAAAGTATGCAATAAAAATATAACTTTATATAGTAAATTGAATTGAAATTTTATAGCAGACTTTTAAGCTTAATACTTTTTGGTTCATGGTTACTTTTCAAATTAATTTTGTAAAATTTATGGGTGATTTAGAAAACAAGCACAACACAAAACTAAAGGTTTCTAAAGGTATTCTGTAAAAAGAAGTAGGAATTTTGTTTCTAAAATATTCTGTTGCATACTTTTAGATGCGTTAGTAAATGTTTTGAAAGCGCCAAAGATTTAAGATTTTACAATTACCTTCAACCTAACTCCATCGGTTTCCAATTCGAAATACCTTTTAGGAACATCCTTCGAACTGAACCCCACCAAATATTGCAGCTTGCCGTTGCTGTAAGCCAAAAGACATTCAAGGTAAGCTGAGGGCAGGCTGACTAGCTGGCCGGCTTTCAGCTTTCGGGATCGCAGGATGTCAGGATGTTGGGCTGGCAGGCAGCTGCTTTGCACTGGCCAATTGGCCGTGGTCACGCCAAATGGCCAACTGGCCAACTGGAGGTGCTGCCCACACAAACGCAGACCAGACCCAGAGGAGAACGCTTTTTGAGGCTACATAGCCACATGGTCAGCGTTTGGCTCGAAACGATAAAATATCGCAAATCTATGAAGTGGCCTGCCCTCCTAAGCGCTCATCTTTTGGGGTACTTGTGAAAATGAAATTGAAAAAAATTGCATTGACGCCATAAATCAAATGGTTATGTGTCAAAGCATCATCATAGTGTGTGGCTGCTTAGTTCGTTTAAAGGGAGTGGGTTTCCAAAGTCGTAGCTGTGGGAGTGTCTGGCAGTCTGTGAGAGGGGGTTTTTAAATTGCTGATTTATCGAAGAGATGGCCAAGAGGCAAAAGGTATTCAACTCTAATTTGAAAAGTCAAAGGATTCGTCCTGAATGGCAGTTGCCTGAGTTGTAAAGGGCATACGATTTAATTCAACTGCAGTTTATAAAGCACAAAAGCGCCTTAGCCATACATTGAATTTATTGGTTTTGTATTTTGCTATTTAATTTTCGTATTCGTAATATTCTATCGCTTCAAAAGCTCTTTAAATTTGTCAAAGAAAATCTTCTAAGTGATATTGTATAGTAACATTTTTAAAGTGTGTACGTAAAATTGTTTGGGAGAAAGATAATACAGCTCTAAAACTACAATGAAATACTTAAAATAGTCCAGCAGCAGTCAACAATTTCCACTCCACTTAAAATCAGGCATTCAGAACAGTGAGATTCCAGATCTAGAGTCGGATTTCTGCCACTGAATTTATCAATTTACTACTCTGATTTGCGTATAAATTTTGCATAAATAGTATTTGCACATTTTCATAATTGATAATGGCCAGCGATTTACATTTGCTGCAAGTGAATTAAGCCAAACGAGCTGGACACACATGGAAAGTGTTTAAATATGCAAAGAGCAAAAAGTTTTTCCCCAGAGCAGCCAACTTGTTGCACTTGTGGAACAGGGAAAGAGCGAGTGAAAAATTTGTTATGTGCATATATGAAAATTGTTCCATCAACAGTAAACTGTTTGAAAAGAAAGGAGAGGTAAAAAAGGCAAATTCACTGCTGGCTGGAATAAATGCAAATGAAATGGCCAATAATAAAAAATGCACATTATCGCCATGTCAGCAAAGAAATTGAATTGAACTTTTCGCCCTCTCCCTCTGCTCTGAAGGACCATTAAAATTGTTAAGGAAGGAAAAACATTTATTAGCTGCATTAAGAGACACAAGGCAACTACTTATGGGCACTCAGGACAAGTTTTAACTAAAACTCGAACAATGCGCCCGTTAAGTGACCTCTTTATGCCCCGTAACTGTAAACGTAATCTCAGCCAATTGTGATAACAACAATCAGCTACAGCCAGCAAGCCAAGTGGACCATAAAAAAGTAACCAGCAGCGCGGCTGAGAGGCTCTTAAAAGGCAGTCGGCAGTGGGGAAAACAGCGAGACGGGCGGAAAAGAATGGAAAATTTCAAATGAAGCGCATTGCATTTATCCAGTTCTCTCGACGAGATGCTTAAAGGATTACAATTGCACCGGACGGGACACAGAACGAGAGCTGAAGATGAGCTGACTTACGCACAAAGGCGGAGAGCAAGGAAAACTTTGCCCCGGGCCCTGGGAAAACTCTTCTCCGAACACGTCGAGTCCAGGCACTGGGGAAAATGTCGGATCAAACATTTGAAAACCATCGAAATATGTTTTAAAAACTGTCAATTCAATTTATCAATCTTCATCATATTTTTCTTATAAAAAAGAGTTTGAAATACTAATTTCAATCTATATAAAATAATATACATATGTATCATTAAAATTTATAATTTTAATACCATTTTCAAGTTAGAAAATAAAAATGTTAGGTCACCTACTCTTTGTTGCAATAATGTCATTTATTTTTTTGTAATGTATAACTATTTTAAAATTTTATACACATTTTATTAGAGAAATACAAAAAATGATTGATACGAACTTGATTTTTGACTGTGCACACTAAAAGCAAAAGGCCAAGAAACAGCTTAAACTGCTTGCAATGGAGCTCAGTGAAAGCCAAAATAGAAATTAAATTAGGGAAAGAAATGCATTTGCAGCTTCAATTAGGTATGGCCGGCCATGTCCTCTCATATTTCCCAGCGAGCATCGCAACTAATCAAAAAGTGACAGGACGACAACACACAGCCAAAGTCCGACCATGGAAACCATGGACCGACGACAAGTGACAACCACATGGCGTGGAGCGTGGACCAGGGCCAGAAACCCCCAGCTGCCACACCCCCCGCCAGTTGGCCTAAACCGCCGTCACTAATTTGCTAACATTTAACAGCAACGGCAGCTACATCGGCCCAGCAACAGCGACGGGAACGTGGAACAACAATTGCCGGAGCCGGGCGAAAGGCATCTAAATTGCAGTCGGCTCAAATTGTAATGCAGCTGATGAATTACCAGCTTCCGGGCCCCGAAAACCGGCCGGATCGGGGCGCAGGGGGCGTGGCAAATTGGCTATGGAATGAGCAGCAAATATGCAACAATTATGGATGCGATATGAGCTGGCGAAATGTTGTAATTAGCCAAAGGTTGCAATGCACATCCCAGAGTTATAACGTATACGCACTGTTCGCCTGCTAGCTGGTTTTAATAAACGTGCAACAATGATTGACAAACGGACACAGTAGTTAGAGGTTGTTAACTAATTATACACTGATAAAAATTAAGAATAGTAAAGTATAAATCTAAACTGTAAAATTTCGCATAGAGTGCTTAATTAACAACTATTTTAAGCAAGAATGAAAACATTAAATAACATCTTAGCCATATTCCTATTAAACATTAGAACAACCACAACCAAATTCTTATTTAAAACTCAGTTTATTTTATCAAAATCTCAATGATCATAGTTTAATTCTGCATATTTTTAATGCATTTTTGCTTTAAGACAAATAGTGAAATCCACCCAATCCAATGGGAAATTACGAAATATTCCATCCATTACTCTGACAATACCCATAGATGCCAACTCTAATTAACCACAATCCCATCCAGTCCAGCTGTAACCCCAGCTTACACGGCCAACATTTCACATCAACTACTCATTTTGCGCACTTTCAAATTGCATCTCGTCTCCGCAACGAATGAATCGGATGCTGTCCATCGCACCGAGCAAATGCTTTATAAATTTGCATAATTTTATTTTACATGCATTGAATTCAATGCAGGTGGGGGCGACAGCGGCAGCATCAACAAAAATCAGCATCTGGAACAAAGATAAAATTTCGAATTCGGGGCGACCTTCGGTTTTTGGCCATGTCAGGGACTTTTGGCCCACAACGTGCTACGTTTTGTTAAGCAGCCTTTTCACCAAGCATGGAAATTGTATTTCTAAAATAAATGCAAATTGATCAACATTCCGGCCAAGTTCAACGGTTCAATTAAAGCGGAAAATCGCATTTGACGGAGAGGTAAACGCAAAAACCTGTCACAATGGGTTAATGGCAAGGGCGAACATTTAGGATAATAGATTTATGGAAGTGTGCAAGTGAATTATGAGGCTCAATTCAACGCGACAGCAACAATTCGGCCAGGGAACCTTAAAGAAAACACTTGCACACAAAAGTCAACAGCATAAACAAGGCTCGAAAATGTGGGGAATACTGGCACAAGGGGGTTAAATCTCAAGCGCACTTAGCACTCTCGAAGGAAGAGTCGGAAAACGGAGCAGGGAAGTAGCTAAGGGATCTCGAGAGGGGGTTATGGCACCCTAAAGGATCGCAATTACAAATTAAGCACACAAAACAAAGAAAAAGAAAAACCAACTTTAATAAGTTTTTTATTTCTATTTATTTATTTTGCAGGCAATAATTAATATATTTCTAATTTTTATAATTTTATTGAAGCTACTTCCATTTAAAAATAGGATAATAATATATTTAAAAAAATTAAAATTCCAGATTTCTGAATTGATTTAAGGACCAGCTATCTCCTTGAAACATTTTTGACTACGCCCATGGGCCTCAGAAAGTTCAGGGGGAGGAGCTGCGTTAAATGCACTTACTTCAAAGCGCCAAAAGCAACAAAAGAGCC
The DNA here is from genome assembly GCF_025231255.1 of Drosophila biarmipes. NCBI lineage: Eukaryota > Metazoa > Arthropoda > Insecta > Diptera > Drosophilidae > Drosophila > Drosophila biarmipes. The sequence goes on along the minus strand of NC_066613.1, from coordinate 16,783,722 downwards.
AACGAGTTGGGCCAAAAAGTGTGGCCAAGTCACACACACTTAGTTAGGCGCACACACACTAGCACACACAGTTACACACAGTCACACTAACTTACACACACTTAGGGGCAACAAGGGAAACCACTTAAAAGTAAAGGCAAAAGCCATCCATGTAAATTTCTTTAACTTTTCTCCTTTTTCCATTTCAGTGTTTGTTTTTTTACTTTTTGCATTTCATTCTGCCATCATATTTATTTAACATATTTCGCACTGACTGAGTGTGTGTGTGTGTGGCACGCCCCTAAATTAAATGCCGCCCCGTGTCCTTGTGTACATTTCATGCAATTGGATTACATGGCACTGCTTTCCATTTCTCCTTATGCCCTCCTTGTAGACTTCTGGCCCTTTGTACCATTGCATTATTTCATTTTGTGAGAAAAGGAAATGTTTTCCACTGGGTTTTCTCCTCGTTAGAGTGCGAAATTCGTAGTAACTTTGCCTGCACGAGGATTTTGACATTATGGGAGGTTTTTCGGCTGGTTTTAAGTAGATTGGATAGAGCTAATTATAACTTAAAAAGCAAATATGTAACATATATCAAATATGATTTGATATCAAAGTATCATAAAATAGCATAATTTATTGAGTTTAATTTATTTCTATTTAATTTCTAACAAATAATTCAATTTTTTATGACTAATTAATTACGTTTATTATACAAAACGTAAGAGCCATTTATTGCATTTGCTGAGCCAACCGTAGCGCATTATTTATTTAGTTTAATTATAAATTACTGTTGAGTGCAGAAAATGTGGAAACGTCAACTCGGCAAAATGTATGCTTGAGTGAACCTGAACCCATCGACTTTTCCAGGTGAGGGGAAAAATGCCCACTAATAATCGAACAGAACGACCAAACATTGAAGTGGGCTCTTTGTTCTTCGTTTTTTGTTTCGTCTCTGGCAAATTTTGCTCCTTGTTCGCATTCTTCATTCAAAAATGTAATTAAAAGCGAGCAGAATGAAACTTCTCCCTCTATCTCGTTAAATAAAAACTTTATTAGATAATTTATGACATTTTGCGCCGCGGGCCAGAGGAGGAGGTGCTGTTGGGTGGACCTAGTCAAGATGCTGGGACATCCTTCGCATCCTTATCTGCTCTCAAAAAAAAAGAAAAAAATTCAATTAAATGCTCAAGTGCCAGGCACACGCACACAGGCGCACTGATGTCACCGCAAACACATTCATTGTGCCTGTGTGGGTGCGCTTCCTTTTTGGCACCAAGGACATGGCCCATCCGCCTGAAAAACCATCCACCACCCATAATGCTGCTTAAGGTTAAGGAATTTAATTACCTTGCGGTTCGCTCGCATAACTTGCGCAAGGAAGAGACCGAGCTGAAAAGTAGCAGAAAATTCTGGCCTATTTTCATTGCATTATCCGCACAGACACATTGACACCTGGCCCTCACTTTTCCCCCTCACCCCGCCCCTCCTCCACTCATCCTTTCTTGTAAAAATTTACATTTTCTGTGGGCCAGAAATATTTATTTCTTTGCTAGACGAATGAAACGAACCAACTTTGGACGTCAAATAAATCTTGGCACATTTTTGTGTTGCATTCTTTTGGATATTCATTTTACAGACTATTGACGAGCAGTCTGGGAAATCTCTACTGCAAATATTATTTTATTCATATAAACTATTCACCAATATGTTCTGCTCAAATAGTGATATAGTGTAAAAAATAATGCATGTTGAAAATATAAAATTTGCTTAAACTTACGATTTTTTCTTAATAGAAAAGTATATAATATGCCTTAGATATAAAATTAGTATCGAATATGAAACATTTTTAATAGTTCACAATATTTTTAATCAACATTTATTAAAAACATTTTATTAAATATTTTATGGTGTTTAATTTAAATATGAAGTTATGAATTCAATAAAGAGAAAACTATTTTTATGGTATTATAATTTTTTTATAAAGTTACTATGATCTCCCAACATATTTGAATCCCTAAAAACTATATTCTATTTTGCCTGCGATCCAGCAATTTAATTTTATTATAGCTATCTGCTCAAATCGACGCCCATTGACAGCAAATAAGCCCAGAGAATAAGACATTGGAACGCATTAGCCCATAGCTTTTGAGTTGGAAAATCTTTCGCTTTTCCCTTTTTGGCAGTCGCTCAAAAGGATGTTTGCAAATGTAACCAAGAAAAGGCGACCGCCAAGCCATTTTCACTGTAAGTTTTCCTGTGGCCTCTTCCCCGACATTTTCCGCCCCCCCTTTACTGGCAAATTGGTTGATAACAATTGGGAGCAGAAGCTTCGGGAGAAAACGGGAAAAGCCACCGAGTCAAGTCAGCCAAATAAACCATTCAAAATCAAACTAAGCTAGTTTTAAGTGGGGGAAGGGCACGTGCCAAAAGTGCCAAAGTCGTTTGCCTGAAGATGCTGCTCGAAAAGCACAGCACACAGTTAGCGCTAAAAGAATTTCCCACCAACTATTGCATGTCAAACATTTGCATCCTGCAGGATGACGATCCCCAGAACGTATGAGAGAATGTTCAAACTTTGTTTCGTTAGTTTCGATGTGGTATAAATCCTTGAGCTTTGAACTTTTTCTGCACTGTGCAAAATTACACCCACACACACACAAAAAAAGTTGTTAATAACAATTCGGAAAAAGCTAAAGTTTAGAGCTGCAAAAAAATTATGAGAAAGGTGGCGTGGGGTTTTTGGGAAAACAAAATTTGAGTTTGTTGTGAAAAATGGGCTACAAGCTGAGCTCATTTATCACAATGATGAAGTTGCCAAAAAAGTGCGGGAGTTGGCCGCAAGGAGGAGGTCATGTCAAGGCGAACAGCATTCGATATTCATGCTCTTGCTTTAATCATAAACCGAGACACAGGCACTTCAAAAATGTTAAATAAGTCGCCCAGTCAATGTTTTGTTCACCCCCGGGTCGACCCCCGCCCCCCTTTGAACTCTGAACCCTTCATCCCGTTCAATTTGATTGCAGTTCTCAACTTCAGCTTCGTTGATGACTTTGTTTTTGTCAACGTCATGACTGTCATGCAGAACGTGTTCCAGTTCATGCTCCTCCACTCCACTACACTCCACTCATATTGTGTAACAGATTTCCCCTCTTTGAGGCGATATTTATTGTTTTCCAGCTCGTAATACTTCGAGTGGAGCGGAAGTGCTCGGTTAAGATTGCCCCCAGCTGCTTATTGGCATTAAAGCCGCTCTGTTTGAGTTATGGCTTTGATGTGTGACTAAAGGTGCTTGGCTGCACACTAAGTAAAAGCCTATAATGGCCTTCTTGCACAGCGAAAATATAACTTATAATATAAGCAAGCACATTAAAAATAATCGAAGTCTTAATATTATATTGTACTACATAAATAGATATGAAGTGTAAAATAAAAAAGTAATCTTTTGAAATAACAAGATGTAATAACCTTTTAAAATAATTAAATTTTTGAGCAATGGATTAAAATTTAATATTTTATCTTACTATATAATAAGGTTTAAAATAAAAAGATTTTTGTTTATTGAGGAAAGTGGAATTATTTATCTGTGCAGGATATCCAACATTCAGCATAATCTAAGCGTACAAATTGACATGCTGATATGCCACAGATAAAGCCTTTTTTGATATGACAGAATACAAAAATGATAAACAATTTCGGTGATATATTTCTCTGCTTCGAACGCCACACAAGTTATGGCCTCAAAGTGATACACAAATATGCGTATATAAAATAATCTCTGACCTCATTTTATGAAACCAAGGAATCAAAACCCAATTTATCAGGCATCGTCTATTTTTGCATTGGCGGATATGCAAATAAGTGAAAAACAATCCATTAATCGGGGGCAATTAGAGTCTGCGGCAAATGTCACTTTGATGTCCCCTGACCCCGGAGCCCGGTGGTGATATTAATCCGCATCCGGATTGCGGCAGTCGACAAGAAACACAGAGGACACACAAAAAACCGCTCCACATTTCAATTTGATGACCCGATGACCTCGCTCAGGCAGTGGGCGTGGCTGTATGTGGTCATTGTTTGCCACATCGAAGGGTTAAAGGCCTTAAAGGCAACTGTCAAGGCCTTATCACTGGGAAGGGGAGGGAAAGACCACAGCGTTTTAAAGGACACAGCATCCCTTTGTGGCTTCTAAGCCTTACAAATTTAATATTAAGATGTTTAACCCAAAAAAGCGCCACAGATGTGTGGTAGCAGTGCACAAAAAATCCACAAAAAATGGTCACAAATAAATTAGCAAATAAATAACAAGTTGCTGGGGACAGCCTTTTGTGGCGCTGGTCTGAGGACTTCTGGAGATTTTTGGAAGGCACTGGTGAACTCTGACCCTCCAGGTATGTTTTGTTGTCTGGTGCGTGATAAGCACTCGAGAATGTCCCTGCCGGGCAAGCAATTTTAGCAATGGAAGGACTCTCCTCACACAGATACACACTCACACCCGGACAATTTGTCAGTGTCCTGCGGAACACACATATCGCCGAAAACTAATTTCATCAAATGCGACTTGCTGGCCTCAATAAATTGAATGCTGATGGGAAGCAAATCTGGCCAAAATGTGAGTCAAATGGCTTACCTGAACATTGAATAAGAGGGTTTTGTTTGTTTGGAAATTCCATTTGGGATTAATTGAATATATTTTTATCAAAACAATATGATACTGTATGTGTTGTTTAAAAAATATAATCCATAAATTATATTTCACATAAATGATTATGCCTTTCCCATTCGACAGATATGATATTAAGTGATATGATTTAAATGGTTAAATTTATTTTGTATCTGCAGCTCCTAGGTTCCTGGTTAAATTTATTTTGTATCTGCAGCTCCTAGGTGCCTTCATCTTTGATGATTGATTTTATGGGAACTGATTTTAAACCTTTTAATTTTATGAATTATATGCTTTTACCAACTCTGGTCAATCTTTTTTTCTGTTGACCATCTGTGACCAATCCACGCTGCTCGAAAGTAGGATACATCCACAAATGTTTCCACTTCCACGCATACATAATTAAATCAAATATACACACGCCCACGCAGGTAGAAATACTGGCGGCACATATGTTACGCATACGCAGCGTTGAGCACTTAAAAATGCTGGTCACTGTGTGCTACGCAATTGCGTGGCTAAACCATAAATCACACTGCCTGCACAACGCCAACACCTGCCAACCCGAACGGGGGTGGTTTAAAGCGATTGGAATCGGTAGAAATGGCATATAGAATTTAGCCATCGGCACCGGGGGCCCTTGAGCAAATGCACTAATTTCCACCTTTGCCATGCATATTGATATATCAACTGAAAACTATCTGCGGGGAGGACAGTGTTTGTTGTTGTTTGCCCATAGCAGCGTCATTAGCATCAAAGTAAATTTACGTTTATAAATTAGCCCAAGGGCGAAACGAACTGAATGGCGGCCATAATTCAGCCAAATCATGTGAGCAGAGGCAGAGATGCTGAGACGATAGGTGAGATGGAGGTGGAGAGTGCAGGCGGGGAGTACAGGAAAAACCCAATGTATGCAAAATACTTCACCGTAATTCCTTTACCCACGATGCACTAAAAAAATGATGTTCAGACGCAAGTTATAGTTTCTTGTTGTAACCAAAAGTTTTAAGGCACACACTCAATCGTGATAGTTTATTACTTTTTATGTGTTATATACACAAAATATGTTTTATAAATCAATCAAAAAATTTCATGCTCAACTGAAAAAGATTTAAAAAATCTGTAGATATATGTATACAAACAGGGTGAGATTGAACTGTTTCTTAAAATGTTGTTTGCAATCTTTATAAAGATTATAAGAACTTAAATTCATTTTTTACAAAGAAAAATATAAATTAAATTCATTGAAATGGAAAAAAAATAAATGGATTATGCTATATTTAGTAGACAATCTTTTATTAGATCAACAGAACTCAAAGAAATCATTGGAAAACAAACTATCCAATGAAGTTACTAATACTTATAACCAATCCCACTGCTTAGCCTTCTTTTATTTTTGGAACTGGAGTGGAAAAGATAAGAAATGTGTATAAATAGTCAACGTAACTAATCAACAATAGTGAAAAGATACGTATGTATCTCTTCTGTATAAATTAAATCTATAAGATTGTATTCGCTCTATTTTTATAAGCATGGTGGCAGGCCAAAACTTTTCAGCACCCATTCGCAGCGCCCACCCATCGAGCAGTCGTGGCCGAGCGGTTAAGGCGTCTGACTAGAAATCAGATTCCCTCTGGGAGCGTAGGTTCGAATCCTACCGGCTGCGATGAGTATGAAATTTTTTTTTTGTGGTAACAATAATTTATGCCCAAGTTTTATTATATAAAATAAGCATCTATAAGTGTGCTGAGAACTCTGAGAAAGCAATAGATTTAATTATGCTCAAAATGTAATTAAATTAGTAAAATGTGAACTCTATTTCTATTTTGAAAATTTAATTGAAACTTTAATATTGACTTCCGGTTTCTTATTATAAAATTGTTGCTGAGTGTAGCTGGCTAGCTTATTCGCTGGCACAACTTATGCAAATTGCGACTCTTTGGCTTGGTCTTTGTCAAGCTAAGAAGTTGCATACCAGCGACTTGCTAGAGCTCATTGTTTCCCCCTTAGATGGACTACATAATATATATGTATATAGGGAAATTGCATGTTTCACTGCAATGAAAACAAATCGCAAAATTACCATAATCAAAGCATAAAAGAGATTTCAGCTTTACTATTTTACTCACCCGCACAGCTTCCTCTTCCCAGCCTGTTGCCGGCTCTGAGTTTCCGACCAAAACAAAAGAAACGAACCTCTTTCCCTCTTTGGTACTTTCGTTTTGTTTTTTTGAAAGTTGCCGACCAAGTTTGCTCAACGAAATATTTTAAAGTAATTGGCCTCGTTTGTTGGCTGCCCGGGATGCGAGCTGCGAGAGCAAATTGAATTTCGAAACAGATCTATTTGAGTTTGGTAATTGGTGCGGGGCTCTCCTTCGAATTGTTTTTGACAAGTTTTAGCTTGTACTTTATTTTGGTCCTTCGTACTCGCACTCCGATCAATAGAAGAGCAGATGGGATGTGGCGCCGAAAAGAAGTGTCACAAATAAACGCTAAAAATATATAGCATTTGTTCTACGAGTCACTAAGTTAGAATGGGAATATATTGGGTGATATAATTCCGATTTCCAAGTGTAATACCTCTATGAGTCTGTGTTTGAATTCTCTAACAGTCTGCATTTAAATATTTATTTTATGGGAGGGTCAACATTTTGACCCATTTTCATGTTGGATTTTTTTTTGCATTTCCAATGGGGTTAGTATGGGGACTCAAAATTGCACTTCTTGAACTCATAACTCGGGTAATATAATTCCGATTTCCAAGTGTGATGCCTCTATGAGTTTGTGCTTGAATTCTCTAACAGTCTGCATTTAAATATTTATTTTATGGGAGGGTCAACATTTTGACCCATTTTCATGTTGGATTTTTTTTGCATTTCCAATGGGGTTAGTATGGGGACTCAAAATTGCACTTCTTGAATTCATAACTCGGGTAATATAATTCCGATTTCCAAGTGTGATACCTCTATGAGTTTGTGCTTGAATTCTCTAACAGTCTGCATTTAAATATTTATTTTATAGAAGGGTCATAATTTTGACCCATTTTCATGTTGGATTTTTTTTGCATTTCCTATGGGTTTTAGTATGGGGACTCAAAATTGCACTTCTAGATCTCATTACTTGTGTAATATAATTCCGATTTCCAAGTGTGATACCTCTATGAGTTTGTACTTGAATTCTCTAACAGTCTGCATTTAAATATTTATTTTATGGGAGGGTCAAAATTTTGACCCATTTTCATGTTGGATTTTTTTTGCATTTCCTATGGGTTTTAGTATGGGGACTCAAAATTGCACTTCTAGATCTCATTACTTGTGTAATATAATTCCGATTTCCAAGTGTGATACCTCTATGAGTTTGTACTTGAATTCTCTAACAGTCTGCATTTAAATATTTATTTTATGGGAGGGTCAAAATTTTGACCCATTTTCATGTTCGATTTTTTTTGTATTTTTAATGGGTTTTAGTATGGGGACTCAAAATTGCACTTCTTGAACTCATAACTCGGGTAATATAATTCCGATTTCCAAGTGTGATACCTCTATGAGTTTGTGCTTGAATTCTCTAATATTGTGCATTTAAATATTTGTTTTATGGGAGGGTCAAAATTTTAACCCATTTTCATATTGGATTTTTTTTGCATTTCCAATGGGTTTCAGTATGGGGACCCAAAACTGCACTTCTAGATCTCATAACTTGTGTAATATAATTCCGATTTCCAAGTGTGATGCCTCTATGAGTTTGTGCTTGAATTCTCTAGTAGTCTGCATTTAAATATTTATTTCATGGGAGTGTCAAAATTTTGACCCATTTTCATGTTCGATTTTTTTTGTATTTTTAATGGGTTTTAGTATGGGGACTCAAAATTGCACTTCTTGAACTCATAACTCGGGTAATATAATTCCGATTTCCAAGTGTGGTGCCTCTATGAGTTTGTGCTTGAATTCTCTAGTAGTCTGCATTTAAATATTTATTTCATGGGAGTGTCAAAATTTTGACCCATTTTCATGTTGGATTTTTTTTGTATTTCCTATGGGTTTTAGTATGGGGACTCAAAATTGCACTTCTAGATCTCATTACTTGTGTAATATAATTCCGATTTCCAAGTGTGATACCTCTATGAGTTTGTACTTGAATTCTCTAACAGTCTGCATTTAAATATTTATTTTATGGGAGGGTCAAAATTTTGACCCATTTTCATGTTCGATTTTTTTTGTATTTTTAATGGGTTTTAGTATGGGGACTCAAAATTGCACTTCTTGAACTCATAACTCGGGTAATATAATTCCGATTTCCAAGTGTGATGCCTCTATGAGTTTGTGCTTGAATTCTCTAACAGTCTGCATTTAAATATTTATTTTATGGGAGGGTCAAAATTTTGACCCATTTTCATGTTCGATTTTTTTTGTATTTTTAATGGGTTTTAGTATGGGGACCCAAAACTGCACTTCTAGATCTCATTACTTGTGTAATATAATTCCGATTTCCAAGTGTGATACCTCTATGAGTTTGTTTTTTTTTAGAGTGGGAACCCTAAGCTGCACTTCTAAATTCTATAACTTCTTTTATCGGAATCCTATTACCTGGGATACCTCAACGAATTTATCTTTGTGTTCTGTAATAGTTTCAATTACAATGCTTCGTTTATGTAGAGTTCAAAATTTTAGTCTATTTTCATGTTTTGTCAGATATTTTGTATCTCATTATTATTTTATTAAAATTTCAAATAAATAATAGAATACTATTCCAAAAAGCTCCCTAAAAGTTTTTACTTTACATTTTTCTTAAAAGGTTTTTGACTTTGCTAAACACAAGCTTTTATAAAATCGTGAACAAATTGAAAGTGTATTTTGAAACACCATTGTGTAGTTTTGTTTGTTTTCTTTATTTCTCTTTTATAAAGTTACTAAAGTACAAAAATTTGCTGCTAAAAAATAGGTTTACAATTTGGTTGCTAATTTACAAGAGGCCTACGGAAAATAAAATGTTGAACTGGAAGACAACAATTGATTGGACACATAAGTACAATACATACTAAAAGACTATGGACGTAAGATATGGAACCAACTAGGAACACACAAATGTTACGAGACAAGACGAGACACTATCTACTGAATCTAGGACAATTATTGCTCTCCAGTTTTCAAATCAAGGGAGGTGGGTTCACAAATTCGATTGGGTTCCCCCCGCTCCGTCGATCTACCACGCCCACTTGGGGGAGACCTTGTCAAAGTTCCACTCATCCGGATGTCCCTCGTGGCCGCCGCCCTCCTCCACGGGACTCATTTTGGACCACTTGAAGGGTCCACTGCCAATCTTTCGCATGGCAATGGCCCTCATATCGTTCCGCACCGGTCGCCGTTCCGTAATGAGTTCCATTTCCGCTAGGCGACTATCTGCGTCCTCGATGCTCACGCTGAGTCGTTCATCTCCCATGGAGGAGGCGTGTGGAGCACCACCAGTGCCATCACCATTCTGCCCCGTCTCATCCTCCAGAGCCCTGGGCTGGACGTGTTGGAATCGCAGGAAGACTGGACCCGCAAAGGCATGGAAATCGGTAATTCCCAGACGGGCATTGTAGGAGAACAATTTCAGATCTATGTTGCCATAGGCAATCGACTCCTGGCTGCCCAGCAGATCCCCGCGGAAGCCATGGGCACGCAGATACTTGTCCACCGCCGCCAAACTAGTCAGCTCCTCCTCATCGGCCACCGACAGCTGTTGATCCTCGCTGTAGTTCACGCCGCTCAGCTCCAGGACCTTCTTGAAGTACGGCACTCCGTTGGCCAGCCACGATGAGTTGCCGGCCACCAGGAACTCCTGGGTCACATCCTTCTGGGTCATCAGTCCAGGCAGCTGCTCCGAGATCCACACCATGTCCTTCAGCTGATCGTGACGCTGTTGGATGGCCGTTCTATCCTTCTCGTTCACCGTCACCGCAGCATCGTCATGCTTGTCATCGCCCTCGAGGACATTGTACAGATTGTCCTGCACCTTCATCTTGTTCAGATCCACGGTGATCCACTGCTTGGCTCCGGTGAATGGGTGCCTGGTCATGGCACTGGCCCAGGTCTGTCGACTCTGGGATATCCGATTGGCAGCCATGACACGAGCCACCAGGGGCACCATCTTCTTGGGATCCACAGCCTTCCACAGTTGTAGGTTCTCGTTCTTGATGCCAACACCTCCCACAATGGCATGTAGATGACGACCCTTGATGGTGTAGAAATCATCGGTGGATCCCAGGATGCCAGGATAGCCCGTGAAGGTAATATCCACTCCGGGCACCGTGTTGCTCCTTAGCTTGGGCGAGAAGTGGTAGTGGAACTTGTAGCGCTTCTGGATCCTCAACATCGACGAGTAGCTTCCTGCCGTACTGTGACCGAAGAGCAGTTGAAGCGCCTGTGGCGACTCCTCCTGCTGGACAATCTTCGTCAGCATGGAGGCACTCGGCAGGAAGAAGTTCTTGGGCTGATCCGTAACCGACTCCTCCGAGTGTTCCGTATTATTGGGCAGCACATAGTTCTCGTAGTAGATCTTCAGATCCTGGATATCGGCGGCGGCGTTCATAAGCAGGAAATCGGAAAATGGTATCTCCTCCTCCAAATCGGAACGAGCCCGTGATGCTCCGCGCTTGTAGCCCGTCTCCAGTCCCTCCAACTGAGTGATGAACAAATGCAATTGATGCCAGTAGTGATCGTTTTCAGCCTTATCAGTCTGCCTCTTCAAGCGATGGTAGTTGTCGGTCAAGAGGTTCCGCAGCCAACCGCAGAACTTCTGGGTGCTCTCATCCCGCTCGCAGGAAGAGGAAATTGTGCTATAAGTTGGGAAAATCTCATTAAAATCGTGTGGGTTGTATACACCATATACAAGCGTACTTGGACCACTGATTGTAGATGTTCCTCCAGGTCAGCGAACCTTCGAGCATTCCAGCTGCATAGGCCTGCACCCAATCCGGGTAGGTTCGTTGCGTCTCCACCTCAATTTGGGCCCATCTGGAAAATGTTATCAATTAGAAACTGTATTTATTTTAAGTGTAAATTGATGTAACGCTCAGATATGAGTGCAGAATTTTAGAAATCCAAGTAAAGTGGAATTTTCTTTAAGCTTTTAAAAACATTTCTTTCATAAATAGCCGATTTCTCAATATCACGTTAAGGTTTTATTTTGTTATTTGTCAGATAAAGCTAGCATAATCTTCGATTGTTTGGGAAAACCAAGTTGTTTTTGCAATATAAATTACTTAATCAATACAAATTAAGAAAAGCTTTCTTTATTTTAACCGACAAAAATAGCTGGAACATAACCAAGTGGAGGGTTTCAAATCAGAACTTGAAAACATTATGAAATTCAGAAATCAGTTTACTTAACGAATATTTTGTAGAAAGCAGAAACAAGTTTTTAAAGTAAAAATAGACCCCTTACCCATTCTCATAAACCGAGTCCTTGTAGCAAATCCTGCCCACACCCGTGGGAATGTTGACCAGGTCGTTCTGCTGCTTCCAGTTTTCAATCTGGAAGCCGACCTGCTTGGTCCACAGAGCGGTGGCACAGTAGGTGCCATCGTACTCCGGCCGCTCCATGTACCCGATGAAGAAGGCTCCGATGACCAAGAGACCAGCACCGATGAGGATGTAGGTCCCTATCCGCGTTTTTTGCCACGATGCACCAACGACTTTCAACATTGTGCCGGCCGTCCTGAAGCTGCTACGATCCAAGCAAATAAGATGCTTTCCAAAAACGATCCAAGAATCACTAGTATTCCAATGTTCAGACTCTACTCGATTTAAGAGGGATTAACCCAAATAATTGTGGTCGGCACGAGCGGCGTAGGAGTGTCCAAGGCGGTGGGCAATCAGGTGGCCAGTGTGCAGGTGGTTCTCTGGCTGGGTGGTGAAGGTGCTGGAGGAGCAGGAGGTGCTGATCTCGGTGGCCACGCTGTCGAGCGCCTTGGCCGAGTGGTTCATGGGTGGTGCGCTGCTTTCAAGCAGAGATTCCAACGGTTTCCAGGTGGCTATATATCCGTAACTATTGACTTTAAGTGGTTTCGGTGGTTGGCGGTGGGTTTGTGGATTTCGGCTATGTCTTTTGAGGTTCAAGTTGTATCCCTAAAAAATATAGATACCCAATAGATGTATTAGAAACAGGCAAAACATGATCGTAAATCAATGCATATGACGTCTTGATGGAATGTTTATTTAGGCCATATAACAGCCATCCATCAGTGTAAATATTTACCCAATAACTAACGAAAATAAACATTTTCATAGATTTCTGTTTTCATTGCCTTTATTACTGCATGCTCATTAAATATTATAACCTATACCGGCATCCTCCAATCATTCGCCCTTGAACCATTTCCCATATTTACACACTTTCCCCCAAGATCCCAAAGTCCAAATGTTTACTTCACACTTTCGCTACATTCGGCAAAGGAAATTTCTTTTTTGCAAATCCCGAGAGTGGTAAACACATTTAAGCATTTGTAAAACTTATAAATTTCTTTTATGGCCCAAGTAGTACCCGGGTAGCCCAATTGCTTTATGGCTAGAACAGCAGCTGCGGAATTGGTTAGAGTGTGCTAAAAAAGATAAGCAGGTGCTCACCTGTTCTACAGGTCTGCTACAATAAAAATCTACATACTTAAATAATCCTCAAGATCGTAATGGAATGTGGAGGGTAGAACCAGCGGAAAACTTTCAATCAGTTTATTTAGCTTGTCCTGAGGCTTGTCCTTAGTTAATTAATAAACAACATTATGATTACAGAAACCAAATTGCCTTAGCATCTATAAATAATACGATTTCAAAGCCAATGCCAGCACATTGAAGATCTTTCACAATCCCTAATGTAAATTGGAAATTCTATTCGGAAATTCCAAGTTAAACCTGTACTAGTCGGGGGTAAACAATACTATTGTGTACATTTGGCACGTGGGAAAAAAATTCGAAATCGTATCAAAAGTATCCAAAATTGTGTTTTCTTTGCAAAATTTTTGAACAAATCTGCTTGGTATTAACATCAATCAGTCAGCAGGCTCATACAATTAAACATTCATATCGAATGCGTAGTTCTAGATTGTTTTCGCTGATTGTGATTAAAGGCATCTTATAATTCTATGGGTTTTTCGATTTAAACAAGATATATTCACGCGATTGAATTTATAATCATTACCTTTTGTTTCCCGGGTCCAGGAAGCTGCAATATCACAAGTCAACCCATTTGAAGAACTGCAAGAAATGGAATTAAATGTTTTGTTTAGTTCAGTGTTCGATTATATAAAATTAAAAGGCGCCTTTAACCTAAACATTTTCGCAGACAGTCGGTCAACGTTTTATTAATTCGTTTCTTTGTTTATTTATTCAATTGGTCGCACGTCTCATGATTTGTCTGATTTCTGCCGACTTATGGTAAGAAGTCTGGAGTGTCTTTGTTTGCTCTGGATTCGATGGGACAACGCTGAGCAGGCGCACGCGCTTATTATTGCTGGCTTATTTGTCATAAAATGTTGATGATTGCAATTACTGGATATACGATGTGATATATGATCGCTAAGTGACTGGTGGTCTCTTTTAAAGTAGCACAAGATCGTAATTGAGTTCTTAGAAATCCTAAGGGGGTTCACAATGACCTATCTATCAATAGCTTTTTCTTACTATAGGTGCCTATTGTCACAACCCTTAATCGCCTCAATTGCGATTAATAATCCTAAGACATACTGAGCACTTAATTGATATGTCATACGTTGGAGAGCTCTAATGAAGTCTGGGAGTTATGGCAAACAGTCATTAATATTAATGCTTGAAAATAGTGTCTTTTCCAAGTATTGAAATCGTAAAATTTCCACAGTCATTTAACTGAAATGCCAGTTTAACAACTAAGCTGCTTTGTAAAAACCATTTTATTAACCTGGTAACTGAAAGCAAATTAAAAAAAACATTTTTTAACTGAAGCAGTTCAACGCTCAATTAACTCTTAGTCACCTGTTTAGAAAGCTTTTAGTGAGGTAACAATTTCGGTTCTGTGACTAATCGATGGGCGTGAAGCTACAATCAATGATCTCAAGGCCCAGTGTAAACAATTGAATTGCAAATTATAAAAAAAAGTCAAACGTAGCATCGGAAATCTGTTCTTTTCACTCGACGCCATTTCATTTTGCTGTGAAAATAAACAGCCATCAAGATAAAGTGAAAAGAGTCAGCCTCAAGACATCAATCGTAGAATTAACTGAAATAAGTTTATACCCATCAACATATTAAAGGTAATCCATAACAAAAATTAATTGACTTGCCCTCATTGAAGGCTGCAGCCCTCAACGGGCATGTCAATATCTGTATATGTTATAAAGACAGATACAAAACTGACAAGTTCGGGGTAAACTTGAACTGACGCAAGGAATTAGCAGGAAAGCTAAAAACAAACTGGGGATCTAAAATAGCGCGGGTAGCATTAAAACGGGGAACGGTTGTCAGATCCCACTGACGTCTTTGCAGCTCATTTAGCCAACTTAACTCGATTAACGCCATTATCATTATCGCCGTGCAAACACAGTTGTTTTGTTTTTTAGATACATACTATATATGCGTATCCATACAAATCCCCCGTATGCGCTACTGAGCTAGATATAGTGACAATGTTTTCATAGCCCTGGCAAAATTATCATATGCATTTACAACCGTTTGTCAGTTGATCAATCACACTTTAGTCAGGGGTAAATAATTTACACAGGCCGGACCCAAATCGGGCTTAGCTTTTGCTGTCGCCAAGTGGAAAAATATTGATAAGATTGTCAGCATATTTATTAGTTCAATATTTAGATATGCATGTCTAGCTTTTGGCAGATTAAGAACGTAAGTTCAATCAGCTGAATTCTATATAGTTCAGTCAGATAAGATATCACACAAGTCTAGCCACAGCGAAATTTTTCCGTACTATAAAGGAAATTTACTAAGAAAAACATATATTTAAGAGCTGATGAAGATATTCTTCAATAATGAGAGTGCTAATTTCATTGGACCATAAAAAATATTACACTTTGCCAATAATAAAAACCCACATAGTTTTGAGAATTTATGAACTGGATAAACACATGAAATCGACCCACATAATCTTAATTTATTATTTGGTAAAAACCCGAATTTTTCCATAACTCATTAAAATAAGTCTTCCATATATCTTGAAGGGTACACAGTATAGCCAATTATTTTCTTGATGAATAATGATTTTCCATTGAAAACGGAAAGTTTCGATGGCTGGCCATAATTTCTATTGTTCATTCATTCAAAATATACAGACTAAGTAAACACTTGAAGGCAGTTTTGTTCTGTCTGCAAAACCTAAGTTATTCCACAAGAAATTCATAATCTTTCGTAGAATTGCGAACGCCACATGTGGCATTAGGTAGAATGAGGGGATCTCAAAACGTGCCACGTGATTTGTCCAGGAAATAATTTCAATATAGAGCGTATTGCTTACAAAGTTTATTCACTCCCCGCGGATGGTGGGAATCACTCAATGAATGCCCGCGAATCGTCAACTCTGCATAATTATTTCGGACGGGTGTACGCTTTTCATGGCATTCGGTTGAGGTGACGCGAAAACTGCTAACTTGGCCGATGCCACGCGTCGCCATCCAGTTGACAACGCCGCCGATTTTTATAAGCCCCATGTCCGAGTCGAAGGTCTGGAGTGAGGAGCGTGTAAACTGACGCCCGGGCAACTAAGTTGGCAGTCAGCAAGGAAAATGCGCCTGTTTTGTAATGCCAGACAGCGCCGCACTGCGGAAGGCATACACTGCACGCAGAATTATGCGAGATTAGTTTAGAAAAAGATACCAAAACTTATTTGAAATAGTTTTAAAATGGTCATCATGAAAATGGCTTGTAAATCAGGAATAGTTCACCAATGTCATTTTATTTTCTTTATCAAATAGTCATCTTAAGCTGGGATTTTGAAGAGTTCACAATTTACCATGGATTTTAAAATAATATAGGATCTTAATTTTTTTTTTACGCCTAACTTACATCCCTATCAATGTGTTTACAAAAAATATATTAATTTTTCTGCTTAAAAAAATCTATTAAATCTAACGTTTTCCGCTTTTCTAAACCCTTTCCCTGTAGTGCAGATACTTTATCTTTTGTGGGGACTGCACATTTTCGGATTGGAGCCCTTGTCGAGTGTTTAGACTACTGACAGACAGACAAAACTCGAAGCGCCGCGTCGCGACGTCTGCGACTGGGGGATCTGGAGATCCGGACAGAATTTCTATTATCCACACGTGGACGGGACAAGTTATTTAATATGAGTACGAGGGAATTTATTGGGAGCGTCTGGGCGAGTGTTAAGACCCAAAAGGCGTAGTACCCCCATTAGACGCCGCCGAGTTCACTCATCCCAGCTGATCCGATCCAAAACGTTCCAATCGAATGATAATCGAGATGCTAACCACTCACACAGCTAATCGCAAGTGAGTTGTGAATGATACGATCGGTCTGCTGATTTATTCAGATTAAATAAGGCAACAAGTGTGCATATATATTTGTTTAGGGGCTGGTGCGGGAAATTCTTATTTAGTATATGCTAATAAGTGGGAAATGAGTTCGGCATAGAATAGAATGTTCATAATTTGCAAACGATTTGAATGCATGAATAAGAGCCCTATCAGAGTCCCCGTGATTTTCTTTGCACTGCGAGTTCCCAGGCAAATAAGCAAATGATATAACTTCCTGTAGGTATTACGCCCTTTTGTAAGGTTTGACTTTACGTAAGATCCTCATTATTTGGCTGTTCAATTTTGTATACTTGTTACGGGAGTTTTGTTGGATTTGTTTTGTTGTTCAAATTATAAAATATTTTCTTTTGTTGAATTTTCCTCTTTCTGTGTTATTGTTCAAATGTCAATGGCACAACAAGCCAAGAATTAAATTTAATTTTGAGAGCTTTTGGGAACTAAACAGTTCAGTTACTCTGATGCAACAGAAACCGGTTATTTCAAAGAATCCCGCCGATGATAAGTTCGTTTACCCCTTTCGATAAGTCACTTACCAAAATCTATTTTGCCTTTAAATTAACTGCAATTATCTGGAAATACGAGGGGACTGCGACTTAATATGTGTTAAAATTGTTTATATGCCGCGTAAACCGGAAAAATCTGCACCGAATAAGTATCTTGAAGATACAGCGGAATCTCCTTTGCGTCAATCTGTTGGCCCGATCGCCCTGTTTCTGTTGGGATCGTGCGAATGCCTTGACGTTGCCACCGAAACTGGCGCTGCTTTTTCGACACTCGGCTTTTTGTCTTTCGGCTCTCGGGTTTTTCTAGCCCCTCGGCGAAGGCGGGAAAACCGTGCGAAATTTTCATACCCGCTAGCCGAAAAGTTCACGGGTATGTGGTATATTTTGCGATGGTGTGCATTTTGTATCCTATTTGATAAGTTGGAAAATTTACCGCCATCATCTTAAGTAAATAGTTTAGTAAGATATCATTGTGATACAAAATGTGGATATATGACAATATTTTTTCACATATTGGTCTTAATATTGAATGGAAAATACAGTAAATACACATAAAGAAATATATGTTTTTTTTTCTCAGCGTCTTCAGCTGTTTTATTTTAATATTGAACATATATTTGATGATGACAAGAATTCCGCAATATGGATGCAGAGTAAAACCCATAAAAAAAATTAGGAAATTCTGCGAACTGGGTATTTGTTAGTTGGGAAAATACGTTTTCGAGCGGTGTTCGTCTTTCAGCATTCAAAAGTTCTATTGAACTTGGCCGCCATTTTAGAGGAAGGGGTTCGTTTTGGCTATTCTTCGGACTGACAGGTGTTATATGCGCTTTACAAACAGCCATTCGGTTATCTCAGCCGAAGAAGTGCAGCAATCGGGGGTCGCAGAACGTGAGGTCTTGGGGTTAACTCGGCCAGGTCTCTGTTGGTCAGATTTGTTTATGGCCTTTATGGCTGATTTATTTGCGCATCGTGCACTTGTCCATGCAAACTGCTAACTGACAGGCAATCGTGTTTCCGCTTGGCTACAGTTTTACAATTGAAATTGGCATTTAATTGAGCCGCCTTTCAGTGCGCAGTTGAAAATGGCTTTCCCATGAAAATTGTGGGGCACTCTGCCTTCTCTCTTTCACTGGCTGCCTGTGTCCCTCTCTGAACTTTCTAGTGCATTTCACTTTCTTCGCTCAGCAAATTGATAAGAGTCAGCTTTTTGGGGTCAATCAAAAACTCTTGGGGGCCTGCTCTCAATTGAAATGAATTGAAATGGCGACAAGTTTGCTCAACATGAAACAAAAAACACACAGGCATTTACATAACTAGAGGGTAAATCGAATGGCGGGGATAACCTTGATTAATCTCTATCTCTTCGTATTTGTCTACACAATTTCACTGACAATTGTCGGTCAATATCAAAGCTCTTGGCGATCGGTTTATAAGAAATAAAGGAAGACTTAGAAGAGTCTAAAGAGCCTGCTTATTCTTCCCCCTATTCAGACTGATTCATCTCCCTGCTTTCCTGTTCTTCTTCTTTTACTGTCTGCATTCCATGGGGAACTCATATATGTACAGTGCAACTTCTATAAATCTTTTTAGGAATCTAATGAAATATTTTACTAAGATCACCAAGATTACGAAGAACACAAAATAAAACTCAAGATCAAAATGTTGTAACAATAAATCCCAAACAAAAAATAAATTCCTAACTATTTTTAATAATATTTTAAAAAATTTAAATATATTTCAAAAATAATGTTTTCTAAAAAAAGATATTTATTAAAGAAAATAACTCTTAGAGTAAAACGCCCATAAAAAACTTATCTGAAGATAATTTTTCTGCCCCCAGATCTTCTTATTTGCCTTCCCAGTTAGAGTTAGGGAATCCCTACTGTACTCCAAGCCTGTAAGGACAAGAACCTCAAGGATTTTGACCTCATTTGTCTGGGGCTGTGGGAATATGAGAACGTGAGCGGGGCAACTTCTCGGAACGACCTGCCCCTCTTGTTGCCTTAATAGTTTTTATTGCCTTTATTTGTTTGCTCAAGAAGAACAGACTTCGAGGAACATTCATTGAAAAGAGCCGCGCATGCTCAGTGGAACAGAGGCAAAACTTGTTGCTAGGCAGCAAAAATTGCCCCTGCCGTTGCGGGGATCGTTTTTTCTTCTTTTGAGGTAATTTGAGAAGTTTTATCTTGGTCTCTTTTTTGTGGAGTTTGTATTCTAGGCCATTGGCTTTTGAGGTTGAACTCTTACTTTTGTTTAAGCGAGCACAAGCGTACTTGCTCGCAAGGTTTTCATTTTGCGGAGGTTTACTTTGCAATGAACTTTTCAATAAACTCTGCCTGGCGGCCAAACTGAACTGCTCAGGGGTGAAGCTTGAACTAAACTGCCACAGATTTTGATATGTTTGGAGTCCTCGCATCTGATCTCGTGCAAAAATTGTTATCTGCGGGAGATAATGTGGATGTTTCGGCGGAAAAGGCACTAAAACGGTCGGACAATCTAGGTAAATACGTCAAGTACAAGATATTTTTGGATGCCCTATGTCTTACTTTTTATATGACATGTTTATTTGGCAAACTTCCACTAGAAGTTCAGCAAATACATCGTGTGGAGTACTGTTTACCGGGTCTTCACCCATGTCAACGATCTGCTCGACACTCATGTGATCTGCTACGACTCCGTTACGATTCAGATACTGAATGTATATATATATCTCAGAGTTGTTATTTAACGGATGACTCAACTTCAGAGTGAAGTCTGGCCGATAGCCGATAGCGAAGTCATTCACGGAACGTAATCAGTGGACTCGGAGAGACGACATGTGCTAAATATGGGCGAACCCATTGGTATTTCCCCCGTGAACTTAGATAAGAGTATTGGGCACAGGCGCATTAAAATCATTTCATAGGTTGATAAAAAAAAAACAGCCTTGGATTACTAAAGTTCCCCTAGAAATCTTGTTTCGCCAAATTCAAGGAGTACTTTCATGTAGTGAAACATTTAAATCAATGGCTAAAAAATAGTTAAAATTGTACTAAAAATGACACAAATTCTTTGAAATCGGCTGTTTAATGACGCCGTTTAATTTAATTTTAGAATTCTTAGAGGAAAATGTTGGAAATCATAAAAATGTGAAAGCATTTAACATTCCCCACAGAGCTTTGAAATATATTTATGATGTCTCAAACTATCTATTTATAACATAAATAGAGTAAAAAAAAGATATTTTAATTTTGAACTAATTTGGACCCTACAAGCCTATACAGATATTCCTTTTGAAGGATTCCATTCCCATGAAATGACACATTTGCGACAAAGACAACCCTGGTGGTTGAACAGAAGTCACTCAAAGGACAGCCACCCCTATTGCGCCTCATCTTTCGTTCCCCGGTCCCCAGATAGTCCCTGCCCATTGATTGGAAAAAACACCCAGTCAATCGCAATGTGTTGACCCTATTCTTGTCGGTAAACAGATATTGCGACGCGTTCCTGATTTTCGCCAGGGCATCTCGAGGTCAATAGCGATACAATGGCACTGTTTTGCCTAACAGTTAACACTTAACGCCCGAGTTCAGCAGTCTTCTGCCGATTCGGTTTCGGAATGGGATCGAGAGCGAGGACAACTCACCGGAAAATTGAAATGGCTCGTGACTCAGGCGAATTCCGCGCTGACAAGTGAGAGAAATTCGCTGGGGTTTCGAGATGATTGGGGGGCACTATTCGTTGGATCGCCGCTAAATTCAGCCACTGCGAAATATTGCTTTAACACGATTTTGCTATATAGTCACACAACGCTCTCGTGTTAATTATCCATGAAGGGCTACATTGGAAACGCACGGGGTAAGGTGTGTGTAACTTTTTCCGGATTTCACTCTCCGTTCGATGGGCTTATTGGCGGCTCTTGAGAACTACACACGCACGTTGGCTTCGATTAGGAAAGTCGCCTCACTTCAGATCATTGAAATGCCCGGGTCTATTGTTGCTATGCGGCTTGTTTGAAATATCAGCGGCAAGTAACTAATTATACAGCGTGGTCGACTATATGTAATGGGGCTGCTTTGAGTGGTTTATGGGAGAGTCTCTAGGAACGCGAGAACGTGGCGTTCTGAAAACTTTTCACTTTATTTAAACGGAGCGTCGGCCGATACTCTTTATTTCTCGAATGCGGTGCGTATTTTTAGCGTCGGCAATTGCACATCCAAGTGAGACTGAACAGATAGCAACGAAGTAAAAACTCGAGTTCAACACGAAACACAGATCGCAGGGAATAAAAGCAATTTTCCTTCCGTTTCGACGATGCGCAGCGGAGAGACTGATATTGTGGGCCTGAGGCCGCTGAGTTTTACGATCGCTCCGAATGGCTGGGGGTTTTCACTCGACTCGAAGAGGGCGGCTATCGGTTCGGTCTGTCCGCAGAAAGTACGAGTGCAACCACTCAACTAAACTAGGCTACAAAAATGGTTACTGTTCAATAAAAAAGAAGGATAGTTTTAATTAATAAATAAAAATCTGTAATAAATTTCGTGAGATAAAGTTTACTTTTATATTTATTTTCAGTTTTTTATTATAAAAAGTGCTGTTTTGATTATTACATGTGCGGGTTTTTTAGACAGCGAAAGGTAAGATTTGTAAATTTCTAAAGTCTAAAGTATTTCGGAGTTATTAAAGAAAGATCAAACTTATTGTTTTCATTACAAACCCTGCGAAATTTAAAAAACGAAAACAGCATTTTCAAATTTTATAGGACAAGTAAAGTTATGATAATAAGAACAGAAAGATCTTTATTATATTTAAAAAATTATCCATTAATATATTACTTGTTAAGTTAGAAATCAATTTTATAAAAATTTAAAGCACTAAATAAAATTTTAATTTTTTTCTTTTATTTACTTATTTTTTTCTAAAGTATTTGCAACAAATAATTTTTTCTATTTTCCCTGTAGCCCAGTGTTTGAGTGTTTTTCCCACTCATTTGGCAGCCGGTGTGTGAATAATCTCACCTTGCTCTCCCTGAATTTTACTCGGATCTCTGGGACCTGGCAACGGAATTCTCTTTTTTAACTTGGCAAATTGATTTCATGTGCATATGTAAATTGAACAGTTATTCGTGACGTCCACCGGCGATACCGCTGTGGGTTTTCGAGTGGAACTCCGCCCCCCAAAAGGCAGATCGCAACAAAGTGGGCAAACAAAACGTGCGGCGATAAGACCCTAGTGATACGACGGAAATGCCTCAGCCTGATTAATTTGGTACCCTAAAATGCGACAGGCGCGGAAATTGGCACAAAGTCGTGGAGAACTAGTAGGGAAGAGTACAGTTTGGGCTCGTTATCGCAGGTTTACCTGAACAAACAGTCGCATCCCCTGCAGGTGGAGTGAGTAATCCAGATCGAAATAACACCTGAACGGAAGGCAGTTCAACGAAACAATTGGCTGACAGTGGCAGCCAAGTAAAATAAAGAAGAAAGGATTTTAAATTTAAGAAAATATTATTTATCGGCCGATTGCGAAGCTTATATGCTTATAAAGTATTCCCTGTTTTCTCGTTCTTGGGTTTATTTTCAATCTTGATTACATTTTCGATTTCGGTTAGACTTAGGAACCTTTCTGAGGGTTGTTTTGAATCGAGACTTTGCCGCTCGATTTTCAGCTGGTTCCATAGTGTAGCGGTTATCACGTCTGCTTTACACGCAGAAGGTCTCCGGTTCGATCCCGGATGGAACCAGGAGGAAAGTAAATTTTTTGAAATAATTTTTTTAATATTAAAAAATTTTTTGTTAGCTTTACTTTTTGTTTTAAAACTCCTAAAATGGTTTACAGACGATCCAAGTGCTTGTTTAAGGTAATTTAAGAAAACGTAAAGGAACAACAATTATATTAAATTAAACATGTTTCACAATTTCTTTTTTGAAAATTTTTTAAAATATAAAACTAAGTTTTTTAAAATAGTATTAAATATTTATTTTAGGTGCAGTAAAAGTGAATAATAGTAGTTTTTGGTGTTTTGCTTACCATAAAAAAAATGTAGTTGTGTCTTAAAACCTTTTTAGAAATTAAAAAAAAGATTTTTTGGAAAAAAAAGACAAAAAATTGATTTCCTCCTGGTTCCATCCGGGATCGAACCGGAGACCTTCTGCGTGTAAAGCAGACGTGATAACCGCTACACTATGGAACCAGCTGTCTGAAGGCCGTCCAATTTTCAGTTTTGTTCAGAGAGGCGATGAATAACTATAGCAAGCTTTTCAGCTGCTCCATAAACTCCTTACTAAATCAATTGCTGTTTGTAAGTTTCAGCAAGCAATAAAATAAATCTAGCACCCCTTAATTAAATCTTTAAGGTTTTTCCATTTCAATAAAAACACTGCCATACTATCTGTGAGTATCATATATTTATTTAAAAGCCAAGAGCACATCAATAATACCTCATGTTTGTGCCTATTCGAGTAAAATCTTGTTTCTACTTAGTGATAAGCATTATAAAATAAATACAATTTAAAAATTAAAATTACAAACACAGTTGTAAATGTATTGCACCGTTGTTCAACCTAAAAAGTATGTCCTAAACAATAAATCAACAAAAACTAAGGTCTAACAAAAAGAAAATTCGCTGAGCAAATAAACTTGAGGCTGTAGAAAATCAGGATTAGCAGGAGAAGAAACCAAAACTGGACGCGCAGACCGCTGAGAAAATGCATTTGGTCTAGCAGTCGATTGCCCTTCCAAAACTCGCTTCAATATCGCCTGGCGGTTGTTGGTCTGGGAACGCCCGAGGTCCTTGGCCTGGCGGATTTGGAGCGCAGGGGATTGGACACTCCGTCGGTGTTGTAACTGAGATAGACATGAGAGAGATCCAGGAATTCGGGCTCCTTGCCACTGGTCTTATGGGCCGAGATGTGCTTCCTCATGTTGTTTCCCGTGTAGGCCACACATTTCAATTGCCACTCGCCGATGTCCTCGTTCCAGTGGGTATACTGATTTATCATCGATTGGTACTCCTTGGGCACATAGGAATTCAAGACCAACTCGCACAGGGCAAGTTCCCTGGACAGGCTCCTGATGTTCTCGTAGATGCCCTCCTTTTCGCGCTGGTGCTCCTGCTGCTGGTCAGCCAGCTCCGACTTTACACCCATCAGCATCTGCATTACACGATGGATCTTTTTGGTAATGCCAGTGCTGGCATCTTGGAGCGTGGAATACCTCTCCTCAATGTCAATCCTCTCTGTGGCCTTTTGCTGCAGGGTTTGCTTGAGTGCCTCCTCTGATTTCTCATGCTTCTCCAGCTCGGCGATGGATTGCTCCAGCAGCATCTCTTGAGTTTGGGCCTTCTCGAGGAGATTCTCGCCGCCCACAAGGATTTTTCCCTCTAGGGATACAAGTTTGTTACGAAGCGTTTCCTGCTCCGTCTTGGCATGCTCGATTTCCTTCTGATGCTCGTTCTTACGCTGAGCCAGTTCCTCCTTCTCCGCATCGGTTTTCTCCCGCTTCTTCTTTGGCTTCTTCTCCACGGCTTGGACGGTAGAAGACTCCATTTCGATCTCCAGGGGTGCCTCCAGTTCATCGTCAGCTGTATCCTCCTCTTCCTCAGAGCTAGGCGGCTCCTCCTCCAAGCTGCTGCCCTCCTCCAATTGCTTGCGCAGACGAGCAATCTCCTCCTGGAAGTGACGCAGCAAGGCATCCTTGGGTTCCT
Organism: Drosophila biarmipes; assembly: GCF_025231255.1. Taxonomy (NCBI): domain Eukaryota; kingdom Metazoa; phylum Arthropoda; class Insecta; order Diptera; family Drosophilidae; genus Drosophila; species Drosophila biarmipes. The sequence continues at coordinate 16,758,373 of NC_066613.1, read as the reverse complement.
CATTGATGTGCATGCGATTCTGGATATTCTTAGCACGACTAGCATAGCGCAGAGTGGATATAGTTTCCATGTAGTTGCTATCCGCTGGACTGATGGTGGCGCACATCACGGTCTTGGAGTTACCTCCCAGCGAATCCTGCAACAGTCGCGTTAGTTTGGAGTTCCTGTATGGTATATGGGTGCTTTTCCCATCCACCAGAGCACTGATCACGTTTCCCAGCACCGAAAGCGAAAGATTGATCTTGGTGGCTTCTTTGAGGCGCTGTCCACTGGCTTGGGTCTTGGACTGCCTCTCGGAACCGGCAAGATCCACCAGCTGCAGCTTACCCATCCTCACATGCTGGACACCGCCTTCGCCCAGTTCACTCCGCTCCACAGTTATAGAGAAGATGGCATGGGATCTGGAGCTCTCCTCGTTCATTTTGGTGGCTCCCACAGCACGATTTTTATTACCCAATCGCATGATGTTCTCCAGATCATCGGCGTTGTGCACCACATAGCCGCTGAGGTCCTTGACAAAGACCCCTATATCGGGTCTCTCCTTGACCTCCAGACTCTTGCCCACATCCTTGCCCAGCAGATCCCGCACCTCCTCGTTATATATCTCCATGTAGCTGACACGCACCAGGAACTTCTGATTCTCCTTGGCCTTTGCGATGTGCCCAAAGATATGCGCAAACGCATTGGGAATTATGCCCTTTGTTTGTGGCGACTCCGGATTGCCGGACATGGTGTACGTTTTCCCGGTGCCCGTTTGTCCATAGGCCAGAATGGTGCCATTATAGCCCTCCAGTACCTTGTCCACAATCGGACGAGCGGTGTCCACATAGAGGTCCATTTGATTGGAGCCCCCGTCGAAGACATTATCGAAATAGTAGGTTTTCGGTGGTTCATTGGCCGTGGCATTGGGCTTTATCACCGTAATGGCCCGGTTGATCTTATCCACGGAAATCGCACTTAGCGCTCCGGCGGACAACTCACTTTTGTCCATGGGTCGGGTTCGCACCACCACACGCACATTCTCGATTTCGTCATCGAGCTGCGCCGTTGTCCCATTGTTTCCCTCGTCCTGCGGCATTATGATGTTGATCCTGGATTCGCCGGGTTATTTCCTTGTCCCGTGACTTCTGTTAACCACTTTTTGCGACGAACGCACTTAGTGGAAATCGATATAGGGGGTTTTTCCTCGCATTTGTTTATGCGTTGCTAGGTTTTTTTTTGCGAATGATTAAACGACGGGTAGTCAGCTGTTATCGATAAGTGGGGGAGTGCGAAAAACTGACGAGAGGGTTGCCAGATCAGCGAAAAAGGTGTTTATTGTCCTTAAATACTAAAAGGAAAATACCAAAGAACTGGGTTCAGAAATAATTTACCTGAGTTATAAAACAGTGCTTTAAAAATAAAAAATGTATAATATATGCATACATTTTATAATACTTTTTTCAAGAAACACAGAAATTGAATTTTTAAAGGCTCCAAAAGCGCAAATCTAATCTAATCTATTGCCCCCTAAAGTGCTACTACATTTTCTGAAGTTTTGCACAGCTGTTTTAAAATTTATTCTTATATCATCAAGTGGTTGGCAGAAATGCAGTAAATAACTGAAATCCAACAGGTGGTTCCAGTTGAATTTTTGATAAAGGTTTTAGATCGGTATAAAAAACAATTTCTTGGATAAATAAATAAATAAAATATAAATATGTTATAGATAACATAGAAATAATCAAATTAATAAAAAGAAAGTAATCAAATAAAATTACAATTTAAGAGCAATTAAAAATATGAATACATTTTAAAAAACAAAATATAAAATATTTTGTAAATAAATATGATGGTAAAAATACCAACTATCGCCGGATGAGCGAGTTCCCCCAAAGAGCGGGCGAGTAAACATCTGCCCACCACCTCCGCGAGAGAGTTCCGAGGAAGAGGAAGACGTTGTGCCAGTGGAACTAAAAGATTCGATTGGCGATTGGCTGCCCGCAGAGTTTCCTTACACGACCAGACGACGCAGAAATTACAACTCCGGCCACCATGGCAGCGACATTGCGAAGACTCCATGGCTTGAGAATGCTGAAATCCGCGCCAGCACTCAACCTGCAGCAGGTAAAAATCGGGAGCTACGAAGCCAAATTTTCCACAGTGCCGTCACTCAGCCCCTCGAAGAGGTCGTGTCGAATGGAGAAAAACATCAAATAATACGAATCCCTGGGATAAATTGCCAGGCCAAGTGGTCCGAGGCAAGCGGTACAGTGTATAACATCAGGGATCCCCAATCTTGTGGGTTCCGCACTGCAGAGATACGAACCGAACACCCCAATTATGTAACTCCGTGCAAAAATTCGTACTCTCCTTGGCCGACCGAGAGACTAAATCGCATCTTCTCTCCTTGCAGGCGAAGAACCTGTCCTCCGCCGGCAGCTGGGCCAGTGGCAACAAGAAGGTAAGTTTGCGAGTCAGGAATCCCAGATATTCCCCACTTGGCATTTCATAATACCCGAGCGGACCTAACCTCAAAACGCGTTTGCTTCTCGGTGACTGTGTGCGGGTGTGCGTGTGTGTTCGTGTGCGGCGAACAGCTGATCGGAGCCGTGGGAGCGATTACCGGCGGAGTGGGAGCCCTCATCTACGCCTTGGAGCAATCCGTGCAGGCCTCCGGCGGAGAGGTGCACGCCCACGCACAGGGCTGGAACCACAAGGGCCTCTTCGACGCCCTGGACCACCAGAGGTAAAGTATAGTGGGTGGACATCCTTGTTTATACTACCCTAAAGTCTGGAACTATGGATTTTTAGCTTCCGGGTTCCCTATAAATCCCTTTCCTAACCAAATTTTGATAGATTTCCTTTTGGAACATTTCTTTCAAAACAATAATAGTCTATTAAAAAACCCTGTTTTTCGATCTTAACATACCTATACTTAACATTCTTCCTAAATCGTTTTCAACTTTTACTGATAATAATTGATATAATAGTTGACAAAATCATAATGTATGCGTTCCTAAAAATATTTCTAGAATAAAGAATAATTCTTTAACTTGCTATAGCTACCCACTCCTACCCTTTATATCAGCTTTCTAATCAACTGATTAACTTAAATCGATTCTTCTTCTAGCGTGCGCCGTGGCTACGAGGTGTACAAGCAGGTGTGCTCCGCCTGCCACTCGATGCAATACATTGCCTACCGCAATCTGGTTGGTGTCAGCCACACCGAAGCCGAGGCCAAGGCTGAAGCCGAGCAGATCACGGTGAGTCTCTCATGGAATTCCGTAGTCTATAAATTAATCAATGGATTTTGTTATCCCCGCCGCAGGTCAGGGACGGTCCCGATGACACCGGTAACTACTACGATCGCCCCGGCAAGCTGTCGGACTACTTCCCGTCGCCCTATCCCAACGAGGAGGCGGCCCGTGCTGCCAACAACGGTGCCTATCCTCCGGATCTGAGCTACATCGTGTCGGCCCGCAAGGGCGGAGAGGATTACATCTTCTCCCTGCTGACTGGCTACCACGATGCTCCTGCCGGAGTGGTGCTGCGCGAGGGCCAGTACTTCAACCCGTACTTCCCGGGTGGTGCCATTTCCATGGCCCAGGTGTTGTACAACGAGGTGGGTAGTCTATCTTAAGAATAAACCTCTTTTTTTGCAATACTCGAAGAGATTTTTTGATTTTAAAAAATTTGCAAAGTAATCTGAATAGTAATCTAAAGTAATCTTTAATATCTTCTTATAATATTGAAAATTACTTTTTATTCTTAAAATTCAAAGTTTTTAAGGATTTTTTTTTAATCTTTCAAGATTCTTAAATTTATTTTTAAAAACTTGAATATTTTGTCATTTCTTTACTATTGTATCATAGAAAAAAAGCTTTAAAATGTAAAATCGAGGAAATATCTTTGAAGAGGAAAAAACAGAGTATAATATTAATGGTTGCCCCTCTTTTCAGGTCATTGAGTACGAGGACGGCACACCGCCAACGCAGAGCCAGCTGGCCAAGGACGTGGCCACTTTCCTGAAGTGGACCTCCGAGCCGGAGCACGATGACCGCAAGCAGCTGCTGATCAAGGTGATCGGCATCCTCGGCTTCCTGACCGTCATCTCGTATTACATTAAGCGACACAAGTGGTCGTCGCTCAAGTCGCGAAAGATCGTGTTCGTGCCCAAGGAGAAGTAGAATGTTTGAATTTGATTTTGATGGTGTGAAGAATTGCAGTGTTACCGCGGCTTTACCGACTAATAAAGATAAATCAATTTTAAGCAAACCCAAACACACACAAAAGATCAGCAACCACCAAGTCAATGTTCTCTCTCCACGAAGAAATAAACATAAAACCTATGCAATTTGCCAGAGCCAACCAATAGCGATCCAAATAAAACTAGCTAAATCCTGGTAATGCCCATACCAAACGAAGATCAGATCGGAAAACTCTATAAGAGGGGGACTAAAGCTAAAGAAACTACCAGAGCCTAGCAAAGTAAACGATGGAAAATACATATAACATTGATTGTGTATAGCAAGGATAATTCAATTATGTATTTAAAAAATAAACAATTGACAAATAAACGGAAGAGATTGTTGGAAAATCATTCCCAGAATAGGGGTATTCATAGGGCTTGGGAAAAATATATTAAAAACAATTTCTGAGTTTCGATTTATCACCATTTTTGAGATGAGGGTTTCTTTACCTACTGCTAATAATCCATCCAAAGATCTTCAATTAGCTCATATCCCATCGAGAAATAAATGTGGAAGACCTTTCGTCATTTAAGCGAACTTTTCAATAGTTATACACCATAAATAACGAAAAATACTTTCCACTTCACCCATTTTGTTGGATTAATTGTTTTATTTAGAAGCTTAAATTAAAGTATTATTTTAATCATCGTTCATCATTCTGTCCGCTCGATTTCCTCATCGGCTTAGTGTGTGTGTTTCTATATATATCTATAATTTCCACTTTTCAATGATTATAAATCGCGTCCCTCGTCCCAAGCGATTCGGGAGGAAGATATTGAAAATAATATAGAACAACTAAAGATCGCTTCAATAAAAAACTTTCGTACTGGCGCCGTCTACAAAAATTCTGTTCGACATGTTGTTTTATTTAAATTAATATATATTTTGCTTTATGTATATAATTAATAAATTTTTAGTTTAGGCAAAAAACAATAATTACGCTTCTCCTTTCAAAGAACTCGGCTCTCATGCTGTGATCTTATTTAATCTTTATCATTTTCATGCTTTGCTTTTCTGTTCGATTAGTTTACGGATTTTGTTTGCTGAGTTTTAAATTATAATCTGATTTTTCGCGTCTCTCTTATAGGCATTTACTCGTTTCACGCGCTGCTGTTTTATTTCTTATTTAAGAAGTTTTCGTTTTGTTGTTGGGACTGAAGTAGAAGTAAGGTGACCAAACACGATGACATAGTTCATGACGGAAGGGACGACGACGACCTGTTCATAGTGACGCTTCTATCGCATTCTTCGCTGCTGTTCCCTTTACTTATAGTATAGCTTGCATTTGGTTGTTGTTGTTGCCACAATAACCGCACTCGATCTTTATTACGTTCATTATAATCATTCGCTGCCGCCGAAAGCAACCCGAAGGAGCAGCCGCCACACAATCTTTGCCACACATGTGGCGACCTTGGTCTTGGACTTGGACTGATGGGGTTTTCCTGCTACTACTGGGTGTGGATGCTGCTCCCGCTGGAGTTGCAATCGTTGCTGCTGCAGCTGCTGCTGGTGTTGCTAACGGATGTTGTCGACTAAAAACAGCTTCCTTCTGGCGGCTGTGCCAGCTTCAGGTTCTCTTTCATGGTCATGATCCTACGGATTTCCTGCAGCATCGTTTTTATAGTGTACTCGCGACTCCACCTGGCCAGCATCTGCACTGATCTATGATCAACCTGTGCGAATTTCCAAAAAATCATTAGCATTCGCTGATTATCCATCACGCCATCGAAATGTTTCTACTCACCACGCCATTGTTCTGATTAATGCAGTTAATGTTTACTTTAGTTAAAAACCTGAGCGTTGGTGGCTCATCCGGATAGCGTTCGCCGCACTCGATCTTTAGTGAATACATTCGATTCTCGAATGGCGTCTGAAAAGCACAAGAATTTGCAATTAACATTTAATAAGTCTCGAATGGTTCACGCTAAATACTGTGTGCCGTTTACATCCAGAGTGTCGATGAGTCAGGGCGCCCATGCCCCAGAGCTTTCTATTTTTCTACTGCCACTGCAACTAAATCCGTGTTGGGGTTCTGCTCGAAGAACCTACCACCCAAACTCCTCAATGATTCATGCGGCGGCGCGCGCAACACTCCTAGACTATACAAAATTAAATGCAAATCTAGTGTTTCCTTTGGTTTTCTTGGAAGTAATTCAAATGGGGGAAATTCGTAGTGAGCCACCAGAAAGAAATGGTTTTCTTTCTAACATTTCTTTTAATAATACACAAATCTTGGCTAACTTCTTTACGTTTATAACATTAATGTAACATAAAATAACTAGCTGACTTTTAATAAATCTTATAACCTCCTCTTTTCCGATGATTTTTATGATGTTGTTGATTAATACAATTGGCTTTTGTATCTCCTCCAACCACAAAAGGCCACTCATTAGCAGAGGCAATAACTTCTCCGGCTCACTCACAATGATTTGCATTAGCCAGTTGCTAATCAAATGCAAATACTAACAACTTTCCATCTCTCTAGAGAAATAAGAACTCTCTAAAGATACCATTCATCGCTTTACGCAATGCGAGCGACAGTGTCAATAATCCCAGCAAAATAACTCTTATCTAGTGACGTAGCGGGGAAAGTGCTGTAATAGACCGTATAAAAGTGGGACCCCAATGGAAACTTACTCTAGGCGGACCGATGATCATGCCGATCCAGTAGGTGAGCGTCATGTCGTCGTCGTTCTCCAATCCCCACGATATGGTGCCATCGCCCACGCCCTTCTGGCCCTGATCCAGCTCCTCCAGGAGGCGGAAATTTCGTGGCACCACTGCAATGTGAAAAGGCAAAAAGGTGAGAACTCGATGACATAATGGATTTTCACTGGAAAATTTAAAGGTTTAAATACGGTCATTAGTTTACGGATGCACAGTTAAAAAAACCTTATCGAATTATTTCTTACTATCAAAATATTCGTGAATGTAGCACTGAATTGATGTGAAAAATTACATTTTTCACAAGTAAAAATATTTTTGAATTATTTTTTGAAGGCGTAATTTAACTATTCAAAGGTTTAAAAAGAGGATTTATTTTCATATAGAAGCTATCCCATTTCTGATCACTTTTATTTCCATTATTATATTGATACTTTTCAGAGACCTTAAATATTTTGATTTAAGTGATTTTGATTGTTGCTGCGGTGAGTAACTTAAGTTAATCACAAAATTCTGATATTAATATTGGGTTGTTTTTGATTAGACTGTGTGGAATATTTTCTCAGTGTGGGGTCATATGGGTGCGTGTTGTTGTTGTTTGCGTACTGCGTCTTGTGTTGTTTTTGTTTTTTCGCCCGTGTGACTTTGCACGCATTTTCGTGCAGAGAACACAAAAAAAAAGTGCGAAGAGAGGAGCAGATATTAAAAGCGAGGGGCGCGGGGGGAGGGTGTGTCGGCGGGGGCGGAGGGAAAGCATAATTTCTGCATTTGCAAAAACAATTCGAGAAAATGTAATTTGCAGCTAATTTAATTAGAAAAGCAAGACAGCTTGCAAAACGCACGCAAAACGCAAGTGTGCAAAAAAATAAAGTAAGGAAAAAACTCAAAGCAAGGGGCAAGAAGAAGAGCGTGCCAGAGCGAGCGAGACGGCAGGAGCGGGAGAGAGGGGTGGAGCAGGGAGGCGATATTTCGGAAAATGTCAAGTCACGAATCGAAATTGCAACGGAGTTTTCCCCCAGCGGGAAAAGCGGCCAAGGAAAAGCGCCGGAGCGGCGTGGCCCGCCTGCGAAAATATATCCATTCGCCCGTTTCGCTTTTATCGGCTTTCGTCTTTCGCCCTTGCTTTCGTCTTCTTTTTCCCCGTTTTTCACACACACACACATTGCGGCGAGCTTTGCGGGTCCGTTGCGGCGGAAAAATCGCCGCCGGGCAGTGGGAAAGGCGGAAAACGGATGGCCCACGGATCCAGGCACGCTCGGATCCCCTTTTTTTTCTGCCCAATCCCCAATTTATCAATTTTATTTCTTACCAACGCCGGTACTTGTATTCGCCATTGTGGTTGATGCTAAATGTAAAATACCGAAAAAAGTGTGCTAACGCCTGGTGCGCAGTGTGACCGGCGCTCTGTCCTTTTCTGCGTTTCGGTCGCTTTCCAGCACTAAACTAACAGTACTCTGTTAGTTGAGAGCGTTGGTCAACACAAAATCTGTTAAATTTAAGATACCAATAATATTAAATTTAACTTTCAATGCAGATAATTGCTTTATTATTCTGCTGGAAATGTTACAATTTAATACAACATTTTTAGGGAGAGTTTAGGACGTTTATTATTAAATTGTAATGTCACAAAGTATTTTAGACAGTAAATAACTTAAGTAAGGATAAATTACAACTGACCTATTTTACTTTTAATAACTTGTTAAATACCAAATGCAGTATGGTCCCACAAAAAATACCAGACAGCTGTTCTGCTATCAGCACTGTTAACTAACATGACACTCTGTCCAATGTTAACGCGTCAGCTTTTTAAACAAACCTATTTCGCCTGATTAAACATTAATTGGCGAATACACCGGCTGACAATTAACGCGGAATCGGTAGGGGATCCAATATGGAGAGCCTATACCACCAGACCAACAATGCGGTAAAGGATATCGAGCGGGACTTCCAGCGGCTGAGTCAGCTGAGTGCCCAGGAATCCCTTGACGTGGAAAATGGGATACAAGTGAAGATTACCCAGGCGAATTCGTGGGTTAAACAAGATATTATAACCGAATATGTAGTATTATTATTTGTTAACCTCTTTCATACAGCAACTGCGATCGGTTGGACGTGCTGCTGTTCAAGGTGCCACCTTCCCAGAGGCAGAGTTCCAAGCTCCGCGTTGACCAATTGAAATACGACTTGAGACACCTGCAGACATCCCTGCAAACCGCCCGGGAACGAAGACAGCGCCGGATGCAAGAGATCTCGGAGAGGGAACAGCTCCTGAATCACAGATTCACGGCCAACAGTTCGCAACCGGAGGAAACACGCCTGCAACTGGACTACGAACTGCAACATCATTCCCAGCTGGGCAACGCCCATCGGGGAGTGGACGACATGATAGCCTCCGGGAGCGGCATTCTCGAGAGCCTTATCTCCCAGAGGATGACCCTGGGTGGCGCCCACAAGAGGATCCAGGCCATAGGCAGCACACTGGGTCTGTCCAATCACACCATGAAACTCATTGAACGCCGGCTGGTCGAAGACCGTCGAATATTCATTGGAGGAGTAGTGGTCACCCTGCTTGTCATCGCCCTGATCATCTACTTCCTAGTGCTCTAAGATCAAGACAGTTTGTTTAGGCGAGTTTAAATTAAATGTAACTCTATTTTGTAAAGTGTTAAATGCACAATGAATTAGTCGTCGCTTTCCAGAGAGATGTTGCTACCGAAACGCTGGTACAGATGGGCCTTCAGCTCGTCCATTTCCGCCTTGATCACCTTGGCCTTGGCCTCCACGCCAGCGATCTCCTTGAGCACCTGATCCTTGGTCTCCTTCAACAGCTCTTGGGTTTTCTCCAGCTTGTGCGAGAGGAAGACCTCGCCCACGAGGAATGGTATGTCCTCGTCCTCGTCGAACAGCTCGATCTCCTCCAGGGCCTCCTCCACGCACTTCAGCTCGTTGCGCTTCATCTCCAGCTCGGCTTTGAAGTCGTCCATGCGAGCATTGTGCTTGGCGAAGCGGTTTATCCGCTGCTGGTCCTCGAAGGATATGTGCACATCGTCGTGCTGAAAGAGGGCGGATTAAATTAGAATCAAGTAAGATCGAAATATGTTTAAACGATTTCGGGCAGCAGAAGACCTAAGCTTTGCAGGTTGACAAACATTTAATCCACTTGAATAGCTTTCTGCCGGAGAGTATTATTTTTAAGGGGCCACCGGGACCATCGCAAAGTGAGGTTACTTTTCATCCCATCATCAGCTGTCCATTGATGATTCACGAATACTCACGTTCTGGAACACCTTGTTCGTGCCGCTGGCTACTTTTGCTGCCATTTTAGATTGATTTTCAATAAATTTAATAAATAATTAAGGCTGTTTTACAAACAGTTGCTCGTTTCGGTGCTTGGCAAAAATGTATGATTTATAAACATTTCAGTGCTGACAAACGGCAGCAGAGGCGTTAGGGTATTTTAGCCAGTGGTGCTGTTATAGCCATTTCATTAGGAGTTTAGCTACTTTGAAAGAACTATATTTAAATATTATATAATTCTGTTTTTGGTTGGTTTTAATAGAGTTTTGAACAATTAGTTTATATAAAAAATGGTAGTCAAATGAGTTTATGAAAATTTTGTGTTGATAAATGTGGTGTGTGTGATAAATGTCACTACTTTTAGCAGTATGTTAGCTCAGGGCTGTAAGTTAACAGTGTAAAACTAGTGTAAAATACTTATAAGGTGTAAAACACTTAAATTCAAATTTTAACCGTTTGTTAAATGACTTAAAAGTTTTATTTATTTTGTACATTTTAAAGTACTAAGTTAGTAATAATAAAACTAAAGTAGAAAACAAGTATAATCCAATACTTTTTAGCTTGTGTAAAAATATATATGCATTTTTAATCTGTAAAATCCGAAAAATGTTAAATAAGATAAACACAGGTTCGAAGCAATTTGCATGTCTCAAATGAAAAGCTAACGAAAAATAAATTGTTTATGTGATTTCGCACACATCATGCCCCCATTTATTTGCCAGGAATTAAGCGCACCACACAGCTAATTAGTCAAAGTTATTATTGCTTCCTCTTGGCCATTCGATTTAATCACTAATTGTTTGCACATGTCACAAATTAAGCAAAAACTAATAAATTATTTCAGTTAATCACCGTAATTAAATGGGATTTCTTCACCCGATGCAATTAAATTTCCGCTGTCAGCTTAGGAATTTCCCATTTTCCTCCTTCCCCAGTGAATTTCACGATTTTATACGCATTAAGCGGAGTATTTCAGTTGGCGAATGCACTTTCATTTCCCCTTCGGAATATTATCAAAATATGCAAATGCAATTAGACGGAACTTAACACTATCCATTAAGGGAGTGAGAAAGTGCAGGATGTTTGCCAAGGAGGAGAGTGTTAATATCCTGGAGATGACTTGGCTTTTCCTTTCGCTTTTCCGCTGACAATCCCTGTGGGCATTGTCATCTTACAAATTGGAATCACTTCGGTTTTCGGCAAATATTTGCAGTACGAAAAGTGGTAGGTTCTGAATACTATATATATAAAGTGGCTCTCGGGCGCAGTCTGTGCAAATGCCTAATTTATTGAATTTGCATCGCATCAATGGCAGCCGAGCTTGGGAAAAACTTTATTTGCTGCAACAAGTCGTTCGCTGGCTTTCATTTAGGTATCAATATTGTATATTGAAAATTTCATCAGTTTATTAGTTTAGCTGGGCAAACGGATTAGGCTTCGAAACGGTTGCCTTTAAATCATAAATTTATTGATTTTGCACGAAGTCTGTTGCGGGATGCAATTTGTGTAAATTTAAATTTGTTTATTTGTGAAAAAGGCAACTGGAAATTTTTTATTGTGGAAATTAAAAGCAGAGGAAATAAATAGAAAATGCGTTCTTGGTGCTGTTAGTTTCTTAGAATAATCTGTTTTTATAAATGTAAAATGTAAGTTTTTTAATAATTCCAAATATTTTATAATTAAAATAACAATTTTTTGCTAATGAAATATTATTTTGGCATATTTTATTCATTTTCTAAAAAGTGGAATTTTTATTTTATATTGCAATTTAATTTTCTTTCAAGCTACTCAATTTGTATTCACTGGGATAAATTAAACCAATAATTGACTTGAAAACTGTAGGTGTGCATCATTTTTCCCGCCTCCCCTGGAATTACTTCCCATTGACCCACTTTCGGGTCATCAAATGATGCCCACATCGAGTGTCGCTCATATGGGCTAGGTCCTTGCTAAAAGGACTCTCCTCTGCCCTCCTCCCCTGCTTGGGCCATTCTTGTCCAGTGCGTGAGTCCTGAATCACGAGGGAAATCCAAAGACATGGTGTCAATCAGTTTTCCACTAAACCAGGCAGAAATCGGTCGCCTCCTGCGGGCTCTCTCCTCGGCCTTTCCCATTTTGAAGTCCTCTGGATTTTCCCCACTTTCCCGATCATCAATGGGCGACCCGCAGTTGAGGAGTCCCGACCCCTCCAAAAAGGCAGTTAAACTTTGCTTAGCTCGAGTATCGATGTATTCGGGTGCTCGTTCTTCAGCTGGTATGTACGTTTGCCCAACTATTTCATTGTTTGTCCATTTTGCAGGATGTATGTCCTTTGATTTCGATTTCATTGCACACAGGTGCGCACAGGTTCGGTAAATGCTGTTTGATCAAGGCAACTATTTGTAGTTCCCTGAAGTCTTTACATACGGCAAAAAGTTTTAACAAAAATGGAGAATATGTAAAAATGTTGTGTATAGGTGGTTTTTAATATTTTTGACTACTAATATTTTAAACTAAGGATACAAATTTTTAAATGTTTTTATCTGATTTAAATGATGATTTAAAACCAAATATATATAAAAATCTTTTTTAATGATACCCAATATTCATTTATAGGGAATAAAGACAAGTCTACCCAAAGATTTTTTAACGTTACGCTGAAAGTTTTCCAAATTTATTGTTTCCAGTACATACACTTCTCTGTGAGTTTTGTATTTCATCTTTCTGTTGAAATATGCCAACTCTTGTTATTTTCACTTGCTATTTGTGGTTTTTCCAACTTTGGCTCGCCTTTATCTCTCCGGAGTTTTGTTTAATGGAAAATTCGGCTTTAATAAGCATGCTTTAAGTTGTTTCGATCGAATGAGCCACCCTCAGAAAATTAAGTTAACATCCCTGCGTTCTCATTTCGCATTCCGTTTTCGTTTCCCTTTATTTTTCAGGATTCGATTGCAATTTTGTTATTAAAAGCCGCCTCTGTGTGGAGGCTCAGCTCCGGCTTTAATGCGTTAATTTATCAAGTCGGGAGTCGGTTGCTACAGACCCGCTCTATAAGGATACTTATAGCTCAGCGCGAGAGTCACGTTCCCTTATGAGAGGCTTCAAAAGGATTTATGGCCTCACTTGAGTTTACCCCCACAATTTCAGTTTTGTTTTCGGATCCACGACAGGTGCCATAAGTAGGACGAAAATGAATAATAATGGCAGCTACTCATATATGATTAACCCGGTGACTGATAGGTCAAGTGGAGTCGCCGACTTTTGTAGCTCATTCGGCTAATAGGCTTTTAATGAGCGAGTGGTGGCAATATGAGTCCATTTTGGGCCCAGTAAAATCATTAAAAGAGGCCTAAAACGGACACCTTTTATAACTCTAATAGTAGTGGTGGGAAATCTACAAAATAGGAAATTAATTAATATATCTTTAATTAAACTTATTATTAGGAAAATTATTGTTTTCTATCTTTGTTAATTATTCTTTTTTGCTGTACACAAAAAAAGGGTTAGGATTTTATACGGTTGTATAAAAAAATAAAATTAATGTTAAGTTATACATTGATTCAAGAGTACAAAATATAAGAGGTTTCTTTTACTGACCCTTGTCTGTATTAAGAAGTTTAGAATTATAATTTCTTGTACTACTTTTTATCCAATTAGTTTTAATACTTTGAAATATATTAATTTAATGCACATCTTATCTACGACAAATCGCTTTTGCTTTTCACCGACTATTTTTAAACGTTCTATAATGTTTTTGACTTTATATAATAAGATGTAAAATACTTTTTAATATTCCTAAACTGTATTTATTTATTATTTAAAATTTCTGGTCTTCTTCCCTACTGAATTTTAACTTAATTACCAACGGTTATGTTTTTAATGCCCCAACATTAGGTGCTCAACCGACCAAAAACCGAATGTTCCTGCTAGTCCACGCAAAAGGAGCTTCCTTTAAAGCAGAAAAGGGGCAAACCTGCTGAGGTCTCATAAATAAAACATGGAGCTTCTCACTCTCTCCAGCATTTTGGGTTGTTCAATTCATAAATAATGAGTGAGCTCTAGGTGAACTCTTCGCCCTGCCTTTGAAATGCAAATAAAAGGTATTTTCCTGGCTGAACTTCGGCAACCACATGGCGTATGCGCAATCCTTGTTTTCCATCTACAATTTTGGATGTTTTATTTGGGTTTTATTTTTTGCGAATATATCTGAAATTCAATTGAATTCTTACAGGAATTGTCCAGAAATATGCTATTGTTTGGACCGAATGCATGTACATTTTTCTTGCCCCAGGGCAAATGGGAATTGTCAAAATTGTAACGAGCTCTTCGCTGTTTACCCGATTTTCAACCCGTTTCGCTGACATCCACTGCATTGAAATGTCATAAAAATTGAAACACGTTCCTCGCTGTGTTCGCCGCTGCTCCATGGCCAGGGAATCACCATCCTCCTGCCAGCTTTCGGCTGACTTTGAATGGCATTTCTGATGGCGACACTGGCCTGCAGTGTTTCTGCCTTTGGCCTTCTGCTTTGCATACAAATAACGCTAATCTTTGGCTGGCCAAGCCCATTTCCCCGCCCATTTCGGAACCCATAGGTACATGGCCCCACCTATATCCCCAGCCCATCTAACAAACCCATCTCGCAGTTTGTGTGTCTGCCTCTGACGACGTCCCGACTTGGTCCATTTCGCTGATGGTGCAATTTTGCACTTTACACGTGGCCTGCATCCCATTCCTTACGTGGGCGGTGGCACACGTCTGGCTGCGCTGGATATTATGAAAATTTATTGTTTTACGTGCGAGTAATTTTGGGCAATTTTGAAAGACTGCACCAAAGCTGGGTGGGTCTAAATCAATGCGCAAAAATGTAGCCATTGAGGGGTGAATGGGTAGAAAGTAAGTAATCCTCTAACAGCTTCACAAAAACTATGAACGGAATATTGAACATATTCTTTTAAGGGTCTTTTGTTTAATGAAATACAATTTAACAAAATAAAAAAAGAAGTAAATTGGAGTATTTCATATACAATTTTTTTTTTTTAATTATTTGTTAAATGTTTTCCTATTATAGTATTTTATTTTGTTTAAATATGAAAGTATTTCATTTATAATATTCAAAGTTAATACGACTCATTTTTATTAGACTTATATTAATATTTAATTATATATTTAAGGAAAACTACTACATTTTGATATGAAAAGAGTGAAGTATGTTTTTTATACAATTTACAAAGCTGTCAATCCTTAGATATAAATATGCACAAGTAAA
Source organism: Drosophila biarmipes (assembly GCF_025231255.1). Lineage (NCBI taxonomy): Eukaryota > Metazoa > Arthropoda > Insecta > Diptera > Drosophilidae > Drosophila > Drosophila biarmipes. The sequence goes on along the minus strand of NC_066613.1, from coordinate 16,742,932 downwards.
AAGTTCATTTACATTACTTACTTCCTAGTGTTTATTCCCTGCAGCCATCCTTAGTTTCCAGATCAAATCAATTCGCATCTCTGCCCATTTATTTCGGGAAATCTATCCCAACAAGCATTTAATCTGCCATCGAATTTGCATTCAGTTTTTGGTTTATTGTTGACTTAACATGGACCATTTGTCCGGCATGTGACAATGGATGTGCGAGTATTCCCTGTCTGTGGCTGTATTTATTAGTTAAACCCACAGGCCGAAGTACAGAACGCTTTTGTTCCACAAATGACAATGCAAATAACAAGGGAAGACGAGTGGCAGCATGGGCAGAGATTCAGATTCTTGTTTTTTATGCAGCAATTACCATGGGGGCGTATACGTGTTAAGCGTAGGCAAAAGATAAATATTGGCCAAGGGACAATATTTGCTCCACAGCCTTGTTTTTCATCCCCCTTCCTCGAACTATTTATATCTCCAATGAGAGCAGACAAAAACTTGGCCATAAGCACAACATAATCGTGGAATTATCATTACGGATTTGCAGCTTTTGTTTCTCCATTTCGAATTTCGTATTCCCATTGGTGGTCAAGTGGTCGTCAGCTTAAGTTGCGTCTTGTATCTTGTTGCCTCGGACTGTTTGTCCCACGAGTCGCATTGCGAGTTGGCCAAAGTTTCTGGCCGGATTTGAATATTCTATAACTTAATGTAGGCATGAGCCTTTTTATTGCACATTTATGAAATGGCATTTCCGTGCCTTTCTTTCGGGCACTTGGACAGTCGAGATTTGTTTGAACACTAGTCAATGTTGCTCAAAAGTTTGTTTTTACCTAACAAATATTTATATAACCACTTTATGACAAGTCTTTCTCTAGTTCAAGAAATAAATTCAAAGAAAATGGCATTCTCTATGGGGTTTAATTTTAGTTTTATATGTTTAAGATGTACTATAAAATATCTAGGAACATGGGTAATTTATCGACTTAATCCCTTGTCAGTCAATTCTTTACTAGTTTCCGGTTCAATTTGTGGCAATTTCTGTCTCCTCTGTGATTTACAAGATTCCAAGCCATTCAACAAACCAGGAAATCCCCGATAATTGCACTCAGTGCACAAATTTCTTCCTTTTTTTCGAAGTTCCCAATGAAATTCAAGAGGATTACAATAATTCGCTTGTCGTTGGAGGGGCAGGAAATGGGGAACCCGACCGGAAGTTGAGTGGGGAGTGCCCCCACAATGCCCCACTGAATTAGTGCGCTTTGTGTCATTAGGTCTCGATTCAGTTTGGGTGGGGATTGGTATTTACGGGGTACGAAATGGAGTTGGAACTGGAAGTTGGTGGGCATCAAGCGCAAAATAACCACTTCAGTTGGCCCTTTCTACGCGCTTTTAAATCCCGAACATTTCGGCATCCGCTATTTCTATTTCCCATTTTTTGTAGCTGGCCCTTGCTCCCTTTTGACCCCTCTTAACCCTATTCTGCCTTTGTGGGGCTTATCAAAAGTGCGAGGTCGTCACAGTGACAGCTTCCTTTCCGCCTGATACTTTATTCGCAAAGGCCGGAAAATATACTGCTTCCGGGTTTTTTAAAGCCTTAAAATGTTGTGCCACAGGCTGTTCAAAAAATATAAGCTCCGGAAGAATTGTGTTGGAAAATTACAGCTGAATTAGTGAGGTAGAAAGGAAAGCACTTTGTGATTTTTGCCTTATAATCAAATATGCAAGTAATTTAAATAACAAAAGATTTTAAGTGCAACAAAATTGTTCTATTAAACCCTATTTATTTAACCCAACATAAACAAACAGCACATATATTTAAGTTTTTTTTAAACAATTTAAATTTATAAACTTTCCAATTGATGTATTACCAAAGTCATTTTGAACCCCTTGAATTTTCGTACACATTTTCCTAGCAATTGAATACGTTTTAGTTTACAACTCAATGAATAAGTGTTCTATTTCCTGACAATATAATTTATTTAAATTTTTCGCCCCTCGCAAAATAAAAGGGGAAGTCGACTTGCCTTTCACAAGATTGATGACTTGCAGCGACGCCGCAGGTGTAGGAGGGCTCTATTTGTGCTCGGCATATTTATGATGAATTACCTGAGTCAGCTGGTCTCTACGCTCTCCATTAGACCACTTTCCATCATGTCACGCTCACTTTCCCCAGCTGTCAATAAGCAAATGGCAGCGATAAATCCTCCCCAGTCAATATAATGTTCCATAGATTGCGTACTACAGGTTGTGAAAGAGATCTTGTCGCTACCTCGCAAATTGCTGACATTTTAATTGAAGTTTATGGGGCCTAAGACAGGCCATTGTGGGCCCGTTTAAATGAAATTCAATGGCCATTCAACAGCTGAACACCTGACAAACGCACGCATAGCGAGCGGATATTGTAAATAAATTAAATAATACACCAATCCGGCGGAAAGTTATTCGTTTTCCTTCCTCGGCCATGACAAATCCGCTTCCAAGTCAACGGACACGCCAAGGAAAACTCGGGAAATGCAACGGCACTGAATTGAAGGCAGCTCTAAAACTTGTCCGATTATAAATCAAAACTTTCGATTTTCCCGGGCTTCTTTTCTTTCCGGTTAGCTGCTGCAGCCCCTGCTCCTTGCCAACTTCCGGTGCCATCGACTAGACTGACTTTTGTGGAACAAAAAATATACAAAAAATACAATAAACGGGAAAAGAAAATTTTCTGCAGACTTGCAAACTTTCACTGATGAAAAGAAAGCAACTTGGAAGCGAATAAACGACAATTGATCGATTTTGAACTTTTGAGAAATGTAAATAATGCGTATTAATGCTGTTCCCCACTGTCTATTCACCATTTTTTGGGTCTGAGTTCTGTGCAAAAGTTGTTTTACTAACATTTAAATAGTATTTAAAAGCTTTTACTATGATATATTTACCATCACTTGAACTATATTTTATGCCTCTAATGCATTTGTACATTAGTTTACAATACCCAGACTAACTTTTCACCTTTTGCATTTACCGCCAGAGCTGATAAAAAATAGTTTGGCAACTGGCCAAACCGCCAGCACAGCGAAAAAAGGTTCATAAATTACAGTTCTCTACTGTTATGAGGGTAAAACAACCAAACTAATCGAAAACGACTAAAAATAGAGTGGGACAACAAAATGCCATTAAAGTTTACAACTTGTTTGGGGAATTAGTTGCAACAGAAGTGAATCCCACAAAAAACAATAGCAGAAACATTTAATTACACAAGCACCATGAATGGACTTCAACTATAACCTTTCATGTCCCAGAATAATTTATTATCCATGAACCTTAATGTTAATTAGGCTCGCTTAGTGGTGTAGGATAAATTTGATGGATAAACAATGTTTTAAAAGTGATATTCGACCGTTACTTTCTTTATATATTTCAAGTTTAAATATAAACCTTTTTAAGCAGTATTCTTTCCGCATTTCAAATTCATAGGTCAGGCAAAAAATCCATCCTGTGACACTCGAAATTGGCCACGCGTCTGGCGTTTTCCCACACAACTCTGATTTTTCCTCAAATGTGTGTCACACACATTCTGTCGTTTATGCTCGGAATGATAATGAGAATCCGGAAATACCTCGAATTTCGTACAAATTTGTTTAGTTCATTTGGCACACGAAGAAAGTTAATTAGCAAAGGCAAATATTGAATATGAAATACAAGAGGAGGTAGTTGAAATTCAAGCTAGAAAGAAAATTGTGTGAAAATAACTATTAAATTAAATGATAGATTGCACACTGTATAATCCTCTTAAATTGTGATCGCGCCCTAGAGAACTACAAAGCCTTTCTAAAAAAGTTAAATAAATTCCAAGTGACCCAAATTCGTTGGAAAAGTCTTTCCACCTCATTCGCATTTTTTTGCCTCCAGCGAGCCGTAAAAATTATCCCACAGACTGGAGATAAAAAAGGCAAAGTGAGCTCACTTGATAATCAGGCACTCAATTATCCCCAAGTTTTCACTAATTGCTTGGCTTAAAGTCAAGTAGCGGGCAGACCGTCTTTTAGTTCGCAACCCCTCAGCCCTCGATGCAGCTGTCACTTTTGAAAAGTTGCCTTCGCGGAGGAGTTGAGGGATTCCTGCGGTAGCCGTTGCAATATTTTGGCGCATAATTCCTTCCCTGCGCTGTGTATAAAATTTAATTAAGACGCATAAAGTTTTTCACACTTTGACACAAGCCCCAGAGCATGTGCTCCTCCTTGGCTCCTCCTGTCCAATCTCGCCCGGCGCCGTCTTAAGGGAAACTACTTTAGTTTGGCTTTGAGAGGAAACTTTTGGGTTCTGGCCAAACCCTGAGTTGAAGGAGAGAGGGAGCATAAGTTCCCTGGCGCACGGTGGAAAATAATTAAACAGGAAGGCTTCCAGATTTTTACTTTAAATCGGAAGAGCAAACCATCAAAATATTCGGCTAAAGTATCACAGAAATCACTACATTTTAGAAAAATTTCTTTAAAAAAAAGGTGCCTAAAAGTAGGCAGAAATACATTTACAATTGGGATTAATCAAACATTTTTACTGCATACTTTTAGGCACCATTAAAAGTGATATGAAAACCGCAGTGATTTTAGGAGATTACAATTTTTAAATAAAATAAAATAAATTAAATTTTTATTACTCCTTAAAAATTATCATAACATGTTTCCCAGTGCAGCAGCACGCTGGCAAAGAGGCAAAATTACGCGCCCTGCTGAACGCTTTTGTTAATTATGCCACGGCTTCTGCAGGTCCTCTCAACCCCACTTGGCTGCCACTTTCTTTCTGGCTGTTTATTTTTCTTGGCAACCGCCAAAGTTTTGTTGCACAATTTGCTGCTCAAACAAAGCCAAAACAATTTAATTGTCACAGTCGACGAAGTGAGGCAACCAAATTGCATTTTACGGCGTTGCGTAGATAAATAGCCAAGGAGTATGGATTAAACTGAAACCGAAGGCAAACCCATATGTCTGGGGAAACTTTCTCAATCACTCGTGTTGCTCCGGAAAACCCAAGTAAGCCAAAAACTCACTCAGGTTTTGCCAGCATCATTTCCCCCGCCCATCGAACATTTGGTCTTGTTTTTGCCTCGGTTTGGGTCAAACTACTAATGAGCAAGGACATTAAATGAAAAATGTTGACAACTTTTCGGGCAACATGTTTTCGGCGGCGCTTTGCAGATTCTCACGACTTGTAATTGATTTGCCTCGACTTGATGATGCCACTGTTGTTGTGGCTTTTCAGCCTAGAAAAGTGGGAAACTGAAAACTGTTGGAGGAACAAGTCCTTTTACATTCAGCAAACAAAAACGCAAGGCGATTGGGGGAAAAGCGGAAAAGAAATGCCTAAGAGCGGCACTTTGGCAAAGAGCCAAGATAACACAGACCAGGACGGGAACTTTTGTGTTTTTGTGTGAGCGCTGACAAGAAGCCTCCCGGAAAAAAGCAAAGATACAAAATAAAAATGAAGAAAAATTGGGAAAAAATATGAGAGGTATAGAAGGAAGAAAAACTGTGTTACAACTACTGAAAAACTTGTTATCTTAATGGATATTTTGTAGTTCGTTTGTGGCCGAAATTGACTCACTCGTTCTCCGCCCGCTGCAAGGCATTTTTAAACGGGGTGTATAAAGCAAAAGAAACAATTTCAGCATCTTGAGGAACTCAGGATTAAGCTACTTCCAGATGCTGGAGAAAAAGTGTTTAAGCAGCTACACAATTTGATTACGCAATCACATTACCCTTTCTTCCCCTGACTTGCTGCGCAGCCAAGTTAATTTAATTAAACTTTTACCTTTTGACACATTCGCTTGCGCGAAAATCGAATTCTCCCTTTGTGGCGAGCTAATGAATTGGAAAGCGCGCATTCAAAATCAACTGAAAACTTCCCCGACGTCAATTAATTCCAGTTGAGCTCAAGTGTCAGGGCTTAAACTTTCTGCCCCCTCATTTTATTCAATCACATTCAATTGAGTCTGATTATGAGGCGGTACTGCCATTTCGAGTATAGAATCTCGGTGCCCAGAATCATTAGGGTGATGCCGTAGCTGAAAAGGAGTATTAGAAGGGCCGAGCTCACGGTATCCATGTCAACCTGGAATTAGGGATGTCTGAGATGTTGAAAAGGTTTCGGGGAAAGGTTCCCAGGACTCACATGCAAGTCTGAGGTCTCGATTTTCTTCACGCAAGGCGGTTTTCTCGAGTGCCAGACATTAAAGTGATATGTCAGGATTCCCGTTTCGGTGACGCGCCTTAATCTAAATTAAAGGTGTTTCTTAATTAATTATTTAATAATGAAATTAAATGGGTTTTACAAAGATGTATAAATTTAATTTTAAACTAAATTTGAATTTCTTAAAAATATGATAGTAATAGATAGCCTTCTCACCCATAAGAGATAACCTTCCTCATTGGCGAATTCTTTTGCATAATGCTGACAGTTTTTTGTGGCGGAAACATACTAACTTCAGTGAGATCGCAAATATCCTGTTCGCTGAAGGTTTCAGCAATGATCTTGTAAGCAGCAGCCACATCCACGTGAAAGGCAAAACCTTAAACAAAATAAAAACCTAAATAATGAGGGTTTATAATAGGGGTTACCTACGTTCATGCTTAACCCTAAGTAAACCCGTTTCCGGATCCAACCAATTGCTGGCTGCATTATCCTTGGCATGAGCACCCGTCTCATGGCTGTGGACAATATCGCGATAGGATTTAGCAGGATCTGTAGAAGAAGGATTCGGATCCACTGGCTCATCTTCATCGGCTTCGTTTTCTTTAGTGGTGGGCACACTTGTTATCTTCTTAGCATACAGCTCCATGGATACAGGATCTTTGGTGTGCTAGGGATAATATGTTACAAAGGGTGGGAAATTTGATCTACCTATCTGAATACTAACCAAAAAGTAATCCCTGTTGTAGAGAATATCCTCCATGCCCACACTCAGCGAACTGTGCACCAGGTCACTCAAAGTCTTTATGGTCTTCGGTTTCTCCATCAAAAGAGTGCCCACAATACTGGCCGAATAGAACTGATAGATGCAAAATGAGAAGAGCAAACTGGTGATTACAATACAGCGACCCGAAACGAAGCTGGTGGAGAATCCCAGACCCTGTTGGCAGATAATGCCCACGAAAAAGAGCACGGATTCCAGAAAGAGACCCACTCGCTCCGGGGATTTCTTCTGCTTGGCCTTGCGCTCTTTGATGTACTTATTTAGCTTCTGGTAACAGCGTTGCCAAAGTGTGCCTGCATCAATGGGTGTGGAATCTTCATTGTCCTCCACTTTCTCCGGAACCTTTTCCTCATTAACCACCACTGAAACTGCAGTAATTGGACGCACTGGGGCTTCCACTTGCTCCTGCTGTTGTGGCTGCTGGTAATGATGTCTAGGCGGAGCACCTCCCTTCGGCTTAATCAAAGCCGAACCATCGTGCGGCACTAGTTTCCATTCGATGGTGGTCAGGAACCAGAGAATAAATACTGTCAAAACGCCACAGCCCACAATTAAAACCCACACATCGTTGGTGAAGGGTTGCAGGAATACGATACGATCCTTTTGGGTGCTCCGCGGATGGCGGAAGATGAAACAGGGACGACTCGACCAACTCCGACCGGCCACATCGATCCACTTGTGCCGTTCCAGCCAGTAGAATATCGGAGCACCGCCAATATCCGTCTCGTTGCGAATGAGGGCTCCAATCATCCCGTCGAACCGCCCGTTCTTCACATATCCCCACGAGGTGGTCCTGGAAAGGACGAACGTCCAGTTGAACATGTCGCGCACTGCCATCAGCAGATTGAAGTTGAAGCGGTTCATAGTGTCGATGTGACCCGAAACCGTGTGCGTGAGGTAGTACATCAGGGTGCCCGTCATGTTCTTGTTGGTCACCTGCCATGTGGTTGTATATCAAATCGTTATTGCACTGGAAGAAACTTTAGGTGCAGAATATTAGGCAAATATTATTGTTATTTATTCTATTTTTTTTTTCAAGTGTCCAAAAGTATGCAATGAAAAAATGTTTTGCACTTCTGTGTTTAAAAAATACTTTTGCATACTTTAAGGCACCTTAGTGCTTTTTAGTGCCTCAGCATGATGATGGATACTCTTGCGCCAATCCCAATCGAAAAATTCCACCTTTCCCCCAGGAACCTCACCACAACCATGCATCGCAACCTGGCGTGCTGCATGTCCATCCTGCGACGAACTGTGGACGTGGTCCGAAACCAAGTGTGCAACTGGATACCCTCCGACGGCGTGAAGCTGCCAATTTCGGTCAGATTGACGTGTCCGCCGTAGTTGAGCCCGGGGTTCCTAAGCGAGGGTCCAAAACGGGAGCAAGTTGTTTTGGGAATTAGCAGTAGGGAAGTCGACATTTGGGAAATTATGGCTGATGTGTTGATGGCAACAGGGCATAGGAAGGCACGCTCTTTTCTGGCTTTTAAGGGGAATGAATTGTTTTGGGTCACACGTTGGCGAAATGATAGGTGGTTTTTTGACTGCACAAACTATTTCAAAGAGCCTAAAACTAGAAGGCATTGGAAATTCTGGTGATAAATAAAACATGTTAAGGTTATTTTAAGGAACTATATATCCTTTAGTATCTAAGCCCAGCACACCAGAGGTTGTCTCCTCAATCAATGAGCTTAGCTAAACACTTGTTTATAACATTTATTTTCGCTACCATTAAATCTCAAAATATTAAACGTCGACAAACAATTAAAGAACCAATTTTAAAAACAATATTTTCGTGTAGAGGACCATTCACTTTAATGGAAATTGAAGCTTGAGGTGATGTCGAGATGACAGGGACAGGTATTACTCACCAGACATCGAACAGAGTGTAGTGGGCTGCCTCGGACATTCGCTTGGCCAGGGTGAGTTCGGTGTTCATGTACAGGTTCATGCCCCCCAAGAAGCTCTCGATGGAGGGCAGTTCTTCATCATCAGTCGTTTGCATTTGATGCCCCGGCGAATCCTTCTGCGCCACCTCCTCCTCCTCGTGCTTCACCGATCCCTCGTCTGGCTGCATCCTTCCTTGCCAGGCAAAATCCTCTATCAATAGCCAGTGGAACTTCTCGCTGTAGAGCATCTTGGCGGAAGCCTTTGAAATGATTGTACTTGAGCACTTAATAAGAAGTCTAGAACTTGAAAAGGCATTGGGTGATAACACTCCGAGAAAGTGTTAATTTATGATACAAAATTTAATGTTTTTTGTTATTAGGATTGTAGTTTAATTGGACGTGACTTTTATTCTCAAAAGGCTTGGTAAAAGTAAACTATTTTGCTATTTTTTCCACTCAACCTAAAAAAGTTAAAAATTATTAAAAACTTGGGAACTTCTGGGGTGGATTCTCATCTTAATGAGGTATTAAAAACTTAATATTTTCTCGGAGTGTCCCGTGGCGCACCCTTCCGTTCCTTCTCCGCCTTCCAACTCCCCATCCTTACCAACTCGAGGAATCGCCGACTGAGGACGCCGCATGCCAGATCCACGACCACAATTTGCCTGAGGGCTTCCATCCGCAGGACGCCCTCCAGCCAGTCGGAATTGCTCTGCGACTGGCTGGGCGACTGGCTGAATCCGCCGGTGGGTCCGCTGCCCGGTCGGTTGGGTCGACCACTCGCAGGCGCCGCCTGGGCCAGGACATCCAGCAGGACAATCCGCACAAAGAGCTCGCTCTCGTAGAGACTCTTAATCAGCTGAAAATTCTTCGCCGCGAAGGCGTCCTGAAGTTCTGCTGCTCTCGGGACTTGGGTTGGCGTCTGGAAATGGGGCTTCTGGCACGTGAAGTAGGTTATCCTGGGGATGTGCTTGTAGTCCTGGGCGAACTGCAATATCAGGCTGCTCTGCAGCAGCGAAGTGCGCTGCGGTTCCGCCAACCCATAATCCAACTCCAGCTCGAGCAACTCGCTCTCCTGCAATCCTTCGCAGGATAGGGAAAAGAGTACGAGTAGCCACCAATGCATTGGATTTTCTAACAATAAGTTAACATTCATACGACGCCCTTTATATATATAGGGGGATGCCCTTTTGTTTGTGCATTATTCATGCGGTTGGCTTTGACATTTTGCGGCTGTCAAAATTAAATTGAAATTGGCCCATAAATCGCTCTTTGGAATTTCACTTTTCTTGTCATCTGACACCGGTCACCGTCATTATTCAATTTCGTTCAATTAGATTTCATAATTCATGACCTGCTCCCGGTTGCCCATGAATATGTATCAATGAGTTGGCGGTCGTCGTCCCAAGAGTGTGTGTGTCTCAATCCCACACAAACTCCTTTTGTCCTGTGGGGCCCAACGCTTCCCATGTCATAAACTCGGACAGCTTGTCACCTTAATTAAATTTCAGTGCCAGTTCTAGAGAGAAAGATGGAAATGTTACTTAAACAGGGTAATTAATAAAGGAAAACCAGAAAGGTTCTTGTAAATAACATTTACCAGATAATAATTAGGTTCAACAAAATTATATGTGTATTTAAATAATATTCTATGAAATGGCAGAGCTACAAATTTTTATTTTTGGTGCCTAAAAGTATGCATTGAATAAATTATGACCGTCTTTCTATGTGAATGTGTGTTTTTCTTGGTCGGAAAAATATGGTTGCATACTTTTAGATATCTAAAATAACCTATATCCTATATCATATATATAATATCCCATATACTATATCCCAAAAGTAAAATATAAAATGTTTCATTTATTTTTCTTTGATTGTACTTCTAATTTAATAGTGTTTTTGACTTTCCCTTCATCTTTTAACTTTTGACTAATGCCAACTCCTGTTGTTTTCACCACAGATTTTTCTCTGTTTTTCGTATTCCGTATTTTTTTCTGTTCTGTTTCAGCTTTTCAATTCAAATTTTTTTGTGCGTTCAGGCGAGGAGCCCCAGAACAAAGTCATATTTCCTTATTATCTGTGCCACCGCCGTAATATCCGAAAAAAATGGAATTATTAATGGCACTGTCCATTCGCTGGCTGGTAAGTGGCGCAAATTACATTTTTGTTTATTTTTCCCCGCAACGTGGCCTTGGGCCCCCATTTCTCGGACCTATTTACAGCTGTTAAGGTTGTTCTTTCTGCTTCCTTTGACTCCACATTTTTTTTTTTTTTTTCCTGGCCACAATATATTTTGGGGTATGGCTTTCGGCGTTCGTTGAAATCCTTAATTGCACTTGGGGCAAACGCGTTGGAGCGCATAGCTTTAATGGGCTTCTATACTTTTGAATGCTTCACCTACCTTTGGGTTTTATTTACTTGGTCTTTAAGTGGCTGCAGTGGAAAATGTTGGGAAAAGCCCATCAGGGGAATGCTTAATATTCTACAAGTGCCTTTTGCTAGCGAATTGATTTGTCCTGAGATGCAATTAAATTTGGTTTTCCCAATCTCATAGGACTTAAAGTAAGGGGTAGGATTTATTTCATTTCTCCTCTGGGAGTCCCACTAAAAGTGCAACTAAACTGTCCATAATGAGTGGATAAAGACCACGTTTTGCTGGGCAATAAGAAGCTAGGACGACAACGACAGGGCCGACAATTGCCAAACAAGAAGTTTGGCATGCGGCAAAAGAAACTTTTCATAAAGGACACTTTTCCTCCGACCAGTCTCTCTACCCCTAGTATATATCTTTTTTTTTTGCGTGCCTTGAATATTGGCTAAAGTGTCAACGGCAGTTGCAACTGCGGCTCTGCTTTATGAGCCTTCGCCCCTGCAGGAAGGCCAAGTTTCGTCCTGCAGGACGAGAAACCACAACAAAGGCGAGCCAAAGTGCAAAATGAACAGCACAGCTATCCAGGGGTCGGAGGTCAAAGGGGCAGGGTGGCTGCAAATGGCAGTGGGAAGTGGCCTACCAACGACATTTGCATGCAAATGATGCACTGGCAGGCGATTCGCTTCTCTGGGAGCAGCAGATGAACTTGTTTTGTGCTAATGAGATCAGCATGCAAATCGCCAGCTAAGGACAGGAAATTGCAATGCAAGAAGTGTAAGGATAATGGCTCTGGCCAATGCATCTTATTCCGCATTCACAGCACACTCAATCGGTGAATATTATGACAAGTCGCATTAATCAACAGGCAAAAGCTCTTGCCTTAGTGATGGCTAAGCTGTGAGCTCAAGGAAATCGGAGTTAGCATTTAAATGGTATGTCTAAAAGTGTATTTTATAATATAAAATATTAAACTGTAATATACATTATTTTTTAATTTAGTTCTCAGCTAAAATATTTGTATGGCTAAGTTATACCTCAATGCTTGGTTAAACTTTGTTCGCTGGAACTATTACTTTTGCTGCCTTGAGACAACACTCATTGCCATAAAGTTGACAAATTCCACTGACATTTAAACGACAAAAATATTAATAAGTGTGAGGCGGTAAAAACCTGTCATGGCTGTTATCCTTGAAACACAGCATAGACGAAAAATTGCAGCTGGGCTCTGAGCCCCGGAGATATTCCATTTGGTGCCACTGACTTGACAGACAACTGTGACATTTGTTGTTTTGCATTGCCAAAAGATAAATGCCAAGCGGTTGGAAACCCCATTTAAAGTGATGGGTCTTGAGGAAAATGGAGAAGAGCATTGAAGAAAATTATACAAAACAATTTAATGGTGTTCTATTTTCTACTTTTTGAGGGATTTTAAAGTGTTGATTTTATAAAAAGTACATCGAAGTAAATGAATTTTAATTTAAGTGATCATTTAAACGCACCCTTTTGTGTTCTAGAAATTTAAAAAGTACTAAACTATTTTTTCTAAATGATTTAATATTTATATTAATGTCGAAATTAGATAGAAGCTTTCATTAATTTATCACTTTTAAATCCCATTAAAGCAAATATTTTTCTTCCTTCTGGTGCCACTGCAAAGAGGATAATTTGCCTTTCGTAGCCGTCACTGTAATAAAGGCATTTCTATAATAGCATTAAATAAATCAGGGTCCAATCTGGCCTCTGGGCTCGCTTTTATTCCTACCCGCCTTTGCTTGCGCATTTCTCTGCGCTTTCACCGCCTTTCCCTTGAGGGGAAAACTTCTCGGCGTCAACCAAGAACTGCGAAAGTCGCGTTGAGTGCATTTTGTTGATTTATAATAAAAATAATGTTAAAACCATATTACACCATAATGAAAGAGCGCGACGAGGAGAAAACGAACCGTAAACAAGTTTCGAGTGAAATAATAAAATACGCTTTTTATGCATTTTTCTCCCTGGGCTAACGCCCTGCCAACCTGGCGCGGCACCTTTTTGTATTATGCGTGTTATATAATAGTTTACCTTATCCCCCAGCCTTCATTCCTCTGGCAAGCTGTCGGCGCCCTGCAAACTTGGAAGCGTTAAAAAATTCCCACCATATTTCCCTTTGCGTTTTTATTATGCTTTTGTTGCAAGCCAGAAGTTTTCTATCCGAGGCGACAGGGCTGGCGCCTGCAACACTTAGCCAAGGTAAGTGCACTCAGCCAAATTTAAATTAGTTCGAGATAAGCCGAAATCGAATCATATTATTTTTACACACCTTGTGAATTTTCAAGCGTCACGCCTAAAGTGGGCTACGAAAAAAGCTATTAAATGAACAATTTTATGGTTTCATCATTCTAGACTCCTTTTTCTAATTTTATTTAAGAACAGAACAGAAATCTGTAATCTGAACCAAAATTCGTCAAAAAGTAAGCTATAAAAAAGACAATCTTTTCAAAGTAAAAATTTATCGTAGCATACTTTTAGCCTTTTTAATGGTTGTTAAACCTATACAATTTTTATCTGTGTAGGAGAAAGTGCCAGGGGAGTGGTTTTTGGCCACATCTCAAGCCTGTGCTTGAAATGCTTAACAAAAATAAGCGTGGCCGTAAAAGCAGCCACAAACTTTCGCCAAAACAATTTTGACACCTGAACTCGAACCATTTGCCGTGCTGACAACGGACCCGGCCATGTTAATTTCACGCAGACTATGTGCTCCATAGCTTGCGACAAAAGGCAGGAAAACTTTGGATTCCTTCGGAACCCACGGAAAAAGAGCAAAGTAAGTTCTCAGAAACCGCAGTCGATTTAGGGTTAAATGTGACATATAAGGGGATTAAGTGTGATTTAAAATGCGTTAAATTAATTTAACAGAAAAACCCTTGAAGCAATTTGATGTTTATTCCAAAATTTCTAATAATATGTAAATAGGTTTTTAAACAATATTGATGGTTAGTTAGGAACCTTAATGTACTTTTAAGAGCTTAAAAATGGCATGTATGTCGAAAACCTTAAAGAGTAAACAAGTATCCCTAACCTAAGGTGAGAAAAAGAGGGGCAGGCAAACAAACTCAGGGGCCAGAGCCAAACACGTAGCCCCTTAGTCAGAAACCAACTCACTGCGGATTTGGTAACTTCCTGAGCTTTGCTTTAAGGAAGAACGCCACGCGAGACCAAGTAAACGCGGTTTACCCACATATTTACAGCCTGGCAAACATCCTCCATCCTCTGTGGAGGGCCGGAAAAGTGCTTCAATCAACGGCTCAGACACATATGTTACGCTGGATTGTTATGGAAATCCATAAATAAAGGCGCACAGACACATGTTTACACGCTCATCAATTTTTCCAGGCATATAAAACAAGACCAGGAACAGAAACTCTGGGAGTCTGCATAGGAAAATGCCACAAGATGGGCCTGGCAGTCAAATGCCAGGCGTGAACGTTTGTTAATCTCCAACCTGGCAAAGTGTTGACAATAATTCAAGCCACGTACCTGCAATAAACTGCCGATTTGTCGTCTGCATATATACATCACCTATATATATCTCTCCCATCGGAGTTTTACGACCCGAACTTAGATCAGCTTTTAAAGGAAACGGTTGAAAACTTCGCATTTTGATGAACAAACAAATTAAATGAGCTTTGTCTAAGAGCATTTCCTAATAATACTGAGTTCCTCTTTTCTAGCTCTCTGCCACCTAATTTTCTGGTCCTGTGCGTGACCAGGACTCATTGAAATTTTCCAGACGCGCTTCGCGTTGACATTTGGTTGGATTAAGTTATAAACAAATACAAATGCGGCTGCTAATGAAGTGTTGTTCGAGTTTTTCGGACCGGAGCAATGTCAACAAGTTTATTGTGTGAAGCTGTTTATGAAGCGAAATGTGTTGGTGGTGACGGGGTTGATGATGGTAGGCAAAAGCTGTAGGCAAACACGCAAACCAAATTAAGCCATAAAAACGTGGGCGTGTTTTAATGAAATGTCTGGATGTTTGGGTGAAATCCAACCCGAAAAATGTACAGGAAATCACATTTTTTGCGGGGGCAAAGAAAAGTAAGAAGACATCCTATAGGCAAAATGCTTTTTGCCACTTGTATATATTTCCCAGCGATTTGCATAATTTGTCCGAACAAACAAAACACAATGTATTACAATGGCAGCACACATTGCGTATGCGTAATCTGGCACTCGTTGAGAGGGCAAAACAAGCTTTAGCCTCCGGCTTTTTCCTGTTCCTTCGCACTGCGACATGCAAATCGAGGTGGTTGTAAGGAAAACGATAAACGCCCCGAGGGCAACCCAAAACAAACCGAGAAACAGCAATCCCTGGGTCACAGGAAAAGGCCAAATCCCACTAATACCCCCACACCCCAGGAAAACCCAAGCCCAAACCGAAAACCAAACCAAATGCATAACGTTTGTTGCCAAATCCGTCCTTTATGCTGAAATCAAACAACAATAAAAAGAGGAAAACCTGGGAGAAAGGAAAAGGGAGCCCAAGCCAAAGTCCCCAGAAGAATGGCAAAAGGGAAGCCCATTTTATGGTTATCGCCAAACGTTGGGTTATGTTTTATGGCTGGCAGCTCCGAGCCAGCTAACAAACCAGCTGCAACACTCAGTAAAGATATACGAAATTAAAGTTCCATCGACCGAATTGTGCAATCAGTGGGTTAAGGGGCGGTAAGCGGAACCACTTGTAGACAATATTCAAGACATTTTCAAAAATTGCAAGGATGGGTAACTTGTTTCTTTATGCACTACCCAGGATATTTGTGAAATAAAATTTCCTAAAATAAATATAAAATATATTATAAAAAAAAGTAGATTGCTTAATTATACCTTCCTTATACATGATCCTTATAATTTTAAATCCATTCCTGAAACCCATTATTGATGAATATGATATGAAACCCTCATTCTTTGTTAACTGAAGCGACATTCCTCGTTACCAGATACGTCTTTGTCCATCTCCGTAAAGGTATTTTCCACTCCCAAGGAGAATCCGGAATTCCATCACTTAACTTGAGCTGATTGACCAGGACAATCGCCCGTCGCTACCTTAAAGGCCTTTGACAGGAATAAATCATTTTGTGATGGTGCTTGGCACTCACACCTGTCCAAGGCGCCTTTAGCACTTCTTTTTCCACTCGACCACCCCATTTTGCCACCCATTTTCCGCCCCCAGCACCCAATTCATTCCATTCCTTAACGTTCCACACCCCGCCGGCGCAATAAACTTTTACGCATTCATTATGACCAACATGGAAAATGGCGTTTTCTTTGTGCACACCGCGTTTTTCCGCCTCTCCTTTAGCTGGTGAAAAGTGTGTAAGTGGTTGGTGGGAGCGGGAAATCGGGAAAGTGGGGGTGGGTGGCTTAAATGGCCGCCGCGGTCTCGTCACGTAAGTCGCTCGCCTTAGTTGTCCCTGAAAGGTTTCCCGCTTTCCCCAGCGGTCGCGTTTTTTGATTTTTTTGGGAGACATGGCGTGGAGGTGGTTGGATATCAGAATGTCAATAAAACGAAATACTCTTGATGTTGCATGCTTATATTTTTAAACCAAAGTGAGGGGCGTTGACTTGTTTATGAGGATATGATGATAATGTTCATCCTGAGGATAATGTCGCAGGGAATCTGCTTGTTGTTGAGTGACACTTGTTGTGTTTTTAAACTTCTCTCAGTTCAGATAAATATATTCAATATTGCTCGGCTTAATATTTGATATTTAATTTTTGTTAATTTTGCTTCAGTTTTTTAAATATTTCAACATTATAATTTCTTAACCAACAATTTTTTGCTATTTTCATTTTACGACCTTTAAGTTCCCTTAAAACTTGTTTCCACTTAGAATCATTAAAATGTCATTACCTATCACTGTAAACATTTTTTGATTAAAACTTCCCTAAAATGAAATTGGAATAGCTTCAAAAATGCCGCGTGGAATGTAATTATCTAATGGTATATATCCGCGAGATACTACAGGCCCTTTGCCAGGCTCCCTTTAATTTCGGCGCTTAACATTCAATTATTCAAATGATGTCGCGCATACAGGCCACAGCTTATGCGACATTCACACCGCCTCCGTCCCCAAAGCAATTTGCATTATTTAGTCGAAAAATTATGGGGAAGGTCAGAATGTTGCTGAACCAATAAACGAGGAGACAATTCAGTCCCCAGGACAGTCGGAGCAAGACAATTAAAAGGCAAAGTCAAATGGATTCGTAGGTCAACACAAATAATTGAGCCGCATCAGAAATTTTTCAGGGACAAGTAGGAAGTAGAAAAATACCTCACAAGATAGTTTCAGAGGCACCTCCTGTACATATATTTACACCAGATCGAAGATTCGAAGCCTCTGGCAAATGACTGCTGATAAAAATACCTCGCTAAATGTAAATACAAACAGAAATTGTGGACAAGGAAGTGGGCTTTTCTGAAGGCAAAATGGTCGCTTTGGCCTGTGGCTGCGGGCCGTTTTGCTGGCCAATTGAACATTTCGGAAATTGGAAATTTCTCACTTGACGATGGTCCACAAATTGGGCCACAATGAAGACACTCGTGCGTGAGGCAATCGAAGGGGTCGACCATGGAAACGAAGGTGGGTATGGGTAGAGGGATACGGTGCTGTTGTTTCGCCCCCAACTCTAGTTCTTGCACAATCTATCTCTCTGTGGGTCACTTTATACGCTTACAGAAGTTGTACTCTTCTACTATTCATGAACTGGAACTTGGTAAAGGTATGTTTTACTTAAATAGGTGTCGAAAGGTATGCAGCAAAAGGAACTGCCCTGTTTCTATTGCATTCTTTTACACTCCTTTGTTATTAATTTCAAAATATAAATGAGTTTGGGCTGGATTACTTGACAATCTTTTAGTCCTAAGATAAATGTTTTCTTTTTTTTGTAAATATTTATTATTTTTATTGCATACTTTTAGTCACCTTTATTACAAAGGCGTTTCTTTGACGAAAGTAAGTTTTATTTTAAGTTCTTGGTACACCTAAGTTAAATGTCAAATAAAAGCCTCCAAATTGGATAAATAAAAGGATAAAATGTAGATAATTGTATATCAAAGTTCCAAAATTTCCTCACACATTTTGTTAAGGGTACTCCAACCTTCGGTTTCCGGAAGTGCCCGATATTCCTCTTTGTTCTTTGCTAGCGCAATAGCCCGCAGCGGAACACAGCTGCACATATCTCGAAATGTTCGTCCTGCTCTCGGTTTGATTTCATTGTCACATCTCCGTTGTCCGATTGGCGACATGGGGGATTTGCTGGGGAGGCAATAGTCGATCCCGGCCCACGTCCATTTGATTTCCCCAGTGTTTGAGCTACGGACTCGAAACGGTCTTACCCCCTTTGCTCCCTTAACTCCGCACCTGATCCGATCCGGCACTCTCATAAAGTGTTTATGAGTGTTTGTCTGTGGTTACTTTGAGGTCCCTGTCCCGCTTTATGTCCTGTCCAAAGTTTCTGCCTGTGCCATCATTTACAAGGTGTTAGGGCGACAATTTGTGTGGCACTTGAGTTTGCCTCCCCGGCGATTCTTTGACCATCTAAGATTAAGCTACAAAATAATGGCAATAACATTTTTCATACATTTTATACGGCCTGCTAAAGGTCAAACGGGGAGATGGCAACATTTGACAGCATCCGCAGTTGCTTTTCCCTCCCAAGAAAGCATTTCCTTGTCAATAAAAAAATGTCTACTTCTGGTGAAATCATAATAAACACTTTTGTGTGTGTTCCCTTCATGCAAATTGAAAGTGAAATTGTCTAACTTCTACTTTTATTTGTCAAAGTCAAAAGTTTTTAAGCTGAATATAAACTTGTGCGCTAATGGCCAAATAGAGTGTGGGTAAGTGGTGATTTAGAGCATCTCAAGCGTGTCCCCAGAGTGTGTTGAGAACTCTTAGCTCAAATGATACTTGTCAACTTCTATTTTGGGTTGAAAAAGCCTGTTCTGGTTTTTGGCTCGGTGATTTCCCTTATCAGATATGAAATACTTTCGCAGCCGCTTTGTGATGTTTTCAATCAAAACAACAGCATGCGCCGTCAACAGATACTTTGGCAGCAGATACAAGGCGTCAGATGCTTTGCATAGCTTATAAAACATTCCGAACCTCGACAGGAACAGGGGCTTTGGTATTTCAGCGATGAAGGATGCAGGATACAACGCCGCGAGCTGCGCAGGAAATTTCGCAGCATTGTTAGCGGCTTTTGAGGTAACGAGCAGTGGGTGGGATCCTTGAGCAGGAGCTGTGGCATTTCAACAATAAGGTGAAAGACGGAAATCGTCACCGCAATGTCTAGGAAGCATGAATTGTGCGTGGGTGTTCTCTGTTAGACTGTCAAAAATAAGCTATGGAATTGTTTTAATTTATAAAACTATTAAGTAAATATTATACTGTCCAATATAATAATACGACTTAAATAAATAGTTAATATATAGGGATGCATTTGTTGTTTTTTAAATATAAGATGCCTTTAAGAAGCTATTCTACTCAACGAAGTTGTATTACAGAATTATTTTAAAGATGTTTTGCCAAGATTATTAAGGTAATTATTATTAAATGGTAACTTACTCATTTTTTCCTTAAGTATATACTTAAATTGTAAATGTTTTGCCTTAGTTTACCCAACGCTCTTTACTATTGTATCGCATTGTAAAAATGCGAGTTTAAAAGCAGTACCATCTGGCAAAGAAACATGTTTGGCATTTGCCATACACACACATAGCATATGGTCTGAATTAAACATTTTGATGAATGAAAATTTATGCAGAAGTGGGATTCTTTTTGCTTTTGTTTCACTCCTGTTTGCCATAAATCGCATGAACAAACTACCAAACTTTTTATTTTGCTCGTTTGCCTCTGCATGGAAATTCAATTAAAGTGACAAACTGTCCAAAATTTTGACATGGGAGCAGCACAGCACAGAGAAATCACACACAAAAATCCAATGAATGCCCAATGGACAATCAACATAAAAAAGGCAAAAAGCCGGGCAATATGGAAACAAAAAATGCTGAAAACAAACAGTCTGAGGGAACAGTGAGACTTACATGCATATTCATTGTGGGCCAAATCCTGAAAATATCCGAGAGCCCCAGTCATGAATTATGAACGTAATTGAATGAATTCGATTTGAATGGAATGCCATGGATTTTATGGCACGAAAAGTGAAAATTATTATTACCAAGGGCTATTTCTGTCCTCTCCAGCGATCTATTTTCGGCATTTGAGCTGGCAAATCAAGCAAAACAACAATGAAATGTTAAGGTTTAACCACTTTCAATGAAATTATTTTATATTAAATATTCGTAGACATGATTGTCTCTGGTATTCAGGCATTTTATTGTTTATTTCTATTACAAATTCTCTACGTTTATTGAACTGCCATAAAAATAAAATGAAGAGCAGCCTCTTTTCTCAAGCTCAATGTTTTTCTCATCAGCATTAAGTATCCGCCCCCGAGGGCACTTCAAAGTTTTATTTATGAGCTAATAGCCTCGAATGCAACGATTGCCATCTGTTTGGCTGGAAATAAAGATGTATTCAAGTGTTTGTGCTGGCCAGTTGCCAACTGGCAGGCCTCTGCAAGAGGTGATTTGGCATCTGGAGCCTCATAGTTCGATTTGCAAACAAATGTGAGCCATCGAAATGCTGATTTAGTGAGCAATCAGTGACAGCTGCAGTGTGGAATGGCTTCTAAGTATCGAGGACACAGCCCTGCAATAATTTGAAACCATCTTTGCATGCAAATGAGGGTTCGCTGGTCAAAGATCGTTAAGGGTCAGAAAACATCCAATACATTGGTGAGCCCCAGCAACACTTAAGCTCAGTCATTTGCACTTAGCGAAAAGGGGGGACGATGGGAAGGTGACTCAATCAACTGAGTGCCCAAACAGCTCACAGTTCATTTGAGTCTGCTACGTTGGGGTGCTTTAGGAATTTTTTAGATACGCGCACAAATTTCTCTCCTTCGTCGAGGTGAGAGGCTTTCCCCCAGCTTGCAACTTCGTTTGATCTGGAACAGATTGAACAATCAATTACGTGCCGCCAGACGCCACGCCCACTCCGCCCCCGGGGGGCAGCCAGGGCGAAGGGCAAGGTGAGGCTGAGTGGCATGAAGAAAAGCGCGCATACGTGCCGTTGTCCAGGTCTCTGCAAGTACACTTGGCGCAAATTCAGGTTTTGAAGTTTGGAGAATAATTTAAAAAATTAGATTGTTCAATAGAAAATATTCTATGTGCTTTTATTCAATTTTAATTTTATCAACTATTTTATTAGACAAAACAAAATAATTTGGAATTCTTTTATTATTTTCCCTTCTTGAAAAAATGTTTTAAGGTTTTTTTTTTATATGAGGAGTATTTTTAATTTTGTTTTAACGGATTTTCATTTTTTTATTTCAAAGACTTACTGAATTAATTGAAAATCACAGAAATTAATATTAAATGCATTTGTTTATATAATTTTTTGTATACATTCAAAAATTTTAGAAAATTTGGTTTATTTTTCAGTGTTCTCCTGAGGTTAGTCCAGGTTCGCTGTCGCTGTTGCATGAAATTGACCCGCGATGCTGGGATTTATAAATGCAGAGTGCGGAGTATGGAGTGTGGAGTGCGAAGCCAAGTCGAACCCACAGCTATGAGAAATGCAAGAAATCAACCAAAAACGAACGTGCGATGCATACAAAAGCTGACTCCAAACGGATTGTTTTCCTTATGTGCGAGAGTTGACAAGGTCCCCCCCGACTTTTCCGCTATCCCCGGCTGCTTTCATCTTTCTCTTGACTGAAAAATGCAATCAACTTGAGGCGAAAAATGTACCGGGAAAAATGGTAAAAGGGCTATGGATGTATTTCAACCTGTAGTGTAGTTCCCAGCCTGCACTCATTCATCCAATGCGATTGTTAAGGGATGCGGAAAACAAAAACCACCTGGCGGCGGTCCTGCCGGCAATGCAGGATTCCATTGTGAAAGGATGATAAAAAGCGCAACAATAGTTCTCTGTTTTAAAGGAAAACACGTTAAAAGAATATGGTGATTCTATGAAAGATAAATGCAAAAATGTATTATTGTTCAGCCACAGAAGCAATAGGTTTCGTTTAACCTTCTGAAGCTTAAGGGCAGTTAACATATTCATATATAAAAAAGCTTGTAGCTAACCCAATAGTTGCTCTGTATTCTCCTTGTCAAAGCTCTTCTGAAAAGTAATTCCCCTAGGGTACCATTTATTATAACT
Source organism: Drosophila biarmipes (assembly GCF_025231255.1). Classification (NCBI taxonomy): domain Eukaryota; kingdom Metazoa; phylum Arthropoda; class Insecta; order Diptera; family Drosophilidae; genus Drosophila; species Drosophila biarmipes. The sequence continues at coordinate 16,720,456 of NC_066613.1, read as the reverse complement.
CGAGTTTGACTTAATTCATTACACGCCCAGCCAAACAATCATAAGAAAAATTGTAACAACTGTCAAAACAAATTGTTCTGTAACTTGTTTACTCTCGGGCGAATGCCATTGGGAGCGTTGAGACAACAATAATGTTTTATTATTGTTATTACACATATCCGTATGCCCATACAAGTGCCAGTTGTTCATGCAGATTTGACTACGTTCAAGAGCAGGGCGGTACGGGATCCTCGAGAGGCGACGTGTAAATATTTCATGTTATTTATCCCCGGACAGGAGTGCCCGCTGGTGGTATTAAATATGCAAGGGCAGCGCTTTATTCGGGCGAATGACCCCTGGCAGCAGCTCAACTGACAGGGAGCCCAGCTGAGTGGACAGCAAAATGCTCAAATGCTTGGACAGCTGCCTGCAGATGCATAGCCAGCAAAAATTATCAAAATTCATTCGAGTTTTTTGATTTCCATACCCTTTAAGGGGGTCTTAAAAAAATATAATATTTAAAAAGCTGTCAAAAATGTTGAAAATCATTCTCGTAATTTATAAGATTGCCAAACAAAAGTTACTGATGATTCGAAAATAATCTGTTTAATAGATATATTTCGGAATTTTAAATAATGTCGTTTAAAAACTATTTGAAGGTATGAAAAATAGGAAATAGTTTTTCAACTGTCATCTTAAAATGGTATTTGTTGATAGAATGAGTTTTTTTACTTTCGGTTTTCTCCAATGTGTGACCCAAAAAGGATTAGCAACGATTTTTCGGTATTTTCCAATTTACAAGCCACAAAAGACGAGCTCTGCCGAGAGCACACAGCCCTGTAGGTAAATAAAATTTAATGTTTTCAATTAGCTGTCAGACATTTTTGCTTGCCCCAATGCCCGTTGCCCACATCCCCACCCACGGCCACCCCCTAAACACCACCACCTCCCTTTAAACCACACAATCAGCAAGCCTTAAGCATCGACAAAGAGCCCTCAAAATGCTTTTCGGATGGTATGGGGGCATGCAGAGTTGACTGGCAAACAATTTGGTGGTGTCAAAGGTAAGGGAATCGGGCGTTGATTGCATGGGCTCCAGATTTTGGTCAGGACCTGGGTGTCTGTGAATAATTTCGGCATTATTGCCTGTGCTTAATTCAAATGAAATTAATTTCGCAAGGTAAACCCCATGCGGAGGAGGACCTGGACTGAACGGAACCTTGGGCCCATTGTTTTAGGGTGATTTAATGGTTCTGCAGATTGAGGGAGTGGGGCGGTGTGTGTGTGTGCAAATGAATTCATCCCCTGGGCTACATTTTATGGCATAATTCGAGGCGTCAGGAAGTTACGTCGTCCTGGCCGTCGTCCTGCCCAGAAAAGGTCAGTTCCCCTTTCGGGTGTGAATATTAATGTCTCATATTTTATTTCGCAACCCGCTTTTCGTGCCGTTTAGCTTTTAATATGATTGTCTGCTCTGTTATCCTATATATGTTGTTGATTTTTCGAACCCTCGTGGCGTATAATTATGGACAACTTGTGGACTTTGAGGCTTTAATCGTCTGTAGCAGGCATGTTTGGTTTACCAATTCAAGGATAACTTCATCGCAGGAAGACGCAGCCAGGATTCCCCTCACTGGCACTTGCAAATGCCTTGTAAAATATATGTGTTGAGCTCTAAACACGTTCTTAGCATTCAGACAGACTCGACCCCTGCCTCTCCTTGGCCTGTCGGATTGTCTGATTTCCCAGATATTTTGCTATTTTTTATGGCCACAGGAATCCGGCCCTCTGCGTTTCCCCCAGGGGAAAACGGGTACTGGGTCTGCCCACTTGCTCCTGCCATTGAGTAGATTAAAGTGTAAATATTTAATGCACGCGATTTGCTCAGCCTGAGTAATTATTATGGTGTTGGAGGAGGAAAGGCCGGAATCCTTTATTTTGGAATTTAAACTCTTTAACAAGGCTTTAAGCTGCTGCTTGGTAAGCAGAACATGGCTTATTAGTCCACGAAACAAAGGAAAAGTTGCTCAGTACTGGTGAAAAACAATGCCACAGCAGGAACTTACTATTCGTCGAAAATTATACATAAAAGATGTTCTGCTTTTGGTTGCTTCCTATGGTTTTTGTTCAGCTCGATGAAGCTTTAATTGGAGCATCTTCTGAAAACATCCTTTGGTTTTTTGCCCAGATCAGAGCATGTACGGTTGCTTGCTTTTAGGAAAGTTGGTTGTACCTCACTTGATAATTGATTGGACATAAGCAAGTTCAAAATAATCTGTATTATGTAAGTTCATTTAAAAAAAGTAGAGTTGAATATGTACCACTCTATACCACAATATAATTTAATAGTATCTGAATATACTAATAAATAAGAAAAAGGGAATTAAATGAGGGCCTCGAGACTTTTTCACTTGCTGCCTCAACCAATTAACTTGGAACGTGTATTTAACGACATCGAAATGAACTACCGAGAACAGAACATCATGGAAAAGATAACGACAGTGTCATTATCATTCCGCACACACACTCACACACTAATACACCCACACAAATTGAAGGATATGCCGCACACAGGCTCACAAAATCCCACACACGTGACCGTGTCGAATGGTGGCGCCAAGATTGACATAATGACAATGAAACGCCCAAATGATTGGCTTTGCCTAAAAACACACACACATGCTGAAAGAATTATAGAAAGAGAGGGCTGATGGGGCTAGAAAGAGAGGGCTGATGGCGGTAGAAAGAGAAGGAGTATTCAGTGCACGGAGCCGGTAATTATGGCAGGCAGTTGGATAATTCGAAACAGAAGGCCAACGTTGGCGTCAACATTGCCATGAAGTGGCTTTAAATACCCGCAGCTGAAAACATGTGCGCCAGAACCGAAGCAGACACTGCAATGAAACTAGTTATGGATTTAAATAAAATGGGAGGAAAACAAAAAAATGAATCCCCCAAATTATTAAAATGGAATGAAATAGCTAAAAAAAAATCATACCAATTTCAAGTGTGCAGCTGGCACCAAATATAATTAACGTTACAAAAATATTTCTTTAAAGAAATAGTATTGGTATTTTGAAATCTGACCATCGTAAAATAATTACAGTCTAAAACCGCGTCAACTTCAGCCCCAAAGTAGGCAATGTTTTTGTCAAGGTTCGGCTTCCTTAAAATTCTTCATATCATAATGTTCAAATCCTGTTTAATGTACACGAAATATACTTTTTCAGTTGACTACATTTCTAAATGCCCAAAAAGCTTTATTTTTGAACCAGTATTTTTTCCAAGTGCCAACACATCCCCAGACTTTCATTAAAGTTAATAATAATCGTAATAATCTCCCGCTGGGTCCTGGTTTTGGTCCTGTTTCTGTTCGTGTCTCCAGCAAACACACATGTGCGGCAACGAACTTGGGCTTAAGTTCTCAAACACTTAATGAGGCATTCAAAACAATTATGTGCTGGTGTATCTGCAACCTCCTCCCCTTGGACGTGTGTGGCCCTCGCTTTTGACATTATGAATATTTAAGGCTTTGGCCAGCCGTGGACCAGGAAATAGAAAAGGGATTTCGTTGGGCTTTATTTTGCCAGAGAAAATCACTTTAATAAATTTATGCATACCCCGAAGGGCTCGCAAGAAATATGAAAAGGTAAATGGGATTTTCCTCTGCCCGGTTCACAAAAACATACAATTTAATTAAAGTTTTGCCCCAAAAGGCACAACTAATACACACACATCTGAATTCCAGGGTTCGTCCTTGTCTGCAGCTGTTGTCCCGCTCGCATCGGTCTTGGTCCTGGCACACACGAGGCAAGGCGAGGCGAGTCCTGCTGATTGAGTGGCAGCCAGGAAAGCCACAAGTGTGCCTGGCACATCGTCTTGAATGTTAATATTTGCACTTTCAATTTGCACGCAGACAGTGACACAAAGGACCTGCGTCCTTGAGTCCTTTTGTTGCAGCAAAAAAAGACCATTCGGTGGTGCAATTATTTGAGCATTTCTTGCACTTCCTGCCATTTCAAATGAATTGCATTTAAAATTCTCATGCATTTTATTCGGCCAATATTTTTCAAGCTTATTTTTCTGTGTTCTACGACATTTGCTCGATAACAAAGAGCTCCAAATTTGCTAGCTCCATTGTGTTGGCACCACACATATCCTCTTTCTTTTTCGGGCTGGCCGACAATGGGTTAAAACTGAAATTAAATTAAAACGCCCACCAGAGCCGTCTTTTGTCTAGTTTTTTCTTTGAATTTAATGTGGCTTTTAGATTTCATATGATGTACGAACAATGTCTGTCAAACGGAAGTTATAACAAATTTTAATGGTTAAATGGAAAGAAAGAAAGTTTAATGTTCTTGTTAAATAAATTTTAAGAGCCTTTATTGTCAAATGAAAACTTTCTGAAAACTTAAAACTGTGAAACAAAAAGTAAAGTATAAAACTTAATGTGTTTGCTAGGCATTTACAAAATTGTTTTTAAATACGACAGAGGAAAATATATTTTAATTTGGCTCTCAGTTAAATATTCAAAAGCCCAAGGAAAGAGTCCTTAAAGTTTACACACGGATTTAGATGGGGATTTTGTGGGCTTACAGGAAAAAAACAAGACAAACCCTTTTTACAGTCCCTCTGCCCCGATATCTGGTTTTGTGTCGATGTTCTTTGCAGGGGATTTATACACCCATTTGAGGCTTTGGCAGTCATTTAAAGTATCCTCCTCTTTCCCTCCCTTTTTGCCCGAAAGCATTTGTGTTTAGGTTTTAGGGGTTATCCTTGCAGCCTTGTTGTTGTTCGGTCATGTTGGCAAACCAAACAAATCGCTTGAGTTGGTCAGGCCAAGTGTCAAAGTTTTAACGCACCCTAAACCCACAGACTGTAATGGAAATGGGGATACATATTAATAATGAAAAATGCTTTTGGTCTGGTTTTGCGGGGGAGGAGGCCTGCAAATGACTCTTATTTGCATTGAACTTCTACGAGTACCAGTGGCGTCAGCAATTCATTTCACCTGGCACACATCTTAATTGGAGTGGAATTGAAAGCCCAGTCGCAAAGCCATAGAGACAATGCAAAAAGAGGATTACACACAGATTGCCAGCTGGTACTGACATTTCTAGGTTGTAAGTAGTCAGAGACCATTAAAGTTCGAGATGGGGGATGGTGGAGGCGGCAGTACACGAGTCCATTGTCTTGTCTGCAGACAGTCTATCTTTCAGCCCATCTATTCCCCATCTATCTGCCCATCTATTTGGCTAACTATCCAATCGATGCTGCAGCCTTCGACTGCAATTGCAGTGGCTCTGCCCGACCTATGGGTCAACCCCTTTCCCTGAACCTCCCCGGAACCCCCGATGATTTAATTTATGACCCGACTGCGCTCTGGTCGCAGGGCCATTTCAGATAAATGCGTCTGTACTTTCGACAATATGGACATTGGCCCTAGATCCACCGTCCCCTAACCAGACACTTGAAGAAATATAGGTATTGAAAAGGGATTGTATTCAGGATTAAGCAGATAACTATACAAGATAGATATTTTACATTTCTGAAATGCTTAACTTTAGAGGTCACATATAAAATCTACCCTCAATGGTATTTGAGGTGGATGTTTAAAGGTATTTATTATAACATTTTGGAACTCTAAAACCTTGTTCCATTTAACTATATTAATGAAAAGTCTGTTATAATATTCCATTAAGCGTGACGATACTTTAAATACTAAAAAGTATTTCAGTTCTTAAATTCTTTTCTGGTGGCAGTGGTAGCTTAGGGGTATTAAAGTTTACTTTCCAATATTTCCGAGTGCATCTTCCCCCCAATTTTCACACCACCCCCTTCCGGTCTCATGTGTTGCACTCGGGCAAAAGTTTGCGGTTAAATTTACACATGCTGACCGCACTTGCTGACCACAAGGTAAAATTCGCTCGTCGCAGTCCCGATGACGAAGTAGATAGGTATAATTTATGGTGATGCCCCTTCAGATTCCACACTCTGTATCCCTGTGTGTGTGCGAAAATTAGACATGCAGACAAATTTATTGGTCTCAACAAATCTTCATTCATTTTATTTGAATTCTTCTGGCTTCAGCCAGTTGAGCTCTATTAAATTATGCTTTACCATGTGCAGAAAACTTCGGTTGACATTCAGAATGAAGTGTGATGAAATTCCAGGTGAGTAATAGGCCAAAGATTAAAGCCTTTGGGGTTTACGATGAAATAAAGATTTGGCTTTAAGTTAATGGAGTGTAAATCGTGGTGACCATTTTTTAGTAATTTATAGCACTTTCTTTAACTTTAAAATGATAGGGAATGAAACATTTCAATTTAGGAAGATTTGTATGCAATGTAATAATTTTTAAAATATTTAACCTCTTCAACTTTCCCATCCTGATGGCTGATGCTAGCTGCTTTGACATTTTAATTTAAATGCCAAGCAAATTTATTATTATTTCAATTGCACAAATGTTGCTGTAGCTCCCTGCCACATTTCCCCACGCGGCACTTAAAGACTGATAGTTTTCCCGGACAGCTTTTTCTCGTTGTGCGGGTGTGTGCCAGCTGCTGCAGCGGCAGCTATGAAAATAATTTTAATAGCATTTAATTTACGCAAATGCCATTAAAAGCTTTTCACTTTTCACTCTACCCAAATCAGATTATTTTGTGCGTTGTTTCGCATTTTGTCGAGTTCTAGTGCCGCGGGGTTTTTTACTCTGTTTTGTCAGCTGACAAATTAATTCTGCGATTTCCTCCGCAAATCTTGATGACTCGCAGGTATAAGATGCAATTAGTTGCACTATCCCGCGAAGAATGAGTTGATTATTTATGCCTTTAGAATTGTAAAAGGACAAGACATGAATAATGATCGGGAGCAGAATGTTTAACGTTTATGAACTGCTGGTCAGAAGTCAACCGCTGACAAGTTGAGGTCGGGGAAAAAGTAAACAGAGGATTCCATTTCCTCTGAAATTGCAAACAGAAATGAACAACAAATGTGCGGTGGCTTTCTGGAGTGGATAGCACGATGAAAAGGAGCAGATTGTTTGCCAAGACTGGCCCACAATGACTCCTTGGCGGAGCGAGAGTTCAACTGGGGGTGCAACTTTGGCCGGCAAATATTGGCAGGATTAAGATTGATGCACGAGATACGGGACCCATATGTTCACTTGGCCAATGCAAATCGCAAAATCCTCATTATTTTATTCATAGCCAGGCTCAAGTCGCCTAATAGATAGCTGATTCGCAGCAGAATCTGAATATATTTGCCAGCGCGCAAATTAAAAACAAACAAGTAAGCAAACCAAATCCAATATTGAATGCATTCTGAAGCCAAACAAACGCTGTCCAGATTTTGTTGCTTTTTATGAATGGAGTTTATTTTGGATCAAAGGGCGTAATTGAAAAGTGTTTGAACAGGGCAAATCGTTTGATGCATATTCGCATCCTGTGCATAAAGATAAAGTGAAATGAGGAGTCGGTAATAGAGGATATAGAAGTATTTGAGATTTAAAGGAATAAACCAAAGTAATCGAGGAATTCAAACAATATTTAGTGTCCGTTGTAATTGATGTTGGTTTTTAAAAGCAACAAAATTATTTTTGTGGGGCTAGACAAAAACATAGAGTTCTAAAATTATCTTAAAAAAAAAACCACCTAAAAGTATGCAACAATATAGTTTGAACCCAGAATTACAATGAAATTACCCAGAAAAACGCTTCCTTGCATAATTTAAGATACCTAAACTGACTTTATTTTTTAGTTGTATTTGTGATGATATGCAACGACTCAAATAAAATATTGATTATAACAAATTTCATTAAACTAAATTGAACTCCTGCAATCCAATTATTAAGGACTAAGATGCCACACAACACTTGACTGAAAACTTTTTAGATCAATTACAAAGTATGTAATCCACTTGACCAAAAATCAAAAGGACTTGCCCAACAAAGTCATGAAAAATGTAGCAATTATCCGGCTGCGTCCACCAATATTCACTCTTCTGATCCTGTCTGGCTACCCAATTGTAACGAAAATCATGGAAAAAAATCACAGGGGAATGGTAAAGTGGGAGTCGAATAAAAACAGGCGGCGGATAAAAAAAGAAAATAATATTTACTTTTGCCATGACAATGTCGTTTCACCGTCTCCAGCGAGGCAAACTTTTCGATGGTGTGTGCGGGTCTCTATTCCAGATTATCTGAGTCGCAGCCACAGGCGGATATAGATACCGATATGGGGAACTGGGGAGCTGGAGACCTGGAGTGCTGGGGAGCGGGAGAGCTGGTAGAAGAGGATGGGAACCGGGGGCATAGGGACTCCCTGTCTGGCAACAGCCTGGTATTATTGGCTTCTGATTGGGGATTATGTTTTTAATTGACAAACTTGAATAGCTAACGACGTTGTCAGCAACATGGAAGAACAATCACCATGAAAAAGTGCCGACAAGCGAATGCATAACAACCAGGGCCCAAGGAGTAAGTGAGTGAGAGGTACAGAGCCCTGGGATCGGAAATTTGATATGCAAGCGCAGAAGGATGAAATTACAAATGGAAGGGAGCTGGAAGTTTCAGCAAACTTGCCAGTAGCGAAATGCTTTGAGGCACTTAATGCACTTGATTGCGACGGGGAGATGCAAATTATCATCTACAGGGACGACAAAGAAGACTCAAGCTGCTTAAAATATTTAATTCTTCATAAATTTAAGTTAAAGATAATAAAATATGTGCTATAAGTACAAGATTTTAAAAGAATTATTTATATTAAAAAGCAATTTAAGGCAAAAGTGTCTAAAAGTAGGCAATAATATATTTATTTTTCAAAAGCCGATGCTACTGTTTTATTGCATACTTCTCGACACTTTCGCAAAATATATATAAAATATTTTCTAAAACCCATTTTCTTAATACTGTTTTTTCTGTATTTATTTAGGTTCTTAAAGCTTTGTAAAGTAAAGGATTAATTTAAAGTTTTTGTATAAAAATGTGTTGCACTGAGTAATTTTCAGAAATCAATCCCCATAACTATATTCGCTGCAATGACATTTAATTTCATCAGTTTAATCCCACACAAAATCAACGCAATTTTCACTATGCAAATCATGGTGGATTCACATGCCAAAATAGGTTGATTTAGGTCCTTTCTGAAATTGGTTAGAGGCTCTCGAATAGTTGATTGAGCGAGCGAAGTGGCTGCACACACGCGCACCGAGCATCTGTAAACTGTTGACAATATTTACCCCAAACAATTACGTAATTAACAAAAGGTGTTGGCCAAGTTCTGTACAGCACTTAACACACTCTAATCGGATTATGGCCATAAAACACACATACATACTAGTTGAAACTCGCACACAAGTTCTCAGCACACTCACAGGCAGGCAACTAAACCAACAAAACAAATTGGATAAACATTACGACAATTTGAACAATAATTCTGATTACAGAATTTACTCCGCCTTGTCCTCTGTGGATCCTTTGCCCCTCTTCATCGACAAATATCCCTGGAAATTTGTGCAGCCGCAGATGCAATTAAATGCAAATCGATTTTGTTTGTGTTTGGGGGAGTTGGAAAGCCACGCCCACGCAAAATCCTTCAATTTGTGAGGGTGTCATTGTGCCATAAAATGCAGGCTAACTAATAACACAGTCTTTTTCTGTCTGAACGGGAAAATTGGAATGTAATTCGGATATTGGCTATCTTAGAGCTTTTTACCTGCATATATTTGTAATTTTAATAAACGTAAAATTATAACCAAGTGTTTTGAATGGCTACATATTTTCTGAAATGTTATTTAAAAGGAAAAATAACAAGGGTAAAAGAGTAAATATTTTATCTATTTACAAATAATATATAATATATTTATTAGATTTATTTTAATTTCTGTAATAATTCACTTGGAATTTTTCATATTAAATTGAATGAAAATAAGGATAACATTTTGATATTTTGTGGTAACTTGGCCTTAATTGTTTGTGAGTGTACCTTTAATCTGAAGGGAAAGTGAATACTCATCGCTTTGATTCGGCAAATTAATTGAAAATAATTGTTTCAGACTATGAACCAGCTTATAAATTGAATCAATTAATTTTGTGTAATAGAGAAATTGGACAGATTACAAAGTTGGAACTTTCTTTACCGCCCTTTGATTTAGGCCTTTGCCGCAGTCTTTCAAAATTGCATAAAACTACTGACACGTAAAACAATACAATTTCATACTATCCTGCACACCCACAGGTGTTTGCCGAACTCTTTCAGAAGGACACGTGCAAAGTTTCAAATTGCAGCATCAGCGAATTTAGCCAAGGAGGATTAGATGTATAGAGAGCAAAGCATAGATATAGATTTTAAGGATGTTATTTAGTCATACTTTTTGGGAAATAGCTTTCGGTCGGCTAGGGATTAACGTTATTTGCGTGCAAAACATGGGCTCAAATCCAGCAAAAATAAGATTTAACCCTGGAGGACTGAGTCAACATCAAAACTGCCATTCAAAGCCAGGTCAAAAGCGGCGGGGGGTTGGGGATTTTCAGGTTGGCAGCAACAGCGAACACAACGAGGAACGTGTTTCAATTTTTATGACATTTCAGTGCAGTTTATGTCAGCGAAACGGGTTGGAACTGTCCACCATCCACCCAAAAATGCTCGTTACACAATTTGCCAATTCAAATTTGCCCAAGGCGATCCCAAGACCCCGGCACAAAAAATGTACATATTTCTGGACACTTTGCAACAATTCAATTGAATTGTAAAATGGTAACAAAAAATCTTAAAAAAAAACAAATGGAGCGTGAGGAACCGAAAATGTTTTGTGGTGATGCAGGGGATAGAAATCAGAGTGTAAGCAGATGCGGCACATTGCTTATACGCCATGTGGTGCAATGGAAATTCTTTCTCCGCAGCTAGAACAAAAAAAAAAAGATAACCACTGATAAGCAACATTGTGGTATTTGCATATGAAACACATTAGACAGAAAAGCTCCAAAAAACTGGCCATTAGCCGGAACCGACTCTAATCCACCTGCATTGGCTGAAAAATTTCCAGGTGCTTATTTCAAAATGTTTGGCACGCAGCTTCTTGATGCTCGTTTTATACATTTTTATGTGCTTGCACAGGTCGAAGGCATTATTTATGGCCAAAACGTTTTGATGCCCTGTAAACATTTATGCTTTGAAGGTGAAAAAAGTTAAAGTTTTACACGCCGAGAAGAAATAATGAGTGAGTAGCCATGAAAAAAAAATTATTTTCTAAAATACATAAATTCGATTACTCATTGGTAAATGTCTTGAATTACTCATTAAAAATATCATTATTTTCTAAATTTATTATATATTTATCTATATATGAGGGCAAAAGTTAAGACTTGTTTTTGGCGGAAACCGACATTTTTCTTTGACCTTTTTATGTGTAGCTTGGTCTGAAGTGGCCCTAAACCTACAAGACGAACTGTTTTGGAGAGCTAACAAGCAGGATTATTGATCGCAATCAATTTCTGTGTGATTCTGGAAAGTTAAAATCTGTGCCCATTTTTTTCTTTTTTTAGAAGGCTCACCATCATCTATTTTTTCAAAAATTGGTCAAAAAATTAAAGTTTTTAGGTGTGAATGCCAATTGGAAATTGTATTACGAGCTCAAAAAGGTATTACATTCTAATTTCTGACCATTATATCGCCCAAAAAACGGATTATTTTTTAGTCAAAAATAAAGATCTTGGTTTTTTGACGAAAAATCGGGTTTTTCCTTTGTCGTTTTTTGTATAAGTTGGTCAAAAATGGTCCAAAACCAACAAGACGCACTGTTTTGGACAGCTAATAAGCTAGATAATTGATCGCAATCATTTATTGTCGGATTCTGGAAAGTTAAAATTTTTTCCAAATTTTCACTTTTTTTCAAGGGTCAGCATCATCTATTTTTGCGAAAATTGGTGAAAAATTAAAGTTTTTAGGTGTGAATGTCAATCGATTGGAAATTGTATTACGAGTTCAAGAAGATATTACATTCCAATTTCGAACCATTACCTTTTTTGTTTCGCCCAAAAAACGGATTATTTTTTAGTGAAAAATAAAGATCTTGGTTTTTTGACGAAAAACCTGGTTTTTCCTTTGTCCTTTTTTAAGTAACTTGGTCAGAAATGACCCAAAATCTATAAGGGTCACCTTTTTGGACACCTAACAAGCTGGATTATTGATCGCAATTATTTTCTGCCGGATTTTGGAAAGTTCAAATTTTTTCCAAATTTTCACTTTTTTTCAAGGGTCAGCATCATCTATTTTTGCGAAAATTGGTGAAAAATTAAAGTTTTTAGGTGTGAATGTCAATCGATTGGAAATTGTATTACGAGTTCAAGAAGATATTACATTCCAATTTCGAACCATTACCTTTTTTGTTTCGCCCAAAAAACGGATTATTTTGTAGTGAAAAATGTAGATCTTAATTTTTGTGAAAAAACGGTTTCTTTCTTTGTACTTTTTTGTGTAACTTTGTCAGAAATGACCCAAAATCTATAAGGGTCACCTTTTTGGATACCTAACAAGCAGGATTATTGATTGCAATTATTTTCCGCCGAATTTTCAAATTTTCAAATTTTTTCCAAATATTCACTTTTTTAGAAGTTTCAGCATCATCTATTTTTGCGAAAATTGGTCGAAAATTAAAGTTTTTAGGTGTGAATGCCAATCGATTGGAAATTGTACTATGAGTTCAACAAGGTATTACATTCTACTTTTGGACCATTACTTGTTTAGTTTTGGTCAAAATACTGATAGTTTTTGAGTCAACAATTAAGATCTTGGTTTTTGGCGAAAAAACGTTTTTTTTATTACGAGTTCAACAGGGTATTACGTTCTAATTTTGGACTATTACTTTTATTTTTTATTATGTTATTCACCTTTATTTTCTTATGTATAGCGCACTTTCATGGTATATTTATAAAAGCAGAATTAAAGTTCCCGCGAACTCATTATACAGGACTTTGACAGCTTTTCGATGCTCCTTGTGATTCTCGATGTTTATGAGGGTTTTTAAAAATACTTTTGAATGGAAGTATGAATCTTTTATGACCGCGCCAATGCTGGGAGCTCAGCGCCGTGCGCTATATAAATATATAAATATTTTTAGACGGATGCCGACTGTTAACCTTTTCTACACATTGCGTGTGCGTTTCAGAGTAGCCGGGAAGGGAAGGCAGGGAAGGTAACATCATCAACAGCAACTTAAGTAGCGCAATAAATCTTGAGCTTAGCATTTGTTGAAGCTTCTGCCAGTTGGCAAACGTGACTTGAGTGCGACACAAATGTGGGTGCTTTGGAGTTCTGTCTGTTTGCCTGTTTGCCAGCTCGCATGAGGGGATACCGGCCCCCATGGGGTATGCAGTAATATTTTACAAATGCTTTCATTGAAATGCAAAGGCTTCTTTCTGGTCCTGGTTACGTGGCCGCCTGTCTCTGGCACCTGGATTTTCCAGAGTCTCCAAGCGAGTGTGATAAATTAATGCATTAGATGGAAGTGCCGCTTTTTGGTGGCTACTCAACTGTGGTAATAATACATATCCACCTTAAACTCCTGTCTATTTCGGGGCTTCCCCTTTATTCATCAAAAGCCATCTTCGGCGACTTGGACCCTGGCATTTGCAATTAAATTTAATTAAAAGGTCGGAAGCCGCCTGCCCTGTCTTATCTACTCAAGTCCATCATTCAGACAGTCCACTTAACAATTCAGTTATTCAAATTCAGAGTAGAAGAGGTGGGAAAAATGGAGACTGGGAATGCCGGGAAAAAAATATTATCAAGACCTGGCGACGCCGACGACTGGCCGCGGATTATTTTAATTTTATTCATTGTGCACACAAAGATAAAAGGTGAAAAGTCTAAATGAATTTTAAAAGCTCATTAGGCGTACGACCCATGGTCCGCCCTTTCCAACCCATTTCTTTGGTCATATATTATTTGAGCAGAAAAGAGTTCACTTTGAGGGCCATACATTTGGTATTTGTGTTATATATTCCAAACATTTATGAGAGGGTCAGGGAAAGGTAGGCAGCGTATAAGTAATTTAAAGGTATTTAATTTCTAAGTACCTGTTAAATTATATTTGAATAAAACGGTGTAATTATGGAAAAACATGTAAATGAAATTAAAAAAGTCTGGGTAATACAAAATATAATGGTAGAATACAAATAATAATAGGTAGCTTTACAAATGAAACACAAGACAGTTGTCTTATTTACTACACTTATTTTAACCTCCTCCTATATTAATAATATTGTGTTAATTTGTAACCACAGCTTCATTTTATTACCCCAATCAGGGCTACTCCCATTCCATTACAACTAGATCTAGGCCCCAAACTAATTGATAAACTCAAGGCAAAACCGGGCAGACAAACTCAGATGCTCCAGCGAAACTAGGACCATGAGTTATGGGCTAGTTAAATAAATTTATGCTCTGTGATTTTCGCATAAAATTGATTTATCACATTAACCACAGAATGAATTGGGGAATGGTAATGGGAATGGGGGCGTGAGGGAGTGGGGGATGAACGAGGAGCTGGACTTCATTTCATGCTTGTTGGCTTTGTGGCTCATCAATTGCCACAGAAATGTGTGGGGGAATCCAGAGAGGCGCACGTTGGCCATACGAAATGGCATTAGATGACCCGAAAGGGGAAAGGCCATAAATCCCCCGGGATGGTAGGGTCACCAGCAAAAAAAATGTACAACATTCCATGTGTATGTTTTTAGTGAGTGTGTGCTAAGCCACCGCAAAGAAGGGTTAATGGTGCGGTTCCCTACATTCCATTGCCCGTTTTTTGTTTGCTCTGCTACAGAATTTATTGCACTTCTAATGAAATCTTTCGGACAGACTGGAAGCAAGCCGTAAGCGCATTTATTTCAATTCATATTTCTACCGGAATCCTTAGGACCTGGGCCTCTCGGGATAATCAACATAATGAGTGAGCGCATTCAGGCGAGTTCCCTCAATGGACCAAGCCTTTTGCCGGGCTAAACTAACCCAGCAACCAGAGGCGAAGACGAGTTGTGTCAGAAACAAATGCTTTTCATTTCAAATGCAGCTGTTGCTTGGTTACCAGCATCTTGCCCCTTGAGGAGCGAAATTCTTATAAAACAGAAGGCACACCTACGTTCAACATGTTAGTGGTGATGATGGTTTAAAAGCAGACAAGAAAATTTTATAAATGTAAACACAATGTAAATATTAAATGATTTATATGAATTAATTTATTTGTTTATATGTGTCATAATCCATATTTATATATTTATTTTAAAGAAGCCCCTTCTTCTACCAAAATTATATTTATAAAACAATATTTCAAGTATATTTCCCTCTAACAAAGTTGATAGATGATTGATTTTTTATAGTCCTAATAGAATTTTCTATAAAAAATAAAATAGGATGTCCTGCTATATCCTTGAACACAGCAAGTCCTTGTTCCCTACTCCTTGAAGGATAACAGATGTTTTCCGTATCTTATTTATTTGCGCTCAATGTTGTAGTAGATATAATGTGCATAGATTCATCTTCGGGGAGCGACGGAGGTGAGGCATGTCCTGTGGTTAGGCATTAGATAAGTTCACTGTGCACTAAAGGTCCTTTATGCCGGCTTTTAATTGGAATTGACATGAATCCGAATTGGGTTTTTGTATTCGGGGCTCTTTGCTACCCCTTATTCCGCCCTTTTTCTCCTGAATTTTGTATCTGGGTAATGGACAGCAGAAGGTTCCAATACTTTTTTGCATATCTGCTGAAAGGTTTTTCTCCTCTCTCTTTTTGAATTGTGCAGGATTTAACGCAGGAAGAAAAATGAGCTTCGAATGCGTACGCATACGCATTGGGGCATTAGTAGGATTTGTCCCTCGCACATCCTGGCACACACATGGACCATAAAATAGCATCCATTGTGTGTGGCAGGAGTCTCAGGAGCAGCAGCTTGCCTCAAGGCGTTTATCGTTTGTAAGATTCTAGATTTGCATGTATTTCCTTGTCATAAAAAGAAGCAAAAGAAGAAATGTGTTTGAGTATGAAAAAATACAGTGAAATGTGTTTACATGTTTGGGTGGAGAGGCAGGCAAAAAAAAAGTGGAACTGCTAGATTACGCATACGCAATGTGTGCCAGCCACTTTGTTATACAATGATCAGGGATATTTGTATCTCGTTCTTGAGTTTCCAGAGAATTTAAACTGGCTTAAAGACATGGGAAAAGTGAAATGTGCGTGCTGTGATCAATTAAACTTGGGTAGGATAAAACTTGTTGACAATTTTGGGGGGCAATGACTTTGCGGCGGGGAAATGCATTAGCGAAACACAATTATGGTTTTTAATGCCATCTATCAACGAATGTGTGTGGTTAGTTAAGTTATGATTATGTCTGCCAAACATGCGAAGCAATGCTCGGCGAACGTTTTTCTAAATATGGTTATTATGTTGAAGATTTGCGATAAAAGTTGGTACACAGCAAGGAAATAGATATGAGGGAGAAGTTTTCAAAACAAATGCATCTCTTAAATATTATTTATGCAAACGAATTTCCTTTAGTTCCGCACTTCCTTGTATCAACTTCTATTCCCCTTTTTCTACTTGATATTAATCCTAAGAGGTTTTATTTTCCTAGGAATTCACCTTTTTTTTGTTTCGCCGCGGAAATGTTACTTAATTGACTCGTCCTGTTTCTGCCACCAACAGAACTTGACTTTATTGTAGCTTCTATTTTTCATGGCCTTTTTAGTTGACTGCCAGTGGCATTTGCATGCTTATCTCATTAGCTACCAAACAAGTTCATTTGCCAAGCCCTGAGCACGTATTTTCTGGTTCTCGGCTCTGAGTTCTTGGTTCTCCAGTCTCCCTTTGACATTGGCAAAGTAACTCCTGCCTTCGCCATTTGCATGCAAATGTTGTTATCCCGGCGATGTCCCTTTTTAACTCTTGACTGCCCACGGAGGCGTGGTCGGGACCACTTTAGTTTTGCTGCTGCACTTGACACCATTCCATTCTCCCAGGCCAGAGGTCCATGAGAATAGATTTCAATTTGAAACAATTATAGCTTTAGTTTCGCCAGCTGCTCCTTTAATAAATACTGGGGTAAAAATGGATGAAAACTTTCACCTGGTTGCGCCAATTTCAAAGGGGCAACCTCGGGGTTGTGGACTGGAAATGATGTAAATTTAAGTGTGTTTTTTCTACTGAATATTTCTATGTTTTCTGCACGTCCTCCTTTTTCCACGAGTAGCTTGTGCATGGCTCTGGAAAACACGATGAGCTTTACAGCCTTCAGGCAAATGGTGCTTCGGATGGGTTAAGCCAGCAGCCCAGCATCTTTTTTCACCATTTCTGCCTTTTGGTAATTGTTTTTAACATTTTTAACCTTTTCTTTCTTTATTATTATGCTGCATTGGCTTGCTTTTGGCAAAAACGAGATAGTTTGAATTGAAATTTTTAACAGCCCTGGGGCTTCCAGTAAACTAAACGTAGAATAAATCATGTGAAAATTATGAACAAGCTAAACGTGACTTAAAATGCCACTGCAAAATGCTTACATAACTTGTTAATTTTAAGAAAATGGGAGCATAATATATTTTTAAAAAGGATTATTTTTCCTATACTTTTTCTAGTAGCTTAATTGCTTGGCAATTTCTCATAGATATAATTAAACTTCAACTCCTTTATCTAGCCCCAAGGGAAATTAAAAAATGGAATAGGTACACAGAAGGAAATGTATTGAAAACATATCAATTCAAAATATTGAATGTAAACTATATATTTTTATAATTATAATTTCTCTTGATTGAACTTTGAATTTTGTTTTTCTCAGTTGAAGTGCTGATATGGCAAAAAGCCATAGGATATTCTTTTGTAGTGCACTTTAAGCACCAACTTAGGAAAAAAGGTAGTTTCCTTTTTGTTTTTTCATAGAAGATGCCTCAGGATTAATTGGTTTTGCAACCTTTTGATCGGATTTGCCTTTCTCTCTTCCGTTCAACTTTGTTTGACAGTTTAAAACTAGCCTGCCATTTTTAAATACACTTTCGACTCTTTAAGAGGTACCATCCTCTCAAGTTGCGTAGACAGGCTGGCAGCTTGAATTTTTCCGGCACTTGGCACTCTGAAGTGGCAGCCACCTGAAGAGCATTTTGTCAGCATTGCTGACACATGAGTGTCGGACAAAGTAAACTAATGATGACAGCCCGGCAGGACCCCGGATGCTCGGAATACACGTCTGCATAAGTGGGTCGCTTTCGGGTGACTTATGGCCAAGATCGCTTGACATAATCTCCGGGGTCGGTTTACACATGTGACCAGCTCAATCATAAAATCAAACGACTTAAAAGACTGCAACCAACTATTTTTTAAGAACTCAGTAGTAAACTGTATATTGTTTTAAATATTTAAAAATGGTCTTTATACTACATATGACTACATATTTTTAAAATATTTTTTCATTAGTTTTTATCTGCAGCTTAGCTTTTATTTGAATTTTCCCCTATTTTTCAATATTTGTTTTTCATCTACAATTAAAAATAACCAGTGTTCTCCATAAAAAACTCAATTTTGAGTGGTACAATCAGCACTTCTCATTATCATTTATGCACATTGTTTTGAACTTTTGACTCCTCCACCTCTATTTCCCCAAATGCCAGCCGAAAACCATTTCAAAATTGTCACTCATAAAAGTTTTATGTTGACAATTACGTATACGCAGCGTGGACGCTGATTGTCATTCATTTTGGATTGTCATTTTATAACTCTATATGATGGTCCAGCCCCAACCTCCCACTCAACCTGTCGTACTCCAAATATTGTTGCAGTGTCCATTTGTGAGTGCCATCGAGAAAAGTTTGTTGTGGCCGTCGTGGCAGCTCATAACAACTGACAACTGCCCCCTGCCCCTGGGTTTCCATCCCTGTGGACGGCACACCCCCATACGCCCCTAAGTTTTGTGCTTGAACTTATTTGCCGGCTTTTACCTGCAATTAGACGCAATTAAAATCGCAAAATGTAATTTGTTTTAATTGCTGTTGGAAACAACTTTTTGGCCAAAGCCTCAAAATTGTTGGAAATTGGCGGCGTGGAAGGGGTGCTGATTTCTACATGTTTAGATAAAGTTTCGGTTGTGAATTTGATGAAATTATAAAGTTTTCCCGGCCCAAGGCCAGCGAAACACAGTGTAGCTACACCTAATATCTGCCCAAGAAATCAGCAGTGAAAGATTCCAACTTAGGGCTAATTGAATCAGTTAAGGGATGAGTGGTCTACTGAGGGCAGAAGGGTCTTAGCACTCATAAAACTGAATGCTGCCCCCCAGGCCTTGAGGGCGTGTGAAAAAGTGGCTTGGCGGGCATTAGCTTTTATACCCACTTGTGGGGTAATTAAAGCCAAAAAGCTGGGTTGAGCTCTTCTGTCAATCTCTGGGGAGAACATTTGATCAGAAGTTAACATTGTATGGCAAACAGTTTCACTCAATTGCTGGTGAAAAGTGATTTCCCACCCCTGCCAGCACATCCGTTTCGCGTTTCTTAGGAGTTTTCACCTCATGTGAGGTTGTCAACAAAGTCGGGGAAGGAAGTCGGGGTTTCGGGGCATAGGAAATTTATGTGTTAGGCCTTGTAATGCGATGCCAGAACAGGCAACGAAAATCCGTTTAGCTGACACAGCAGCCGGGGCTTATCTACCTCATTTGAAGCTGAGCAAACAGAATCAAGTTCAGTGGAATTGCTTTACTCA
Source organism: Drosophila biarmipes (assembly GCF_025231255.1). Lineage (NCBI taxonomy): Eukaryota > Metazoa > Arthropoda > Insecta > Diptera > Drosophilidae > Drosophila > Drosophila biarmipes. The sequence continues at coordinate 16,700,743 of NC_066613.1, read as the reverse complement.
ACCACAGATTGGCGGAAATTGGGGGATTATCCTCGAACGCTTTACAATCTTGTGTCTGTTAAGAAGTAATTTTGGTTTATTGGATTTTCCTGATTATTCACATTTACCACCACTTACTGGCAGGCTTTTGGCTGAGCAATTAATAAATGGTTGTTGTACAAAATTGTTATTTGAATTATGTGTTGAAAACACTTTAAAAGCGATCTCATGGTCCAAAAATGTCCATCAAAATGTAAAAATTACTTAAATATATGTTTATCTAAACACTTTCCCTAAGCTAAATGCTTCTTTAATTTCGTTTAAAAACTTTACCCACTGGCCACCAAATTTATGTGTTTCTGGGTCAGTTCAGCAAAGATAAACATGGCAAGTAAAGCCTGTAACCAGACAACCACAAAAGCAACGAATGCCCCTTCCAATAAACCAGATAACCGGCAAACAACTGAAACAAGTGCCCAGCTAAATTTTGTGTTCCTTTTTTGGGGGAAAACTTTTTACCAGTAAAGACAAAACACCTTGAGGGTGCAAAGTCAGGGGGCCAAGCCGAAAAATAACAATAAAAATCACAATTCAATGTACCTGGCTCAGGGGTTCAGTAAACAAGTCGGAGTCTAAAAGTGAGAATTTAAGGTTTTCAATTAGCTTTCAACCGAGTGGTTTGCCCTCAAGAAATTCGAAGTCTTGGGGCTTTTTAAAGTTTTTGTGGTTGAAGGTGTGGATTTATAGCTCAATAACAAACAGACAGAAACAATTGCTGTACTTATGTTTATACGTTTTTTATTATATTTATATTCCTTTATAATTTTTTTGGTGCCGAAAATAAATGGATTTCCAATCTTAAATGGATTTTTTCCGGAAGCCTGAAGCCAAGAAATATTCCTTAAAGATATCAGTACCTTCTCATAATATTTTTTTTATGATTTTCTTTAATAATACGACTTTGCTCATTTATTTAAACACTTTTTAAAATAATATAAATATAATTTCCTAAACAATAAAATATTATTTTAAAGAGTTTAACAACCCATCGTTAAAACTTTAATGTAGAACATGGTTTGCTCGTAAGCAGTTTTCCTCTACCAATTGTCTACTGGCCGGGTTAATGGGCTTTGCTGGAAAATTGTATGCAACTCTCGGGGGCGGGAAAAGCTGGGAAAACTGGGAAAGCATAAATGGCAGGCCGGGCCAAGCGGAAGTGCTGCTGGCATGCCACGCCTATTTATGTGCTTTTAACATGGGCGTGAATATTAATGCTTCATATTTTGCGGCGTTGAAAAGTTTGCGTTCTGCGGTGGGCGTACTCGTATTTGGCCAAAAGGCCACGTTTGTGCTTGTTGATTTAATTTGGACCCACTCCTTAGCTCCTTGGTGTGTTTCTATCCAGAGGCGTATAATTATTTTGCAAATGGGCGTGTTCCACAATGTTTCTCTGGCAATTTATGCTCCACGGACAGCCCGCTCGCGTGCTGGCCGGGAATAGCTCTCCTCCGCCGGATTTTATGTCTTTTTCGGGTTGGTTTTATTTTTCAATTGCCGACTTTGGTGTGTTTCTAAAAACTGTTTAGCATGCAGCGCACAAAAGTCCGTGAGTATTTCGCTGGAGAGGATATTGTATAAGTTTGCCATCTTTATGACCCCGTACCGCAGTTGGGTTCACATACCCATACAGAAGTTTTGGGATAGAAGACCTGGGATACACACACAAGCACACCCATCGGCTGGATTAAAGTGTTAATATTTAATGAGAGGCTTGTTTAAAAATGTTCTAGATGTCTGTTTTGACTGACTTACTTTGGATGAGTGTCTTTATTCGTCATTTTTTTTGGGATCGATTGACGATTAAATCTGATCTGTTCTACTTGTCAAATATTGATTTTTGTTTCAACATTTTTGATGCCAACTCTGTAATACCATTACTACGACGCCTGAAAGTAGGCAACAATAAAAGTAAACTAAGTAGACTCAGGGGACTATTATTTCACAGCATACTTTTAGGACACTCTATTGTAGATTTTAAAACGTTAATACTCTGAAACATATATATATATATGATAATTTAAAAGCAATTAGGATCCTTAGAGAACAGATTGCCTTCTATAGAAAACTTTAAAGTTCCATAAGCCTTTCAACGCAGAATGGAAAAAGCTTAATTCCTTTTCGATCGGGCTTGTTTGCCCCTTTGAGCTGTGCTTACTTGCAGCCCATGCTTGCTTTTCCCCCAAAGCACAAGTTGTTGGAAGTCAGTCAAGCAATATTTTACGGGATTCGATAAACCTATGCCAGAAATTGATTACTCTTCCGGCTCCGTTGAATTTCAAACTAAATTTTAATCTCTTAGGGCATTCAAGCATCGGCCTTCGATGGCCCGATATTGCCAACTTGATTGGTGGTTACTTCTAGCTTGTTGCTCCTGCTGCTGCCAACAACGAGTTTTGGCCAGTGCTTAAACATTAACAAGTGCATGAAGCCGGCAAAGTTTTGGCCCAAAAACTTTGGTTCTGGCCAAGCCGCATAAAAAGTCGCCGGCAACTGGCGTTATTGGGAAAATCAATTACCACACACATGGCCGGGAGACTGCGGCCACTTTCCACGCCCAAGCTACCATGCTATCCTGATTTTACCGCCGAGGTCCTGGCGAAACGCACCTTGTCTGGCGCTAATATTGCCGCAACGACAATTGACCGACATTTTATTTAATGTCGCCGTTCATTAGGCGGCCGCAGGCTTTGCACAGTGCTGCAGACCGCAGCCGCATTTAGTCGGCAGCCGGTTACGTAAACAACATAGGCAACAAGCCGGTGGGAAGGAGGAACACTCGGAGAAAATCCTTGAAAAATTGGAAAATATAAAGGAAAGCTGAAGAATTATGGGATGGAAATTTGACAAAGATTAAGTCTCCTCACATTACAACATAATATAATATTTGTAATTAATCTATAATAGAAATAACAGAACAAGAAATACTATATATTAAACTTTAGAGCTACAACTTATTTTATGTACTTTCCTTTGAAATAAGTTTCTAGTGCCTCTAAAAATTGGTATATTTTTTTTTTCTTGTAAATTATTTTTACCTTCCTTGGGATATAAAATGAAGAACCCTTTATTTCCCGAAATGTAGAGCAGTGACCACAAAATTAGAAGCCGGTCGAACTTGCTCCATTTCACCCCCGCTCCCCACCCACCAAGCAACCCACCAAGCCACCCACCTCCTGCCTTTCAGTCGATCATGTGTTTGTATCTTAATCTGATAAATACGTGGCCGGGCTCTCCGCTGCGTCGTTTGTTTGGGCAGACTTCCTGCAGTCGGTTATTGATGGTCCAGACCCTGTTGAGCAGTGTTGTTGCCGGGGTTTCCGGTGGCAGCCAAGTGCAGGGATTTTCCGCTGTCATGGCGAGCAGAATGCGGCCAGGAAGATACGAACTGCGGTCACGAATCGAAAGCTTTTCTAGGCTTAAAGCAACACAAATTGAACAAACTTAAGGTCGATAAAGCGCATCGATTTGTAAAATGCTTATGGTACTCTTTAAATTGTGCTTAAATGAAAATGGGTAGCAGCAACAAATTAAATAATATTAATTTGAAATATTTTGCGGTTCCCTCGAACATGCGGAAATGTGACCGCAGCTCATTTAAAAATTTAAATGCAATGAAAAAATGGCAACAAAAAGGGAAAACAATTCCTGTGTAAGCAAGGGCATGTATTTATATTTATTTGCCTCATTTAAATCCGGTTTTTTCGCTTAACCATTAATGGTTTCAACAACTCGCAGCTGATCTGGTTGGCCATTAAATCAGACACATTATCTGCAGACCAACAAATTTATTCTGCCCTAGGATGAGAGTCTGTTGACTTGACCCACAAACAAGATTTTCATTTAATTAAGTTTCTTCCATGTAGAGAAGAGTATGTGTGTGGGGAAATTTTGCAAGCTTTTCCACAGTGATTTATGGGTGGCAATCCTTCTCAGATGTCCTGCGGTGTGTATGGCGACAAAGTTTGTCCAAAGAATATTTGCAGACAGTTTTTGCCCTTGCGAGTGTCAGTTACACTATTCATCTAAGCAAAAGAAAACTTAATATTTGCCGACGCCCAACTTTTTATGTTTTTTCTGGAAATGTATATTTTTGCCCTAGGGATTGTTTGAATGTTTCTTTAGAAAGCTTTTTAAAAATAGGTTTACCTTGCTTCAGGTGTTCTAAAAATTAAATTAAGATGGTTTTTTTGCTTTGTTTTATTCTTAAAAATTGATTTTCAGCCCAAAATCCAAAGTGCATTGCCCTTTTCTGATGCCACATACATCACCTTGTCAGCTTTAATGGCGAAACTTTTTCACTTAACCTTAAGTCATGAATTGATTTGGTTTCGTTTTTATTTTGTTCCCCTAACGACTTTGCACTTGCAGCAGAAACTTCTTCCTGCTGAGTAATGACTTCACATGCGTGTCAAACAGGAGCGCACTATATGTATGAATATCCTTGCCATGTCAGACTAAGCTGGTGTCATAAACTTCTCATAAGTTTGCCGTCTGTCCCCCTGGCTGACTGGTGTATTTGAAAGTCAAGAGTCTTACTGACAAATTATGTAATATGTTGGCTGTATTAAAGTTAAAACAAAGTTTGCACATACGAGGGAAATTGACTTTGCAAGAAGGATAAGGTTGCAAGGGATTTTAAATAACACAATTTAATGGTTTCAAGTGGAATCCGGTTTATTGTTGCAAGAAGGAAGCTATTAAATCCACTTTTATTTACATTTTTGTAGGTTGCCATTTTTTTCTCGATGCTGCACATTTTAATATAAATGTGGTTATTTATTTAATGTCTGTTTTTATAAAGTAGGTACACACAAATATTTAAAAATGTATATTTGTTTTTTGCTAACATGTAGATTCCCTTAAAGCACAATTAACTTTAAATTATCCCAAACTTTAAGATCCTTGCCCGAAATATCAATTAATTTTAGGCTCATTTAGCCAGTAAATCATGGAAACTCTACTGAAAGCCGTGATTATTACATTTCAGCAGCGCCATAATCGATATCTTCCATCAGGCAATTAATTACCAGCTCTTTGCCTAATGCGGAACACCCCCATACCTTCCAATTAAGTTGTGCTCCGAGTGCTTGGGGCCTTCAACCGGGTGTCCGGGAATAATGAAAATTAAAACTGGAGTCGAGTACGTAAGTTCTGTTTATGTTGTTCTTCACTCCAGCTTCCTTTGCACACGTCAATAAACAATAACAGCAAGAACATCAATTTACATGTGCACGTCAGTCCGGGATGCACGGGGAAAAAGGAGCCAGGTACTTCGGCAATCATTCATTTTGTTAATGAATTGCCTCAACTTCAGCTGCAGGAGAAAGGAGAAAGCAGAGAAGGGTGAAAGAAGTGAAAAAATAAAACGAGTGAGGCACAAGGATGAAGCCATATTTCATTGTAAAATATAAGCCATAATAATAAAGGGAAAAGGGGATTATTTCTTAAGCGGTCTACAGGATACCCATTACCAAAGTTTTTTAAACAAGTTTAAAGCATGTTTTACTTGAAGATATGTTCATATTACTTATTTTATTGGGTTGGTAAAGTCTTATAAACTCTTATAACGTTCTAAGAAACTTTTAAAAATTTTTACAAATAGGTTACATACTATGAGATCCTTTTCCATAGTTAATATACCTGAAAAACTGCAAAATACCCTTTATAGTACCAATTACGAGGATGAGAAAATGCAAGGAAGAAGTCAGCGCAACGTACGTATAATTAATATTACTCATTCGCAGCGTCTGACCCTCGGAAATTGGCATTTACACACATACACCGCCAACTTAAGCTGCATTTTATTTTTTCTGTTGTGTGAAATGGACATGTGGATATTTTCCTGGACGCGCGATAAATCTTCCCTGCGCTGATTTCACATGTGCGAACCTTTGGGCAAATTTAGATTTATTTCGTTGCGTATGCAAATACATTTTGGACCGCCAGTGCCGCAAAACTTTTGACATATTTCACTTGGCCGCAAGACAAATGCCTTTTTAATGTCCATAAATTATGCGCTTCCCCTTATCGATGACCACTTCCTATTTGAGCACACACTGCCAGCCAAAATTTCATGCCATAATGAGGCATAACCATGAAGTTTCAATGGTTTTTCCATTACCCCATGCATTTTGTTTCCGAAAAGAAACTGACTGCACTAACCACATTTGTTGACCATTTTAATGGGGCTCATCGTTGGGATATGCGCAAGTTTCACCCTCACATCCCATTTTGGCCCTCATAAATCTCCTTGTTTAGCTATTGTAGTTCAGAGTTAACAATGAAATTAAAAACATATTTTCTGCTCATTCTGGTCGGGCACAGTGGGGATTTGGATTCAATTAAACTGTCAACGGGACAGGACTCACAAGGACCACAAAACAGATCCTTGCTCACTCGTCGCCGTTCACCTGCAGACAGGATACTTGCCATGTTTGCCATGCTGAGCACCGGGCATTAAATTCGAATTAGCAGGTGGAACGGGGGCAGATCCCTCACTTCCACTTTAACTTGCTGAAAAATTGAATTCTAACTCCGAACAAGATTTATAGGTATCGATAGAGGAGAAGGGGGCTCCTCAACGTCTGCGAAAAGCACACAGGTCGGCGACTTTATGGAAGGCCAATGAAGGACAACAAAGTGAAAATTAGGCCGCGAGGACTCCGCAGATGGCGACCGCAATGTCTGTCAAGGGAAAGGATACCCGAGGACGGTCATTTTCAAGGGGAATTCAGGGCGATGAAGAAGGGACCTGGAACACGGACACCTGTGGCTTTCGGCGAGGCAATAAATCAATTTGTTTGACGTCTTGACTTTGTATTCCATCAGGCAATTAATTACCAGCTCTTTGCCTAATGCGGAACACCCCCATACCTTCCAATTAAGTTGTGCTCCGAGTGCTTGGGGCCTTCAACCGGGTGTCCGGGAATAATGAAAATTAAAACTGGAGTCGAGTACGTAAGTTCTGTTTATGTTGTTCTTCACTCCAGCTTCCTTTGCACACGTCAATAAACAATAACAGCAAGAACATCAATTTACATGTGCACGTCAGTCCGGGATGCACGGGGAAAAAGGAGCCAGGTACTTCGGCAATCATTCATTTTGTTAATGAATTGCCTCAACTTCAGCTGCAGGAGAAAGGAGAAAGCAGAGAAGGGTGAAAGAAGTGAAAAAATAAAACGAGTGAGGCACAAGGATGAAGCCATATTTCATTGTAAAATATAAGCCATAATAATAAAGGGAAAAGGGGATTATTTCTTAAGCGGTCTACAGGATACCCATTACCAAAGTTTTTTAAACAAGTTTAAAGCATGTTTTACTTGAAGATATGTTCATATTACTTATTTTATTGGGTTGGTAAAGTCTTATAAACTCTTATAACGTTCTAAGAAACTTTTAAAAATTTTTACAAATAGGTTACATACTATGAGATCCTTTTCCATAGTTAATATACCTGAAAAACTGCAAAATACCCTTTATAGTACCAATTACGAGGATGAGAAAATGCAAGGAAGAAGTCAGCGCAACGTACGTATAATTAATATTACTCATTCGCAGCGTCTGACCCTCGGAAATTGGCATTTACACACATACACCGCCAACTTAAGCTGCATTTTATTTTTTCTGTTGTGTGAAATGGACATGTGGATATTTTCCTGGACGCGCGATAAATCTTCCCTGCGCTGATTTCACATGTGCGAACCTTTGGGCAAATTTAGATTTATTTCGTTGCGTATGCAAATACATTTTGGACCGCCAGTGCCGCAAAACTTTTGACATATTTCACTTGGCCGCAAGACAAATGCCTTTTTAATGTCCATAAATTATGCGCTTCCCCTTATCGATGACCACTTCCTATTTGAGCACACACTGCCAGCCAAAATTTCATGCCATAATGAGGCATAACCATGAAGTTTCAATGGTTTTTCCATTACCCCATGCATTTTGTTTCCGAAAAGAAACTGACTGCACTAACCACATTTGTTGACCATTTTAATGGGGCTCATCGTTGGGATATGCGCAAGTTTCACCCTCACATCCCATTTTGGCCCTCATAAATCTCCTTGTTTAGCTATTGTAGTTCAGAGTTAACAATGAAATTAAAAACATATTTTCTGCTCATTCTGGTCGGGCACAGTGGGGATTTGGATTCAATTAAACTGTCAACGGGACAGGACTCACAAGGACCACAAAACAGATCCTTGCTCACTCGTCGCCGTTCACCTGCAGACAGGATACTTGCCATGTTTGCCATGCTGAGCACCGGGCATTAAATTCGAATTAGCAGGTGGAACGGGGGCAGATCCCTCACTTCCACTTTAACTTGCTGAAAAATTGAATTCTAACTCCGAACAAGATTTATAGGTATCGATAGAGGAGAAGGGGGCTCCTCAACGTCTGCGAAAAGCACACAGGTCGGCGACTTTATGGAAGGCCAATGAAGGACAACAAAGTGAAAATTAGGCCGCGAGGACTCCGCAGATGGCGACCGCAATGTCTGTCAAGGGAAAGGATACCCGAGGACGGTCATTTTCAAGGGGAATTCAGGGCGATGAAGAAGGGACCTGGAACACGGACACCTGTGGCTTTCGGCGAGGCAATAAATCAATTTGTTTGACGTCTTGACTTTGTATTCTATGGAAGGGGGAGTAGCAGGATATTTGTCCAACCGAAGTTTACCTAGTTCGGAACATTTGACTTATTGATTCCGTTTGCCAATATTTGCATTAAGGTTTCTCTAAAAAACACCTTAATATTCAGAGTCCTTTCCATTTCCATATCAGAATGTTATAGAGATCATATTGTTGAAGTTCTCTCTTATGACAATACCCTATGTAAACCAAAACAAACCCCCTCTATTTGATAGAAAGCTGGCAATTTTCAACTTTCCCCTCGCTTTTCAATTGGCATTTCACTTTGGTTAAACGGAAAATCTTAGACCAGAGACCAAACCGTTTATTCCGACCAAAGTCAGACAAAGTTCGACTCGGGAACTTGGCCTCTTCTGACCCCGTCCACACTTATAAAGCGCTTTAAAGTCACTCGACTTTCTGCCAATTGCGATTTGCATTCGAGTGTCCCGGGGGACAGATCCGGTGCCAATGAATGCCAACAGCAGGCAGGATGAAGTACACACTCCGGCATTAGCCGCTCTCGATTTATGACCCCCACTTGACCATCCTGACCAGTCGGTCTGCCTGTTCCGTGCTCCTCTGTCTACACAGTCTGATATTTTTGTATCCCCGATTCCCCGAAATGTTTGCATGGCCAAGTGCTTTGTCCGCAGCACCCCAGCTGAATCATCCGGATCCATCCACCTCCTGGTCGGCAGTGCATTTCGGCCATGTAATGAGCCGCATCGGGTCTTGACTTTGAATGGGCTCCTACATAATCTCATCTGCCCCGGTCGGTGCAGACTCAGATTCAGATTCAGAACGAGGGCCTGCAATTGACATTTATCGCTGCTGGCTGAGCACCAGACAATGTCGGGGCTTAAGGTGGGCTGATGGGGCAGAAGGGAGTTGAGCGGGTGGGCGACCCTTTCGGGGAACTTAACAACTCATTAACACGCTCCCGGACAACAATTGCTGTCGCTGCCATTGGCAATTGGAGCGCTTAAAACGCTGTAACTCACTTGTATCGCACAATTATTCGCTCATTTGTTGGATAACGAAAACCGGATGAAGGTAAAAGCGCGACCCACGTCAGGCAAATTTAATCGGAAGTGGGGATTGTACCTAGTACAATGAGTGAGGGTACGTAATGCCAAAGAGATGCCAGAAGGCTGCCCAATAATCACTCCATTGTCTTGGCATTACAATTGATTGAGGGACTACATATTCTGGTAAGGAAATAATGGAAAAATTCACTCATCAGAGGAACCGTAAACCACAGAACCTCTTCTGTAATACCTTAACTAGTTAAGACCCAGCTTATATCATTAGGGAAAGCACAATCGAAATGCATGGATCCCCAAAAACTCTTAAAGGGATCCTTGGTCTAGCCACAAAATCCCTTAAAGGTCAGTTCGTCATTTCTGCCCCTTGTCAGTCAGTCCCCAACAAAGATCCACATGTGTACTTTGACCCTGGCGCAGGACAACCCAATCCGCTCTGACACGACTCCAGTTGGGCTCCACCCCAGAACCCCACTCCATCCTTGGACATCACTCCCCGACACAATTTTTGAATAACTAATGAAGGTGCCAGTTAAACGGGGAGAGGGGAGCCTCAGCAGACGGCAACAATAAAACAATAACTGCCAAAATGGTTCCTAGGATCCTGGCCTGAATATGAAATTCGGATTTCATCCGACTGTCGACATCCATCTTGCCAACTGTCTGTCCGGCATTAGGAGCCGGGTGTCCTGCGTCCGCCGTCCAGGACTTATGCATCATTGTCAAAATATTAACAGCTGGCACAGCCAAGGAGTATCCCCTTTCCCTCCGCCATGTGAGCTCTTAAGCTCCGAACTGATTCAGATGATGAAAAATAGAAATGGAATTCCAGTATTTCGAGACACATTTTGCCGGGCCAACAAACGGGTCAGCGACTGGCCAGATGGACGGCGGACAAATGGGTCAAATCCTTTCTGATTCTGGAGGGTCAAGATTCTGACTCTGAGTTGGTCCTGCATCTGGAGAAGATAAATCTAAGAGGAGGAAGGTTCCCGACTAAAAGGTTGTTTGTGCATTTGGATGGCATTTGCAAACTGCTTAACTAAAGGCATAAATAATAACAGATATTTACGATCCAGCACCGAAAGGATTTCTGAATGGGAATCTGAATCAGTTCTAAGGAAACTCATTAGAAGGAAAGCTTCCTTAGAAGGAGACGTATTCCGGCTTCTTCTTCTGACTTAAGTAGAGTGCAGTGCAGTGGCAGGATATCGATTTCCATCGATGGAGTGCATCAGACAGGAGATAGAAGGGGATTTAATGGGTGGCTTAAGGGGGAACTGGATGACTTTCGTCTGGCTTTCCATGTGAGACGGGCAGGGCTAAACAAATTTGCTTTCGAGTAAATTAAAAACAAACAACCAAATCAAATATTAATGTTCTGTAACGCGTTCAACGATGTTCAATCGGATCGGTATCACAATTGAAAAACGGGGAAAAAGGGCAGAGCAAACAGAGTAATTTAGAAAAATCATTCAAAATTTTGTTCGGTTTGTTTTTCCGTCTGCGCGTGAAAACAACTGCGAAAAAGTGTCGCTTATTCACTCGGTCGCAAATGAAGAAGCATTTCCCCCAAAAATACCTCCAAATAGAGTTGTCTACACTTCCATTTCACTGCCGTTTCCCTCAACCTTTTTCCTCCTCTCCATTCTTGTAACTATAATAAAAACCTTTCTGGCATGCAAGTGTTATTTTTGGCGCAACATTTGTGGAATTTTACCCACTTTCCCTCTTACGAAATTCGGGACTAGGAAAAGCGTGTGAAATGTGGAAGTATTTGCTGCTTGTTGTCACTGAATTTGGGAAAGGAAACCACAGCCTTTAGACTTGCTCCCCACATCCGGGTTAAATTGCCGCTTGGCTAGCTGCCTTCTTAATTGATGGACGTCCTTGGGAGGATGTTGCAGCTCCAATTTCATTGTTCATTGATGGGCAGCCTGCACCTGATGAGTTGCCACTCGCAGCAAATATTTACCTGTATACTCTGGTATCGGCCATAATGCGAGGATTTCTGGCGCAGAGGCTCAACATTAATTTCGATAACGGAATTTGGGGACCCAAACTCGGGCGGCCGCTGATGTAATTAAATGGTAATCGATTGAGTTTGTGTTTTGTGGGCGGAAGGTGCCTTGTGCCACGCCCCACACCTGCATACGTGAGTGGGATAATCAAAGAGGGGGGAGGACATTGACCCTTTACATCCCATCTTACTGAGTCAAAGGCGTAATTAATTGTAAATAATTCTGCAAGTGTCACTCGGCATTTATTTATTTGCCCATGACCTCCGTAAACAACAAAAAGATAAAGTTTAAATTGATCTCTTCTTGGGTCAGATTAAGTGACCCAACTCATTGGTATGCAGAGCATTCTCGGGAATGGCCAATACTGGGGACATCTTGGGGTGTCCCTTATCTAGGGCTTCCTTGTCCTCTTGGATGATGAAAAACTTATGGGTAGCATATTGCGCATATTGCGTAATTGCCATGTTGGAGAAGCGGTCTTAACTTGTTTTCCGATATTTGCATGTCAAACGCGTGCTAATTTCAAATTACTGCGACACTCCAACTTGGTCTGCTCCTCTTTTCCTTCTCACCTTTTTATACCCCGTTTCCACCAGCTCGAACGCATTATTTATGACTTGTACGCTTTTGCGTCATTTTATAAACATTTTCCAAACATGTTCGCCGACCTCGGAAAAGTTCTCGGAGACTGCAGCAGCATATAAAATGTACTAAAATAAAAAGCGGGCAACTTTATGTTTTACTTGTGAGCCACGCACGACACGTTCGCACGGGACTCCACAATGCGTGTCGCCTTTTAATGTGACCAGATCAGGGGAAGTGGCAGGAGCCAGCAGCTCGAAATGTAAAGGCGCTACAAAGTGGTGAGATTGTGTTGATTCTCAGACATGCAGATGCCTCATTATCCCGCAAGTGCCGGCCATATGTTCGCGAAGAGGTCAAGGGTTAAACGTCGAGCACTGGCCCAAGTCGAGTTCCAAGTTCCCCGAGCAACTTTAGCTCCCCGCTAACCACAAATCTCTGTTTAAATATTAATACATCAAACCACTTAATATGCGAGTTTATGCCATCGAATCATGTAATAAATATAAGAGGAGGGTCCCGCAGACACTGGGATATAATGATGCCCATATGCGGATGCTGTAAATCCTGCCTTAGCTCCATCTGTACTGTCTGTAGGAATGGGACTGGGAATGGGGTCTCTCATCCGCTTCACTTTATGATGAGTTTTTCCCCGACTTTGTGATGAATGCACTAGTACACACACCATAAAGAGACCACAAAGAGATTCTCCATTAAAGTTGCAGCCCGACTTCAATGGATTTTCATATTTTTCGGACTTTTAGTTCTGGGGTTGCCTTTTTCTCTTCCTGCAACTGGCAAAAGTCAACCGCAATATGCCAGAAAAGCAAACAAGATTGTAATACGCCGAAGACAAAACAAATTCCAGGCATAAGCGCGCACTTCCTGAAAACCCCTTAGCCCCAACAAAACTGCCCTTCTCTGCGGTGGTCCTGGCATAAAGGAAGTGGGATCCTTGTTTACTTGAAGAACTTATAAAGAAAACATCAACTTGGATTTCCGACACAACTGGCAACGGGAATGGGCACAACAATAGCAGGAAAGCAACCAAAATCAACAAAATCCTAACCCTCTAAACAAGCTGGTATCAAAGCAAAATTTTGCATTAAAACTTAAGAAATCACTGGGCGGTGGAAGGAATAGCAGCCGAGATTAGGAAGGGAAATGGAAAACACTTCTGGTCAAAGATTTCCCAACATTTTGCTCCATTTGTGGTGTACGCTTGTGCGTTGTGATAGCCCGAGCAAAAGCAAATAAAAATCTGGTTGTCAACAGATTTGCAGGAGACATTTTGGTTCACTTGAATTAAAATTTATAAAACGCAAAAAGCAAAAATTATTGATTAAAAATAACTGAAAAATTAAACCGAAAAAAATTATTATTATGCATTACAATAAATCAATAGAAAAGACAAAATTATTTAATAACATCGTACAAATATTTGTTAACGACATAATTAACAATGAATAATGTGGTTTTAACAGCGTTTGATTTATGGTAGGGATATTTATTACACAAACCTTTTTATGTTTACATGCCCATATTCAATAATTAACCTTTTTTTAAAGAAAGAATATTAAGAGCCAGTAAATCAACGTGGACGTTGGTTTTATTTTCCGAAAGAAATATAATTTGGGAGAAGGAAATGCGAACTAAATTTAGGTATCCAAATAAACCCCACTGGGTTGCGCTTTAAATTCCGAATATATATTATTGCAACCTTCTAACCACGTTTGTGGCCTTTACTCACCTTCGCCCGGCTAAAAGCAATCCCAATCCCCCATAAATCCCCATTCAAGTTCAAGTCAACCCTTATGGAGGCCTGAAACCGCAGCGTAAGCCAAACGGGGGAACAGCATTTGCCGGTTCGCTCGCTGGAATTAATTTTGGCTTACACATTCTTGGCCAATGAGATTTATGCGTTGCTTACACGTTGTTGTTCCAGTTGTTGTACTTTTTTACGCTCTTTTCGCCCACATTTTTGTCCCAAAGAGCCAAGTTGGGAGGATATACAAAAAAACACAAAAAGGAATGGGCGCAAAATGTTGTTTTGATTTGGGTTCCGTTTTCCACTCGACATTCTTTCTCAGCAAAAGCGCCGAGCACGTGCTTCGTTCGAAAAATACCCACGCCTGCGCAGAAAACGTTTTCGAAACTTAACGAAACTCTGGTCATACTCAGAAACGAAGTACAAAGCGAGTGAATACGAGAGGGGGACTTCGGGATTTTGAGGAACCCGAAGATTTTTTCCCTATGCCAATGAAGCGAACCATTGAGCTCTGCGATTTGGAATCAGTTTGACACGAACCTGCTCCGGAAGTGGAAGTCAGCCCCGCGAAAATTCCAAATACAACTCAACAAATAAATAATACATACATCACAATCAAAAAAAAAAGGAAAGAGTTAAATACAAATTACGCACAAAGATTGCTGATAGTGCTGTCACTGAGTTACACAAGCAAAGTAATTTAATTTCAATTAACCGCTTAAGTGTGTCAAACAAAGTTAAATCAAACAAATCGTGTGTGAGTGCGGTGATCATAAAAACAATGCCTGCGACAATAATTTTTGCGGCTGGATCGTTAACATTTTGCTTTACCTGAATGCAGCGGAAAACGAGGAAAAGGAGTTTTCCTGTTTTATATTTTTTCTCCAGCCATTTGCATTCGGGGGAAAATTCATTAAAAATACAGCTGGAGCTGAGGACGAGCGGCGAGGTTGCTCACTCAGCCCTGTGCCACATAAATTTCACGGCAATCAGCCGGCGCTGCAAGTCATCCAAACTTCATTTGTTGCTACTTGGGCTCTGGGCCCGGAGTGCTCAGTTCTGGCTTCTGGGCTCTGCAGGATCCTGCTCCTGGCTCCTGCAGCTGAAATATTGCTTCCATTATTTATGTTAAGTTTATGCAACACTCCCGCTGCCCCCTCCAGCTGCAGCGGCAGACTTTCCTCTCTTGTTTTTAATATCCTTCAGCTTGTAAAGGAATTACTGCTCAAGCCGGCAACTAAGAGCAGTAAGAAAAACCTCAAGACTCACGGCATTCGGCTCTGGATTTCCCCCATTTTTATAGTCTTTCCCTATTCTGGTTTCGTCTATTTCCATCATTTGCCTCGCTACTCAAGCATCATCATCTTTCTGGTTCATCGCACTAGGTCCGGGAAAAGTGGCGGAAAAGGATATCAAGGAGCGCGGTGTTGTTGCCATCGAATGCAATTATGAATCAATGTATACATAAATCAACCAATAAATCAATTGTTTTTGCATCTCAAAGAGCCCGGTTTGCTCCGGGGATTGACAGTTCGGAAATCTGAAATGTAATCGCGGCCAGAAGAACACTTTGCCGAGAAATGAACTCTAATCGGGTTCGTTGGGAATGTTATAAAGGGAAAAGCTTAAAAGCGATGAAGAATTTGCAAGGATTTTGGTACTTGAAAACATAAATATTATAGAATAAAATAGATTAAGAAGGGGCAATGCACTGAATTTTATTTAGTGTATGTAGATTGCAAGAAATGCGAAAAAAAGGATATTTTTTAATGAATATTTTCCAAAATTATCAACTAGAAAAATAATAAAATTTACAGTCAAGGTCCTAATTTAAAGAAGAAAATTTTATAAGATACTCGTATATGTAATTCAATAATAACTCAAGTCAATATATATATATTTAATTCCCCATAATATGTCGAATTTTTTAGCAACTTCTTGGAACCTACGATCCAGAGTTCTTTACATTTTTAATGATGCAAAATCTTTTCAAAAGAAAAGGCAATCCTCAATTTCGGGGAAACTTAGTAAAAGCTTTTTCCTTAACAAAATGGACCACAAGAAAATGTTTGCTTGTGTGATTTCGCCTCGAGCTCATTAAGTGCTTGGGGCTCTCCCTACTAGATTGCTATTTTTCCCTCCGCTCGAACAAAGGATAATAGAGGGAAAACAAGAGCATTTACTAATTAGCACTACCAGGCTGCACACAATGAATGTAAAATTATCAAATCGTTTTTTCTGCGGTCTTTTTACTATTTGTTTGGGGTATTAATTAGGAAATAAAGGAGAAGATTGTCCAGGATGGGTATGACATATTCATGGAAGCGAAGGAATAACGAAATTTAATGCATTTTCTCTGTGACAATTCCCTGGGTATAAACCTTTTATTATACACTATTAACATATTTATTTTGAAAGAAAATTTTTATATTTTAATAGATTAGAGAAAATTTCGTATCAAGCTATTGATATACATATGAACAAAAATTCTAAAAATTTGGTATGATTAGCATTATTTTTTTTAACAAGAATCTTTATTATAAAGTTAGTCCACTTTCAATAATTATAAAAAAAAAGTTGTCCGTTAACTAAACTTACTCACTAAAAATTGAAGCAAATGTGATTTTAGTACCTAAAATATTTTTTATTTAGTTTCTCCAGGTTGTTGGTGCAGTGTATTCACAGTGTGACATCTGCAAACAATTCCATTTGCGCTGGCTGTCAGATCTGCAGCAGTTGCTCAGCTGCCTGGCCGACAATTCTCCTGTCGCAGAGAGCGAGACAGCCTGAGGGGCGAGAAAGAGTCGGCCCCACAGCGTGGAGAAAGAGACGGTTGGTGACGGGCTGAGGGAAATGACAGCCATGAATGCCATTTCTTCTGCTACCTCCGAGCATATTTTACATTGTGTTCCAACTTGAGTGTGCAGTTGAGGCTGTCTTTTATGGTTTTGTCTTGGCTCGCTTCGTTTTGGTTTGGATTTCCGCGCTCCCAGCTTTTATTCCCTTGTTTCCTTTGGCGAACAGAATATTCCACTTGTCACAATCTGAGGAATTTGCCAGGGAAAGGCTTTCTTCAAATTCTTCGCGAAAGCGGAAACGGAAACGTTGGCTAGCTGCAATTTATACATGTCGGGCTTGTTATGTTGTGATTGCGCTCTGGCCCAAAAGTGGACTTCTGGCGTACTGATTGCATCATAATTACCCAACTGCCTCCGTCCACCCCGATTTTTCCCCCTAAGTGCTTTTTAACGAGCTCTCTTCGGTTGGGCTGCTGCCGTTTGTTGTCCGTTTTGGGAAAAAGGGAGGAAAATAGTAAAAACTTTCAAACATTTTTTCCGCCACCGATTTTGTGCTAGTGAAAAGCCAGCCATGTGCGTTTCCAAATTCTGTCGTAATAATCTGCAACATGTACCCCATAATTTGTAATTTCAACCTAATTACTTCGGGACCAGGCCGAAGGGGCTTACTTGGGACCGGCTAAACAGTGTTGTTGGCAATAAAATGTCAAAAACCAAAAGCAAGGCAGCACAACGCCCATTTCGTCCGAACCATACACCATTACACACAAATGCTGAAAGGACACGCCCCCTCACACGCACAGTGCGTATGATTTTGGTTTTTGTGTCCTTTGCTGGCGACATATGTTAATGATCTGGCCGCGATTTCTAGGTCATTCCAATTGATTCTTACGCCTGTCGGGTCATTTTCGTTATTTAATTAAAAACATTGGAAGAAATAAAGGGATGTATAATTAACATAATGATAGTATACATTAAATTTGTAATTGTTTTTTACTTTCTTTATTTTTCATAATTTCTATTGTTTAACTATAATTATTTAAGAATAGTTTTATATTTTCCCCCTTTAAAACCCTTATTTATCAAATTCATAATATCGATTAAATCTGCTCTTAAGTACATATGGGCCCAAAAAAGTTTGTAGACAAAGCAAATAAATAATAATTGTCATCAGACAATATCCATTGAATTCTACTATTTAATAAATCCCATAGTTCCATGCTCCAAGGATTTAAATGAAAAATGTCTGCTATTGAAACTCCGATACACAAACTTACACAATGCTTTCCAAATAGTTTCACAAAATATGTGTAATAAAAACCGAAATTAATAAATGCATGTCCATTAATATTTAAATCCTTTGTCGGACGGCGTACGATGAACTACCCGAAAAAGTTTCCAGCAGAACACATTTTTTATTTTGGGCAGCTTCAAATATTTATATATTGGAGCGCCAACTCACTTGAGCGGAGTAAGTGGATCAACTGAACCGCGGGCGCTGGAGAGGAGTTGTGGGGATGGGCGGAAGTCGGGATGAGTCTGCAGGAAGCTGATAGGGAATGTTCATTCATATTTCATGTCGCAAAATTGTTCGCGGCCAAGTCAGAGGAGTGCGGCCGAAATGTCAGCCTCACCAGTCAGCTGGAGCGGGCTTCAATGAAAAATACTAGACACGATAAACAGATGGCTCGAAACCGAAATTTTGGCTATTTTACCAGAAAATTAAAGAAAAATAAAAGTATATTGAGTATCAATTTTAGAAAAGCTAAAACAGAAACATTTAAAAATATAAATTATTTAAATAATAAATATTTTAATACATTTTAAAAAGGTTTATTCATGTATGTATGTACATTGTCATATGTTCCAAACTGCAGCGATAAACTTCACACAAATTTTACAAAGGGCATTTTCGCGTGGGAAATGGGTTAAAAGTGCAACAAAGGCAATTGAAGTGCAATGGGAATGTCGTCATATAGCGCTGGTAACAACGCCTGCAACCGGACTCAGAGGTCACCATGACGACTGCCGTAAAAGTAACTGCTACACTGACACGCCGCTTCTGCCGACCATCCATCGTTGTGCAACGCTTTTCTGGGCCCATAAAATAGTAACATCAGAGGAGCGCATTCATACGTGGCCATATTCGCGTATGCACGCCGACTGGCCGGAATAAAGTGCTATTAATAATAAATGTTGCACTGGCAGCGGGCGAAGGCCAGAGGTGGCCAAATGAACTTGGCAAGCCGAGAACCCAAAAAAGACAAAGGGGCGATCAACTTAACAGTCATAGCCCCACCGCCGTGGCAGGGGATTCCCCACAATGGAATCCGAACTGCAATGCGTACGCCCATTGTTTTCATACCAGCAAAAAGGGGTACAACATAGTAGCAATTTGAAATATGCTGTAAAACTGGGGAGTGACTGGAAAAATTCACTTTTGATAGATCATTGCTATAAATATTTTGTATAATTACACTCTTTATTATTAACAAAATTATCTATCATTAAAATCCCTCTAATGACTTGCTGAAAATAGAATATTAAACTTAACAATTATTTCTTATACATTGAAAAATTTTCGGAATTTTTACAAAGTTATTTTAATCATAAGTCTCTAAATTAAATCAACATAAAAAAAACTAATTACAATTTTTGAAAACATACAATGGAATTCTGTAGAAACCATATTTTTTAAGAACACCCTTTCTCTACATTTTGGTTGAAGCTAAATTTATTTTGAAGCACGTTTAATATTGCCAAATGATAATAAGGGTATCTACATGTTCGATCCAGCTCATTTCTGGTGTAACTTATCCTCAACATACAACATTGAAAAGCCCAGGCAGCAGCAGTAACAGCAGGAGCATAATACCGAATAGCAGGACGACTGGCATTATAATAATAATAAATGCCATAATCCCCTGAAACCGGCGCTCCTCTGCGGCCATTTCTCCGGCCCTTTCTCCACGTTCCCCATGTGTGTTGGCTGCATTTTTATTTTCATTTTTATTGTTTCGTCTGCAGCAACAACAACCGCGGCAACAGCAGCAACAACCACCGCAACAATAACAATAACAATGGGCAAATGCAATTCGACGCGTCGAGTGAATTAAGCGATTTTTAAAGCTTTACGCCAAATGAAATTTGAATTGCCAGAGTGTTCACTTGTGTGTGCAAATTAAATTACGCAAATCAAATAAATGTTTTAACGAAATAACAATAAAAACCCAAAAAAGAGAAAGAATCGAATAAAAATGTTGTTGAAAAAGTACCAACTACAGTGTAAATAATTCCACGAATATTTGGCAAACAAGCATAGCTAAATTTAATACGAAAATAAAACAACGAATATAATAAAATGTTTATTTTGACGGTAATTAAATTGCTGCTGATAGCGCTGAATATATTTCCCAGTCGCTTCACAAATCGACGGATTATGTTCCTCATCTACATGACTAACCTGGTGACGCATGGTAAGCATTAAGCATAATATATTAATATATTTGTAGAGCGGAAAAAATGAATATAATTTAACTCAATAAAATGGACTTTCCAATATATATGTCATAAATAATGCTTGAAATAGTTTGTCCCACGTGATGAGATTATAACATAGATTACTATAACTATTATTGCCTATTTCCTGTGCTGTAGAGAACCACAAAAATTGAAATGGCCTGAGCAGCAATTTTAGAATAAAATCTTGTTTTCTAGAAAACTGATAAAAGCTTTTAGGTATAACTTTTCTTGTTTGCTTATTATTCTTTTATTGGTCTATAGAATCTCCTCCCCTATCCACTCTTACCCACGAATTTTTTAATAATAACAAACTTAATAAGCTCTTCCATACGCTCATATTTCCGCCACCGAATACGTGTTGTTTCCCATGTTGAAAGTGTCAGATCTGGCCATAATTTAATTAAGAAAATGAGACCTCAAAACGTTTGCAGCGCCGCTTGTCCTCCCTGCGAACCCAAAACTCCATCCCAAACTCAAACCCAAACGCAGGTGAAAGCCGTCAGCCGTGAGGCAGGTGCAATCCTGGTGCCTACCGGCCAAAAAGGGCGTGGCAGGGAGCAAGGGGCGGGGACATGCCCCGACTGCATGGCGCAGATAACACGGCAACACGGGCCTCACCAACACGGCCAGGGGGTAGACCGTGTTTTAATACCCCACAATTGGGGCTGTACAGGGGTATATTGAACTATCTCTCAGCAATTAAATAAATGTTTTCACATAGTTTCCCTTTTTTTTGGAAAAGTGTAAAAAAAAATAAGTGTTTCAAGATTAAATGCCAATGGTTCGAAAATTTTATTACGAGTTCAACGAGGTATGACATTCCATGTCAAGAATTTTAGTTTTATAGCTTCACCCAAAATACTGATTTTTTAGTTTGAAAATTAACACAATAGTTTTTTCCAAAAACGATATTTTTCTTTCAACTTTTTTGGTGCAACTTGCTCAAAAAGTCAAGCTAGATAATTGATCGTAGTCATTTTATTGTTAATTTTTAAATCAAAAAATTTCCTCAGATTTTGACTTTTTTACAAGGGGTAGCATTGTCGTTTTTTGCAAAAATTGGTCAAAAATAACCTTTATTTAGGTGTAAATGCCAATTGATTGGAAATTTTATTACGAGTTCAACAAGGTACGACACTCCATTTTTTGAGCATTACTTATATTGTTTCGCCCAAAATACTGATTATTTTAGGTTGAAAAAGTATGACCTTAGTTTTTTGGTAAAAAAAACCATATTTTTCCTTGACTTTTTTTAGTGTAGCTTGGTCAAAAATGGTCCAAATCCAAAGGACACACTGTTTTGCACATCTTAAATGCCAAACAATGGACCGCATCCATTTTCCAGACAATTATAAAAACTTTTAATTTTTTCAAATTTTAATTTTTTTACAAGGGGTAGCATCGTTTTTTTGCAAAAATCGGTCAAAAATCCATATTTTTAGCTGTAAATACCAATTTATTGGAATTTTTTTTACGAATTTAACAAGGTACAACATTCCATTTTTGGAACATTACTTTTTTTGTTTCGGCCAAAATACTGATTTTTTGAGTCGAAAATTAGGAGTTAGGAGTGTTTGGCAAAAACCAAAATTTTCCTTTGAACTTTTTTGCTTTAGCTTTGTCAAAAATGGTCAGAAACCTAAAAGACGCACTGTTTTGGGCATCTAACAAGCTAGATATTTGATCGCAATTAATTCCTGGCTGATTCTGAAAACTAAAAATTTTCGCAAATTTTCGAGCTTTTACAAGGGGAATCATCGAAATTTTTTGAGAAAACATGTCAAAAAATAAGTTTTCCAGGCTATAATGCCAATCGATTGAGAATTTTATTACGAATTGGGCAAGGTATGGCATTCTATGTAAGGACTGCTACTTTTATTGTTTCGGCCAAAATTCTTCTCTTTTTTGGGGTATAAATTGAAATTGATTTTTTTCGGTAAAAATCCAGGTATAATTTTTAAAAAATTGTTCAAGGTTTTGGGAGGCACATGCAATTAAAAGTATTTTTTCCTTTTAATATTTTATACATATTCAAATAAACAAATTTCACTTAATTTGTGAATGTAATTCAATTCGTTTTTTATATTGACCATTCCATTTTTTTTTATGAGTGGAACACTAACCAAAATGTCTTATACAGATTATTTAAATTGTTTATATAATGTATATTTTTAGACTAGGCCAAAAACACTTGGTAGATTTCTAATTAAAAATTTCCAGGAGTCCGAAATATAATCAAATAAAACCAATATTTAAGAGGTAGCCAAGAGTGGCAATCCGCAAGTGCTATCCTGTTACCCATTAGCTGAAATCCAGGTGCCCCACCTTCGCTGCCGAGAATGGTGTTTTTATTATTTTCGCTTTTTGTGCCGCACTTCCGCGCAAAGAAGCGGCACGAACACGAGTGCTGAATGCATAGAAAAGGAAAGCAGGGCAAAAGTTGCAGCAGGCAGCCTCAACAGGCTGCAAGTACGTGCTGCCATTTCACCCAGCAAGCTCTTCCCCAGCCCCGAGCAGATAAAAAATTGCTTTGTTTAATAATTTCATAATGACGCTGCGGTTGCCACTGTAGCTGCTGTTGATTATATTTGGCCTGTGGGTCAGGGATTTCCGGCAACAGCTGCTATTGCTCCTCCATCAACATTTGCACTTCTTTATTTTTATTACCCGGCTGGGCTTTAATGGCTTCGTTATGGCTGCCATGGCGAGAGCTGGCACTGAAACTGGGGCTCTGGGCTTGTCTTTCACACAAATTATTCATACGTACTTAGGAATTTTTCACAAACTATTTTTGGCACAAAAGTTATATGCGAGTTTCGTAAGAATTTAAGAGAAACGTAAGAGACCATAAAATAGAGAGGCAAAACTTAGACCAACACAAGATTTTTCTTGATATTTTTGATTTATTTATAAAAATATAAATTATTTGATACATCTAAATTTTAAATTTGTTTTTCGTTGCACCTTCGCTTTTGTTTTAAATTAAACAAAAGCACAAGATGGTACTTTATATACAGAGTTTTATCAAAAAATCCAAATCAGATTGAACAATTTTCCGTGTAATAAGTTATGTAAGGTCCTTTGGCAGTCGAAATTCGACCCTTATTTGACCATTACTCAGCGCAACTAAGCGTTGCCCATAGCCAAAGGAAATTTTCCTGGTCAGGCGAAGAATTGGGTTACTCCATATGACTCTTTCTCTCATTAACTAACCGACTTTCCCAAACACTTTTCACTTGCAGTAATGATGGATGAGCCCCGCTTTGCCCAGCCGATACCAAACGTCACCGTTGCCGTGGGTCGAGATGCCAATCTGCCCTGCGTTGTGGAGCATTTGGGTGGTTACAAGGTGAGAAATGGAAAAACGAGGATATTCAGGGAAAGGGAAAACCCCGGGGAGGTGGGGAAAACGGGGGAAAACTGTCATAAATCGTGCGTGAAGTGAAGGCCATGTTCGAACCCAGGCTACTTGATGAAGCAGTTTGCAACCGAGACGAACGACAGTGTCAAAAATCAATTTCGCAAATTGCAACAGGGCCGACTGACCAACTGACGGCCAGGCAGAATTACTGACTTTTTGGGCACTCAACTGGCAGCTAAAGATAAACCGAGGCCCATCAAAATTATCCTCCAAAATACAATGGAAATTCCGGCCTTTCCAAGCGATGACTTCCAGCTGTCATTAGCAAGTCGAACTTTTGTTTGCCCGGAGACACAATTTATGACTGGCCTGGCCTGCACTGCCTGCATCTATGCAACTAATCCACAATAAGCCAAGGATACCCTCTGGCCCGGACTGGAGGACTGCAGGACCTCTGCTGCTCCCTCGACCAAACAAAATGGCTGGAAAATCACTTATCATTTATCTCCCTCAGCTGCTGGCACACAGCGGCGAGCTCATAACAAATCACAAATATTTACTCGCCATATCAACTTCATATAAAACACTGTCCCCAGCACCGCCAGTTAGGACACGAGTCCTTGCTCCTTGCTCTTATTGGACTTTTGTCAACATTGGGCTGGACATGAGGAAAATGGCAGAGCAGAGGACAGTAAAGCGAGAAACTCATCGTTGTCAGGGAAAGCTTGAAAAGTTTGCTGCCGACTCAAGACCGGGAAAATCCCTCCACCAGAAAGAATCCGTCTTCAAGCACAGAGGAAAATTTAATTGTTTTAGGGGGAAATTATTATAGAAATGATTTAAAAATAAACTATATATATTTGATAATGGAGTTAAAAATTTAAATAGAGAACTCAAAAAATATATAAATATTTTCTAGAGTTTTCATGTGCCTAGAATTTAAAGAAGATAATGTGTGTGAGTCGGTAAAATATATTTTTAAAGTTCGTGATTTTGAAAATTAAAAATTAAATTAATATAATAGCAATTTGACCACATATGCAGTTTATCTCCCGGTGTATACAGTCTTTTAGAGCCAAGCCAAGCGAAATCAAAAGAAAGTGCGAACAGAAGGAGCAAAAATAAAAGTGTATTAAAAATGCGGAAACAGCTGTCAAGCTGGCTTTATCCTGGGGTCCTGCGTCACAACATGACGTTCATTTATAATGGCAGGGGCTCCACATGTGCTTAAGCAGTGAATGGAGCTGCTAGTGTGTATAGTTGGGTCTTTAAAGAAGGCCTTAAGGTCTTTCGGCCTTAACTGGGACGTTAAGCTAATGGTGCGAATCGATTTTTACCCAAATTTTGCAGGTGGCCTGGATTCACATCGACAGGCAAATGATACTGACCATCCACCGGCATGTGATATCGAGGATTCCGAGGTACAGCATCACCTACACGGACAACACGTGGTTGCTGCACGTGAACCAGGCCCATCAGGACGATCGCGGCTACTACATGTGCCAGGTCAACACGAATCCCATGATTAGCCAAGTCGGCTATCTACAGGTGGTGGGTGAGTATTCCCCCTGACGGCTTGCCCCTTTAATCAACTGGATTTTACTGGGATTCCTGTGATACCCCCAGTGCCGCCAAACATTTTGGACATCGAGAGTACGCCATCGTCGGTGGCCGTGCGCGAAAATCAAAATATCAACATGACATGTCGGGCCGATGGCTTCCCGGCCCCGAAAATCATCTGGCGGCGGGAGGATGGCGAGGAAATTGCCGTCGAAAAGAAGAAAAAAGGTAGGTGTGATGGGGAAAGAGTAGATCTAAGTACGAACCAACGCAAGGAATATGTATAAAACTTTAGATATTTTTGATTTTTGTGTGCATATATAGTTACTTTTAGATATTTTCGGATTTTTACATTTTAGAAATATTCTAGACTTTTTCAACCAACTTGAAAACCTTCTAGAAAATATTGATATAACATTAAAACCGTTGGACTCTAAATTAATATAATGTTTCATAATTAAAAGTCAAATTTAATGACATATTTGTTTTAAAGGATATATAAAGATTCCCAAGAGTATCACATTTTCAATAGGATGCTTGGTTAATAAAGGCAATTGTTTTATGATAACATGTCATTTGTTAAAGAGTATCACATTTTCAATAGAATGCTTGGATAATAAAGGCAATTATTTTATGATAACATGTCATTTTTTAAACTGCAGTACATTGTAATGAATTATCGTCCTAATCACCTCTCTAAATCTCGCTCGCTTATTTCCATGTCCCGGGTATCCCCCTGTCGAAACCAAAAACCCCATGGAAAACAACAGTTCTCGTGTACGACGGCGATGTCCTGCCGCTGACCAAAGTGAGCCGGAACGAAATGGGCGCCTATCTGTGCATCGCCACCAACGGAGTGCCGCCCTCGGTGTCCAAGCGGATCATTCTCGATGTGGAGTGTAAGTATTCCATGCAAGTAGAGCGGGGGCATGAGACTTGAGTCCCAACTAAGCGGTGAATGAAAACTGTACCAATCTGCATAGGAGGCTAGGGATCCTTTGGGAGGGTGCATATTATATTAGCCCCCTCGCTGGCTGCCTTTGTCAATTTAGTTCAAACACGCGCGCGCACTTACCGGAACGCGAGGAGGCCATTCATCCAGCCAGGCCATCCATCCATCCATCTATCTATCCATCCGACCATCCCGGCTAACCGGCATCCATCCAGCCATACTGCCATCCTGCCTTCCGACCATTTTAGCTATCTGGTTTTCGTGCCATATTCCTTCATGGAGCTGCGCATCGCCTCCTGTTTGTACCTGCTGCTCATCAATTTAACTGCACGCTCGTCGCTCCGCAATGAGTGACAAACGCAGCTAAGCTGGCGCCATTTAATGCAGCTGATATATAACAACGAATACATGAAAAGAATACACTGGAGAAAGTATTGCAAAAACTATCTATTAAAATTAACACAATCTAGTGTTGGAAATATGCATAGCATCTCAAATTTCAGTGTTGTGTAACACAAAAATGCTATATGGTTTCGCAAGATTTAGTGTTGTTTAACACATAAATTATATAAAGTGTCGCACGGTTCAGTGTTGTCAAACAAAGGAAATATTTTTTAGATCTTAAAAAATTAGGTTTAATTTGATAGTTGCGGGTTGAATCTTAAAAGTTTTTTTGATAATTTTTTTTTTCGGTATTTAAATAAAGAAAATTGTAAATATTCCTTGAAAATATGAATAGAGTATACATTTTTATTCAAATTTTTCTGAGTGCATTTTTGGAACAGGATATACATAAGGTGTCCTGTCGCTGGGCGTAAAAGTTACGCTGCCATTGCCGCTGCACGCCGTGCGCCAGTAAACGCTTGTTAATCCTAACGAGTTTCAGCCAGCCTTCGCCGTTCCCTCCTGCCCCTCTTGCTGGCCCCTGACTACGCCCCTGATCCACCAATTTCGTCCCCCTTGACAATAATTCACGTCACGTACCTGCAATAAAGTCACTTGCCGGCGTTGCACGTATGACTTTGACGGCGTTTTTCTGTTTCGCCCCGATGTGCCTCCTTCCCCCTATTTTATTATGAACGCTTTTGTGCGTGGCTGAGCCGAGGGCGTTCGAAGGGGGCTTGGCTGCGGGCAAGGAGCAGCAAACCTCATATCGCAGGTGTGTAGGCCTTGTCAGGAGCGTTTGAAATTTTCAACTAGCTCGTTGCTGGTTTCAATTTTGTTGTTCGGTTGAAAAAGGGGTTTTGGTTTCGGTTTCGGGCTTAGAGTTGGGTGGCTCGAAAAACACAACCTAATATAATGCCTCGTTGAGGTTGGCTCAAAAAATGAAAAAGAAAGCACACACATTTCGTGTTAAGTGAGATGGAAGGCCAAATATATTGAGACTGAGACAAAGAGTGATGGTTAACGATTGGGTATAACGGATGGGTTAGGTTTTTATGGGGTAAAAGCGACTGGAGATATGTAGCTTAAGAAAAACGAGAAAATATTCAAAGAAATGTTTTTCTTCTTGTCAGTTTAAGTATAAGTATAAAACGATTTATACGAAGTTCAGAAATCTCTTGAGATATGAAATCATTTCAGAGCCCGACGAAAAGTATGCTATGAAATTTGTAACATGGTAGTTTGATAAGTAAAAGGAATATTTTTACGTGGCTTAAGTCCTTTATATACTTCTTTGGCAGTCCGATAATATTTCAAAGTATTGGGATTTCATTTACAGTAAAATATCTTTCGGTTCGTGTAAACTCTTCTATGCCCAAAGCAAACCTAAGTGACAAACACATCTGCTGCACGTACTTCCTGCTAAACTTAATTTCTTTTGGTAGTGCCCTCGTTTCGCTGACGTGTTGTCTTAGCCATATTGTATATCACTCTTCTTATGTGCTGTCTGCCTTTTCTCGACCAAGTTTTCAGCTTTGTCATTGCACTTTCATTTTGAGCTGGCAAAAAAAAGGGCAAAAAGATAGAGTTGAGGAACGTTTAACAGGCGTAATTCTGCCGCTTATGCGTGCTTTGCAGCGACACTTTTTCCCATTCCTTTTCAACCACCCGAGTTTTCCCCCAGGTGCCGTTTACATTTGCTAACGTTCCATATCAACCTATTTTCCCGTCTCCATCCCTCTCTATCCACAGTCTCTCCGATGATTTGGGTGCCGAATCAACTTGTTGGCGCTCCATCCGGCACAGATGTAACCATCGATTGCCACACGGAGGCGCATCCCAAGTGAGTCTCTTCGGATTGCCCTTCTTTTGCTTTTAGTTTTCCCTCTACAACATTTTTTCTGTTCATTTTTATGTATATATATATACTTCGGATTTTCCTTTCTTTTGTAAATGAAAATTGTTTAACATATTATATTAAAATATGTTGAATTCTGAATTTGTGGGGAAATGTATTTATAATTTAGAACATAAATACAAAGAAATATTACTTTGTTCACCTGCATTTTTAATTTCAATGAGAGCATTTTTTTAATCATAATGTTAATGTAAATATTCTGAAAACTTAGAAGTTTTCAATCAACATTGCTTCAATAAGCAACCAGTTTTTATAATTTTTTTTCTTATATCTCAACTCATTCCTTTTTATTTTTATTGAATTCAAAGTAATGTTTACCCTGCGTATGATTGCAGTTACTTGTGCACATCTGTGAATATTTCAACTGCTTTGTGTGTCCCTGTTGAATTTTGCTCATTCGATTTGCCTTTGATTTTGTTAAAATATTTACTTTCATTTGAGAATTTGATTAGTTTCTTCTTTTCGTGTGCAATGCATGTGTGTAAATCAGATTTCCGTTTACATTCGATTCCAGCTTAACTGGTAATACTGATGTGTTTTTCTTAACCCCTGCAGGGCCATCATCTATTGGGTGTACAACTCGGTGATGGTATTGCCGAGCAAGAAATATAAAACCGACTACACGGAGAACTCCTATCGGTAAGTCACTTTCAAACAAAAACAGAATAACGAATATAAAAACAAACTACGGGACACGTCGAAAATTGTTATGTTAAATATTTATCATGCATTTGCACTTTGCCTTTTGGGGGTCAGGTGCAAGTGCACATGTTTTGGACCCCAACTCATTCCCAAACTGTTGGGACGATAAGCTGGTCTATGGATATATCCCTAAGCTTAATGTATACCAACCAAACCCATTGCAGTGCCCACATGAAGCTGACGATAAGAAACCTACAGTATGGTGACTTTGGCAACTATCGATGCATCTCGAAGAACTCGCTGGGGGAAACGGAAGGCTCCATCCGTGTTTACGGTAAGTGCATTTGTATTGGCGACTTAAGTGCACTAGTTACAGACACAGAAACACACGAACACCACCCCCTAGCTGTGCAATATCGTTCGCCCTTTGTGGCACAATTTCGCCAAAAGCTTTTACCTATAGACCCCGAATCCACACGACCCTATATGTGCACTGCACGCTGTCCTCCGGAGCGTAAAACTAAACGAGCGATGGCTGCTGGCTGGTGTCTGGCCCTATCTGCCCCGTGTTCCTCACTCCCAGCCAGCCATTTCCCGTATCCCATCCCGAAAACCAAGTATCATCATACCCCGTGGTAACATGGAGACACATTCACCATAAACGTAAACGGAAAATAAAGGTGAATTTCGGAATTGTTTGACTTTGTATCTCTTGCTAGCCCAAGGAGTTCGCCCCGAAAATACCTATATCTAGTCTGTATATGTAGGAACGTGTGTGCTGGCTGCATTTATTTATTTATTTTTTATGCACTTTGCCTGTTTTTTGGGGTTTTCTGCTGTTTACACGTTGCTTGTGCAGATGGCCAAAGTCGAAGATATCCTAAAGGTTATGGCAAACACACGTTCAACTTGGCTTCTTAGTTTTTATCATTTGGCTTGGGTTCATTGTAAAGAGTTTAAGTTCAATATCAATAGGTTGTGGTAATAGTTGTAAAGTCACCAAAATATGTTATCTTTAAGTACTACCAAAACTTGTTAGTATGTATTTTCTGTTTAATTAATTTCTGAAACTGTAGCCCTAAAAAGTACGCAACATTTTTAGGACAGCCATAAAGTCCAATGAAAATTGCATATAAAACTGATTTTCCAGTAATTTCTAAGATTTCACCGAGCTAAGCTTGGAGGCCTAATTGGTTTTATGGCTGAGACCCACAAGGCTTCTAACTAAAAGTAAAATTTCCTTAATTTATGCACACTTTGTGCTGAGAACCGAGGCTGGCAAAGTGTGCGCTTGACCTTAGATGTAGAGAAACCTCCTACTTGACATGGTAAACCAATGAACAGCAACCGGCATAAATTCTGCCGACATAGTGTAATGAAAAACCATTTTGTATAATTTTATATATTTTCCATTCGCCGCCTTTGCTGGGGCTCTGCCTTTTTTAATTATTAATTATGCAATGTTATTCAATTCCATTTGCAGAAATACCCTTGCCATCCACACCATCCAAGCAGGTGACCCACACCACCGTCGAGTCCAGGGAGAGTAAGTATAGTATCAGTCGGAAAAGTGGGTGGAAAAGTGGGGGTGACAGGTGGGAAATGCGGGGAATGCGCGGAATGCTTCGTATTTGCGCTTAACACATTCAGCGTTGAGCGTGAAAGTCACACCGCACACACACTCGCACACTTGGGGAAGGATACAGGATACGGCGAGCCACAAACAAAACTGCGAAAGTAGCAGCTAAGCCAGACAGATCCACAAACAGGGTGACTGGGAATGAGGGGGTGTTGGCGTCGGAGGGGTGGGAAATGGGGGAGTGGCTCACGCCCACCTAAGGATAAAGTAAAGCACTTTTGACTATTTCAGCGGCGGGGGTTTTCACTTCCACTCACAGTCGCAGAAAAGGGCTCTTCAATTGTACTTTTCATCTCTCATAGGCAAACCTTTTTGGTTAAAAATCCATAAAAATTATAAACTTGTACTAATAAAACTAACAAAAAAAAAAAATGTGAAAAAAAAAAACAAAAACTAAAAAAAAATTTGATCTAAATTGAGATTTACTTTTGATATAATATATTCTGCTAACAAAGTACAAAACCTTTAAAATTTCTTTTTAATTATAAAAAAGTCTTAAAAAAGAAAAACAATTTAAAAATACAATTATAGAGTGGAAAATTAAAGAAGCAACATAGTTCGGTTTTAAAACTTAATCATTTATATATAGGGGTAATATCTGTAATATTCAAAATTTTTAAGTTTAGGTTGTGAAATGAAGTTGTATACACAATCAAAGTTTTCATGTAAATTATTCATGATCTGGGAAACCTATACTTTAAAACCAATATAAAGGTTTTTGAATAAAAAGTAGTATTCCTAGAATGGTGCATTTCAGTACCCTATAAAGAAAATATTTTTTAAAATACAGGTGTAATTTTTTTATTTTTTTGAGTGTCCTCTGCCAGCTCCTGTTGAAATTCAAGTCGAGCAGAAAAGTACACACACTTTCGAGTCTCCGTCCGGACCTGTGGCCGTGTCCTTTTCCCGCTCTTAGTCCCATTCCCATTCCTGTGTCCATGTCCTCTGGCCTGGGCAAAGCAATATGCTGGGGATTATGCTGGGGCGGAGAAGGATTTTCGGGGGCATTAGGTTGGAAACACATTTGAAACACTGCCGCAGACTTTGAGCCCGTGAGCTGGAAGCTGCAGAGCAGAGCAAAAGACCAAACATATTTTATTTAAAGTGACTGGCAAAGCAGCGCGCGAGCAATGCAACGCAACCTAATCCAGGAGTCAGCCAACAAAGGATCTTGTTGTGTGTGTGTGAGCGTGTGTGGTCCTCAATGCACATGTGTGAGTTTGCGCCTTTGTGGAGCGGTATACATTTTTTGTATCGCAGCCAAGATTTCCACGCAATTTAACTTGAAAACCATGTCTCAGGCCGGGGTTAAGTTTGGTTTAGGAGTCCGCAACTTTTGCTGGCCAATAGTGACCCACAAGTGAGCAAACAGTAAGCGACAAACGAGTGAACTTTCTGTCGATTTCCGACAATTCGAACTTTGCAGAGACTAATCTTGAGAAACAAAATGTTTCTTAAGAGTTTCTTTCAAAAGTTTACAGAGTAAACAGGGGTTTAAGCCATGTTTAGCTACTATATTTATGTATTATTTACACTTGCTTATGATTTAAGATTCATAAAACTTTAAACAATTTCAAGGCTTTTTAAAATCATATTTTTCCCACTGTTCTAATTATAATTAAAATTTGTCATGGGTCCAAATTCTGTTATCAATGGCATATTGAAATGA
The DNA here is from genome assembly GCF_025231255.1 of Drosophila biarmipes. NCBI lineage: Eukaryota > Metazoa > Arthropoda > Insecta > Diptera > Drosophilidae > Drosophila > Drosophila biarmipes. Next base: position 16,668,212 of record NC_066613.1, on the reverse strand, counting down.
CCCATTCAACTTATAATCTGCAGACAATTTCATACCCTCGTCACGCAACGACACAACGAAATCCCTGCAAACGGATGTGGGATATGCCATGAAGAACGATTTGTATCCTGGCTCGGTCTCCTCGTCATCTTCCGGCGGCAGTTCCTCGGCGGCCTCGTCTTCGTCCTCGTCCTCGACCTCGATGCAGACCTCTGCACTGCCAGGCGGAGTGTCTGGAAACAGTCTTTCATCTGTGGGTTCCAAGGGATCCCTGGCGATAGGAAAGAGCACGTTCTACACGGAACGACCACCGAATGAGTACGCCTCGTCAGTGGGTAAGTCCTAAAGAACCCTTAACCTCACCGAAACCCACCAAATCCAATACCTTTTCTCTAGCTGGCCTGCTGCTTCATAGAGCCCTGCTCTTTGGTTCTGGAATCTATCTGACCCTGCTTTGAAATCAATAAATCGTTTGAGTTACTCAACAAGCATTTCGAAAATGCAGCCAAAGGGGGTATAGAAAACCACGGGGGTTAGTTTAGGTACATCAACATATTTCATAGCCTAAAGTACATTAAAAAGAAACCAATAATATCATAAACCAACTAAAAATGCTTCAAACTTGGCTCACTTCAAGGCTATAGGAATTTGTAAAATTATAGAAAGTATTTTGCAAAACAATAAAATGCTCAATGTATGTATAGTACTTACTAAATGCTAAGATTAAGATACCATTCTTGGGAAGTGGTATGACAAATGAATTGTACAATGTAAATTATATCTTAAATTAAATGTAAAATGGAATTGTTTAAAAGTATGTATTTTGTTAGCTTTTTAGAGAACAAATGGTTTATTTTTTATATTTTTAAATTAAATCTTTACCTTTAAACATATCTTAAAGAGGGAAACACCGAAGCTTCAATCGCTCAAAACCTAAATGAAGTGGTAGAATTTTTTTTGTTGGAATTCAACATATCTAAAATCACATTTGAAGAATACTTCATTTATTCCTACTTTTAGTTGACAAGCCAAATATAAATTAAATGTATTAAACTTTGGTCAATATTTCGGACCTAACAAGCGGTTTTCTTTCGAAGGGTCTGAATTTTGTTGCCATGCGGCATTAAATCGCCTTGAAATTGTCATTTATTCCAGCAGACTCCCTGCTGCCAGGTGTCATGGTAAAAAATGTGCAATAATAATTTGCCTTACCTGGATTCCGTTTCCTGGCTTTCGGAAATCGCCTCGTCATCCTCATCCTCGTCGTCATCGGCGTTCGTGCACTTCCATTACTTTTTAATAAATGTGCATGCTAATTATATTATTACTCATACGACCCGTTGCCACGAGTCCTGTCTGTCGGTATGAATGTTTCGCTGGCCCTGCCTCGCCGTGCGAAATACTCGCAATTAATTTCAGCATACAATTGCGTGGCCTGCGGTCCCTCCAAGCCCACACACAATGACACACAGTTAACATGTCCAATTTATTGGCCATAACTCATGGCCGGCAACGCGGCCAAGGAGTGAGTGAGAAGAATCCTGCGGGCAGGCGCCAGTAGCCAGGACCCACGAGCCCAGGCCAATCCAGAGACAGACAACCGCGCGCCATCGACGGGGCAAGGAAAAATGACATTAAGGCCAGAAGATATATGGCCCATTTGCATATAGGTTCATGTATATGTATAAACATGTACGGGGGTTGCAGCAGGTTAAAGGCCCTGCAATTTACTGTATTTATGCTTCGACCTCGACGTTGCACGAATTTAATAATTCAACTTGTGTTGCATAAAGTTTGCATTGACATAAACATAATGAACGACGGAAAACCGCATGCGAAATTGCCTTTCTCCGACCTTTCTCCCCTTCGCCCTCTTCGTTTATTAACTTTGTTAATGCAGAAAAGGAGAAAAGCGCATTCGGAAAGCGCTGAAAATATTGATAATCAACATTGTGCTCTGTCCTCGATGTGTCGACGTTCCGACAATAACAAAATTAATGCATTTTATTTCATTTTCCCCGCAGACGGGGGAAAATAACTCGCACAATAAACCTAATTAAGCATTATATATGGAAGCTGAAAAGGCGACAGGCCAAGGATTTATGACAATCTTCAGGGAGTCATATATTTATCCGTATTTGTGCATTTATTATTTATTTAAATTGCCACGAATAATGAACTAAATTTCCACCCAGTTTGTGTGTGACTCTTGGGCTTCAATAAACTGCTCGTCAAATGTTTAACAATTCAACCGCACATTTTATTTTTAATTAGTAAATTGCGCTAATTAAAATTGCAGTTATGTTTGTACATAATACCTTTTAATTGAGGTCATACAATTTTTGATGTAACCCAATATAATTGTAAATAAATGTTGACCCTTTCAGTTGCGTGTAAATATGAGGAAAATTAATTAATGCATCAAATAATCACTTCATACAAGAACAATTGAATCAGCCAGAGAGTAATTCCGAATACATTAGTCAAAAACTCTGGCAAAAAAAGAACTATACCAAAACTGAATTGTGTAAAGATCGTAGGGATAGGAAATACATACTAAATTCATACTTGGCAAGAAATACAATAAATTTAAAACATATATAAAAACTATATAGCCTATACAAGGTATTTTACGGTTTGTTGCCTGTATTTTGGAATTAGCTGAACATCAAATGAATAATATGTAAAATGTTTATCGCTTTCTGTGCGAATAAAAAGATAAGAACGGATGTGTTTTCCTATAAGCAAGTTGACATTTTGTAATATAAATAAAAGTAAATATTATAAAAAATAAATTATGCAATTAAAAATATATATTTTTGTTAGTTTTAATTATTTGTTTTGAATTAAAAGAAGAAAGGTTTTTATTTTTATCTCAAAAAGAGTTTTAGTAATTTACAGAAAATGTTTCTTAGTAGATTGTGTAAAAAAAATTTGTATATCTAAAAACTTGTCTTAAATATTGGCAGACCAGTTCCTTGTTTACATTATTAAATATTTTTTATACAAAATTTAGCTGAGTTCTCTACGCTTCACTATTGTAAAATAAACCATCTCAAAGACAACTAAGGTAATTTAAATAAAAATCTAATATTAAGATTGATCAAATGTAAGCAGTTATATAATTATGCGATAATAATTAAACAATAAAACTTTAGGTTGATACCAAAAAAGCGAACCGAATAAAACAAACAAACTAAATGAACATAAATAGCTGTTGTTTCATTGAACCATTTTCATTTAATTTCAGCCCTTAATTTGGCCTGGCATTTATGCAAATTTCCTCTTTTTTGGAGTTTGACATTCGGCGTTTGGGCTTGGAAATCCACACAGCCCAAAAAACCATCATTAATGAGAACGCTAAGAGGACTCAGCAAATGCCAAATGACACACACACATGAACACTCGGAAAATATTTTGGGAAAATTCCACAAACCAGCTTGGGAAATTATCTCTTATCAGCAGCCTACAAAGCTCCGATTTCGCCAAGTGTCGAGCTGGCAGACCGCTAAAGCCCCAGTGTGCGTCTACTAATTGTTTGAGTCACGCAAACAAATTTAACACAAAATATGCTAAAGACTTTCTGGGACCCGCACAAGAAAAATGTTTAATAATTTAATGTGATTTGCATAGATTTCAGCAGGCTTAGCGTTGAGGTTCGGCAATTAGCCTCGACACGCACCTCTAAAATTTCCTTTTACCGCAAAGTAACTTGTCAAAAATGAGACAATTTAACAGTGATGAGAAAAAATATATATAGCTTAGGTAAAAAAAGTAAGGATTGCAACATTTCATATTTTCCCTAAAATAAATATGTGAGCACAGAATATTCCATATATTTTTTAAGTAAATTGTTTTTATGCAATCAGAAGCAATGTTTAAAATGTAAATTTGTAATATATTTTTCCCATCTAGGGTTAATGAAATATTCATTATATTGTGCCATCACTAAGGATCCCGCATTGTTCTCTTTGCAGAACACCCTGCGTATACGCAATATTTTCCCAGCATTCCCAAAGTTCCTCGCACATTTGTGGGCAAACCACTTGGGCACACTAACATTATCATAATTACAGGGCTTTCAGCGGGGGAATGGGGCTTATTCGGGGCGGAGAATTGGGGACCGGAGACACCTTGCACTCTTATCTGAAATGCCTGCTTTGCGCCACTCGAGAAACTTTTCAAAAGTCATTTAAATTATGCGCACAAAAGCGCGAAAATTATGCCACGGCGAGACGAAGATTCAGACGCCACTTACAGCCACATGTACATACTATACAAATGTTCCTTACGCGGTGAAAGGCAGAGGTGGGGAGAAAGCGAGACAGAGCCGGAAACCACATTTGTCGGCAAAGTTTCGCCTACCGCCAGCCTCTCGTCCACAGTGCAAAAATAGTTGAGTGCAAAAGCGTGGAGCACACTTAAGATAAGCTTGGAGCGCAAAACTTTCATCTTACAGAATACGCGGAAGCCCCTGCTCCTCCTGCGCCCCTGGCCTTTTGAGGACGCATTCAACAAATTAATTCTGGCTTTGTCGCTACAGGAAATATGTTTAATTTCATTTAAATGCAGTAAGTGCAACACTTTGGTTGGCTCTCGCCAGCTCTGAATGGAGTCGAGATCAGGGGTTTGCGGCTGCATGTTTGGGGGCTGATGCAAATCATTTAGCTGAAGTTCTTTTGGCTTACATTTTGTAGGGGCTGGCTCTTAATTTTTTGCCTTGATTCCCTGCATGGGTACAACTTTTAAAGTGAGAGGGTGTAACAAGTAGAGAGGCGTTAATGAGCTTGACTTGGTTAAAGTTGTGGTAAACGGTTTGACTAAATACAAATCTCTGAGTCTAACGAAGGTTATCTTAAGACTACAGATATAATAAGTTGTAGACCTGTTTAAGTGTTAATCAACATCGTGGAAAAACACAAAAGAACCTTTCTTTATTAGGACTAAAATTAAAGTGTATATTACAAATTATTTGTGAGCACAGAAAATCCTTCAAGTTCCTTCGTCCTGCCCCATTAATAAATCTCAAATGCAGCAAACTCGCATCGACACATCTATCATTTTGACTACTGAGACCCTCAGTCCCCTAACAATCCAAGTTGTCAAAGTTCATCAACGAAAATCATTACAAAAATCACAAGTTCCCCTTCCTCGCCAATTTTAGCTGGAGCTCAACTTTTGAAAGTTAGTTTTGTGTTCATTTTTTTGTGCAATAAACAGTTTTGTACCACAAATTACAGCTTAACATTTTTGGTTTGCCAACGTCACATACTTGCGGATGATATATGGCGGATTTACATACAGCTCCGGTTGCCATTTTCTATATTTTCATGGTTTTTTCTTGGGATGGAATCGGGGGTAAGCGAACTCATCTGTCAGTTTTACATAGTGCACCCCAGAGAAATTTGTGTTTGTTGCATAAAAATGACATCGTACATTGTTGGCGAACGGACTTTGATGGCTGTATGACACACTGGTGAAAGAGGTTTTATAAAAAAAAAAAAACCAAAAATATATATCGAGTGCGACTGAGTGTGCTCTGTTTTTGGCATTTCTAAAAATGTTGCATTCTGGGGGGAGCCAATGACGTGGCTGCTGTGACAAAAAGCGCGTTGAAACCCTGCCCTCCCTACTTTTTCAGATCCTTTTCATTTCGGTGTTGTGCTGGGGCCAGGGCAATGACATCAATGCAGTTTTTATATGGACATTGTGGTCAGGAAAAACGTCAGCCAACCGCAATTTAAGAGGAAAGTTTAGAGGATGAAAATGAGCCGAGAGTGACAGCTTAATGAATATCATTTTGGCAATCATTGTAACAAAAAATAACTCATTTAACCAGTTATTACCATACAGCTAAAAAAAAAAAGCCTCAAAAGCTTGTAGCTAAATATGATAGGCAATGCGAATTCTTGAGGTTTTAAATTTACCTTTTTTGTTCATCAGGAATTTCTAGATCTTAGGAACATATTTATAAATTATTGTTTAAATTTGGGTAAATCGATTTTGTATTGTTACTCTTATTTGATAAATTTCCATAAATAATGTGATTTACGGCCTCTATATTAGTCGAGTCAGTCACATTATGTTTTTTGATGAATTTCACTTCGTGGTAATTTTAATGTTTCTATAATATTTTTTTTCTGTTTTTATTTAACACATTCTAACGATTCTAAATTTAAAGAAACACATCTGCAATGACTGGGCAACGCATTGTTTTGCTTTTTTCCTCGGCAACAGCTCTGTCTTGTGCGCATATTTGTTGGACTTTATTTTTTAATTTTCACAACTTTTGACAGCTTTGCAGTTGGTCACGTACGTGGCCAAGTCGGGAGTGCCATATATTGCTGTTCGAAGCTGGGGGAAATGGGAGTGGTATGGGAATGACCGCAGTGTGCAACAGCTGCCTTGGACGCACGTGACTGGCCCGGAAAAGGAACCCCTGGACCCCTGGACCTCGGGAACCCCGGAACCCTTCGCTACCCCGTTGTCCTGGCAAATTTTAATCAAGTTTTCTCGCCACGGCGCTTGGCACTCGTCCCTCAGTCTATTTAATTGTCAATTTGTTGCGGCGTGTGTCTGACTATAGACTACTGACTACTGTCTACCGACTGCGGACTGCTGACTGCCTGCCTGTTGCCTGATAAATTATGTCTAGCTGAACTGAAGCCGCAATTAAGGGTCGATGTGAAATGAAATGCAGCCCAATTCAATCCTAGCTTCTTGGCCAACATCCCTGTGAGCCGGGGGTTTACTCAGCCATTCTTATCTCTGCGCCGGGACAGGGAATTTCGGTTTATCTTGTCCTAATGATTCCATTGTCAAAGCCATTGCTACGGAAATTGTCTACACACATTTAAATATTCAACAGGATATTGCATGAAATATACATGAGCCAGATGCACACACACACAGTAGCTCAGAGGTGGGGCTAAGAAAATGTCCTGGTCGAAAGGACTGCAGGCGACATGTTTTTGTTGTGCGCAAATATCTTTTAGTTTGGTGTTCCTGAGAATAATTTTGACAGAATTTCTCGACTTATAATCTCGAATTTCGCATCTGATATATTCTGGTCTAAGAATTGGTTTTGCTTTTATTTTAGTGTTAGTTTTATCAGACCTTACATTATAAATAAAATGCAATGTGGTCATAAACAAGCAATGCAGGATTCATACACATTCAAAATAAATACCAAAATTAAATCATTTCTCCCAGTTATTACTTTTTAAAAATTATATCCAAATTAATGAAATATTATAAAGTACAAGTATCTTAAAGTTTAATTAATATCTATCAAGCACATAATTCTAGGAAAGATCATAAACAGCCGCCTCAGCATATTTGTTTTAATTCTCTTTAGAGGTCCTGACTGCTCGAGCATTGATTAGCCCAACTAATTGTGTTCCCTCTTTGCTGAGAGGATGGGCCTACGTTTCCCTGGAGGTTGGCCAAAACAAATGCCTTTCATTTCCGATTCCCGGCCGGCAGCGCACGAATGTCCTGGGAGCCGGCGGCTATCATTCGTCCTGCAGAGGCAGCTCGCTTATTGTATTATTTAGCCCTCAAACTCCGAGTACCAAACTGCCCTGGCATTGACTCTGACAAGTTGGCCGCCATTCGAGCGGCATTCGTTTTGTCTTAATCTCTCTGGTCCTGGTCTCGGTTTTGGCCATGGTTTTGGTCACCGGGGAGCACTGCTCGGCAATCCTGGGCGGGCTCCTCAAGTCTCCTTCGCTCTAATGCAAGTTGAAAACTTTTTGATGGCCCAAACGCAGGCAAATCACTTGGCTGCTCCCTGCTCCTGGCCAGGATCTCGATGACGAGCATGGTGATGCCCGGCTCATAAACTTTTACGCGCTCATTTTCGCCGGCGAAACCACGGCTCCCTTGACTTTGTCAGGTTGGTTTGTCGCCAAAAAACGGGAGATGAGAAAAAGCAAAACAGAAAATAGCTTTTCATTGTCTGTCTGTGGAAAAGCGGAGGAAAGGGCGGGAGTGTCAATAAAATAAATACTGTTGACGCAGCGCGGTTATTTCACAAACACAATCTCCATTACGGCATTTACATTCGCCGCTGTGTGGGTGACATTCCCGAATCTCTGTTGCTGTTTGCTAAACACGTTTGTTGACTCGCTGAGTGGCTGTATTTGACTTTAAGCGGCGCGAAGATAAAGACATTTGTTGCCAGACAGGGTGTAACTTAAAGGACCCGGGACACTCCCCTCCCCGACTGGCAATTGTCGGTCATTGTCATTAAGTTGCCCCAAATGAAGATGACTTTTTTCGCCTTCTTGCTGGCCAGTGTTTGATAAGGCCTCCGACTGCAGGGGAGGAAGTGTTGGGTAAGGGTATAAACTGATTTTATCGGAGTGCGGCTAGCCACCCACATTTCTGTAACACTTCTGCGGAGCGTAGACCTTAACCCCATTAACAACTCATTGTGGGCTTAGTGAACCCTGAACTCAGTTTCTATTTCCTTAGAGGTTTTCCTCAAGAAGATTTGTACACGCAGCGAAAAAAATACTTACCTTAAGATGTATTGAAGGTATCTATGTTTAATTTATACAGAAAGAATACAGAGTCTTCAAATTAATGTATTTTATTTTTAAAGGATATTTTTAATTAATTAAATGGTTCTAGCAATAATCATTTTTTACCTTTATTAACTTTTTAATTTTAGCTTATAAAAGGTTTTAAAAAACATGACATCCGGGCTTTTAGTTATAAGAATAAAATATTTTTAACAAATGTAAATATTTTTATGAGACGTAGAGAAAGACTTTCTGCACATTGCATATTGCACTTGCATATTTTTCTGTCAGTGCAGCACTTGTATTACGGTGCCGCTTCAGCTCGGCTTGGTTTATCTACTACTTTATTACTGTAAATCCTCAGATAATTTATTTGATTTGTACGCGCGAGTCCTGGAAACCCCCACGAGCAGTAGAACAACAGCAACAAGAATATCAACCGGAGCAACAACAATGGAAGCAACAGCTGCGTTGATGGAGGACCTCGTCCTTTGTGCGCCTGTGTGTGTGTGTGTGTGGGTGCAAAGGATACGCTGGGATGGCAGCTGAGATGTGGGTGCTGATTTGTATCTGCAAACTGTAAAGTGTATCGCATTACAATCAGATTAAGTTAAAGCCGCCACATGCAAGGCCCTCTCGTCTGTGTGAGTGTGATGTGCTGTGCTGCCTAAATTGAATTTAAATGCTGAATTGAAATAAAATTGAGGCAGAATTTACATGCCCAGCAGGGCTCGAGTTCTGTTCTATTTTAAGTAAATTAGGGAACGTCTGAGCCGACACGAACCCAGGGCCACAGATCGAAATTTAAGAGCCTATAAATATTTATTTGAGCAGGGCCAACATCCTTGATTTCTCTGGCCCTGTGGTTAGATGCATAATTTTATGACATATTCGTAAAATAAAGGCAGACAAGTCTGAGATAGGCTTATTTGTATTCATTGAATTTTATTTTATTTTTTTTGCTTTGCAGCAGGGACAAACTGAAAGGTAAATGTGTTATGAATTTAATCCAAGAGCCCTGAGATTTGAAAATATAGATTTCGTGGTAAAATTTTCATTTATTTACCTTAATTTACATAAATTTTAGCGAGTTATAGCTCTTGAATTGCGAAACATTAAACTCACCAGGCTCAAATGTATCTCATAGATAACTCTTTGTATCACCCACATTAAAACCTCTAAACTACTCACAATTATTCTACTAAACACCTACCTTAAACCGCAGCTATCATTTAGACAAAAACCCTCACAAAACCGGAGTTATCAGAAAAGCGAATTGGGGGAATCAAAGCCTGGCACAATGGACATTGTGAGTTCTGGTTTTTTGGGTTTTCTGATCGTAACTGCCGTTGGGCTACCTTTTTCCGAGCCAATTGCCCGTGGGCGATATAGAGTAGATATAGAATCCAGTCGCCATGTGACAACCAGTCAATTTTATTTTCTTTTTGCCCCGTTATTGGCAGGCGGTGGAAAACTAATGCCAATGGCTGACAGCCTGTTGTTCTCCGTGCCTGTTTTTCCGTTTGTGCGACGCAACGGCTGCTGACCAATTTGTGGGCCATCATCAAGTGTGAAATTTCCAATTTCCGTCCTGGTTGGGGCAAGACCTCCCCTTTTGCACCTCCTCCAATTTCCACCTCCTGTTTTTCCATTTCCCCCTATGGCATCATTTTTCCCTCCGCAGCATTTGTCTCACGTTTCGATTGGGCTGCATTTGCATCAGCGTTTCGCTGGATATTTGTCCAGGCTTTTTTTCTGCCTGTACTTGCTTTGTTTACACACAGCCATCATCAGCAATAGCGATCTGCTTTCGGAGCCACCGAAGTGATTTGCTTGGAAAATTGTTTAACAGTCGAGTATTGCAAATAAATTGTTTCGGTGCCTGTGTTTGCCCATCGCTTATGTGTAATGTTTAATTTGGAGAATTTGTTTATATCAATAGGTTAACAAATTTCAAATAAAGGTAATGGACAATCTGTTTTATTATATTTTTAAATTTGAAATAAAAATAAGTAAGTAAGTTCTTATATTTAGTTTTACAATACAATAAAATACAATTTTACACTTCCTAATTTACCTAAAACTACCATTGTCACGTCCTTCTGCCAGCTCATTAGCCTCATACTCATTCCTAAAATCAAATACCATACGTTCCAATCAACAGGAAACCCAAACCCGAAAGCCTGCCCTCAAAAGCTGATTTGAATTTAATTAAAAGCGTACAAATTGATTTAGCCAAGTTCGGGAGTCTGTGGAGAGAGGTCATCGGGTGAAAGGGCAGCACAAATTTAAAGTGGCTCACAAATTAAAGCGACTCACCAGGTATGCCCAAGCTACCCACGCTGTTATTCCAAATTAATTATGCTGAAGCGAAAGTTTAATTGAAGATATTGACGCAGAGCTGAGCCCGCTGAGTTTGGGCATAATTACACCTGTCCAAGTTGTTTCCACTTTGTTTCGGCCGCCTTCAATTTCACGAATGATAACACACAAATTAAGATGGCCCAAAGTGGAGGAATGGAGCGGGCTGATGAGTATACGCACTTAGGGCTGTTCTCCAGACGAACCCGAGCTTTCCTTTGAACTTGCATCAGTCAATTATTGGCTCTGGCCACATTATCAATAGCTGATTATACGGCCCGGTTTTCTCTTTTAAATGGTTAAAGCCGCAAAAAGGTCTGGAGTACCGGCCATTAACATGGCTAAAAAAGACGCACGGTCTAGACCTTCAATATTTTCCGCCAGCTCTTTTATGTACAACATACTCTTGCTGAAGGGTTTTCCATTTTATAAAGTCTTTTAAGACTTAATTAGTTTTAACAGACCCATGGAGTAAACATAATATTTCTACACAACACTAAGTAAAGATCAATAATTTAGATATTTCCTTTTTCAAAAACATTTTAAGCTTTTTACGCTTATTTTTAAAATCGTTTTATTGAATTAAGCTTAGAATACACTATTCCCAATAAAATTTGATAGCTTGCTAATTATAGCTCTTGAAAATTATACCAATATCATAAAGTTTCTCGAGATATTTCGAATGCAATTCTGAATCTTCAAGATATTAAATCCACGACTGAGCTCTTTCATATTTTAGAGTATTGAAATCTCCTCTTAACTATCCATATTTTCCTGGGCTCCTGTGGTCTCCTCCGCAGGCATTCAACTAAAATAAAAACCATAAATGGTGGCCGAAGCAGAGAAAGATGGGGAAAACGGGGAATCCCCCGGATGGGGCACAAGGCAATCAAACAGAAAGGCTGCCTCAGCGGCTGACTCAGTATGTGGCTAAATATGTGCGAGGGTGGGGCGACTGCAAATGGCTGCCGGTTAAATTGGCAACACTTTATCAAAAAATATAAAAAGCACTAAAAGTCAAAACGCATGGCAAACTGTTGGCAGTCCAACAGAAATAACACAACAGCAAAAAAATAGAATAAAAGAGACTGGCCCGAGAGGGACAGGGGTCCAGAACCGGGTCCACGATGAGGCGGTTGATGGCAAAAAGGCTTGCATATAGATTGGCAATAAGGACAAGTTGAACCATCATCATGACAGCGGAACCATCAAAAGCTCGGAGACCGGAAGAGATGGAAGTACAAAAAATATGCAAATTTCTCGCATAATTCATATAGAATTGTTCTGTTTATGAAATGTGGCAAAAAAGCAATTTAAGCAACTCCTTTTCATGGCTCGTTATCACATTTTAAAGATCTGTTTTTTAAGTTCACGTAAGATATTATTACCTTAATTACAATGCATGTTTCTTTAAAGAAATCCTTCAAGAATTTTTTACACTTATTAAATTTTGTTATTTATATTATTTAAAAGCTCACATACAGAATTTAATTTTAAATATGTTCTTGTTGCTCACTTACTAAAGAATGCAAATACTTACAAAAAATGGAGGTAATGCGTTTGATTTATTCAATTCATTTAAATATTCAAAATTTTTTTTCCTTTTAATGTTTTACATTTTAATTTTTAATACAGCTTCGCCTCGCTCTGTCAATATATATTAAATATATATAAAATGCATTTTTTAGCACATTCAAATATGTAGTGTCAGTAGTAGTTTCACGCAGTTTCATTAACAAATATTTCAGCCATTCTTCATTCTCGTCATGAAATACTATTACTTTTTTGCGAATGCTATTGTTGTTCTGTGGCCAAGATTAATGGGTAGAATTTTTTGCTGGCTTCAAAAGAATTCTGTTTGCTTTTTTGCGGTGCGTGCCTGATTGAACAGCGTTGATTAAGTTATATGAAGCTTTTTTGTCGAGTTGTTGTTTATCAAATTGTAAGGAAATATTTAAACAACACTATTTGCACGCCCAGGCAACGCTTACTGGTAGATTCTGTTTAATAACAAAGAGACATAGTTTTATTTTAAAAATTCATGTAATACACTTAACACTACCTATCACTAATCAATTAATAGTTTTAACAAAATTGCTGTGAAAATAGCATGAAATATAATCACCAATCCCCATGCTCTTTTGACCACTGGACCCAAATCGATTTTCCGGAAGTAAGAGGACTTTGAAAGCGAAAAGTGCTTGGGTTTCCAATTAACTTTTATTTGCACCCCCGAGCTCTCGACCGCAGAGAGTAGATGATATGGCTGTGTAGATGGATAGATGGCTAGATGGAAAGCTGATGCCTCGACAACAAAATCTCCAGACAATGCCGCCACCGAATAAAATGTAAATTATTCAAAAGGTAGCTGTGCTGCGAAAGAATATGGCGCTATGGATGTCATTTCCTACGACTCCACAATGGAAATGCCTTTCTCCGTAACCAAAACGAAAGGCAAAAAGAAGGAGGGCTGACTTGAAAAGTGCCTCCGCGAATGCATTAAATTCAGTTTTCATGCAACTGAGACAACAGTTGAGTAAATTATGGCAACGAGCTGCCGCCAACTATCCAAGAGTAGCTGAAGTTGGATCCGCAAAAGGGGAAGGTTGGAAAATGGAGGGGGAAAATGGCAGCAGCAGGATGAAAATGAGTGTCAGCCTGGATGGCAGACTCTGTTTGGTCTCTTGCAATTTTTATGAAGCATGTTGAATTTTCCTTAAATTTTATATTGCTTCTTTTTGCTAGCCATCATCAGATTGGCAACTTTAAAGGAGAAAGAAGCTCTCTCATTTTATGAGAAGAACAGGAAGTATTATATTAGTTATTTAAACCTTTTTCTTACGAGAATTATTTGGAACGAGAATTCTAATATTTTTTTTAAGATTATAACCATTAAGGTTTCAATTAAATATCATAAGAGTTCTTAAATATTAAAACTTTATGATATTTTAATTATAATGTATTATGATTTAAAAAAATTCTACAAAAGGTATTTTATTAATACTTTCCAGGGGAATACAATTTTTTATCTTTACTAAGAACAATTTGTATTCTTATCTGCTCAATTCCACTGAATTGCTCAGAGGTTCGAAACAAACTGAGCTTCATAGGCAGAGAATCGTTTTTTATTCGGCTTTATTTTCGTTAAGTTTCCTTCATCGTATAAGAGATTTTCCTGCTCATGCGTAAGAGTTAACAATCTGCGGAGAGCTCAACTCTCATAGAATCAAAACAAAATTGTTTTTGATGATGATTTAGGCCAAAAGCACACATTTTGTGCGTTCAGAGAAAAAGGCCACAAGAGCAGAAATGAAAGAAAGAAAAAAACCTTAAATTTCATTGGCCAAGCAAATGTCACAAATTAGAAGGCAACATAAACACGGGCATATTGAGGTAGGACTCGAGTAAGACTATGTACTATAGTTTAATAATAAAGAGTCAAGAAATTCTGAAAAACCTTTGAAGTCTGTCGGTAACCTTACTGGACAATCTCCTTATGATCCCTTTATGATGTGTGTACTTGAGCATCCATCACCCAGACGGGGAAAAACTCATCATAAAGTGAAGTGGATGAGAGACCCCATTCCCAGTCCCATTCCCACAGACAGTGCAGATGGAGCTGAAGAAGGATTTACAGCATCCGCATATGGACATCATCTTTATCCGAGTGTCTGCGGGCTCCTCCTCTTATATTTATTACCTCATTCGATGGCATAAACTCGCATATTAAGTGGATTGATGTATTAATATTTAAACGGCGATTTGTGGTTTGCGGTAAGCTAAAGTTGCTCGGGGAACTTGGAAATCGACCCTTGACCCCTTCGCGAACATATGGCCGGCACCAGCGGGATAATGAGGCATCTGCATGTCTGAGAATCAATACAATCTCACCACTTTGTAGCGCCTTTCCGAGCTGCTGGCTCCTGCCACTTCCCCTGATCTGGTCACATTAAAAGGCGACACGCATTGTGGAACACTTTTTGTGCGTGGCTCATAAATAAAACATAAAATCGCCCGCCTTTTATTTTTATATTTTATATGCTGCTGCAGTCTCCGAGAACTTTTCCGAGGTCGGCGAACATGTTTGGAAAATGTTTATAAAATGACGCAGAAGCGTACAAGTCATAAAAAATGCGTTCGAGCTGGTGGAAAAGGGGTATAAAAGGTAAGATGAAAAAGAGGAGCACACCAAGTTGGAGTGTCGCAGTAATTTGAAATTAGCACGCATATCGGAAAACAAGTTAAGACCGCTTCTCCAACATGGCAATTACGCAATATGCGCAATATGCTCCCCATAGGTTCTTCATCATCCAAGAGGACAAGGAAGCCCTAGATAAGGGACACCCCAAGATGTCCCCAATATTGGCCATTCCCGAGAATGCTCTGCATACCAATGAGTTGGGTCACTTTAATCTGACCCAAGTAGAGATCAATTTAAACTTTATCTTTTTGTTGTTTACGGAGGTCATGGGCAAATAAATAAATGGCGAGTGACACTTGCACAATTATTTACAATTAATTACGCCTTCGACTCAGTAAGATGGGATGCAAAGGGTCAATGTCCTCCCCCCTCTTTGATTATCCCACTCACGTATGCAGGTGTGGGGCGTGGCACAAGGCACCTTCCGCCCACAAAACACAAACTCAATCGATTACCATTTAATTACATCAGCGGCTGCCCGAGTTTGGGTCCCCAAATTCCGTTATCGAAATTAATGTTGAGTCTCTGCGCCAGAAATCCTCGCATTATGGCCGATACCAGAGTATACAGGTAAATATTTGCTGCGAGTGGCAACTCATCAGGTGCAGGCTGCCCATCAATGAACAATGAAATTGGAGCTGCAACATCCTCCCAAGGACGTCCATCAATTAAGAAGGCAGCTAGCCAAGCGGCAATTTAACCCGGATGTGGGGAGCAAGTCTAAAGGCTGTGGTTTCCTTTCCCAAATTCAGTGACAACAAGCAGCAAATACTTCCACATTTCACACGCTTTTCCTAGTCCCGAATTTCGTAAGAGGGAAAGTGGGTAAAATTCCACAAATGTTGCGCCAAAAATAACACTTGCATGCCAGAAAGGTTTTTATTATAGTTACAAGAATGGAGAGGAGGAAAAAGGTTGAGGGAAACGGCAGTGAAATGGAAGTGTAGACAACTCTATTTGGAGGTATTTTTGGGGGGAATGCTTCTTCATTTGCGACCGAGTGAATAAGCGACACTTTTTCGCAGTTGTTTTCACGCGCAGACGGAAAAACAAACCGAACAAAATTTTGAATGATTTTTCTAAATTACTCTGTTTGCTCTGCCCTTTTTCCCCGTTTTTCAATTGTGATACCGATCCGATTGAACATCGTTGAACGCGTTACAGAACATTAATATTTGATTTGGTTGTTTGTTTTTAATTTACTCGAAAGCAAATTTGTTTAGCCCTGCCCGTCTCACATGGAAAGCCAGACGAAAGTCATCCAGTTCCCCCTTAAGCCACCCATTAAATCCCCTTCTATCCTGTCTGATGCACTCCATCGATGGAAATCGATATCCTGCCACTGCACTGCACTCTACTTAAGTCAGAAGAAGAAGCCGGAATACGTCTCCTTCTAAGGAAGCTTTCCTTCTAATGAGTTTCCTTAGAACTGATTCAGATTCCCATTCAGAAATCCTTTCGGTGCTGGATCGTAAATATCTGTTATTATTTATGCCTTTAGTTAAGCAGCTTGCAAATGCCACGCAAATGCAAAAACAACCTTTTAGTCGGGAACCTTCCTCCTCTTAGATTTATCTTCTCCAGATGCAGGACCAACTCAGAGTCAGAATCTTGACCCTCCAGAATCAGAAAGGATTTGACCCATTTGTCCGCCGTCCATCTGGCCAGTCGCAGATCCGTTTGTTGGCCCGGCAAAATGTGTCTCGAAATACTGGAATTCCATTTCTATTTTTCATCATCATCTGAATCAGTTCGGAGCTTAAGAGCTCACATGGCGGAGGGAAAGGGGGATCCTCCTTGGTTGTGCCAGCTGTTAATATTTTGACAATGATGCATAAGTCCTGGACGGCGGACGCAGGACACTCGGCTCCTAATGTCGGACAGACAGCTGGCAAGATGGATGTCGACAGTCGGATGAAATCCGAATCCGAATTTCATATTCAGGCCAGGATCCTAGGAACCGTTTTCCAGTTATTGTTTTATTGTTGCCGTCCTGCTGAGGCTCCCCTCTCCCCCTTTAACTGGCACCTTCATTAGTTATTCAAAAATTGTCGGTGTCGGGGAGAGATGTCCAAGGATGGAGTGGGGTTCTGGGGTGGAGCCCAACTGGAGTCGTGTCAGAGCGGATTGGGTTGTCCTGCGCCAGGGTCAAAGTGCACATGTGGATCTTTGTTGGGGACTGACTGACATGGGGCAGAAATGACGAACTGACCTTTAAGGGATTTTGTGGCTAGACCAAGGATCCCTTTAAGAGTTTTTGGGGATCCATGCATTTCGATTGTGCTTTCCCTAATGATATAAGCTGGGTCTTAACTAGTTAAGGTATTACAGAAGAGGTTCTGTGGTTTACGGTTCCTCTGATGAGTGAATTTTTCCATTATTTCCTTACCAGAATATGTAGTCCCTCAATCAATTGTAATGCCAAGACAATGGAGTGATTATTGGGCAGCCTTCTGGCATCTCTTTGGCATTACGTACCCTCACTCATTGTACTAGATACAATCCGATTAAATTTGCCTGACGTGGGTCGCGTTTTTACCTTCATCCGGTTTTCGTTATCCAACAAATGAGCGAATAATTGTGCAATACAAGTGAGTTACAGCGTTTTAAGCGCTCCAATTGCCAATGGCAGTGACAGCAATTATTGTCCGGGAGCGTGTTAATGAGTTGTTAAGTTCCCCGAAAGGGTCGCCCACCCGCTCAACTCCCTTCTGCCCCATCAGCCCACCTTAAGCCCCGACATTGTCTGGTGCTCAGCCAGCAGCGATAAATGTCAATTGCAGGCCCTCGTTCTGAATCTGAATCTGAGTCTGCACCGACCGGGGCAGATGAGATGATGTAGGAGCCCATTCAAAGTCAAGACCCGATGCGGCTCATTACATGGCCGAAATGCACTGCCGACCAGGAGGTGGATGGATCCGGATGATTCAGCTGGGGTGCTGCGGACAAAGCACTTGGCCATGCAAGCATTTCGGGGAATCGGGGATACAGAAATATCAGACTGTGTATACAGAGGAGCAGGAACAGGCAGACCGACTGGTCAGGATGGTCAAGTGGGGGTCATAAATCGAGAGCGGCTAATGCCGGAGTGTGTACTTCATCCTGCCTGCTGTTGGCATTCAGTGGCACCGGATCTGTCCCCCGGGACACTCGAATGCAAATCGCCATTGGCAGAAAGTCGAGTGACTTTAAAGCGCTTTATAAGTGTGGACAGGGTCAGAAGAGGCCAAGTTCCCGAGTCGAACTTTGTCTGACTTTGGTCGGAATAAACGGTTTGGTCTCTGGTCTAAGATTTTCCGTTTAACCAAAGTGAAATGCAAAATGAAAAGCGAGGGGAAAGTTGAAAACTGATAGCTTTCTATCAAATAGAGTGGTTTTGTTTTGGTTTAAAGGGGGTATCTTCAGGGGTATTTCATAAGAGAGAGCTTCAACAATATGATCTCTATAACATTCTGATACGGAAATGGAAAGGACTCTAAATATTGAGGTGTTTTTTAGAGAAACCTTAATGCAAATATTAGCAAACGGAATCCCTAAGTCAGAAGTCTCGAACCAGGTAAACTTCGGTTAGACAAGTATCCTGCTACTCCCCCTTCTATAGAACACAAAGTCAAGACGTCAAGCAAATTGATTTATTGCCTCGCCAAAAGCCACAGGTGTCCGTGTTTCAGGTCCCTTCTTCGTCGCCCTGAGTTCCCCTTGAAAATGACTGTCCTCGGGTGTCCTTTCCATTGACAGACATTGCGGTCGCCATCTGCGGAATCCTCGCGGCCTAATTTTCACTTTGTTGTCCTTCATTGGCCTTCCAGAAAGTCGCCGACCTGTCTGCTTTTCGCAGACGTTGAGGAGCCCCCTTCTCCTCTATCGATACCTATAAATCTTGTTCGGGGTTAGAATTCAATTTTTCAGCAAGTTAAAGTGGAAGTGGGGGATCTGCCCCCGTTCCACCTGCTAATTCGAATTTAATGCCCTGTGCTCAGCATGGCAAACATGGCAAGTATCCTGTCTGCAGGTGAATGGCGACGGGTGAGCAAGGATCTGTTTTGTAGTCCTTGTGAGTCCTGTCCCGTTGACAGTTTAATTGAATCCAAATCCCCACTGTGCCCGACGAGAATGAGCAGAAAATATGTTTTTAATTTCATTGTTCGGTCTGAACCACAAGAACTAAACAAGCAGATTTATGAGGGCCAAATGGGATGTGTGGGAGGAATTTCCGCATTTTCCAACGATGAGCCTCATGAAAACTCACAACAAATGAAGAAGGGGGCAGCTGCTGCCTTGCACATGCATTAAATGCAAAGCAGTATTAGTACTCCCCAAGATACCCCATAAAAGCTTTAAGTTATTTTATTTTCATTTTTTAAATGTAGCTTTTGGTGTATACACCCCTTTAGGTAACATCATTTATTATCTGCCTGGACCTGCAACTAAACAATTTCAAAATTTCCGTTCTGCTCGTGACAGCACAAACTTCGATAGCAACAACTAAAGTGACATTTACATGCAGCTCTATACATATCTCACAACTGCTGCGCAATCCCGGGATAACTGACAAAAAATAAATAAAATAATGTTTTGTAAAATTGTTTACCTTTACGTGGTATTACAAATGTTGAAAACATATTTCTCGCAGAATTCGGTCCAACAAATTTATTGGCATTAAACTCGCATTTGTCTTGCGGCCTGTGTGAAATATGTCAAAAGTTTTGCTGCGGCTCAACTGTTTCTCCAAACGAAATAAATCTAAATTTCGGTTGGAGAAAAGAAACGCATATGTGAAATCCGGGTGCTGAAGATTTATCGCTGACCCAGTACCATAAAGCAGCTGAAACAATCAACGGAGGCTGCAATACAAAAAATCGCTTTCTCATCTATAAATTGCTTAGGAAGATGGGGAATACCTTACATAGTTTGCTTATGTCCTTTTTAATTGTGATATCAGACAATGATTATTTAATTTTGCATTTTATCTATAACCATTTTCTCCACTTTTTCTTTGATTCTCATTATGGATGCTAAATAATGAGCCTTCAGACAGTGTCCAAACCATCGATTTCCTTACACACGAGCATACCACAGCGTTATCAAGATTTAAGACAGTAAAAAATCGGAAGATATACGTCCTTTAAATTTGCATATCAGAAAAACAATGTTGTAAAATAATGCATAACTAAACTTAAGACTTTTTTAAATTTGAAAAAAATATTTTTAAAATTCTGATATCGGTTGGAAATTTTCTTTCTTTTTAAAATACAGTTATTAGCATGCTTATATTTTGTTTTTAAGGTCTTAAACAATATACACTATAAAAAATGTACTTGATTATAGAACTGGATTTTTATTAAATACATTTTAAATGCATTCCAATTTATAGCAGTGTTGCAAAACTGTCAACGTCAGTTGGAAGCTCTCGAGGCATCAGAACCGAACCAAATAGGGTGGAACATTTGGCACCTCCCCAGACAAGAGCCAAGAGGCCGATTGCACAATACACACTGTGGGGCATCGAGAATGACATACACCACAGCAGCCACGTTGCACGTCATTCCGGGAAGGATCCTTATGCCTAGCATCCTCCAAAGCTGCCTCCCCGAACCTAACCACACCATTTATGAACCGCCAAGAGCGAAACTTTGTAGCCATAAATATGAGTCCGCCATGAGAAAAGTCAAGGAACTTGTCGGATAGTTTCGTTTCGCTC
Organism: Drosophila biarmipes; assembly: GCF_025231255.1. Taxonomy (NCBI): domain Eukaryota; kingdom Metazoa; phylum Arthropoda; class Insecta; order Diptera; family Drosophilidae; genus Drosophila; species Drosophila biarmipes. Next base: position 16,647,442 of record NC_066613.1, on the reverse strand, counting down.
CCCTTGCCTGGGGCAATTATTATGAATTTATTGATTGCCCAATAATGGTCTGATGGCCTGATGGGGTGTGGCTCCCGCTGACATGAGATCCGGGGAGCCCTCCACTCGAAGCCCCGCTGCGCTGGGCCACCGAAAAGGCTTTTAATCTGATTGCAGGCGCTGGTCACGAAGTTCGCCAGAGGAGGGGGCAAAGATTACTATTGAATAAAAAATATTTATGCACTTGAATGGCGTTAGATAGATGGATGGTGGCCCGGGGACTCGAGGCCCTGCAGGCAAGTGAAAAACTTTACGGATTATAAATCAAAACTTTCAATTTTCTTTAGCCTTTCGCTTCAGGGTTGTCGCTCGCTGCTTTGCTGACGGCAAACTTTTCCACAGACACGGAAAAACTTCCCAGCAAAATATTAAGAAGAAAAGGAAAATGCTTAAAGAAACCGAAGGAAAGTCTAAACGAGTGAGGACAATTGATTGACTGGCAGGTTTTTGTTGGGGACAAGGCATTGGCATTGAATGTGCAAATATGTTGCACAAATGTAATTACAATTTGGGTAACCATTGAATATTTTGTCAAGTATTTTATGGCACTGCCACAGGCTAAAACATAGAAAAACTGTAGAATGTTCTTAATACCTTAAAGGTAGAAGAGATTTTTGGGCATACGGTTTGTTTATAAAGTGATGTAAGCTTTAACTGAATGAGGATGATAATATATTACTTCCTAAATGTTATGACTGCTTCTATAAAATCACCATATATTGCAAGCATTTTTAAAATTATTTTTATAAATTACCTATTATAATTTTTGTTCATCCCGCAGTAAAGTAAAGTTCACTCAAAAACCTAGACCAAATTTACGACCCAATTCTTGGGCAGCTTTGGTCCCCTCAGTTTTCAACCTCAAGGAATTTTTGCCCATTTAAACGTATCTTCAGAATTTAACCACAGCCTTCGCACACAAGAATACATAAACAGGGAGACAATGAAAATGTTTCATAAAATTACTTGTGAGCCTTTGAAGGTCCTGTTTTTCTGTTGTGTGGTGGTTGTGCGGTATTTCGCCCAAGATATCCTGCCATGGCCTTGGCTCGCCGGCGTAAAATGTAATCAAGAAAGCATTTAAATGAATGGCAAATTCAAAATTGCATGCATATTTCATATGTGGAGCCACAAAATGCTCATGTAATTGTGCACAAGTTTCCCCCAAAAAGGATGTCAAGGAGTTTTCCCCCAAAGGCGGAGAAGGTCTAGGAGCTGCATAAATTCTGCACTTGCTGCATCCAAACTTTGGATAATGGCGAAACGAGGAAGAGCTGCTCTCGAATGCCCAGACATGCCCCGAGAATTTGCACATTGATTACAAGCCAGAGCAAGTCATAATTAAACAACAACATCAAAGCAGGGGAAACTTTCCATAAGCGAAATTAACACATAATTTGTTTACCAAACACGTCGGCCCCTGAGGAGGAATCTTGACCACTACCTTTGACTTGACTAATTGAAAATTCCAAGTGTCACCTGATAATGTGACAAGGACAGCACCCAAGTTCTTGCATATGCCTTCTAACTTCCACACATTAGTGCAAGTTTGGATTCTCAAGACCTCAGCAATGGCACACAATCATCCGAATCAGTGATGTCAGGTCCCACAAAATCTTAAAATTTAAAATTGGTATTTAGAGCCATATTTCTACGCACCATTTTTACAATTGATGGTGTTCAATTGAAGGTAAAAACTGCAACTCTAGGGCATTTTATTAGAAAGTGAGACATTGTTTATGAATTTTAATTTAGTGTGCATTTAAATCAATTAAAATCAGTTCACATTTATAAAGGAAAAATATTACAGTGCTGAGAAGTGACATTTAAATTGGCTTTTTTGGCCATTACGAATGTTTGACAACACTGATCTCCTATCACCACAACCAACCACATGCATAAGGACCTCTCCCAGTGGAAGTCGTTAAAAAGTAAAAATCAATTTATGAGTAAACGTTAAGTGAAAAAGTTTTGCCATTAAAAGGCAGCGTAGTGGCAAAAGGGGTGGGCAAAACTTGACAGACCTTGGGATCCAAAGGTGTTGAGAAGATAAATCAATTTGCTTGTTTCTCAGTTGCCAGTTGGCAGACCAACAAAAAGGTTTAATTAACGAACAAATGTCAACTGGAGTGGCGGCAACACTTAGGCCCAAGGACAAGCAACTTTTGTCCGCAATTAGGGCTCGAATGAATGGCAGTCTGAATGAATTACTAACTGACTGAACGACTGAATGACTAACTGAATGGTGGAAAATGGGTGTGTGCGAGTGCCAGCTGAACAAGCATCCGTGTGGCCAAGAGCTCGATTGTGTGCTAAGAGATTTCCTGTGCTCAATTTAAGCCAAAATCTAAGTTTAATTCGTTGAGGACTTGGGCCAAGAAAGGGACCAATTAAAAACAAAAGCTGTTATTTTTGGGTGGTCATTTCAGATTGCATGTGTAAGCAAATCAGGTCAGGCTGTCATGGTCAAGAAACGGGATTTGAATAAGATACAATGATATTAAAGCACTTACCATGAATGAAATTTAATCCTTTGCCTTTTATACTCCATCAATAGGAATTAAGCTTCTAGCAATGGTTGTTATTTTACAAAGTTTTTCCTAACGAAATTACATAAATTTTGGAACAATTAAAAGTCTTTCATTCTTGTTGTTGGGCAAAAGTTCTAATCTGAGAATATACCACCAGGAAAAGAGCAAATGGCATTTAGTTTGCCGACTTAAGTGTCAGAAAATTCCAACGAAATGGAAACCAAAAGCCAACAACTAACAAACCGAAAGCGAATAAATTGTCACTTGCCAGTTGCTTGAATTGAAAGTGCAAATATTAACATTCAAAGCAAGCCAACACTTGTGGAATATATATATTTGGACAGGAGTCTTCAGAGCTCGTCGTTCTGGCCGGCTTACAACAATGTCCCAGTGCCGGAGTGTCCTTGAGTACCATACCGTCCCCGGCAGCCTGGCAGCTAGAATTCCCAGCGATGTTCGCACTCAATCCCTGCGTGCCTGCCGACTGCAGGCAGTCCTCTTCAGAAATCAAAAGTTGAATGCGAAAGCAGGGCAAACAATGAGTAAGTGTTACCATTGCTGGTGCTAACGCCACACAGAACAAAACATTACTATTTGGAAATATTTTAGACAAAATATACAATATTCTCTAAGAAATTTATATAAAATATACGTAAATCGTTTTAAAATCTCTTATAACAGCACCCAAGTGTATGCAGTAAATTTGTAATGTAGCCCTCTTGGCCTAAATATTTTGCTGCATACTTTTAGGCCTCTTTTAACATGTTTTCGCGACTTCTTGAGCATTACTCAAACAAAGAAATCATTTAAATATATATTTTAACTGTGAATGTTTAATTGATATTGAGCTGATTTTTTTATCTGCACAAGCACCGCAGGATGTCAAATAATATTTGAACTGGCATCTGAACCCGACGGATGAACATTTTGCATTCGTGTTGACACAGGCCTGGGATTTCGCAGAGTCGAGTGTTAATCAAATTAGTAGCAGGTCAATGCATATGGCAAACAGTAGACGGCAAACAGCAAATGCATGTGAGCTATTTGAACAATGTCGCCTGGCAACGGTGAAATAACCTGGCCTAATCTCCAGGAGGAAAACTCATTAGTTCCCAGGCTCAAGTGCTCAAGTGGCCCTCCGGAAAGTATTTAGGGTTAACTCCGGCTGTAAAGTACGCATTACCATGTCTCATTATAAATAATAAATGGATGTTTGAACTTATAATGCGTTAACCCTTTAACGCAAGCTCAGAGGCATTTATTTTTTGTTGGATATTAAATAAAATGGGCAAACTCGTTAACCTAATATTAACATACCGAAAACATGCCTTGGCAAAATGGAAATTCAGCAGAAATTATAAGGAGCCAATTAGCCAAATGCATCCAAAGCTCAAAGTTCGCATCCCGCATTGGAAATTAATTCAATTAACTCGGTAATGAGTGTGTCAGAGAATGCGGCACCGATATCCATTTTCAATCAAGCCACGTACGTCATGGCACATTTTGTGCAACCAAAGCAAAACTGAGAGATATGTGAAGATTATCTCATTTCGGGCGGATTACTAGGTTGAGAGTAAAATTGGGAATTTCAATTCCATTAAGCAAAATGCTTTTGCAGTTTGGCTGCTGAGCAAATATGCCACCGAATATATCCATGTTTTTGGGCAAAAAATTATGAAATTCAATGAATTATTTATTTAGCAGGTGCTGCTGACTGAACAAACCCGCATTTTCCAATTAACACGAAGCGGCCCAAACAAATACCGAGAGTGGCATAAATTTAAATTGAATAAATATATGTGTGTCAGCTTTAAGCCGATTAATGACCAACGGAAAGCGAAACGCCATGACTACCTATTAAAATCAATTAAAATGCCAGTGCAAGCCAAAAGTGCGCCAACGGGAGTTAAATTTTAAATGCCTTTATCCCTGTTGGGCGATAAACTTCGTAAAATTAAAATGACAATTTGACCGAAATTGTTGACTGTCATTAAAAAGTTCAATTATCATCTTTGGCAATCATTTGCCATCGCCTTCCTCCACAAACGACGACCGTAAATTCCTCAAATTACAAACTTTAAATTGAGTCATAAAAGTGCACACAAAAATGGTCGTAATATTATTTAATTGATGGCTCACGTCACGTGTTTACCTTCCAACGTTCGAATTAATCTCACCAAATGAAATGTGATTAAAATTCAATCCTGTAAAATGTATTTATATAATTAAAATTATATTTTTTTTATTTGCGTATACATTAAACAAGCGAGGTGGGCTGTGCAATTGGTGCCGACTCTTGTTTACATCTGCATTCAGATATTAATTGACTTGGCAAATAATTAAGAACTGAATGCATTCAGTTTTTGCATCCGCGAATCATTATGAATAATCGCAAAAACGGATTGTGTGAGATTATGAAATTAACAAATTTAATTAAATGACAATTGGTTTAAATTTCATAAACCTATTGATTCATTTTAAGTGCAAGTACATCTTTAATTTTATACTGATAGCCAGCTTTCGCTGCCATATCAACCACAGAGGCACTTTGTTTAAGCAACGCAAACCTTTTTCCACAGTCCATAAAACAGGAAAGGGGGAGTTTTGAATAATCAAAACCATAAACATTTGCCTAAATGGTCTGAGGGCATAGCAAATCGCGTCCAAGGGCATGAAGTAAAAACTAAAAACCATGAAGTGGTTGCCGAATAAAATATCAAGCATAAATATTCACACCCTCACCCCTCAAAGGCTCACGCCGGGGTCATGACCTGGCAATCGCCACCCCAACCCGAAAGCAATCCCAGCTGACTGGGCCTGACCTTTTTGGCAAAGTGAGCGGCAATAAAAGTTTAAATAGAAGTGCCAACAAACCACAACAGCACTCATCACGCTCCAACGCCATCGTCGGCAGCTTCGGAAAATGGGGCAGGTGGAAGTGGGCCCAAAAAAGCGGAAATCACTTCCAAAATATTAAAAAAAAAAGGTAAACAGAAACCCCAAAGCAGACAAGCTAACAGGGATTAGTGGAAAATTTAATCGAAGCAGTAATAACCAAAATATATTTTCACTTCATATTGGTTTGTTAGGAGTGATTGAGTACTTTAAGAGTGCATTTTCACCTAAATGAAACACCTTTAGTTAGCTTAATTTTGCAATGTGCGAAACTATGCAAATTATTTTCTAATCTGACACTCGCTAATTTGCTTATGAATGCAATGGCACGAAAGTGTTAGGCATTACATTTTCAATAATCTGATTATAAATGGAAATTGTTTTATGCGAAATGCAATAATGAATCGGGCAGAGGCTTTAATTCCTGATAAGCCTGCGATTCGCAGGGGATTTTTGGCAGAAATACTAAATACCAAATCCCATTTTAACAAAATTGTAATTTAAGGTCTGACATTTTTGTAGCTTACAATTTTTCAACGCTTGGTTAATCAAACTTGTTAAAAAAATATAAATCCACTCGCCTTTGTGTCGCTTTTTGTGCAATTTCCCAGCATTGTGCGGGGTTAAAGAGTAGAAGTAATAATACTCAAATAAAACATTTACAGGCGCAGACGATGAAAAACTGCAAATGACATGCTAAGGGGGGAAAATTCGAGGAGGGGAAAAGCGGAAAACTGCGGTCGGACCACAAAAACAGAGCAGACTGGCTGCCATCGCCTCTTGTCGTTTGTCGTTTGCTCGAGTCAAGTGGAGTTGAAGGAGCTGCAAGTGCACTTCATTTCGCAGCCCCCCTCGGCACTCAAAATCCTCCCATTGCTTGCCCCTCGCTAAAACCCCTTCTCAAAGACCCCTTTGAACCCCTCTTTCGGCAGCAGTTGCCTCATAAATTGAAACCGAAAAAATACGCCTGTGTCAGGCACTAAGGGAGAAGACTGCCTACAGCAAATAGATAAAGACAGTATCTAAGAGGGGAAAGGTACATGAGAGGTTGAAGGGGTACACTCAAGAAAAACACGAAAATTTGTTTAAAAAAGTAATTATCCTTCATGAAGTAAAAACCATATTGTGCAAGTGGAACATGAAAATGGGTTAAAAATATTTTAATGTATAATAATTAAGAATTCAACCACAAACTCATAGAGACATCAACCTCCGAAATCAGGATCCAATCACCAAAGTTATGGAGTTTAGAAATGAATTTTTGGGCTACCTTACTAAAAACCATTGGAAGTATAGAAAAATGGAACATGAAAATGGGTTAAAATTGTTAACCTCTTAAAACATAAAAATTTTCTGGTTTAATAATTAAAAATTCAACCACAAACTGATAGAGACATCAACCTCCGAAATCCAGATCCAGTTGACAAAGTTATGGAATTTAGAAGAGAATTTTTGGGTTACCTCACTAAATACCATTGGAAATACAGAAAAGTGGAACATGAAAATGGGTTAAAAATGTGACCCTCTTAAAACATAAATATTTTAATGTATAATAATTAAGAATTCAACCACAAACTCATAGAGACATCAACCTCCGAAATAAGGATCCAATCACCAAAGTTATGGAGTTTAGAAGTGAATTTTTGGGCGACCTTACTAAAAAACAATGGGAAGAACAGAAAATTGAACATGAAAATGGGTTAAAAATGTGACCCTCTTAAAACATAAATATTTTAATGTATAATAATTAAAAATTCAACCACAAACTCATAGAGACATCAACCTCCGAAATCAGGATCCAATCACCAAAGTTATGGAGTTTAGAAATGAATTTTTGGGCTACCTTACTAAAAACCATTGGAAGTATAGAAAAATGGAACATGAAAATGGGTTAAAATTGTTAACCTCTTAAAACATAAAAATTTTCTGGTTTAATAATTAAAAATTCAACCACAAACTGATAGAGACATCAACCTCCGAAATCCAGATCCAGTTGACAAAGTTATGGAATTTAGAAGAGAATTTTTGGGTTACCTTACTGAAACCCATTGGAAGTACAGAAAAGTGGAACATGAAAATGGGTTAAAAATGTGACCCTCTTAAAACATAAATATTTTAATGTATAATAATTAAGAATTCAACCACAAACTCATAGAGACATCAACCTCCGAAATAAGGATCCAATCACCAAAGTTATGGAGTTTAGAAGTGAATTTTTGGGCGACCTTACTAAAAAACAATGGGAAGAACAGAAAATTGAACATGAAAATGGGTTAAAAATGTGACCCTCTTAAAACATAAATATTTTAAAGTATAATAATTAAGAATTCAACCACAAACTCATAGAGACATCAACCTCCGAAATCTGGATCCAATTGACATAGTTAAGGGTTTGGGTTACCTCACTAAAAACCATTGGAAGTACAGAAAAATGGAACATGAAAATGGGTTAAATTGTGACCCCCTTAAAACATAAAAATTTCAATGTATAATAATTAAGAATTCAACTACAAACTCACAGAGACATCAACCTCCGAAATCAGGATCCAATTACTAAAGTTATGGCTATGGATCCAATTTACATACCCCAAATTTTTTGGGAAAGTAAAAATTTAGAATCAACAAAATACTCACGAAATGTATTATTTTATTCAGTTAAATCTTTAAATTAGAAACCTTCAATTTTTATTGTTTAAGTCTGTTGTGAATAAAAATTTATATTGGGGCACCTCAAACTTCTTAGGCGCAATTAGTAAGTCTCGATATTTCAATATTTTTACCCTTTTCTTAATTACTTACTAATATTTTTCCCAGTGCAGGGATGTGCTGAAAATCGGGTTTCAGGTGGCAGCAACATTTAGTTCACTTTACCTACTCCTTCCCCGTTTTCCGGCGATTCGCTCCACTTCACTCCATCCCACAAAACAACAAAACCGCAAATGCGACAAAAGCAGTATGCAGTTCGCACTTGAAACTGTGTGGCACTCACACGAACAACAACAACAATAGCCACAATGGCAGAATGCAAAGGTAAGATCCTTGCTGGAGCGAGATGGCGACAACGAGCACACTTTTGTGGCAAAAACAAAACAAAAACACAAATTTCACAAGCAAAACTCCGCGCTTGCTTTTCCACTTTTCTTTTTCTCAGCCACAAACTGCTGCCATCGTATCTTTATTTTTTTTTTGTTGCAATCCCCCAATTTGCTGCAGAAAATGAAAATTTAAATTTTTAACCAACGCCGAGCAGGCTGGCCAGAAAGTTTTCCGAGCTACAGTTTTTGCTGCCGCCGCTGCAGCTGGGAAATTTCACACATTTCCCACAGCGCATTTTCGCAACCTGCTTTTTTTTGTTTTTGTCACCGAGCCAAGGAAAACGTCAGGCTTTTCGATGGAGAGTGATGAATGAATGGAAACCCTCGCAGTCGCTTTAATTTAACGTAATGAAAAGGGAAACCTGGAGTCCGGGAACCGAATGAAGTGTGATTGAAGCTCGAAAGCGGTGCCAGCTCCATGACGAGCATGTCGAGCTTCCTGGGGCAGGACTTTTGTTGGGTTTTGTTTCGCTTTGCTTACGAGCTAACAACAATCATGAGCACACTTTGCCCCGGGCCTGGGAATGCACATCCGACACCGTGTATCCTGGCCACTTTCCCCGTCTTTCCCATTCTGTCAGCATGCAACAAATGCCTCGAGTGCATAACTGCCTGCTAGGCGGTACACCCTGAGAAAGTATTAATAATAACATATTAATATAGTAATAATAATACACTAGGCCTTAAGCAAAAGTGGACAAGCCCTTACTTTATATGTACCCTTTATAAATAAACAGAAGACTGACATTCCAACATTAATAGAAACATTTTATATTTAATTAAAAAACAAAACATTATAATGACATGAAGTTCCACACAATTCACAAAAATTCCAAATCACATTCAAATTCTGTAAAGTACCTAAAAGTATGCAATATTATAATTTAAGCTTAAAAAACTCTAAAAGGCGACTGTTCTTCATTCATAGCATACTTTTTTGCTGTGCAGGCCCTAAGCTCTGACTTTCACCCCGACTCCGGCATAAATCATGGTTGGCATTTGCATGTTCCGCAACCTCATCCTGCAGGCAGCTAATCTTCGCCAGGGCCAAGTGGGAAGTGCATCCTTTGTATGCCTTTTGTTTGCTTTTCATGTACTTGCTCAATTAAAAAATTGCTCTAGTAGGGGCAATTCGGGTTCGCCTTGTCGTGCAATTAATAAGTTTCGGTCTCCGTTGGAGAAAGCATTTTTAATTGCATTTTCACACGAAATGCCGCAATTTCGCTTCCTGGGATTTTAACACCTATTAATATGTACATTTTCTTTTCACCTGCAGTGAAAGTGGCTTATATCTCCCTAGATAAGATTAATTGCCGCTGCATTTGTGGGACAATCTAAGTCGAACAGAGTTCAATTCGCGTGTTTCGGGGAATAGAAAAAGCAAAGAAAAATCTGTAGAGGTAGACTGCAGAACCTTTTGCCTTCGGCCTCAGCTTAAAAGCAACTGATTCCATTTGGCCTAATAGAATAGAGTTCTCTTCGATTTTGTCGTTCAAAAAGCCGAAGTTTACATTCTCCTACCGAGTAGAAACGCAGGCGCTAACTTTATATTCGAAAGCCGAGGGCATCTCTCCAAGGAAAAGAGAATTGCTGAGAAATAGGTAAAAAGTCGGAGTGAGCTTTATGTCTCTAAAATGCACCATATTGAAGGATATTTTTACAATATGTTATAAAATCTTAATTATTTTATGATGTTAAAGGTCATTTGATTTGAATTAAAAATATAATATTTATCCACACTTTCGTTTTCCTGTTCTTACCCACTTTAATTCCTCTCACAAATTCCAGCAATCAATAAATTCTTATTTTACCAGAGATTAAAAATATTCACATACCACACAGCTCTTACTCGATTCATTTTTATATTTTGATTTAGGTCATCGAGCTCAACTGCATTTCCTTACATTTTTCTACTCCTCTTCTTCTATCTCAGTCTGCATTCCATTTCAGCCGTTCTCATATTTTTTTATACGAAATATATCTCAACGTTTATTTACAGCCAGTACTGGAATGAAAATTCCGCAATCTGGTAGGGGAAAAAATATTTTTAATTTTCCTGATTGTAGTTGCCTATAACAACAACTGCATCTACAAAGGTAAACGAGAAAATTCTTACCAACAAGCTTTGCAAAAATGTATGCAATTAAAAACTCAGAGCATACAACCAAAAAGAAATGAAAAAAAAAAATAAAAAACTTATAGAAGACTTTTGGGAAGACCAGCAAAAAAATGTAAATTCAGCAAAACAAAAGCAAGAGAAATTAAAAGAAGACCAAAGCAGGTTCTAGGAATCATTGGATTTTAATTAACAGCAAAAAAAAGGATAAGGCAAAAAGCGAAAACAAAGCCAAGGACCTTTGGCATTGGTACGGAAAGGATACACATGCATATTATGTTCACTTTGTTTGTTTGTTTGTTTTTTAGCTTGCTCAGTGACTTTGGTTGGTGATTCGGTTGGCTCTTGGTTGGTAGTCAATAATCACAGAATGATTGCGTTTTTGTAGAATTTTATTTACTCGATTCTCAACTCAGCGGTAATTAAACAGTCCATTTGTCAGGATTTCTTTGGAAGTTTAGGCAGAGGCATGGAGATTTTTAAAGGCTTTCCATTTTTAATTAAAACTTAATCTGCATATAACTAAAGTGGGGTTTCACCCTGAAGAGTTTTAATACTATTTCATTAAATCGGCTATTAAAAACAAAACAAATAGTACTTATGTATTCGATATCTTCTAATAAATGTTAAAACTTTTGGAGCCTCTTTCAAATGGGATCTAAATTCTTTTTCACCATAATCTCTGGACGGTGGAAAATCACACGAGTGCCGCCAGACTCCGTGATGAATCAAGGCCCCCAGGATGCATTGCGGCACATATGTATAGTACAATCCCCCATCAGCCCGTCGAGAATCCTTTCCAGTCGCTGGCGACACACGCATCGGTTCAATTTCATGCAACTCAAACAAGGAGGGCAGCTCTGGAGAGGGGAGACCCCGAGCTTTCTTGCATGGCGGACACGTTTTCCCTTGATTTTCCCCCGCCTTTCCCACCCATTTCCTTTGAGGGGCAGCCAGGCGGGCAGAAAGGCGACCAGGTGCTCAGCTGTAACTAAACGTCCGCTTTAACGCAGCCACCTGCTGGTCCCCGCTCCTTATTTCCTAGGTCATGGATTTGGGAAGGGAGGCGGCCACTTGCCCCAGTGGCATGTGCCACATGTCAGTTGCTGGTCACGTCGGATGCTGGGGCATAATTGATAGTTCAATCTGTTGCAGATCAAACGCTTGACAGCAGCCAACAGATCAAGCTGAAAAATTGTCCAAGACCAAGTTAGGCCAAAAGGGAGGGAGCATTTGATTATGGGTATTTGTATCTCGGAAAGGCTTCTCGCTACTTTTATTTAAATAAATTGATAGGATTTTCCTATTATTTAAAGCATTTTTTTAAAACCAAATAGACAAAATTCTGTATCAATATTCATTATTAAATGAAAAACGTATATTTTCAAACTACTTACTCTTCCTAGAACTCTTTAATATTATGCACTTTTTCTGCCAGCAACTTTATATTTATTCGACTGGCTTTGGTCTTTTAGGCTGCACTTTATATTTTCCAAGTTTGTGAGCGTTTTTTAACTAAAAATCGCCTGGGGAGGTAGCGAAAAAGAAGCGCAAAAAACCTCTAGACTTTGATGCTTAAAAAAATACTTTTCCGCACAAATTGAAAATCCCCAAGCAACTGCAGCACGCATTCTTTAAGATAAAACTGGAATATTTTTAGTATTTAAAAATAAAAACATATAAATTTTTGCTTACATTTTTTATGCACCCTCTTTGTTTGCCACTCATGTTTTGTCGCTTAATTTTAATGGCCGGCTGCGCATTAAACTTCTAGCTTCATTTATGTTTATGCACGCATTTTTATTTGTGTAATTTACCCGTCGAGTGCAGATCATAAAGTGCGACACGAACCCCGGTGTCGGAAAGGTCACGTTGCCTCATTAAAGTCCCAACAAAAGCAGGAACTCGAACAAGAGCAATAAGTGTAATAACAAGAGCAATAAGACTGGCAAATGGCGCACACAAAACACACGCCAACAGGATAAAATGATTTACCTTCGAAATGAAGGAATATAAAATGACAATCATTTTCGGAAAAAGACGTGTCTGCAAATATTCAAATACCATGAGAACGCGAAGAACGCCCCCAAAAACCTTTCGGCAATAATTCTTTTAGATTTACCTTTGTAAACAAAACAAGCTATGACGTCAAGATAAGACTTCCATACGTAATTGGTTTATCACAAAGTATAGAATATTACGGGAATCAATTCATCAACGCCGCGACCTGCTCGTGTTGATATGGCACTTAAACTAAATAATTCAATAGATAAAGATAACGAAAATTCACATTTTAGGCACATGCGATGAGTTATAATAATAAACCAACAGTACGTTTTCTTATTAATTTCAAAGAATTTCTTATTAAATCTAATCAATATGTCATTAATATAAGCAGGCGACTTCATATCAGAGGAGGCTTCTAGCTATAGACAAGACAGTTGGCCCAGTTAAGAAGTCAGTGTGGAATTAATCGCCGAAGAGGAAAGACTGCTTTAAAGAAAAATAATTTAAATTAGAGTGAAAATCTGTTATGCAAGGTAAACCATAGAAATTAATAGTAATTTATATTAATACACCTTTACAAAAAAAATTTTAAAATGTTGCGAAAAGAGAGTTCTCTGCGATGTAAATACATAAAACCTCCAACATTCATAGGCAGTTTTTTTTAATACAACTATCTTGAAATTGAGTAATTCATTTTTATCTTTCATTTCAGTAACGATTTCCGACCTCTTGCCGGGGTTCCTGGTGGCTATAGCCGTGCTCTGGAGCTGGCAGCTAAATGTCTTAGCCCTGGCGCAGATTGAACCCCGCCATGAAACCTGCAACAATGAGCAGCGATACGAAAACCAGGTGATGTGCGAGGGCAAGAGCTTTGGGGCCTTGGTTCCCTATCCGGATAATTGTAGCCTCTTCCTGGTGTGCGATTGCCTATACCCGACGGTGAAGTTGTGTCCAGCAAGTCTCTGGTGGGATAACAAGACTCAGCAGTGCAATTATCCCCAAGCAGTGGAGTGTATTTACTACACGATAGAGACCCCAGTGCCGACCGATGGAACCACCAAAATAACGCCGGAACCAACGTCCAGTACCGATAAGATAACCACAGACAGTACTTCGTCTACTCCCTCTAGTTATTCTCCAACTTCCAGTTGGGATCCACCAGCTGCACCACCCGGAGTTTCAGAAGATTTCTGTCGTAACTACAAGGATGGCTCGCTCCATTCGTATCCCTACAACTGCCAGGCCTACATAAACTGTACCCACGGTTGGCCCGTGCTTAATTATTGTATTGAAGACAAGCTCTTTAACATAATCCTGGGCATTTGCGATACTCCCGACGAAGTGGATTGCGATGAGAGACCTCTACCCACAACCACCACAGAAATACCACGCACTTCAACCACTGAAGAGGATGGGGTTTGCGGCCCAACTCCGGAGGGTGTAGAGGAAGATTACTGTGTGCCCAAAGGAAATGGTTTCTATGAGTATCCCTACAATTGCAGTGGGTACTTGAGGTGCAAGAACGGTTGCACTGACTTGGATTACTGCCAGCCGGATAAGCTCTTTAATTCCTGGCTGCATATCTGCGATACACCCGATTCCGTGTCGTGCGATCCCTCGCCATATCCTACAACTCCAAGAACTACCGAGAAACCAACCACTCCCTCAATAACTGCAACGCCTTCTCCTCGACCCACCGAAGGATCAACCACAACCACAACCACAGAAAGATCTACTACAACCACTGAAATTATTTCAACCACTACTGCTGGACTTCCCTCTGATGTGGATCCAAATGACTGCAAGGATCAACCTGATGGCACTATATTCGCCTACATCGGAAATTGTTCCGAGTACCTGATTTGCAAAGGCAATCAAGTGGCAATGGGCCATTGTCCGCCTACCACCCTCTTTAATCCCGATCTGCTTCTATGCGATGATCCCAAAGATGTTGTGTGCCTTGGAGATCGCACAACCACTCCTATTCCAACAACTGAATCCACCACAACCACTCAAAGAACCACTACAACAACGACGACCACCACGGAAGCCACCACTTTAGGTCCCGATCAGTTTTGTGCAGGCCAGGAGATGGGAGCTTCATTTCCTTATACCGAAGATTGCAGCAAGTATTACCTTTGCTTGGGAGATGGAAAGTGGGCCTTGGCACCTTGCATATATGCAAGTTACTTCGATCCTTCGACAGGTCAGTGCGGACCGAATGTGTCACCCGATGCTTGTAAGGCCTCGCAAGCCACCACCACAACAACAACCACAGAGGCCACGACAACAGAAAGAACTACCACCCCCAAAACCACAACTCTGGAACCCTCAACCACTCAAAAGACAACCACAACTGTGTCTCCAACCAGGGGTATTTGTGGGGGTCGGAATGAGAATGAGAATATAGCTTATCCCAAGAATTGCAATAAGTATATTGTGTGCGTTGCACCGATTCCAATAGCCTTCTTCTGTCCCGATGATACATTCTTCAGTTCGAAGTTACAGAAATGCATCGATAGTTGGGAGGAAAGTGATTGTGAGGGAGATCAGAGCACAACGACGGCAGAACCAGGCTACACAAGACCACCTCAGGAACCGACCATGTGCACAAATAGCAGTCGGGAGACCTTTCCATATCCGGATAACTGTCAATGGTTCATACGTTGTGTGGATGATTACATTTACATGACGGATGTTTGTAATTGTGGGGAGTACTACGATCCCATTTCTGAAAAATGTGGAGCGGATGTTCCATCCGATGCCTGTCGATGGGATTACACTTCAACCACATCGACTACAACTGAACCCACTACAACTGCACCGGTTACAAGACCACCACCTCAGAAAGGACCCTGTGACGATGTAAATGATGGTGACCTGGTCGCCTATCCTAACGATTGCTCAAAATACATCAAGTGCGATAGGCCCATTGCAGAGGCCTTCGATTGCGACAAAGGAGATGAGTTTAGTGTGGAGCAAGGCAAGTGTGTGGATGCCTCTCTTGCTAACTGTTCGTTTACAACCGCTGCTAAGCCATCGCAATCGACAACGACTTCACATGATGGGGAAACGAGTACAACAACTTCTGAACTAACAACGGCTTCATCTACTATATCAACCACTGAGCCAACAACGATATATTCCACTGAGTCAACGACAGAATTGTCGACACAGTCATCAACGGAATCAACAACGCATTCAACAACAGAATCAACAACACAATCAACAGCACAATCAACAACGGAATCAACAACGGAATCATCAACAGAATCATCC
Organism: Drosophila biarmipes; assembly: GCF_025231255.1. Lineage (NCBI taxonomy): Eukaryota > Metazoa > Arthropoda > Insecta > Diptera > Drosophilidae > Drosophila > Drosophila biarmipes. The sequence continues at coordinate 16,631,480 of NC_066613.1, read as the reverse complement.
ACCGAATCATCGACAGAGTCAACGACAGAAACATTAACAGAATCGACTACAGAAACATCCCCAGTAACTACTACAAAACCTTCAACAGCTTCTACAACTACTGATCCAGAATCTTCCACAACTGAATTGGGAACAACCACCTCTTCTACTACTACGAAACCTGCTGAGGGAATCTGTGAAGGCAAGACAGACGGCTCTTTGGTACCGTATCCCAAAAATTGCAGCAAGTTTATTAAATGTGAACATCCGATACCCGTTGGCTACGACTGTCCAAGCGGCATGGAGTTCAGTCCCACTGATCTGTTTTGCATGGATCCCCAATTAGCCGGTTGTAGTCCAAAGGTAACCACACCAGGACTGACAACTGTGACCACAGATTCTTCGACTACTAAGGAGCCTATCACTACCACTACACCATTAACCACGCTTTCAACAACTACTAGTGATTCAACAACACCACGGACTACGGAATCAACAACAGTTTCAACAACTCCGAAGACAACTATCACAGAACCAACTACAGCTTCTACAACACTCGATACAACCACTACCGAATCAACAACAGTTTCAACAACTCCGAAGGCAACTACCACAGAATCAACTACAGTTTCAACAACACCCGATACAACCACTACCGAATTAACAACAGTTTCAACAACTCCAACGACAACCACAAAATCAACAACAGAATCGACAACAACAACTGTACCAGCCCCAACAACTCTAGATCCGTACACCCCCAATATTTGTTGTGGCCAAGCTTTAGGAACTGTTCTTGCCTATCCCAAAGATTGCAGTCGCTATGTCGTTTGTGATTACCCCATTCCATATGCTGTACTATGCGAGGAGGGAATGGTCTTCGATGATAAGCTTCTTCAGTGCACAGCTATGCCAAATGAAAGGTGTCTGTATGTGGATTATTAAATAATATATATAGTATGTATAATAAAATAGAATGAACAGCAATACTTCACTTCATTAGTTTTCTTTTCTAACCCTCAAAATCAATTGTGTAAATGCACAAATGCTCAGTAATTGAGAGTCGTTTATCCAATTTTATTTGCCTCTCACTTCTAGGGCTTTTCAAACGCTTTTTTGCAGTGTTAAGCATTTAAGACATACACTTTGAACCAGTTATCGTATCAATTACATGCAAACCCTTTTCCGTAACTTGTCGCAACAAAACGAAAGTGAAAACGAAACCGAAGCGAGCCAAACGAAATGGGGAAAAAAGATAATTCACCACTTAGCATAGTCGATTCCCCCGACAGGTAACAAGACGATTGGATTGTAGAGCCTCCTGGCCAAAGGATTTCGAGGGAAGACCCTCAAGGGAGGGCAGGACTGGGACTGGATTTTTAGCAACAGGCTAAAAGCAATTTCCCCTTGACAATGCCACGTATAATATCTGCTCGCTTACAACTTTCAGCCATTTATCGTACTTTGATACTGCCACTGCCCTTCTTGCCCCTGCGCTCACACCCTCCGAAGTCCGCCTAATCAGATTTGGGGTTGGCCACATAAAAGCACAATTGCCAGGGAATTATCCCGGGGGAGTGAGGTGGCATTCAGGACTTACATATACATCTTAGGGGGTAGATATAACAAGCACCAGGATAAGTTGTTTAGCTTTGTTGTTCCGGCTGTTGTTGTTGGACAAATCGGTGAAAAAAACCACGGCAAGTTATGTATGTGAGTAGCAACGACAGTAACGACACAAAATGAACACAATTCCAGCAAATTGTTTGGCAATAATGTTAACTTAATGCGTTCCATTTGTCGCTCCTCAATCGATAGACACGCGCGAAGGCGCTCCTTGGAGTGATTTGTAACGCTTTGATAGCTACCCGGGATAAACAAGGATTTAAGCTCGTGTCCACAGGGATAATCGTGGAGAGGAGCCCACAAAATCCAGCAACAAGTCACACAAATTGAATTTAGTTGAAGATAAGACTCTGCCCTACAGTCGAAACGATTAGATGATTTTAAATGCGATTTTCTAATTAAATGCTCATAAATTAAATGTCGATTGGCTGGGCGTCGTCGGAAACTGAATGTCGTTGCCAAATAGGGTAATAAAAGAACAATTTCGGATAGATTTGCCTAGCCAGACTTAGTTGAACTAAAGCCAAAGGAAATGCGGTGCCAAAAAAGTTGGGCAACAGGCAAAACCCAACAAGTTGGAAGCAAAAATAGCTAATATATTACGAAAATAGTTATATACGTATTTTAAGTTAGAAAAAAAATGTGATTTTAATTACTCATATTGAAGATACTAATTTAAAAACTGTTTTCAGTAGAGTCACCTTCATTTTATTTAAAATAATTCCCTCAAGGCAATGTAACCCTTACTGGGCCAAGGGCCAAAACACTTTAGAAGCTCATAAATGTACCACATACTAAGTATGCACAATCTTTGCCAAGACTGCAGCAGCGTTACAATTTAATAGTGAAAGTTTTTGGGCATAAACAACACTTAAAACTAATTACAGGTAGGAATTCCCCAAGTAATGGCCCCACGAAGGGAATTTAATGGGCAGATACAGGTGAAACTTCTGGAGAACTCTCGACATGCAACGATAACCAGAGACATAACTAACAATTATCAAATCTCAATGCGTTGCAGTTGAAGGAGAGACAGTTTCGAAGCACCCGACACATGCTGGTATATCAAATTGCCATTCCGAAAACGCTTTCCCTCGTTTGCATTTTCGAGGGCTGAAAAGGGGCTAGCTTATGAAACTTTTCCTGGCTCACATTAATGTGCAATTCCATCCAATTATGTAAAATGTATTTTATGTTTCCCGCGGGAATTTCACTCCGTGTTGCTTAACCCAGAAGTTCTTGCCTTTCTGAGCTGTGTTTCATTAAATGGCATCTGGATGTAGAGAAAATTTGATTGCGAAAATTGCTGCTTTTAAATTATTTACAGTTCGGGAAAAATTGCATAAAAGCTTATGCAAAATAAATGGGTATGGAAAAGCCGGAAAAATGTTTTACTAGTTTTTATGAAAACATAATCAAATGTTATGGCCAGTTAGGGGCAAACGCAACTAAACTCAACTAAAGCGTACTGAGTTTTATTTTTTAAGTCGAGGAAGGGGTGAAATGCACTTAACTGTTAGTTCGGCTTTCCGTTTTGAGTTCAGTGAACTGTAAACTTTGTTGGGCTTTAAATAAATATTTTCCACAGCTATTTATTCAATGATTTATGCGAAGTGATAGTTCAATTTTAATAGGTATTTATGCTTTTTTAAAATAAATTATTAAAATCTAGTTTAGTTTCCATTAAGATAAACTAGGTTGCCCATAAGCAGAAAGTTTAAAAGATGTGTAATAAATAGTTCGTAAAACCCTTGACCATTAGTATCAGTTTCTTGAATCAAACACCTACAGCAATCCATCCACTTGGGGTAAACCTCAACTTTTCCCAAAAACCCACCCCAATTTTTGTGAGATAACAGCATGTAAGCGTTGTCATAACACGATTTGGTCATATAAAAAAAAAATCATCTTAAATCTAACGCCTCCTACGCAGACGTTTAGGCTTTTATGGCACATCTTCCACAACCCACCAACCACCCACACAGCATTCACATTCATAAAAGGCAGCGACTCATCGTTATTTGTCATGGGCGCTTGTAAACAAGTCAACAAAAAGAGCGAAAGACAAAAATCATGAGTCTCGCATAAAATGTTATGAACTGAGCGGTAGGAGAAAGGATACTCGGGGAAGTGAATAAGAAAATTCCTTGTCCCACGGCGACATTGCGTATACGCAGTGTGGAATGCAGGTTTGTGGCTTAATTAAAAACCAGCGTGTGGGTTCATAATAGCAGCTAAAGGTTAATCACGTACTTCATAATAAAATGTGGCTATTTTTTACGGGAGGAAATATTCTTAATGACTAATCAAGGACAAAGACCGAATAACTCAAATAAAATCGTCCAGAAAAACAATTTTCGAGTCCCATCCGAAACCCTCTGGATCTTTGAAAAAACATTGACATTGGATTAAAATCTATTTGAATAGAGACTATTAGAGAATTCAACACAAACTCATATAGGTATCACACTTTAAAATCGGAATTAAATTACCCAAGTTATGAGATCTGGAAAAGCAGTTTTGGGATTTCCAATCTGAAAAACATTGGAAATACAAAAAAAATTCAACACGAAAATGGTTCAAAATTTAGACCCTCCCATAAAATAAATATTTAAATGCAGACTATTAGAGAATTAAAACACGAACTCATAGAGGTATCACACTGCGAAATCGGAATTATATTACCCATGTTATGAGTTCTACAATTGCAGTTTTGGGTCCCCATACTGAAACCCATAGGAAATACAAAAAAAATCCAACATGAAAATGGGTCAAAATTTTGACCCTCCCATAAAATAAATATTTAAATACAGACTATTATAGAATTCAAACACAAACTCATAGAGGTATCACTTTTGGAAATCGGAATTATATTACCCAAATTATGAGATCTTGAAGAGCAGTTTTTGGCCCCCATTGGAAATACAAAAAAAAAATTGAACATGAAAATGGGTCAAAATTTTACCCTCCCATAAAATAAATATTTAAATGCAGGTTATTAGAGAATTTAAACACAAACTCATAGAGGTATCACACTTGGAAATCGGAATTATATTACCCAAGTTATGAGATCTAGAAGTTCAGTTTTGGGTCCCCATACTAAAACCCATGGGAAATACAAAAAAAAATCCAACATGAAAATGGGTCAAAATTTTGACTCTCCCATAAAATAAATATTTAAATGCAGAGTATTAGAGAATTTAAACACAAACTCATAGAGGTATCACACTTGGAAATCGGAATTATTTTACCCAAGTTATGAGATCTAGAAGTGCAATTTTGTATGCGACTCCGAACGCCTTTGCAAAAACAGAAACAAAAGCCAAAATATTGACCCTCTATTATATTAAATATTTGAGTATTGATAATAAAAAAATACACAATCTCAGAGAGGTGTCATACCGAAAAATCTGGATCCACAAACCAAAGTTATGGAATCTAGAAGTTAAGATTTTGGGTCCCAGTTTTTTATTTTATCAGTCTTTGTTTAAAAAGTCTAAAGCGATTGCCTTACTTTCATGAAACGCACATTCCTGCGGCAGTAAAGACTATTTTAATTAACAGGAAAGTACAAAATGCTGATTGCCCGCAGGTGGTCCTGTTGGCTCAACCAATCCCCGATCTGTGTACATTTCTTTATATTTTTCCTACTTTGCATACCGAACATTCCATTGTCGGTGATTCGCCTTTTGGAATGGAGACCGAAATAAGTCACAGAAGAAAATGAGCGGAGAAAGCAAGAGTGAGTGCAAATTTAATTAAATTGATATCCTGCCCCCCCGTGGCGCTATTTTAATTAAACTATTTTCGATAGATGGCCAAAGACGAGGGGTGTACGATTAAGCAAACTGCTAACCAGGAATGCAATGCGCTTTGAGGTTTTTGCTTTAAGAACTTCGAATGCACAAAGTTGGCGAATTGTAAATTTTGTTATTACAAGCCGGGCTAGACAGCCCGCAATTGGCTTTCTTTTCCGCCACCCAACGAAGTTCAGCTACAAGTCAAAGTTTTTGCCCAGCATGTGTGTACTCAAAACTCAGTTAGCAGTCGTGTGTTTATTTAATATCTATAAAATAAATTAAACATTCATATTCCGTTTATTTACTTAGGCAAATTGAGTTTTCGCAGTTGACATGCTGAACAGGCTAAAGAAGAAGGGAAGAAAGTTCTGAAAAGTCGGAGAAAAACGCGGGTCATGCAGGCGGGTGGAACCGAGCAGGTTGGGCATAAAAAACGGAGTCAAAAGTTGTCTGTGTCATCCACATCAGTCTGTAAACAGGAAACGAGTGTCTGTAGCCTGCAGAAAGTGACAAATGTCATGAAATATTCAAATTGGCAAGAGTGTTGCTATCGCTGTCGAAGTCACTTTGGGCCAAACACATTTCGGGCCAAACTGCTGGCACAACTTTAATTGGCGACAAAAATGGTGTAAGAATCTCTGGCCCATTTATCATCGCCAAGTTACTTTAACAGCTCATAATTGGCAATTGAGTACAATACAGAATATCATAAATACATAACGTCCAACCTTTGGGGGTCAAAGCGGGGCGAACACCACACGAGCATAAATCACAGGCCCTAAGCTATGGAAAAGACATTTGTAAGTTGAGCAAGAACCGCAAACACTTCCCCTTTGCAGGGGACAATGTTTCGTTTTCATTGTGTAAATATTTAAGCAAACAATAAAATTCGAAACAGGCCCCCAGAAAGGGGAACGGGCAATAGTAGCAGGTGTCAAATGTTGCGGCCAAAAAAAAAGCAAAGTCAGATCCCAGGACCCAGCCTGTTCCTCTTTCCTCTTCGAAAATTTATGACAAACTGTGGCTGACACACACAAACGTTTGAAATCGCCCATATGTTTAGAATGAAAAATAAATAAAAAGGAAGAACTCAAAGAACCGATTTGCAGATACCTATTAGGTAAGTATTAAAAAGAGTCCGATGAAATACACACTTTGCAAGGAAAATTGTTTTTTAAATACATATAAGAGCTTACACTTAAAAAATAAATCTATAGCTATACCGAAAAAAGGCTTTTTAAAATGTTTCGAGGATTGGAAAAAACGTTGGCATACGTGTATTTCATTTTTTATAAAATAAACAAATTTACCTTATTTTGCCCAGATTAGTATACCTTGTAAATATTTTTAAAGAATTACTTTCCCCATCCTTTTCCCTACTAACTCATTAAACCATCATACCCACAGAGTATTCCAAAAATAAAAAAAGAAACTCAAAAATTGCTTTGCGGAACTTTTCGGTACGTGCCACTTTGTGTAGGCACGAAGCTGTTGCAGCTGCCTGGGACCTCCAGTGTTCAATGTGTTTTTTGTCTTCCCAACATTTTTTCCTGCTTCTTTTGCTGCATGACATTAGTTGTGAGCACATAAAAAATATATAAATTTAACACACGTCATTGGTTTTTATTACTGCAGCAATGGGAAAAGGCAGAAAAATGATTTAGATGAGCAGGGCGCTGTTGAAAATTGAACTGGCCCTCAGAAGACTTCAGCAATTCAATCAAGTTGAGGGAACTGCTGGATTTTAATTACAGTCACGAATACCTTTAGCAGAATAACTTGGCATCTTGGGGCAACTTTTCGATTTGGCAGGGCACACGCACTGAAGATTGCCGGAATCTCAGTATATAGGACGCATTCAATACCTATGTATATACACATTTTTGGCAACGAATTATTGACAATTGCAATTCAATTTCACACACAATTTGGCCAAAAAATGTCGTTACGCCGGAAATGGCGTAAAAACTTTTCTGGCAGCTTTGCAACTGGAGCTGCAGTTGAAAAGTTTTCGGTTCGTGCTGTCGGAAAAGCCCCATGGAAATGTAATTCAATGCGACACCCGAAAGGCGAGTAAATAAATTTCAGTAAATATTTGCGCGTCTTTTTGGCCGTGTTAGCTGGATGTCTGCGTGTGATTGAATGCCCCTGATTGAGATTCGAATGCTAAAATCCTCCGTGCTCGAACTCGCAGCAAGATTCTGTTTCTGGCTTGTCAATTTGAAAGAATGACTGACACACTTTGTCGGCTGCTGATAAATACGTTACTTGGATTGTTGGCTAATGGAAGAAGGTAACTCGAAAATGTAATGTTTTGCAGGAAGAACTTTAGGCCAGGGAATCTCAGGTATCATCGAACGGGATGTTCCGTTTGCAAAATCATTAAAATAGATATCTAAACAAGGCAGTATCTTTCATCCGAGATCCTCCCTCGTATCGAAAGATTTTTCATATGCAATAAATCAAACCGTTCCCCTCGACTTAACATTTGAAAAGCAAGACCTCGTCTGATGTAGAAATTCCAAAAATACTTTCATTTCATATGCAAAACATTTCTCTCCATCTTCGAACACATACTTAGCAGAAAAGTTGTTCCTCACCTTGGTGGGAATGCAGGTATAGAACCCAATCCCAATCCCTCAATCCCCCATAAACAAGGCAAAATCCTCATACCCATTTTTTTTTTTGGGCAGCAATTTTTGTTGAACATGCATAGGAAAAGTCAAATATGAAAACTGTCAGCAGTGCTGAAAATTTATGACTCTGTTAATACAATACACCCCACATACTCCACAAAAAAGCATTTACGGTCGCTCAAAAGTATGCTACAAATTTCATATTAATATGCAGCAAGGAACAGCTTGGGGCTTTCTGAAAAAGGCGGAAAAACTTCACCTATGAAAATGTTTCACTCGCAACGAATTATCAGAAGCGGCTCAAGTTGAACGAAAGAAATGGCACATACATAGAATCTGTTGTGTATGAAAGAGGAGTATGGGTTCACATATATCATTTTTAAAATGACATTTTTATTGTCAGGCTCTGCTGAATTTAATGATTTTTTGTTTTGAACATACAAATTTTAGAACTTGGCAGCTTAAGAAGAATTTCCATTCTAGTTCACGAATTCTTTTTTAGGAAATTTTAAAATATTTTAATTATACAAAATAACTGCAGAGCTCATCGTTTGGTTGTTCTTTAAAGCGTAAATCCAATGTTATTTATTTAAGAATATATTAAAAAATGTTAAATCAAAAATTATGAATATATTTCATAAGCCAGTAATGAGCTTTTAAATACACCTTCTAAGGGAATTTATTTATCTTGCAGAATATTTTTTTCTGAACTCCGTAGCTTTCTTTTTGTCTTATTTTAATCCTGAATGTTGCTTTTCCTCTCTGAAGTAAATAAACGAGTTGAAAAGACTTGAGATTGATTAAAAAAATATCTTGCTTTCATCTCCGTGGCAACTTCTGATTTAACCGCATCCCTGCGTTTCGCTTGCCACTGGTAGTTAATTTAGGACTTTTCACATTATTTCCGTCCGCCATACAAACAAGAGGGAGCGAGGCAGGAGGAGTGCGAAAAAAGAAAGAGAGAGATAGTGCCGGCATTGCAATCGCCTTAAGAACTTCGCTAACAAATGTGCGAAACGTGACTTAAGCATGAATACAAAATTCCAAAGTGCATACAAAAGCACATATGAGGGGTTTTTGGGACCTCGGCAAAAACTTGTGAAATGCAAAAGATGGGAAAAACGGATGGTAAAGAGGAATGGCTATGGGATAAATGTAATCCCTGCTTGCAAATATATTTGCAGAAATTTATAATTTATTAAAAAACGTATAGCGCCACGGGCCAGCAACAAGAACAAAAGGAGCAGCTGCATTATAGCCACCATGTGGGGTCTGCACCACCCATGCACCACCCAAACCACCACCCACCCACTGCCCCAGGCACACATGAGTAATATGCAAGCGGAGCAGCGCCGCTGAAGAGAACATCCAAAATTCGAGGGGGTTTTTGGGAAGCTACAGTGGTCCCTCGGCTATTTATCGGTTAAATATATATATAATTTATTCTTAATATTCAGAATCCCTAAAAGTTGAGTAGTAGTGAAAATTATAAAAGTAAATTAATCTTGAAAACGATGCGCATGCTGGAACTCCCTTTGATTTGAAATTGACTTGGATATCATATCTTATATCAGATATCATTCCATTGAAAATCCGAAAATGTATGAAAAACAGGTTTACGTTTTGGTGGTGCAGTGTATTGGCGTTTTTCCGATGTCTAATAAGCTGCCAACTGGGAAAATCGAGAAAATAAGGGGAACTGCTGGAACATCGTTTGAAGGCAATAACAAAATTTGCCATGCTTTATTCTTTTTTCGCTACCTAAATTGAAGTACGCTGTGGATAGTTACGTTTGTTAACTTATTATATTATCCTTATTATCTTTTTTTTCAATATAAATATTAAGCAATGTGCGAGTAGAAAAATCTATTATTAAATAAAAATTTATATAAATGAGAACTCTAAAATATTGTATTAAGGGATCCTGCGATCCTTTAAAAATTGTACCACTTTGAAGATCTAAACTTCTCAAGATCATCCCCTCTCTGAAATTAATAATCCAAGGGGTAATCCCATGTTTTATAACATTTTCTTTTGAATTTCCTTATTTTTGTGCGCTGGAGGTGCTTGCATTTTCCCCGAGGGGCTGAAATAAAATCCGCATTGATGAAGCTGCCGCTGATGAGGACGCTCATCCTGGAAACGAAGATGATGTTGGTTAAAATAAAGCGCACTTTCTGCTCCTTTTCTTGCGGCTCCCCCACTTTCTTCATCTCCGCCTCCCCTTGCTGGCTTTCTTCTTTGCATCTCCTGCCTTGGGCTGCATTTTCTTGCAGTGGAAAACTTCAAAGCAACTCATTTCGGTCGTCTGGCATTTTCCGCTGCATAGCTGCGAACTGAGATTATTAATTTTGATGTCTGCCTTTCCATAATCGATGCATTGCTGTTGCCTTTGTTTTACCCTTCGAGTTCTTGTATAAATTCCTTTGAAGAAGTGAAGGCCCACGGCAAAGTTAATAAGTCAAGACTGGCGCTCTTGATCGCCTGGCAGTTGAGTTTTTTAATTGCACAATAAAATCACCAGTCGCTTTTAATTAGAGTTTCAACAAACTTTTTTTTATCAATTTTTTTTATCATTTTATGCTCTAGAAATGCATTTTGTAAGGTATTTAAAAAAAAGCTAAAACTCACGCTGATTTTCCCTACGGAAACGTTCCACCTTTCTCTTATTTTTCTTGACGCTTCTTGAAAATTGCATTTAAATAGTGAAAAATTGGCGCAAATTCGTGCCGGCAATTCAATTGTCATCCATGCAACAAACTTTGACTACAGCAGTCGGAAAATCTACAAAAACAACAATGACCCCGGAAGTCTTCCAAAGGACACATATACATGCATGCATAAACGTCCTTTTCCCGGTGCGCATGTGTATGTGTGTGGGCGGGAGTCTGATGTCCATTATCAAAGCGATAACAAAATGTTTAGTTTTCGTACCAGCCAAAAGTTTTTTCGGTGTAAACTTTTCGGCAAGTGCATATAAATTGAATGTAACTTTGCACTCATCTATGCAAATATCCATATACACACATGCATGCTCTTATAAAGGATAAAAAGGACAGTTTTTACCCTTTCGTTGTATTTTATAATATTTCATCCTTGAAATTAATAGATCTTATCGATAAACATACCAAAGAAGTTTAAAAATTTCATATTTTTGACAACCTGTTAGAACATGCGAACCTTTTAAGAAACCTCGAAACAAAGGATCTTCTCGAGTATATTTTCGAAACTGGTCTTCTATCCTGTTCCATTTTTTTGGCATAAGAAAATCGAATGCAATTTCAAGGATCTCTGGGCGTGTCTGGCTGTCTCCCCCTGTCCTGGGCAAACTTTGCAAATAATTCACAACAGAGCGTGGCAGAGAGCGAATGAAAGGGTGCTGGGAAGATGTCCTTTTATCCTGCTCCCCTTGCTTCCTCCCCCTTATGTCGATACTTTTGATATGCAAAAGATATAAAGGGACAGCTGTTTCCTGCTCCATTTGCTTGCCAAAAACTTTTGCCAGGACGAAATGCATTCCCAACTTCAGCTTAAAGTTGAAGTAAAGTTAAGAGAAGGTGGCTGCGGAGTGGGCGTGGTCCTGCCTTCGATGCGAACTTTAAATGCGGATGAAGTCGGCAAACGCATTGAAAATTGCATAATGTTTGCGTGGGAAGTTTTTAAACTTATTTTATGGTTATTAGCATTTTTTAACTACTTTTTACTATTTACGCCGACCGAAAGGTGGCCAGGTGCATTCTGCCGGAAATAAGTTGGAATTTCTCCTGTAAATATGTGGGTTAAACTTTTCTGGCTCTTTGAAATTGAGTTTTATGGCATTTCAGAGCAATTTGAACTTTGCTAAAGTCATATTTCAATTGAAATTGAAGTGATAGAGAAAGGATGCCCTTTAAAAATGTTCCCTATTTAATTAAATATATGCTTATATCCTGTAGAAGATTTTTAAATCAGCTGAGTAACAGGTTAAATACAATTAAACTTAAGAGCTCATTATCCCACCTTTTTATATTATTTAATTCATTATATCAATAATTTTTCAACAGAGTTTCCTTCTTAAATTTTTGCTTTCCTTCCTTTTTCAGTGCGTAACACCTTTGGTGCTCAAATGTAATTCATTTAGTCTACTTCACGCTCATAATGCCACACATCCTCCAGCGGGGAAAGGGCCAAAAAGGACCTGGGTGACGTGGGGCATTCATGTCAGTCGCCAGGCTAGACCCCCCTTTTCCACGCCCCTGTCTACTTCCACTTGCAAGTGGCAAGTCGCTTGGAAAAATTATGTTGCACGTGATATGCTTCGGCAAATTCGCTACATGTAACGCGTAATGGAGCGGCGGCGGCGGTGGGCGGAAAATGCTGGGAAATGCCAGGCTCTTCCGCCCGGCACTAAAGATGAGTTCCACTTGGAAATATAAATTGAAATCATCAACTGGCTTTGTGCGTTTTATCAACATTTTTACGTGCCGCGCTTCAAGTTTGCCTTAACGCTGCACTGGATATGCCACGCCCACTCGTCACCGCCCCTCGAGGGGAGGGCTTGCCACCGTATCTGATTTTCCCTACTGTGTCTCTGGCTGCGAGTGGCAACTGCAAATTAAGCAATTTTCCGAAGGACTTTTGGCTGCTTTTTGGTTTCGCCAGCTTAATGTCTGACTGAGTGCGCGGTTTATTAAGATAAACGATGATGAACGGTGGAGCTGCTTTCCCCTTCCACCTCGCCCCGCAGTCTGGGTTATGGCTTTCCACCTGCAGCTCAGTTCGGCTGGTTAATTGACTGTTCAGCGCTCTTCAGCGTTTTCCATTTCCCCCTCTGAGTGAAAGACAAAGGGGCGGATGGTTGGCCTGAAAATTGAAGCTGTAGCATACTTATCTTATTAACACGAAACACAAGAGTTCCGTTTAGAAGGTGGGATTTTCCAGGTATATCATCACTGGTGGAATTTGTTTGACTGGCTTTATGGTCAAATCAGAGAAGTACTTATTAAGGTGAGCAACATTTTCTTATGGTATAATTATATATAATCTAATGGGATCCCCTCTTATTTTATTTCATATTCACAAAATGTCTGTTTACCAAATAAAAGCTTAAACAAAAAATTTTTTTATATAAAATCTAGAAAATTATTTTTGTATCTAAAGAATGCATTGTATCTTTTAAATTAAAAATCGGTTACCTGCACCCAAATCTCCCCTTTTTTCCTCCATAATGTGTCTGTACATATTTCGAATGTGTGAGCGTCCTGGTTGCCCAGTGTCCTGTAGGTCCTCCTCCCGACTCCTGGCCACTTGGCAGCTGGGAAACTTTTGCGCCTTTGTCGTGGTTTTCATTATCCCCTGCCGCTTGGCTTTTTGGTGCTCATAAACCGCAGCAACCCTTTCGCTTTGGGGGCCACCTCAAAGCCGAGTGCAACGGACACATTGGCCAATATTGACTGTACACAGTGGCCCCAACAGCATGACACTCGCTTTATACAATTTCCAACCGATCCTTACTTTTTCCCCGCATTTCCGGCTCTTTCGGCCTATGCAAACAAAGCGTCCCTGCCCTCGACTTGCTCTTTTTACCACTCATTAGTGACAATTTTCTTGTAGTTGACATTTGCCACGCCCCCACCGCCCCAGCATTTTGCGGTTGCAGGACAAAGTTTTTGTGTTTACACCACCATCTCGTCCTGGTTTCCCTTAAAGTCAGACATTTAAAGTTAGACAAGCCAATAAAATCTAGATTTTTTGTGACTCAAAGGTAGGTGAGGTGGTGAGGTAAACAAGAATAGATTAATCGGGCCTGGTAGGTCGTTAAATTTGTGACGGAAAACCAATTAATTGGAAAAATTAAAATCAAATATTTGCCAAAGCGCTTGAACAACACTTCTACGGAAAAAAATGCACCAGCTGCACAGAAAGAAAATGTTTGATGTTGAAGGTTTTCTTTTTTAATTATGTAAAATAATAGGAAAAAAAATCAGAAAGAAAATTACATTTAAAAGAAAGCAAATAAGAGCTTGTTAGGTTTTAAAAAAGGTATACTTATAAAGTACTACAAAATTTAAAATTTAAACTGATTCCTCTATCCTTTTTTTTTAATTATCTCTGGGTTATTATATTTTTTACAGTGCTGAAGAAAGAATTGCTGAGCTGGTTGCTCTCTTTTTCAACGTCAGATCTAAACGTCGTCCTTCATTTATCCTTTCCCCAGTGCGAGTGTGTGAGTGCAAAGGGTTTGCAGGGACAGGAACTCTCAATCAGCGCATGTTGGCGCCCACAAACTCACGTGCAAACACTTTACGACAGGGGCTTGCGAAGGACCAGGAGCAATCGAGGTAGAGCCACAGGAGCAGCACATCCAGCACACCCAGGACATCCACATCCACAACCTCTGCCACAGCCACATCCTTATCCAAAGGGAAGCTGCTCTCGTTTTGAAGTGCAATTTAGCACAACCACAGATTTTCCTGCCCTTTCCGCCCTTCAGATGCTCTCCAAGCATGCGGTAATTAATGCAATGGGGCGGGCTGGGGAAAGTGGGCGGCGAGAAAGTTACGCAAGGCTTGTGTTACCGCCATATGAAAGGTGCTGGCCATTTCTGAGGTATTGACCAGGTTATGCAAGACAGGAGAGAGAGATGGCCGAGACTTTAAGCCGGCTCTTGGGCGCCTTAAGCTTGGGGATTAATTTTAATTAGTTCGCTTTAATTAGCGCTTTGGGATTTATAGAGCTACTCTACAAAATGGCTATTTCGTAACGCATAGTTCAACGCATATTTATAATGCTAATAATTTATTTATTTTATTTAAACCATATCAAAAAATCCCCATCATAAATCATCTTCACTAATATTTAAGGCTCATTTACAATGTGCAAGGTTCAATGCGCTCCCGAAAGTTTTCACCACCCATCCAATATCAATTTCTCTTAAAGAAACCGGAAGAAGCGCTAAGATAAAGGAACATCTTTAAGGTTCCCTGGCCACCCAAATGATATAAACAAACACACAATTTGCGCCACTTAGCAGCAAATGGACGGGGCCATTAATAATTCCATTTTTCGTAAGGTCAACCGCAAAAAAGTCAAGGGGCGGCGAAAAAACAAAGGCAAAAAACGCCCAGATAATAAGGAAATATGACTTGTGGCGGACCGCAAGATGCTGCGACCTCGAAATGGGGTGGTTTTGGGGGTTTTGGGGGGCTGGGGGGCTGGGGGCCTACTGCACTAGTAAACATGGCGAGACGGTCCTGTAGAACAAGCCAGCAACAAGAACCACACTACACAAAACAATAAATTGAGCTGGGAGAAGCCAAGGCGAAGTCGCTCTCATAAACAATGTAATAACAAGGCCAACATTGTGCGAGAACTTGGCTTCTTCTTCGACTTGTGGCTGTGGTCCCCTTCACTCGAATAAATCTTGCCTAAGGCCGGGGGATCCCTCTAATTGCCGGCCATTAGAAAAATGTTAATTGTCATTAAACTGGCCGGGGCAGCCGTTTCCCAGGGATAACCATGCCATTAGGCGGAAGAAGGCATAAATAAACTCAATCGAAAGTGGGCTGGATACTGATGAGCAGTGTAATAAAATTAACACCACTCTGTGGCATCCCTTTTCGGTCTATTTGGAGAACTTGCATTGGCAGCGAAGCAATTCCAATTCGAATTCAATTAAGTTTGTGGAAATTATTTTCCATTTTCATTTTACAACCGTTGCGGACTTTTTGCACTGCTCAGTCAGTGTGACAGGATAATAAGCTGGCCGAACTGTCATGAACATTTTTAATTAAATTCAATACCCAAGATCTTTGTCCGTTCGCTTTTTTATTTGCCTTTCTGTGATGACAGGGGAAAATGAAAGACATGAATGCAAATAATTGCTTTGGTTCTGGGAGATGTAATGAGAAATGATTGAAATTTACATTTTTAGAAAGGGTTATGCTACCCTACATAAATTCAAGGATACTATAATAATAATGTAAAATGTATAAGAAACAATGTCAATGGTTTGAGATTATTTTAAAAAAATAAAAACCAGGTTGCTCGGACTTAGCGGATTGCCTGGAAATCGGTTCCGAAGAGTGTGTTGCACACCAGCACGCCCAAATTGCGGCGGGCCTTCTTCTTAGAGTTTCCGCTAGCCTCAAACTCCTGGCCGTCCACTTCAGTTCCCATGCTGAAAAGCTGGTTCGGATGCTCACCTGTGCAACCCAAATAATTGTAGACGGTGGAACGTCTCATGTAGGTGAGAAGCGAGGTGGGATGAATATTCTTCCAATCCTTGGGCAGCGAGCGTACTGATGGCTTCTTAGGTAATGCTATCCCAGCTCCCTGTGGGGCACAAACCATGTCCTTAAAATCGATCTTCCACTCCTCGAACAGCTTGTAAATGGCAAATGAAGCCAGTTCTACCACAGGTATTTCGTCCCATGTTTGAGTGTTGAGCTTTTCCCAGAAGTGATCGCGCAAAGCCTTCTCACAGGCAGCTGACTGAGCCGCATCTTTGGTAGATCCTTGACCCTCAAACATCTTCAAGTTGACGGTCATAAGGGCCGTGAAGTGGCCCTCGTGGTCGCGTTTGATGGTCTTGCTGTTCACGAACATATCCCTCAGTTCGTTGACCACCTTAGCGGCATTCTTGGGAACCAAGCTCTTCAACCACTTCTTGGAACCTTCGCCGAATCCTACAGCCCCGTCATCGGGAGAGTCGGTTTGCTCCTCGGAGGGGCAGGTTTCTTCCTCAGAATTCACTACTATTAAATTCTTGGAACCTTCGCTCAATTCTACAGAGCCGTCATCGGGAGAGTCAATTTGCTCCTCGGAGGGGTAGGTTTCTTCCTCGGAATTCACTACTATTAAATTCTTGGAACCTTCGCTCAATTCTACAGAGCCGTCATCGGGAGAGTCGGTTTGCTCCTCGGAGGAGTAGGTTTCTTCCTCGGAAATCTCTACTTTTAAATTCAAGGTCGAAGCAGGCACCGCAGGTTGAATTTCGATTTCGCCACTTGGCACCTCATGCAGCGCTGAAGAGTTGTCAATAGAAACCACATCTGGAATGTGGGTATAAGACTTAATAAAAATCATTGCCTTTATGCTAATATCTAAGAAAGCGGTTCTACTTTTTTGCATTTATTATTTTTCTTTCAAATACTACTGCTGTCTCACCTGATTCCGAAGCTATAGGCTCCTGGGCACCCAATTCCTGATCCTCCGACGATGGGTTATCTATAGGCTCCTGGGCACCCAATTCCTGATCCTCCGATGATGAGTTATCAGTAATACCTAATTCTGGATTGGGGTTTTAAATAATAGATGGAATAGCAGAAAGAGTACCACTTTTAGCAATTGGAGTTGTAATACCGAAATATTTGCACGTCACAATTAATCTCACCTGAGCGATCCATTATAGCAGATTCCCTTGCTTTCTCGTTATATTCTTCTCAGCGATGAAATCGGAATTTTCTGTATCTGTCTCGATTTTTGTATCTGCCTTTTCTTTTCGCACTTTTGTAATGTCAAAAAATGACTTACAGATTTATGAAGTTTAGTGAGACCGTGACGGATTAGGCAAATAACGACGCCTTGATGGTTGTCGTATTTTAGTTTATCAACCCTTATAAACAACATATCGAACTAAAAACACTAAACCCTATTATGTTAATTTAGAAATATAAAAAAATTCAAGTTAAGATTAAAGTAAAATTCAAAATCAAACCTCTTAATAGATGAACAATGAGTCTCTAAATTATGATTAATTTGCTTATATTTATTAGAGGTAGATTATCATAAATGGTAGTAAATTTGGAAATAAGTTTTAATTATTTTGTAAAGCGTATTTAGTTAGTCAACACTGGCGGCCAAACACTTACTCGAAAGCCCTTCCACAAACCTATGCCCAATTGGCTTGGCTTTTATTTTAAACGTTTCCAACACTCGCGGCCCTTTTTTACACCTGAACTTTTCAAACAGATCGATGGGACACAACCCCACCGTTTGTCATTGAACCTGTCGGTCACGTCTCTCCAAGGCCAGGGGATAAAACTGAAAGGGGCTAAAATAGTTGGCGTGGCCATAATTGCTTAGCGTCTATAAAGTGTGTTTTGGCCCACAACAAGTTGGGCTGCACTTTTGGTTCGTGCTCTTGCCAAAGGCCAAAAAGTCAGCAACGTGTTGGGTCTACCACAAAAACAAGAGCCCGGTTCCGAAAAACACGGGGCAAAATTCAACTAAAATAGAAGCGTTAAAATATTGCCAACATTTCCGCGCTTTTAAAAGGCAAAAAAGTGGAAATGGCGCAAGTTTGGAGGGCCGCCTTTGGACGAAGAGCAGCTGATCCTGGTGACTTGGAGCGGAAATTATGTAAATTTAAGTGTTGGCCACTGTTAGCCCGCCCCGTTTTTGGAGCAATGAAAACATGAAAGCAAAAATCTGCACAGTGAAATTAAAAAAAAAAAACGCTGAAAAGATGCCAACAAATAACCAATAAAAAGCAACAAGCAACGAGCCAGTTGGGGGCGAAAGAAAAACGGCATAAAGTTGTGCTGGGAAAATTTCCCACATTCGGTTAGGAGTTGAGTTTTCCCTTGTTTTCCCGGTCCTGGGCCCGGCAACAAAGTTTTCGTAATTGTTTTTGCATTTTGCGGCGCACACATTCGATGGGCGTGGTGGAAACGCGGGGCCCAAATGTGTCCTTTGGTGTATTAAAAAGTTTCCCATTTTCTTTTTTTTTTTGCTTTTAGAGGGCGAAGAGCTGGCCAAACATTTGCTGCCGTTTGGCTCGTGGTCCATTGCCCATTAACATTTTATATGCAATTATGATTATTTTACCATTGTGCATTTGCGGTAATCTTTGGGGAGCGAACGTTGAAAGTTGAGCTCAGAATTTAATGGGCTTCAAACGGAACCGACTGGGCGGCCACTCAAAATGCGAGGCCCCAGAAGATATAGGGAAACCGGATCGATAAATGTGCGCGTGGGTGTGGGCCACATGTTGCACAATGCTAATTGAATCGGTGGGAATTTAATCACTTTATGCCGTAATTAAAATCTGAGCCAGTAAGTCAAAGAGTTTTTTAATTATTTTGAAACAATTAAGTTGGACAGACATGAATAGTTTAGCATGCAGATGGATTCTATTATATCATTTACTATAAAAGCAAAGAAGTTCAAAAATAGCAAGCTTGAGGTTCCTTGAGGTTCTTGCACAGCTTACAAGTAACCCCATTGCTGCATGCATATCTCCATCTCCCTCGCACTTCATTTAGCTGCGTAACGAGTATTTTATAGAGTGCTTTCTTGTTTAAACTCATATTCACAAACCTGATTATGTGTAAAGTGAAAAAAAAACAAACACTTAATTCGACTAATAGTTTCTCATAACCTACAATATAAAACATTAAAAGCAACTTTGTCCAGACAATCTAATTTTATTCTGGTTTAATATGATTTTATCATGCACACATTTTATTTTCGGTCATCATTTTGCAGGGCCTCTTCATCACCTGAGCAAAAATGGCCAGTAACTTTCTCTTTGCCCCCCTGCCTGTCACAATACTTTCCTGGCCAAGTTTCATTTGCAGAAACCCAACAAAACCCGGTGTGTACCTGTCCTTTCGACCAACCTGAGCGACTGCAACCAGCAGCCATTCTGTGGTCATTAGCCCAAACCAAACTTGACTTCTACTCTGCCCTGAGATTTTCTGCAGAATTTTCAAAAGGAAGACCGTACTGAAAGTAACAGATGAGAAGGAAATGTGAAGGGGTAAAAATGTATCCACAAAATGCGACGGCGACACAAATCTTCTTTATTGCTTGCTACGTTTTGCATGCACAGGCTGTCCTGTCACACTGAAAACAATAAGAAAAAGTAAAATAAAAAATAAATATAAAATATAAAGTGTTGTTGAATATTAAATTCTTATTTAGCAGATGAAAAATATATTTTTAATATGTATTTTGCAATATTTCTGCTAAATTTTTTTTTAAATATTTGTTTCTTAGTTTACACGCTATTAGTCGTATTTATTCTCAGTATCTTATGTTCCTCTGTGAGTGGGAGCGTCCCGCTTCTGTCTGAGTGCGGACTTTGATAGAAGGACATTAGACTGGGCCGTGGACAAACAAGTAATGGCCTTTGGAGGGCATTTTCCCTGGTCACAGGTGCTCGGGCTTACCTTCGGCCAGGTGGTTTTAAATTAAAAATCTATATGAACGCAAAAACACACAGAAGGAGCGGGCAACCAGCATGCTAAATATTCTTCACATGCTTGTGAGGAATTTTTTGTGATTTATGCTTGGGTTCCATTCAATAATTTTATTTGTTCTGTTCGAGATTTGCTGCGGATCCTTCTGCTGCAAGGGGAATATTGCTCATACGCCGCATGGCCCGCCACCGGCGGAGCTCAGTGTCCACATGAGCGGATATTCTCTAATGTTCACTTGATTAACAACAGTCGCTGCACAACTTGCGTGTTCGCATCTGATGCTGCATGCCTCATGTTGCACGTTGCAGCTGGCTGACGGCTGATGATGCTGCACATTTCCCACTGGTCGGTGCATTTTTGGCTGCACTCCGTCGGCTGGCATGGCTCTACTAATTATGCAAAGCTGACTGTGAAGCCGGGAAATTAGAATTGATATGGCATTTCTCTGGAAAAGGCATTCGCTCAGATGGCTATTTAAACATGGTAGTTTCCACATGGTATACATTGTTTATTATTAGCCTGGCCAGAGAAGTTAAAACATATTTTTATACTAGTCACTTAATGCTTAAACTTTAATGTTAAAATTATCGTTAATTTAGTTTATCCTCTTACATTTCTAAATATTTTCATCTTTTTTAGGAAGCAACTACAGAAATTTAAATCAGAAGTTATTTTACCTTACAAGCATTTAAGTGTTGTAAAGTGTTGAATTAGCAAAATTTCGCTATAAAAGAATGCAAGTGTTGCAAAATGCTAATTTAGCGGAAACGGATGTACTATATGCCCTTGTAGAATCCGGTGTGATCTACCCCAGCTCGCACGTGTCTTTTTGGGGCTCTCCCGAAGCACTTATCATAATTTTGAAGTATTTTCGGGGGCTCTCCTGCAGCACTTACCTTATCAGGAGGCACAGCCAGGGAACTGGGAGCTGGGGGCGCCACTATCAGGTGGCTGGGGCAACCCGGTGCAGCCAAGTGGTAAGAAGTATTCACATTAATTCAAGCAAAAATAAATTACAAAGGCGAAGGGCCTGAATGCCCCCTCGTTGCCGGCGACGTTTCGCTGCGTTGTGCATTTTATGACGTTTAATGTGTTTCTGCTGTCAGCAGCAGAAGTTGCAGTCTCTGCCGGCGTCGACGTAGATGCAACTTTTTTAACCCCTTTTTTGTTTATTTTTTTATTTTGCCGCGTTGAGTGCATTTTGTTGATTTATAATAAAATAATGTAAAAATATTACACAATAATGAATGCGCTGCGGCGCCCTTCTCGCTTTCTCTCACTGCCGTCCTGGCGCTTCCGGTTCCGTCTCCTTCTTTGTCCTTCTTTTTCGGGATGAAATATGAAACAAGGAAATGCCCGAGGTGGAAAAAAGTTGCAGTCAAGAATATGAAATATGCGAGAAATAAAACTTTTAAGTAAAATTATATATGTATGCGGCCCCCGCGCACAGATACCCACTTACATATGTTGCCGATGGTAGGTGTGTGTTTGTATTTGTCATGTTGTTTACGCTCACTTCTTGGCCATATTTCTTTCCAGCGTAGTTCCACAAAATATTTTAGCGGCTTGTGACTGCGGGAATATCCTAAAAGTCGGATTGCTGCTTGATGATTTATTTTAAAGGGGTAGTATCAAAATTTTGTGCTTGGAAAAGTATTTTAAATTAATTTTGTTCCGAACAATATATATATAATTTTTACATGCTTTCAAATAAAACTTGGAGAATAAAAAATAATTAACAATAGGAATTTGTAAGGAAAAGCCTTCTTGTTTATTTTTAATGTGAGCATAAACCTAAAAATATAAAAGTATCTTAAAATACACAGATTACTTCCCAGCTGAGTAGCTTTTACTTCGTTTATCATTTTGCCTTAGAGTATTTGGCAACTTTGCCCACAAGGACCCCAACTTTCCCGCACTCAAAGTCAACACATACAGTTCACATTTTGATGCGCTTCGAGATCGCGGCGTCCTTGCAACTTTATCGCGCCAGAAATTGCATCATATTTCACGGACCTCAGTGTGACAACCAAATACATATACAAGTAATACCCGTGCGTACTGCATATAGCTCTGGGAAAAAGTTGGGAACGCGTAACTTTGCTCACCTGGCACCATAAGGGCCAACTAAGACGTCTGTCAGCTAGGGAAAGAAGATGTCAAAAGTTTCGCGCCACACGGCGTATGAGTAACGCCAGACACCATTTATAAATGCTTAAGGAATTTCACGAAATTTTATTACGCATACAGGCATTTGATTATAATTTTTAAGGACTAAAGGCACGTTTAGAGCGCAATCTTTGGCATGGTTTTGAAAATCCTCAGATAAACTTTGAGCATGCACATAATTAGAGAAAGACCAAATGTCGTCTTGAGCAGCGTGTGCAGAAGGAGCATCCTGGGCGAGTCCAGTTCAAGGTGCATCGCAGGAGCAGCATGCAAAAAGGGAGTAAACAAAGTGTAATTAAAAACTACTTAGCAAGGGACCAGTGGCCCTCGCCAGCCCACCTGGAGAGTCAGACCCACCTGCGATAAATAGTTTTGCGCTGCTGCAATTTATTATCGTTAGCGCCATCCTTGAAGAAGTAGCGCCTGATGCCGCTGAGGTACGAGCGGAAGTATTCGCTCCAATTAATCGTCGCAATGTTGAACTGCAGCACCGAACGCTCCTCCGCCGGCAGCAGCTCGTTCAATTCGTCAATGTTGCGATGGGCGAACTGCCACTCCTTCAATCCGAACCAAGCCATCATGTCGATTATGCGAGAGATCTTCCTGTACGCCTTGACATAGCTGCAGAGGGAAAAACCAGATGAATCTATCTCTAAGTACTGCATTTTATCAATTAATCCATTAGATACTAAATTATATAAGCAATAAAGCTATTAAGGAAAGCTTCATTTATTATTTTAATTATTGCTTGAT
Organism: Drosophila biarmipes; assembly: GCF_025231255.1. Lineage (NCBI taxonomy): Eukaryota > Metazoa > Arthropoda > Insecta > Diptera > Drosophilidae > Drosophila > Drosophila biarmipes. The sequence goes on along the minus strand of NC_066613.1, from coordinate 16,608,332 downwards.
TGGGCAATATTAACAACTTATTCGTTCTATTTAAGAATTTCTCTCTCTGTGAAAATCCCAGAAGTGGGAAAAGTTGTACAAATGATAACAGAGGATGTTGTCTATACGTTTGCTAATTGGTTAGAGCTTGGTGAGCTATATGACCTGGGTTGGGTCCGTCTGTGCACATAAATAAATGGCGAAGTGCCGAGGCTAATGCGCTCTAATTGCCATTTGTTAAATATTACGTATACGCTGGAAACTAGGAACCTTGCCAGTGGGTCCAGTTCATGGAAACAAGCAACTGTCGTTACTCTTATTTTATTTTTCTTAAATGCTTATAAATAAAATATTCAAAAAATAAAAAAAAAATTGTTGGTTAAGTTGATCTAATATAATTAATTAATACCTAAGTTATGTTATCAGATTGGTCAATAAATTTAAAGCTCACAAGGCTCATATATCTGCACAATGTTTTCCATTTTGCCATATTAATCTACCTTGATTGCCCCTTTATCCTCGCCAAAATCGATGTCAAAAAATAATGTCCCCAGTGGATACCCTGCTCAGGTCATTCAATTGCCTTTCCGTGTACCATTTAAAATCCATTCTATGTAGCCAACCCCACAGAACCCACACACCAACACCTTGCCAGCTTGGCCAGCATATTATGATGGCTCCTGAGGGCGGGGATGGGCGTGGCAAAGGGTTGGGTGTGTGTGTGTGTGTGAGGGCAGCTGAATCGATGTGTGAGTGTACTTACATGCGCTTTTGGCCGGTGACCATGGCAATTAAATCTAAAATATAAGCTGGGATATTGTGCAAGAAAAATGCAACTGCACAATGCAGAGGCTTCGATGGTATTATAAGGTACGAGAAGCACCTGTGACAATAATGCGGTCGATCGAAGGATACATACATCCATGTGCGTTTGCCAGGGGTCGTGGATATAGCGATTCCAGCGATTTCGTGGGGCATTCGGGTTCGATTTGGTTTAGTTGGCAATCCCCAGTACGTTTCGTATTTTCAGTTTGTATACATTTGTTTTTTTTCGCATTTTTTGTTTTGTTTTTTTTTGTCCAGAATTTCGTTCGGGATTCGTTGTTTCAAGGTATTAGCAGAACATAGATAAATGTACCATTCGCAAAAATTCGGCAATATTTAAGCATGGGATTAGACATGCATACAATACGGCAGCGTTTCGTGTTGATTTTTTGTTTTTTGGGGTGGTAAAAATTCAATAAAGGATATTTATTTTAATACCGCATAGAGTGGAATGTAGAACGGTGTGTGGGAGTGTGTATGTAGGTTAAACTCACCAAAGCGCCTTGTCGAAGGGCTCGTGGAATCCTTTGCGCGACAGGTGCATATATTGGCCCCAGGTTATATTGTTCACGTCGGACACGTAGTTGTACACGGGTAGCTCCGATTTGCCCTCCGCTTTGGATACACGGAGCTTAAATCTGCAGGGAAAAATTTCGGGGTACTCATTTCGATTGAAAGCAAAATATTTAATACATGAGAAGCAGAAAACTGGTCAGACCATTTAAAGGTCTTCGAACACTTTTTCATCGGCATCAAAAAAAAAATTCTAAAAATGTTTTAAGATCGAAAAAAATATACGATAAAAATATAATATAATATATATAACTGCTTCACTTTATATTTTTATTAATTGTTTATTTATTTATTTTATTAAAATACCACAACAAAATTTAACAACTTACTAACCATTTTTAATATTCCTGGGTATGTATAAATTTTTTGAGTTATTTTATTAAAGAATATACTAACTCCTTTTAAAGTATTAAATAATTTTAAAAACAATACATAGATATAAATAAACATGGTAGATAGTACCCCCAATTTGTATCTCGAAAGCAGTGACCTTTTTCACATTCCTTCTTTAATCCCTCGACATTATCTCCTGCGACCTTTGGCCTTCTTAATTTCTGTTCTCCACGTATTTACGAATTTCCGCCTTCTTCCTGCCGTTTGCAAACAACTAACTCTCTACAACCTTTACATATCCTGTGGCATCGGCATGAGTATCTGTATCTGTGACTATGTGTATCTGTGTGCTGTGCTGTGCGCTTGTGTTCGTGAACAAACCTTCGAGCTATATCCCAGGCGGTGGCTATCATGGCATTCACCACATAATCGGCGGGCACCATATTCGCCTTGCAGCTGGCCGTGCCGTAAATGCAACGGACGAGTCCCCGGGCGGACCAAGTGCACAAGCCCGATGGCCCGTACAAATTATCAGTCCAGCCGGGAAATGGATCCTTGTACGTTGACATTACTGCGAATAAATAAGAATTAATGGCTGCTTTGTTCGCTCGGCCAGCGAGAGTCGCAGACGGAGGAGGAGCACTTTTACTGCGGCGAATGTGCGCGTTTCCTTGTTGATTTTGGCCAACGTCAAAGCGATAATGGTGGTTCAGTTCTCTGCCACCCGACCCAATCCCAATCCCAATCCCATTCTCCGTCCTCCTCCGCCAACTCATTGCGAACTTGCCCATTCCATTTGCCATTTGCTAACTGATATGCCTGACTCCCAATTGCAAGTTTTCGACTGGATTTTTTCACCATATACCCTTGGGCAGTAGAGCTTATATGTTAGGATATTAAATGGAATTTGGGATTATTTAATCTTTTAATTTAGAATAATGTGTATAATATTTTCACTTCTTATATTAGTTTTGTTTTGAGATTTAATAAGGAGAACTAAAAACTTTGTTTTATAATAAAAAGACAATTTTAAAAATCTCCTAAAACAATTTTCAGAATTTGGATTTGAAATATTTTATATTAAATTTTCTATCTAACAGATACATTTGGAAACTCTCTTTAATACCTATGTTTTTTATTACATTTTTTTACGTTTTTCTCAAATAATCCAAATTTTCCACAAAATGAGCTTTTTAACAACTTTACTTAAAGGTAGGGCACTTTTCATATGCCAGATCAACCTAAAATGGTCATTCTCCAATGCCATTCTCGTGTGCCCAGGCAGCTTAGGATGCAGCTGCATGAGGACGATGCTTTGGCATTTTTGTGTTAAAATAAATGAAAATTTGTTTGTGCTTTGTTCCTCGATGGCTGCGGCAGCCAGGATCCCTATATCCATCCCCTGAGCACTGAGACGATGGGCAAGCCAAGTCAGCTTTCCTCTGACTTTTTGTTATGTTACGTTGCGTTTTGCAACAACAGTGGCAGTGGCACCAACAAAGAAGCAAACAAAATCTCAAAAAAAAGAAGAACCCAAAATATATAAAAACTTTTTCCACATGCATTTATCTGGTAAACCTCAAGACCCCCTCACTTATATATATACCTACTGCTATTGCATGTAGACAACTATGTTGGCCATTTTTCACAAAATTTTAAATATTCCTTTTTCGCCAGAGATCCTCCAGGGGATCGCTGTTCATGGAGGAAAAATGCTGAAAATGTTCCTTGTCTGTTTTTGTTTACACAATGCCTGCCCCTGGGTGTTGGTGCTAATTACCTGACAATTAGTTTGGGAAGTCAAGTCTGCAACCGCAATAAATATTCCGCACTCCACCCACCCACTCACCTATGGGCGGTCGAAAGATGCCCGCCGGCAGGTGGAACGCACGATGATTCACCAGATTCTCGGCGCACTTCTTGGTCATCGTGTAGGTGTTTGGCATCTGGCCAATCAGGCAGTGGCGCATCTTCTCCAGCGTCTCGTCGTCGAACGCCCGGTAGATCTGCAAAAGAAAAACAAATACAAATAGTATTGGGTGTCTAGAAGTATGCAGTACACAAGGATATTCAGTTTAAAATATATTGTTGCATACTTTTTGACACCAAAAAATTACATTTAAAGAGATTTCAAAGAGTCTAGTCTTTAATATAAACTAGGAATAAGGAAAACCTCCATAAAACGTATTTAAATTTTTTAAAAAGTAGTTCCTTTGCAGAATATATTTCAGGCGAAAAGCTTGATTCAGCTTTTTTCACAAGTTATTCCTGCGTTCCTTTGTGATGTTTCCTTTTTATGAGAGCATTACCCACCTGCATGATTTTTTCGTAGCCAATTTCATTCTCGTACACTTGTTCCTTGATGAATTTGCGATTGCAGTTGCAGTACAGCGTTGAAATGTGCACGAAGGACTGCGTTCCCATGCGGATTGTAGACGGTAGTTGGCAAATGGGGGCCCACCGAAATCGGGAGGAAAAACATTCATGTCGAATGTTGATTGAATTGTGTTGGAAATTGTTTGCCCGCCAACGCCGTAAAATATGCAGCATCCGAGTAAGTCGATGAAAAAAGGGGCAGAAAACGATAAAACACAGCGTAAATATTACAATTCATACCCAAATATTTTTGCATGCATTCAGACATGGGAATTATGTACATTGGTTACTTAAAAGCGCGATATGGGAGTATTTAACTTTTATTTCGTTGCTGTTTATTTTCACTAATGGATACGTGGTCAATGCCACCCATGAAATGTGGCGGCAGTACAATGTTGTAAGCGGCTTTAAACTAGCGTGAAAGCGGTACCGAATGCTAATGTTGAAGTTAAATTTAAAGTTGGTTTCAAGCCAAGAGCAGATAAATTACATAAAAATGTTAGTTTTTTTCTGAATTTCGTATCTAACTTAATTTTATATTTAAATCACTTGTCCTTATAATTCCTATTTAATTTCTTTCAGCTTACCTTCAACTGCTTCATTTCCATGGCCAAGTCGAGTATCTTTTTGGTGCCAAGCACATTAATGTCAATAGCGTCGCTCAGTTTCTCATTGAATTTCACCGAAGCCACAACATTGAAGACAATCTACGGGCGAAGAAAATAAACCAGACCCTCGAATTGTAATGCATATTAAAAATGTAGGGAACAAAAAGAAAGGGGAACCAGTTGCAGGGAAATGCACATGCAAAATGCACAAGAGTGTGCATACAAAGCAGCAAGAGTTTGAGATGGCAAGGCGATAGATAGTTTTGAATAGGTACTTTTCTTGAAACGAAATTTGGGTACCAAATAGTTTTCTACATTAAATATTTTGTTTAGGAAAATAGATTTTACAATTTGTGTTTTAATTGTTGCATATATTGATGAATACTTTTAAAATAAGTATACATTTGTTGATCGAAAGAAATATTTAGGATCAAACCATATATATAAGCAGGAGGGGATTCATATTTTTTAAAAACAAAACTATCTATACATTTGAACCTCTTCCATCACCGCCAATGCGGCGATCCACTGGGGAATGTCCGGCCTGCGTTGTACGACAACCTCAAAGTCAGCACACAAAATGCAGAAAAAGAAGCTGTGGCAGATGGCAGAAGGCAGGGGTCCTGGACACAGGCGAGGTGGCGGGTTCCTGCAGTGCCACGCGTGCATTGAACATCGACAACAAAGCAATTTCAGCTTAAAACAGTGCCAGCGGACTCTAAGCAGACCGTCCAGGCCTGAGTGACTTGTATGCAAAATGTTTTTGCAAGCCGAACGGGAAACTGAGGAAAAATAAAAGCGACCAACGGATGCGGATGTGGATGGCGATGGGGATGCAGATGCAGATGCAGATGCAGTGGCGGATGTGCCCGGATGGCAGGACAATGGCTCGCGCATGCCGAGCACTTGAAGCATGCACAGGAATTTTCATTTATTTATATATTGTGTTTTATAACCAACAGCAGGCGGAGCAACAGAGCAATACTGCCAGGATGCCGATGCCCCTACACATTTTCACAGTTTTACGTGGCGGCGGGTTTTTCAATTTTTGTTGAAAAGTAGAAAATATATTTATATAGATGCACATGCATACATATCTTGTGCCTCTTGTGATCAGCAAAACAAAGCAAAATAAAACCGAGAAGTGAAAGAAATAACTGACTGCATGGCTGGTGTTGTCGTAAACATTGCGCCTGCCTTTGGCAGCCACGTTTTACGTATACGTAATGCAAGAACTGGGAAGCCGAGGAGGAGCTTACGGTGACCAGAGTAGCACTGGAAAAAGTTATTTTTTGTTAAAAAAAAAGTTTTAAGGTTTAAATTAAACTTGAAAAAATTAAAACAGAATTAAAATAATTTCTCTCAATAAGAAAGTAATATTTAAAAGATATTAATTCGATAAAAAACCTTTACAACTGGTTTTCTAAAGTAAAGTTTATTACATTATTTTCTCAGTACTTGCTTCTTAAATCCATTTATTATTGTAATTCATTTGTATTTAATATTTCGGAACTGATTTTAAATATTTCATACAACTCCTATAGTTTTCTCAGCCCTTGGATATTGAATTAATTATTATAATGTACTTTTTTTACAATATTCAGCTCATACTTTTTAGTTTTCATTGGTTGCTTAAAATCTTAAAGATCTGTATTTAAAAATCGATTTTTAAATTATATAAATAATTACTGCTAAAAAATAAAATAAAGTATTTAAAAATAACAATAAAGAAGTTTTTCAAAGCAAATAAAAAAAAGTGATAAATATATAACCAATAAAATGATATAGACTCGAACAAAGTCCTGCCGAAATAGACATGTTTTTATAGGTAACTTCAAAGATGAGCATCATGTTTTTTTTAAGTGTAAGCAGATAGGAACAGACAGGAATCGAGGGAGCCATCCAGATAGGCCAGCACAACAAAGGCCCATGAAAAGTTGCTCACACAAAAAGTCCATTGATTGAATTGCCAACGGAGGAGTGGTGGCAGCGGTGGATTGGGGCAGGTGATGGGCGGTGCGGCAGGGGAGGAGGGGCAGGTGCAACATCAACAAAACTTACTCACCTGGACCTCAGACGAGAGCATTGCTCGGTCGGCGGAGTCAATGTCCAGGTCGATGGCACTGTAATCAGCGCGTATCGGATGCACCTTCTCCAACAATTGCGGTGTCTCCTCGCGCATCCTACTGAATATCTGTGGGGAGTTTTGGGTTGGGTTTGCTGTTTATCCGACATTGTCCTAGCCGGGGCACGGTACGGCATGGGATCGGATGGGATGGGGAGCTGACAGTGCCCCGCATCCTGTCCTGACACTTACCGATTCATTGAAAAAGCCCTGCAAGCGCTCGTGCACGCCCATGTTGTCCTTGCTGCGTATCAGCATGTAAATTTTACGCAATCCAAACGAGCGCAGCAATTTCTCTGTTAGCACTTTGCCCACGAAACCCGTGCCGCCCGTAATGAGCACGGTGGCATTGCTATAGAAATCCGTAACCGGTCTCGCACTGACAGCCGAGGCGGGGGCGAAAGGTGTGCCACTCCCCGCGGCATCGGCACTGTTTGTCCCGGTACTGCAGCTCGCCTCCTGGAAGACCTGCTCCTCCTCGTCCTCCTCCCCGACCTCGTGGCCACTGGCACAGCCATTGCTGCTACGGCGCGAGGAGCTGGTGGAGGAGAAGGCCTTGCGAGAGCCTATTAAAAATTAAATATTAACTGATCTATTAAATCCAAAAATAACCGTTTAGCCGAAACATTAAAATGATTGAATATATTTATGATTATAACATATTCTAACACAAAAGTAAGTTATAAATTTCATAGAGCTTCAATAGGTAAATTAGTTGTTATGAAAATAACTTTATATCATTTATACGATACAAATAGATATATTTAGATCAAATATAATTGCTATCTTATCTATCTATCTTCTGATTTTAAGCTTTATAGATATATCAATCTATTTTCATATAAATATTTACTCTATAAGTCTTTATTGTACTAAATACTTACTTATTACTCATTATTACTTATTATTCCACTCACTTTTATTGGGACTTGCCTCGGGCATGCTTCAAAATGGTATTGCCTATCCAAAAATCGAACCGTCCACTTCAAGGGTAAAAAGCACATTGACAAGTTTTCAATTTCAATGCGGCTAAAAACTGGGATTTTAATCAATAAACGACAGACATGTATCGAAAAGATTTTCCCACCGCCAGTCAATTATATTAATATGAAGTACACACGATACAGTCCTTTTCTAACCCAATTATACTATATCCATACGTGAGTACACCGTGCAGACAACCCTCTTTCGGTCTGTAGTATATATTTCCCGAAACGTGGGCTGCGGGGCAGGGCTGACATTGTGGTTGCATTTGACCTGATGACCTGGCCCGGACCCGAACCGCCGGAAGTCTGGCGAAAGGAGACGACGGTTCAGCCTGCCCGCTCACTCCTCTTCCCTCCGCTTGTTGAGCCATTTTAAACAATGTTAATTATTCAATTATCAACAGCCAATGCGGCCGTGTCCATGTGACCGTGTGTCCTTCTAACTGGCCGTGTGTGGGTGCACCTGGACGTGTGTGCGTGACCGTATCCTCCGTCACAGTTGGTCCTTGTTCGTCGCGTGAGAGGGTGCACAGCATATGTTGTTCGACTGCAACGAAAAATAAGGCGCAACTAAGCCAAATGCACTGCGAAAAACTAGGGAGAAAAAGAAGTGATAAAGTAATTTATCTATATATCTTCAATTATAAAAAATAAAGTTTCTGATTAAAGAAATATATGTTCGATTCAATAAATTTTAGTCTTACATTTCAAGACTAAGAATATTTGTATCTTAAACGTTTATTTGCACTGTACAGTCACACACATGTCTGCAAAGCCCATTGCGTGACATACATCGTTGTGGTTGTTGCTGCAGCCGTCATATATTTGTGGCGAACTGTCATTGTCCACATTCAGTCCACTATTGTTTGCATTGGCATTAGGGAAAACGGTTGGTCAAATCGTTAAAGGGCTGATTATGGCATTTTAAGAGCTCAAACTTAAATTTAATGTGACAGTACTAGCTTCCTTTAAACTGTTAGCAAACCCAAAACAAAGATACTTTCTGTGTAGATTAGAAATATCGAAAATATTACATTTGTACAATTAAAAAATATGTATCAATTGCTATTTATAAGTTTTATCTTATTTAGATCTCTCAATAAGCGACAGAAAAACAATACTTTCGACAAGAAGGGATGTTCAAAGTTTGTTCAATTTCGCAGCTTTCTGAAAACCCTAAGAAAAACCACTTTTAATTTTACTTTACAGATGAAACTCCCACCCACACTGGCACCACCTAAGGGTTAAAGCTCTTTGTCTTCGCTAAACTGACAAGCAAGTTTGGAGCTTTTCGAACATCTTGTGCTTTTGATTGGCCATTTCCGGTTTGTGTCCCCGCTAAGCCGACATCTTTCAAGTAAAAAACAGTCAGCTTAAAAACTTAAAGTAAATCTTCTTAACTTCCCAAATTTGCAGCAGATTGCCATCCTTGAAGGATTAAAAGCTCCCTCTGGCAGTTATTAGTTAAGTCCATCTCGATGAAGCTGAAGTAGGAACCCATTTAATCGTACGCACTTGATGGCCCACTTATGAACAATAATTATGGCGCTGCATTGTAATAAACAATAAAGGGAGATACTCGCATGTTTTACTGGTTTGCTTAATGACTCGAAATGTTTATTCGTTTGGTAATTTAATACAATAGTAATTACATTAATTAGCCTTTCTGTTTTTTTAACGACAAATATTGTTCATCCCATTTGCGTACTTCCAGCTGCGTGCTTTTGTAGGTTTAATACATAATCGGAGTTTTGTTAAACAACTATTTTAATAATTTAATTTAAAGCTACTTAATTGATTTCAGGTGCTTATGTAAGTTTTTCTTTGTTGCTGAATTTTGGCTTTGAAAGAACCTTAAACAATCGATTTAACACAATGTTGTTGGACAAAGTTCTGCGTGTTTAAAGCTGAAATATACATATTATGCTTTAAGGAACGTAATTTGGAGTTACAATTATTTATAATACTGTACATGACTCACGACCAGCATTCACACTCATTCCATACATCTCCCTCTGCGAACCAACTATCAGCAATGGGACTTGTAATCACAATTCATTAAGACGAAATCACAGAGGTTAATAGGCGTGTTCCAATGGCACTACTTATAAGGGGAAATAACTTAAGTGAAAAATATTTACAAAGACATATGGCTTTAATGGATTCCTCTAGACTTTACTCTACAATCTACTGGAATTTATTATTTATAAGGGATTTTATAGGCTTTTTCCTAAGTGGCTTGTATTCCTCCCCCGCCCATCATATATTTGTTCCCCGATTGTGCCATTGGAACACGGCTATAACTTAAATCACTCTAGCTAAATTTAAAGCGGTTGCCACAGGCTCTTGCCCCCCTCTTTCTCCTTGCCCTGGGAGCCCGGCTGGTGGACTCGCGACACCTCGCTGAGTATGCAGGTGCCATCGCACTCCGTCTGGCTGCCAAACTCCTGTTCGCAAATACAGCTGGAGCTCTCCCTGCTGAGCAGCGCCAACTGGACACCTGCCCCGGAGGCCAGCTCCTCGCTGGGCGGCGTCGTCGACGGCAGCTCCATGAGTGCCATGTCGTCCTCGCATTCGATCACATTCGGATGCAGGGGCTTGAAATTGTTGCGGCGCCACGGCGGCATTGAGGCACAACCACCACCGCTCGCACCCCCAGCTGCCGTGCCCAAAACACCTGGAGCCGCAGCAAAGGTAACCACACTTTGATGCTGGTAATGGTGACCCTGGACATTGTTGTTCTGCCCACCACTTCCGTTGTAAGCGCCGCTGTTAACAGCACTGCCGTGCACTCGGGGCATATGCAAACCAGTCTTGCCATTGTTGACCCCGCCCCGGGCCGGACCGAAGAGATTACTCCGTATCCGCATGGAGGAGTTGGCGTAGGTCGACCTGATGGAGCTGGCGCGAGTGTGCATCGAGAAGGTCCTCTCGTGAGCGTCCAGGCTCGTCTGGAACTTGCAGAAGCAGGCGGCGAACCGCTTATTAAATTCTCTCTTGAATTTTTCCTGTAGAGAGAAACAAAAACATAAAATATGAATTCAATATTGGATGTATGGGGCATTCTCTGTAAATCCGCATTCAGTTCTCGCATCAATGTTACCCAGAAAACAAAAAGTCATTAAATATACATATGGAAATATACTCTGGACAGTGTTGTGAGGTTGTGTATGCTCTACATGCATAGGGTTGCCACCCACTACGGATAGTTAAAGTATTTCGCAAAAAGCGGTGAGAAGAAATAAGTTGTAGGAAACAGTTCCTCTAAAATTATTTTTCAATTTATTCTCTCTCCTCATATGACTCTATTGACAATGAATTATTGTATAAAGTATTTTATTAATTTTTGCATTGCATAAAAGCTAAGCACTCTAATTTTCAAGAAAAATAAGAATATAAAAGTGACATGCAACATACACAGTATGCTTAAGATTTATGATATCCACCAAAAATAAGAGCTATCTCAAGTTTTTCGATATTTGTTTTTGCTGCGAAAGCAAAATTCAACTTTTGGTCTTCCTCCTAGCTAATTAAAAAGTGGAGTGGCAGGAAAATGTCCGGGAAAGCCGAAACTCGCCGCCAGCCACGGCATCTTTTTGGCTAATGAACGTGGTCTGGAAAAATCTCAAGCTCCACCACCGCCGCCGAATGCCATTTGTCTTTGCTGACAGTAAAATAGAATATTTGTTGACAAAGTTTTCACGCACACCCAGCCGAGGAAAAAGTTTACGACCATTCGCAGATCTCGCCCTCAATCTATCTTTTACAGACAATTTAAGTGTCAGGGCAAACAGCCGTTGGGTTTTTCTCGCTTTTATCGGTTTGCCACTTTGGCATTCCGAAGATTTTTGTGGATTTGCCTACACTTTGCGGTCCACAATTCCTGCGGCTCAGACTGTAGGTGTTTGCTTATTGGCTACAGTGGAGCGAAGGAGCGATGCTTTAATTAACTTTGATAAAGTATTTTTTTGTGTCAGCTATTTTTGGTGTACGGCGAAAAAAAATTGGAAATTGTTTCAAAGTAAGCTAAAATTTATTTCTGATAACAAGTGAAGCGGATGCTTATAAATCAGTGGCAGGGAAAGCGGGCCAAAAATCAACAAAGTATTCGATTCATACACAATACAATCAAGTTAGGCGAGTTTTCCTCGTTTGCACTCTATTTAAAGACTTTCAGACAGCTTCTTTACTCCATGTTTGTATTTGATTTGATGAGATAATAAAGGAAGCCAAGTTGGCAAACTTAGGGAAATGTGTTCCTTTTTACTACTAGGTCATAGAAACTCTTTGATTTAATATTTTTAAGTATTTAATATAAATATATTATTTTGAACTAGAACTGCACTTAAAAAGCAAGATTTTAAAAACCGAAGACCGAAAACACTTAGAAAACGACAGTTATGTTGACGAGGGTTAAAGTCTGCGAAAGTGGGGCATACTTTAAGAGGTTTTCTCCCTGGTGCAAGGCACTTTTCCCAAAATCCCCCTGTCAATATTTAGGTGCCGAAAACTAACCAAAGACTGCCTCAAATCCCCCATCAATCCCCACTATTCCCTGGCAAATTTAGTTCCCATTTATAGGCTTAAATCCCTTTAGTGCGTCTCCCTGAGGAACAGTTGCGAACCAAAGGACGCCAATCAAAACCCAGACGGGCAAATGCAAATCCAAGCCCGGTAAACAGGAATTACAATCATCATCATCCCACTTACGTTGTAGATGCCATAAATAAAGGGATTGTAGCAACTATTGCTCATGGCCAGCCAGTCGCAGCAGAACCAGACGATGCTAATGAAGTGATAGTCGTTGATTTCCGGTATGGTAACATACAGAATATTATAGAGCTGCAGTGGCAGCCAGCAGAGTCCGAAGATAACGACCACGATAATCAGCATTTTGATGACCTGCGAGTGGGACGGAAAGAGACGAAATTACATTTCGACCAGATTTGCATTCACATTCACCCATCCCTTGGGGGCAGTGCTCACCTTTTTCTTGTTTTTCAGCAGGGTGATGTCCCGTGAATCCTGTGCATTGCCCGGGGCACGAGTGCCCCACAAACGGACCGCCATCTGGATGTAGACAAAGCTGATGACACAGAATGGAACCAGATACTGGACAAAGACCAGGGTGTAGCGAAAGGACTGCAATTGATCATCGGACAGGTTTTTGTTCGTGCAGAATGGTCGCGTCACATTGAAGGTCTCATTGTTCTCTGCGGGTGAAGCCAATGGGCAAATTGGTTGGGTCACTGCTGGCGGGCTTGTCGCCATGCAAATCGTATTGACTTACCACGAAACCTCTCGGTCAACTTCTCAACCCGAAATGCGATGGCAAAGGGCACGGCAAACAGCAGGGCCAGCATCCAAATTCCGCCAATTATGAACTTGGATATGAACTTTGTGGGACGTGCCCTGGATGTGTAAGCCGATTTATAATGACGCTGCCGATTTCGAATTGAATTGGGGGGGTCTTCTCGACCGCCGGTCTCACCTGAGTGGATTGATGATGGCCCGATGTCGGTCGATTGCAATGGCGGTCAGCGTGAACACGGAGACATTGACACTCAGGGCCTGGACGAAGGGGCAGAAGCTGCACATGAACCACGGCAGGTTCCAACTCTGTAGGAGTGCCGCCTGGAACTGGAATTATAAATATAAAATAACATAAGTTCGAAAAAATCATGGATTAAAATATTATAAAATATATTGCAGCATACTTTTGGGCGAAAATTTAAGAGATTTCAACCGAAGCCTACTTTTATTTCACGATTTTTGATAAAGTTTTGATATATATAACGCAAACGAAAATTTAACGGTTAATATACTTGTATATATGATAAGTCTGTAGTTTTCCGTGGGTTTTGGTGTATAAAATATGTTTTAGCATACTTTCTGGCACCACTATGAGAGATTTCAAATGAAACCATCGTTATTTCAATGTAAAAGTATTATTTTTTAATTTAATTAAACGGAGATTTATAAAAATGTATCGCTATATTACCAATTTTAAACTAATTAAAAACCACAGTGAATGAAAAAAAACCAAAAATATTTAAATAAATTATTTGTTATCATAATTTTATTTATTTGATATTAATATTTAGAAGATAGAGAGTATTTATATACTTCGGCCGTCTAATGTAAAGTTTCAAATTGATTTCAATTATTAATTTCAGAATTGTCTTATTCTTATAGCATTTTTTCAGTGCACAGAAAAAGGCAGGCACGTGTGACTGTCACTGGTGCGATGTGCGATGATTAAATCAAGCCGAAATTGCGCCACCATTCAAGTCACATGGCAAACATCATTAATGGCACTGGACACTGGGCCGCAAACAACAGGACCTGTGGAGGGTGTTTTGTTGCGGCCCTGTCCCAACGATTCGTTGGCAAATAAATTGCCAAAATCTCCGTTCAGTTGTTTGGCTCTGACTCACGTGGGAGTGGGCGGAATCGTGTGTGTGGTTACTGCGGATGTTTGGGAACGCGCTTTCTCCTTTCACTCCACTCAATTGCCGCCGCAAATTGCAATTTTCTCGCCAGCTTATTGATGACACTTACTGGCGGCTATGACAGGACCACAATACTGTTTGATTCCTGGATTAATATAAATTAAGTGCGGAACATGTAGGCTGATTTCGAGTCAAGTTCAAAGTTCAAAGGAATTCTGCAAAGGACCTTCATTTGAGCACTTCTGAGAGGTCATTTGAAAAGGAACACTGAAGGTGTAAATATAGCTTGCAATGAGCTTACTTTTAAGTAATATTAGAGATTCTTTAATTTAATTTAAAACTAACCATTGTTTATTATAAATTTTGTTTGACTAACAAAGAATTGTGTTTGAAAAAAGTGTTCATTAAAGGTATTTGAAATTATTTTTCTTTTGATTTATATTCAAGTCTTCAATCATGTTTACAATTATATCAGCAATTAATAATTGTTATTGACTATTAATAATAATTTAACCAGCTTACGACCGTGTTTGACCTTAAAATTTAGCCTTCAAACGTGCTTAAAATTTGTTTTGAACGAAAGTGCGAAACGGACCGCATACTAAGTAATGTTTCTATTATTTTATTCAAATCTCTGTTGCTTATTGATCCCTGGCCATTTTCCATTTAAACAGCGTTTTCAAAGCGAACTTTGTTTGCGTTTCGCATTCAATAACACCATGATAATGGCTATACAATTTCCCTGTATCACATACAAATGCAAATCGCTTTCATTGCCCGCCGCCAGGAAAGAGAGCTCAGAAAATTGTTCACTTGGCTTTTAGCACTTTATTTTCAGTGGCTTATATGGCACACTAATCCCATTAACACATACACCGAAAATCGCATTATAATTTGAAGTAGGTAATATTCCATTACCCCAGCTATTTCATAGAGAATGGGGCTGTGCCAATTTTCTAATTCCGTACATGCAAGCTCGCTGTCCGGAAATTAAATTGACGCCGGATTATGCTGAAATTGATGTCTCTGGCTCCCTGTGCTGCGTGTTTTTGTAGTCCATTAAGGACCACCAATCCAGGGCGGAAATATGTGAAAACTAATGCTAATGTTGTGGGCTTATGTGATTTATGCAATTACCACTGCGTATACGCAATGTTCAATGTATGCATTTTAAAGCCAGGCAAAATAAGTCTAATTACATGTAATATTATTTCCATGGCGGCTTTAACTCACCTGAAATGGTATGCAGAAGAGGCCAATAATCACATCGGCAAAGGCCAAATTAGCGATGTACATATTCGTCACCGTGCGCATCTGCCTCGTGGTGGCCACCACCCAGATGACCAAGGTATTGCCAATGACAGCCACGATGCTGATCCCTCCATAGAAGATGGACAGCAGGGCCACAATCTCAGCGGGGGCCGCGTACAACCGCTCTGGGAATAAAAAATAGTTATGCACTCAGAAAAATAAGGTGAATTAAAAAATTTTTGTATA
This sequence comes from Drosophila biarmipes, assembly GCF_025231255.1. Lineage (NCBI taxonomy): Eukaryota > Metazoa > Arthropoda > Insecta > Diptera > Drosophilidae > Drosophila > Drosophila biarmipes. The sequence goes on along the minus strand of NC_066613.1, from coordinate 16,592,578 downwards.
ATTTTGATTTAGTTTTATGATTAGATAAAGACGTTTCTCTTTAAAAAATTTGCAGTACAAATCATCATTATTTCTGTAAAAAACTAATTTTGGGGGGTTCCAATAAAATTCCTAAGGTTTAAAATCACTTTTGAATTTTATTTAAAGTCTTAAAAAGTATGCAGTGAGAAAGGGATAGTTCTTTCTGTAAGAAGTATACAATTTTGTACTTTGTTGCATACTTTTAGACAGCTGGTAATGGCATTTAAAAGTGATTTGATATCCCCTGTGATTTAGGCGGTATTTGAGAAAAGCTAAGCATTTTTTATAGATTTAACGATGTGGAAGGATTGACATTTTTCCATTATTTTATCTCTAAACATGAATAATCTTCGGTCTGCTGCCGTTTTAGAGCCGCGAGTTCCAGTGCCTAAATTGTGAAAAATCTCGCTGGCCTGACAGTAGCAGATTAATTCAAGTGTCAGTTGTCAGTCAGTTTGGCGGCAGGGCAGACGACATTGACATTGCTGCTGAGTGGCAAACGTCAAGGAAATTGAATCGCATTTATAAAACCAGAGAGAAAATGTTAAAAAGCGAAGCACCTTCGGTTTTAAAAGAAATGTTGATAGTCGAACTTTAGCTTGGCATGGACTCCATTACCTCATATCGAATTCAGGCAACTTAAGTGACCAAATCTGGAATTTAATTCACCACCCCAAAGAAACTCATGAATGATTCAAGATCAAAGAACTAACGCCGAACTGTCAAAACAAACACATACTTGTCAATGTTTTTGATTGATAATACGTCAAGACAATTCAATCCAGTTGGATGAGCCGTGTCCCCAGTTGCTTGAAGGGATTAGGGAAGTGCTTACCGAATTCCGCTTCCTCCTCGGCTCCTGGCAAGAACTCCAGGCGGGATTCCGTCTCGATTAGATCCATTGCCATGGCGCTATCTCTTTGTTTCGGTTATCTGTCCTAACGAGGATACTGTATCCCCTAAACCTTGCACTTTAGTTCGACGTTTCCTTGTTTATGTAGTGCCGTACATCTTCAGGGTCTCCCGGGCAGCATTGCAATCTAAACGAGAGGGAGAGTTATAAATTGCAGCATTAATTTAAGGCTTCCGGAAAATTGCTGAAAAGATATCTACTACAATTTCGGCGGTCGGAGTAAATCAAGAGTGCAGACAGCAAGCACAACAAATGATCCAGCATAACATTGAAAAGCCAAGCAAGCAATCTCAGTTTTTCCCTCAAGGAACCGACCATTTCAGGTGGGTGGACATGAGTTATGGCTCAGGTGGAATCACCTGTCAGCTTTCACATGCCAAAAGTTTGTTTTGTATAATTGAAAGTGCACCGAAATTCGGCATTCCAGCTTGGTGACCGTGGGCAGTGCATCAGTATTTTGTTTCTTTTCAAAACAGTTTTCCCATTCCCTTCACCAAATATTTTCTTGTTTTTATTGAAGAGTCACGCCAACGCTCATATGTTGAAACATACGTACTAAAATAAACAAGAACTGACAGAGTTCAATAATTGACTGTGAATGAGAGTCTCGGCGTGGGTAATTGGTCATTTATCGAACTGTTAACATTGTGGGGACTTGTTAATAAATCTTCTATTGTGTAAACACATTGAAGACCTGCTAATTTAGTGGGCAACTAAATGTTTATTTTATGGTCCGACGGAATGGCTAGAAATTTATTTAGAGTGGAAGCAGTTTTAATAGTTAAAAAAAATGTGGTATTATAAAAAAAAAAAAATTAAAAAAAAAATTTTAAATTCAGAATTTACATAAAATTATTTATCCCTTAACAATACTCAAGAGTACTAAATATATATATATAGCTTTGGTGCTTTACGTCCATTTTGTTAAAGAGGAAGAAATAAACTTTCATATAATATAGCACAACAAATAAAACTATATCGTTCCAGGCATCAACTTTATCTCTTTATTATTCCGGCCAAAAAATACCAGGAACCACACCAAAGCAGGACCACAAAATCCCCCATAAAGCAACTCGTAAATTTCTGCTCTTTTGTAGTTTTACCCAACGTATGTGAGCATATTTTCGGAGGTATTATGGGCAGTACTTGATACTTCCTTTAACTGGAATTAGCATTTGCTTTCTAGTCCTCTTAAACTGCCAGCCCAAAATCCCAAAATTAGACCCACTTACGCTGCCTAACCGGGGGCTACAAAAAAATAGGCCAGCTTAGGACCTAATACGATTTTTCGAGTGGAAAAATTTCCATTTGTTCTTTTGCGTATGAGGTATACCACCACAGCCACCACTAACTCATTTAGTTGGCGCTTCATCAGCTCAAAGGTTCAGCGCATATTCAAGGACAAGCCATAATGCGGTTTTTTGTGTGGGTGTCCTTTGCAAAGATTCGCTGCTAGCTTTTTGAAAAATTGTATACAATTTTTCAGTGGCTCGAGTGGTGACAGGAGGAGGAAAAATCGGGAAAACTGTCGGAATCGTTTATGCTTACAGCGAGTGCAATTAGTCTGGCCAAGCGAGACGACCAGATTTTCTAATTAACGTCAAAGGAAAATCTCTTTTTATTTGTGTCGCTCGAGCTTGGCTTCAATTTTGATGGTCAACTAATTTCGACCGAAAGATTTTCGGGTCATTAAGCTGACTTATACGTTGGTATATGGCCTCCTTTGTAAATGTGCACAGAAAAAAAGGTGGACGTTAGAAATGTTTAAAAATTATATTAAGCATTTTATCTTAACAATTTTAAATTGAAGTCTCAAAATTGTGGCTTAGTGTGGCTGTAGCATTAAAAGAGAGGTACAAATTTTATAAGTACATGGTCACACTACAGCATGACATTGAAATTAAATCATTTTAATTATAACCCCAAATTCATTCAATATTTTTCTCCGTTTTCCAAACACCAGACGGCATGAAAAGCGCTGCCGTAGATTTCCCATGAAATTCACTTGAAGCACACTCGAGAACAAAGCAACAGGGACTCATGTCACCCAGGACCAAACCATTAATTTGTAAAATTTACAGACTTTTGACTTGGCACAAACAAGAAACATGGGTCGCACGTGCGTGCGCGTTGTGAAATTTCAGGAATGGTGAGCACGGTGAATTGAATAACAAATTTTTGAATGGAAATTGTTGTTCAAGCAGCGAATATTATTAAAAGGGTATCCTATTAGACTGTCAGCGGGGCGTGGGACATCAAAGTGAAAATTCATATTGGCTGGCAACGCGTAGCGCAGCGTTCGCAGCGTTCGCAGTTTCGCCCATCAGCGATCCAGTTGACAACGATGTAATATGGAAATGGAGCTTCCACGTCCTGTTCCTCTAAATAACACAAACATTGCGCATACGACGCATAAGCCGAGGAACTACAGCCACATTATGGCAAGGATTATATGAACCATCGCCAGGCAAAGGCATCAGATGTAATGAAAAAGGAAAAGAAAATGAAAAGACAACATGTCCAATAAAAGCGCAACTGTAGGCAAACGTTTTATAGTACTGTTTTGGGGGGTATATTGATTTTGGCAGGAAGTTGGTCATACAATATTAAAATATATACTTATTTTAGCTTACCAAACTTTAGTTAGACTTGAAGAATTATTAATTCCTAGCATGTTAGGTCAAATTCTGTAAAACATTTATTACAAGTTTAAGGTAAATTTTAGTTAAAGAAAAACTCTAGAATATAAAATAATTATTATTGTCCAAATGATAATTATATTTATTAAAAATACATTCTTTTGCTGTGCATTGAATGTGTGTTTGTCGTGAATGGCTTTAAATACGTAAATGTTTAGGGCACTTTTGACCCACTTTAATAGAGCCATTTAAATGCAAGGGTATCCCAAAAAATGTACCCCCTTTTTCCAGCTTATATATTTTATTTGAGCCCGTGAGTGAGGTAAAGGGACGGCTTTTGGCCTAAGAACTGAGCGTCAACTTCCAGGGCTCGTGTGTGTCTCTTTGTTTACAATGCCAACGGACTTTGCCTGACTTAAGCCTGAACTTAGACGGCGTGTGCTTACGGATTCTGGGTTTGATTGGTCTTTTGGGACAAATGTTTTCAGCTGTCTAGTCTTATTTTAATAAATAATCACTTGGTTGAGCGAGGATTGTAATTAAGATTGCTGCTTTTTCTTGGTTAATGTGTCAAAGAAGTGGTGATAAATTTCAGCCGCTTAGGCAAATGTCACAAAGGGTTCATCTAACCCCTTGACATGGCATTTCTCTGAGCTGGCTTTTTTCCTCTAATTGTTTTTGACGTCCAGTTTTAGCAACCTTTTTGTGAAAGGCTTATTTAACTTAATTTTCTAGGGATTAACATTTTCCAGTTTAAGACGAAGACCGGAAATTATTTGATCCCCCTTCTGGGCCAAAGTGATGGCCACTTGGGAGTTGGCTGACGCCTGGTCTCAAAGGCGAATCAATTAAAAATTAATTTAGCATAATGCCCAAGGGTGGCAGGTAAATGATTTCAGACTGCCAACTAATTTGCGCAAAGTAGGATAAAATGTTGTCGCACAATCGCCGACCAAAAAGGCTGGTCCGACATCAAAAATTCGTGGAAACACTTGATAAAGTGCTTTATTGGGGGGCAAGAACTTCCCTAACTGGCTCCGCTTACAATTTTCCTCCGCCACTTTTGGGCTATCTCACCCGGGAGTTTCCATCAAAGGACCTTGTTAAGTGTCCCCCATTATGGTCGCCCGTCCTTTGACATTGTTTGGCGTAATATCCTGTCAATTTTATGCGCCCTTTTGCGGCTGCCCTGCCATTTTTCAAAGACATTTTACAAATGCTAAAATTAGCAGGCCTCAAATTCTTTCAAATTTAATAACGAAATTATGTCTGACCACCGATGATTGCCTTTTGTGGTCTGGCATGTAATTGCGCATTATAGGTAAGGATGGCGAATGCTTTAAAAAGAACGAGTCCCAGGTGTCCTGGGCCCTTGGACACGTGGCCCGTAAAAAATAACAGAGGTGGTGAGCAATTATTGAACAGGTCACGACCTTTGAATAAACACGAATGCCATTATAAAGGGTATCACGAAAATGACAAGGGATTTGAAATCAGAGCTTTATTGTGTTTTGAATTATTTTATTTGAAGGAAAACAGCTTCCCTAGGGAATGTCATTTTTTGGAGTCTGCAATGGAACATAAAAATATGTTGAAGAGCCTCAAAGGAGCTTAACTTATTTTTGCGATGCCCATTACAAATAATTCCTATCTTATTTCGCACAGTGTAAGCCAAGATACTATCCCTTTGTGCGAAAAATATAATGTTGGTTTTTAGAAAAAAATGTGTTTTTGTAATGGTTTTTCAAGCGTAATTTGACCAAACAAAGGGATACAGCTAAATGACCGACTGTTCTGGGCAGCTTACAACCAAGGCTAGCGATACCCATTACTTTTGGGGAAATTTATTTTTTGAACACTTTTCACATTTTTTTATGTACCCCCTCCTTACGATTTTTTGCAAGAAATGCCAAAAAATTTTATTTTCCAGATTTTGATGTCAATCGATTGGATACTTAATTACGAGCTCATCGAGGTATAGCATTCATAATTTTGACGATATTTTGCAACATGATGGCCAAAACACTTAGTTTTTGGTTCAAAATAAATATATAGAAACTATCTAGTCAAAAAGAGGTGATTACATGACTTTGATGGAAGAAACAATAATATAGATTCCAGGCTTAATTGCCAATTGGCATTCCTTATTTTGGCCATATTTCGCATAATTGTGGCCAAGAGGCTCCTTTTTTGTGGCGAAAAATAGGAAGTGGATTTAATGCCAACCAAATTCGAATATAAATATGAGGTCATCATGAATAAATCTTTTATTATGCCCATAACTACTCTTTCTTTAATATTATTAAACAAAAATATGAATGCTTACCTAACTAACTTTAAGAAACACTGTTAATAAAATCTCAATTAAAACTTTTTCCTCTTTCTACCTAACAATCCTGTTGCGAACGCCATAATCCGATAAAAGAAGCCCCCCAACACAAGATATAGCAAAGAAAGCACAAAAGCCGTAAAAGGTGAGAGAAAGGGGACACATTCTGCGGCATGAAAGTCTAATTGTGATAAATGTGAGTGTTACCCGCAGGTGCTGTGAATCCTGGAGTTACGAAACTTCCACCAACCGAAATTCCAGCTAAATTGGCGTTAATATAGTTTTATTTCGGTGCACATTGCTTGGGGCCACAATTAACTTTGCCGTGTGAAAATCTAATTAAAAGTCCTTAAGCGAGTGGCTCGAATACTTCGCTTTTCCTGTGGTTTAAGTCCACTTTCACTGGGCGCTTTTCATAAATTTTCCTCCTGGAGAAGTCAGCTGAGCATCCTGACCGCGCGAGTTCCCGTTATCAACTGTTGGCAGCAGGTCCTCATTCGGCTGGAACAACTGTTGAACGGCTGAACTGTTGGCAACACGCACACGAACGCCGAAGTACGAACTCCAGCCGATGCCGGAATTTTCCAAAAGGACAAGAAAACGGGCGGGGCGTCGCCAAGGGGAGAACTCAAGTCGGGGATTTTGGCACTCAAAACACAACAAGTTGCACTTCAAACCTGTTGGCCATCGAACAGGTTCCTTCGACCTCCTTAAAGTTGGCCAAAAAGCGGGGATAAAAAAGATGTAGGAGTATAAATTTATGATGCCCGTTTCCATTTCGCCGGCAAGTTTATGCTGGTGAGGCTAAGTGAAAAATTAGCAAGCAAAGTAATAAGCAATTAAAGAGCGTTTTCCCAGCCCCAGACAAAAATAAGTCAAACAAATTTGGTTTCAGCAAAAAGAGCTTGTTTACTATTTACCATTTTTCCCCTTATCCCAGCATTTCCACGTCATCGGCTTTAACGCTTCCCTTCACCTTGGCATCGACCACTAAATCGAAATGGCTGAACACCCACTGATTTGCATATACACACACCTTTTCTGGCACGCCCGCGTTTTCTGAATGGGAATTAAATTACATATCATGCTGGGTAAACGGAAGGAAAATGCCAAAATTTGTACCATGATTATTCCCTTTTTTTTGAGCTATGTTTGCCAAACATATGCAAATGTTGTGGAAAATGTGGCGGAAATTGAAAACAGATAATCTGAAAAGTGCTCCTTTGCACACACAACAGTATAATTCCCATTGATTGATGTCACCGGGGGGGCGAGAAATCATTCCGAATCCACCGCGGAAATCTGTAGAAATATTTGATTGCAATTAACAATTCTCTGAAGCGGATATGCGATTTCTTTCATGTGGCTTTGGCTTGTGTTTTAAATTGTTCGCAATATTTCCACACATGTCTTGAATAACTTTTTTGCACGCCTGCTATCCCCTTTGGTGTGGTACCCATTCGTCAGGCAGATCACGTTTGCTGGCAACTCATTAATATGTGAAACCCTTTAAAAAAAGGACATGTATTCTTAATTAAATCGGTAAAAGTTTGGGATTAAAGGCTGGGTGAAAGAGCGCAACGAAAAAGCTGGGCACACGTGCGAGCTTCTCTAGTTTAATCAAACGAAATAGGAATCCTTTGATGAGGATCGGGTTCTGCTTGGAGCACACTTTAAAGACCATTTTATGTTGGCCAATGTGACAGAGATTCGCCATCCTGGGCTGTCTGAAAAGACTAGGGGTAAACGAAATTCATTGTCTATGGGGGGTGGCAGACACACAATATTAAAATTCATCTTTTTTGGCTTTATCATGCGAAGCTGCCGCACGACAGGTGCAAATAGGCCGTAAATGTTGCCGTTGAAGTGTGCTTATTAGATTGAAACACATTTGTGCCGATAAAAATTGATTTCATTTCATTTCACACCCACTCAGCATGAGATTGCCATACTCCAGACTGGACCCCCAGAAGCCCATTCAGATTGGCATTTCGTGTATTTCGAGTGAAACAAATTCCTATTGCGGCAAGATAATTTGAAAATACACAAAACATGCCAATCACAAGCTCTAGAGAATTTAATTAAAATATTTGGAATGGCACAGATGAGATTATAAAATCACTTTCCTAACACACATGTTAGCATTCACCTGATTGATAGGCAAAATTGTAAACGAAAGGATGGCTCTTTGACTCAGCCGGATTTGCATATCGGTTGCTTATTATGTGCACCACTTGGCAATCGACCAAGCAACTGAAGTGCATCTAATTTCGCCTGCTCACAGTTCACAGGTCACAGCACTTCTGGCCAGACAAGTGATTGCACTGGCCCTGACAGACCCAAGTCAAGTTAATCAGCACATTTAAAGGCACATAAACGGCACAGAAGCCATTTTGCACGCGGTTTCGCAAGCCAAAAGCCACTGAAATGTCTGCACAAAATCCCCATATCCAAGGGGACATCTCAAGTGACGAGAAGGAACCCAAACCCAATCCCCTGTGAAATATGGCCAGCTCCAGACTGGCACAAGACAAATTTCACAGCCTATTGTCAGTTACTTTCCGCCCCCGAGTTCACCCCCACAATATAAATATTCAATGGAACTAATTATTGTCCAAATGTTATAAATATTTATGGAACCAGAGACATTGCCTCGAATTGTCTAGACCTGATGGATGTTCCTCTTTTGGCGGATCAAGTCATTAATTGACGATATCAACAATGAATACGTCTACGCCCGGGCCCAACATGGGTCACCATAAATATTTAATTTTGGAAAGATTATCACTTGATGGAAATAATGGTTTCCCCAAATAGAATGGAAAGCCCGTAGGGTTGACTTAAGTAATTATTTTATATCTAATTTGTCCGCAAATGTTTTTATGACAAAGTGGCTTTAATACTTTTGGCTCATTCCATTTTACCTGAGGCACTTTGCGTGTATTAAACATCAATTTTCTTACATTTTCTGCTGTCCAAACCCATTTAAATAAACTTTATTATGCTGTCTATCAACGTCAAGGCAGCTGGCTTATTTATTATTATTAGTATCTTACAATATCCATTGAATATGTATTAATAACAAGGACTTTGGCTGCTCATAATAAATTCTGTCTAAAATGCACTTCTGTTTACTTTTGTGCTAAGGATTTGCCCGTCGCTTCAGAAAGTTGAAAGGCGTCACTTGAAGGATTTCGGGCCAAGTTTATTTTAAGTTTAAGACAATCAAGTGCTCAGAGCGATTTTCATTCGACTAAAAATAGCAAAAATTTATGCAGAAAAGACGCGTCGAGAAAAAGTTTCTACTGCTGACAATGATAAGTTTTATCCACGGTACAAAAATGTCAAAGATTTGCAAATAATTGCTATATTACAATTTGCAGACACTTAAAGTAGGGTCCCTCGGATGTCAGAGGGGGTGACAAAATTTGCATTGCCCAAGAGCGAAGTGTGTTTTTTTTCCAGCTTGACAGGAAGAACCCTTCCCTCGAAAAGCGCTGAAGTAAAGCGAAAAACAAGCAAAAAATGAAAATTTTCCAATAAAAGTCAACAAGCGGGGAAAGCAAGTAGAAATATTTACGCGGCTAAGTTCGTGTTGGCATGTGCATAAGAGGACTTTGACAGACGGTAAACAGAAGCCTGTTGATAGATACAAACACTTGGGGGAGAAGTGGGGGAAATTAAATTTCGGAAACATTCTCTTAATCTCTGAGATGATGTCATCATTAGATGACAAAACCTTATTATTATTAATCTATAAGTTTATCAAGCCATCGTAAATAGAAGTACAACCCCTAAAGTTAATTTTGGTAAACTAAAGAATCATCTTAAAAAATCATCTTAATTTTCAAAAACCATAACAACCCCCTTACATTTTTCGAGCCAAACAAAGTTGACTCAAAGTTGTCAAGCTTCAAGGAACCCGCAAACGAAAACTTGTCCAGAAATTGTGCAAATTAATTTAAAGACTTTCCAAAGTTTTCAAGCGGGCTTGCAAATCTGTTAAGTTGCAATCACTTGGAGATCCTTGCACTCCTGATTAAGCTCGCCCTTGAAAGTTCCTTAAACTTTCCTTTACATCCCCCTTCACATATCTTGAGTCCCTGAAGAAAACTCCTTAATTACCCGTTCAGTGAACCTTGCAGCAATCTTGAGCTCCAGCTCGATTCAATTGAACTTCTTTGGTACCAGAAGTTCGGCTAATTTTTGAGCAGGCATTCGTAGCTAATACAATTTGCCATTGCAAATTCCAACAGTGCCTTGACCTTTTCGCCAAACAATGGCAATGTCAAGGGGATCCGCACAAAAAAGGTGAAACACAAAGCCCCCGAAGATGCGAAATCCCCTCCCAATGGTCCAATTAAACGATGCAAACCCGACAAAGCATCACCATCTGATGAGCAGTCCTGTTGGGATTCCTTTAAATGACCCAATCTCCTGTGCGGCGGGGTAATGACAATATTGGTAATACTCGAACAAAAGGCTGAGGAAAAAATACATAAGGCAGGGTAAAAATGCAGAAAAGGCTTATTAAGGGGGAGTGAACAATATATATATTTTTAATAGGCCTGAGCTGCCTTTTTAAATTAAACACCTATTGCAGCTCACGTAAGTAGACTATATAAAGCCCTTTAAAAAAGTGAAAATTAAAAGCAATACCCCCAGGCGTTTTAAAACACGCTTTTCGCCAGTTTACCGACTCAATCAGGAGCATAATTGCGAAATGAAATTAATAAACCCAGTAAATTACGAAGCAAGGCCGCGCCACAACTTTCAGACCTTTAAGCTCCAAGGATAATGTAATTATTTGTGTTATGCGATACACCGAAAAGCTGCCTGGGTAAGGATAACCGAAAAGAACCTGCGATAAATACATTTAATCAAACACTTTGGCCGCAAAAACAACGCAGGCCCTATTAGCGGACATGATAATAATCTTCGGTGATTAGTGGCTTAGCAATTAGAAACCGAATTCCAAAGGGCTAAATACCGAGCCAAACAAAAGGTGGAATTTTCGGCCGAGAAAGCAAAGTAGAAGCCTTGTCCTCAATTTATTAACATTTACCAAGGAGAAAACACAAACAGAACAGGAAAAGGCCATTTGTTTTTCTTGTTCTCTCACCTGCAATTTTTGATATTTCATGTTTGTTTCTTGGCTTAACAGAGTTCAAAAGTGAGTTTACCCTTTGCGAGACAAATAAAATGGCTATGAAACAACAGCCACCTCTTTTAAGTTTTATAAACATCTACCACTTTTAACTGCGAAGGTTGCTGCTCTGTTTATTATTCGTTGTTTGTTAATTTTCCCGCCAAGGCTGCCTTTGTCGCACCTGCAATAACCTGCTGCCACCTCTAATTGAAATTCCCTGGTCCTGGCAACAAAGTAATGGCTGCTCAGAATAAATGAGGTTGAAATTTTTAAGCTTTTGCCAGCTGCCGGCCATTCGAGGAAAGAGCAACAGACGGCCAAGGGAGCTGACTCCACAACTTGTTATCTGGCATTTGAGATATGACTAGCACAGCCATTAGGAATGGAAAAAGAAAGGGTTGTGTCTGCCAATCGAAATAAATATTTTATTTACCAAAAAATAATTTAAAGAACTTCCTCTTTGGCAATTCTGTAAACCATCTCACTTATTACCCTATGATACCAGGTACAGCTGAAAATTTCCAAGCAAAATGTTTGCCTATCGCAAGCAAACAAAACACTTTATATTCAGCGCTCTTCTCTTTATTGTCCCACGTGATCAACGTCTATGGGATGCTAAAATTTCATTGATAAATTTCGCGGACCACACAAAAATTTACTAGCCGACTGGGAGAACGTTTAAATTGCTCAATTGCCAAACAAATCGACGATTGGATGGCGTTTTAATAGATTTTTTATTTGTTTATTGGGGCGAGCTCAAACTGGGATCGTTGAATAAAGTGTGCATTTAATGCTCTTAATTGTAATGATAATGGAATTTAAACCATTTTTTCCAGCAACGGAAGCCCATTTGATGAGCGTGTCATGCACAACTTACCCCACAAAAATTAATTAGCCTCCTGATGGATTTAAATGCGCTTTTTGTGTAGTGCATGAATTAATTAATACTCATTTAATGGGGCTGTCTGTTTTCCTATCATATATTTTTCACTGCCTAAGGCAATTAGTTTTCCGGTTAATATGATATTGATATCATAATCAGCAGGCGGGCCAATAGAGAACTGTATCTATGTATCTTTGTTTGTATTACTCAGATAAACGAACTTTTCCGTAGGCCTTAATTGTGGTTTAGCTGTCTGAAAATCATGGCTGAGTTAAATGAATTTGATAATTGAATTTCAAAACTTCTGGCCAGCGATTCGCGCGATTGTTTGACTATTTCTTCGATACCGCTTCGATCGCGAGATACAACCGCACGATAAAAGCTCCCGGAGCCAACTGAAAGGCAGTGGAAACTCGGCAGCCTGTTAATTTTTTCTTTGCCTGCCGGCTTCTATTGATTCTCACACAGATACAAAAGAGGGGCAGGCGCACTCGCACACACCGACACAGCCCCCCGTTTATATCGCTTTTTATCTCTCGAAGAAATTACGCATACGTCAGAGTAGGTATGACCAGAAAAAAAACCAAAAAATAAATACTCAAACTCAGGTGCAGCCCGGCAAGAAATCTTAATCAATTTACCTTGTTTTCGCGGCGCTGTTAACATAAATCAATAAAAATCCAACGCCAATTCAGCTGGGAGTCTGGGCGTGTCTCGACTGTTTCACTCGCATATTTGTTTACTGATTAGAGCTGCCACCCACCCAAAAAAAGGGGGGGAAAGAATATAATATTTTATTACCTCCCCCTCGGCAAAATTGATACCGATAAGTGAAAGTTTCAATGTCTGCGTATTGTTGAATTAGTAATTACCATTAATGCTGTATTAAGTGGCTTTCTAGCGGAGTTTACCGCTCCCGCTGATTTTATCGCTCCCAGACAAACAGTCTCGTTTGCCAGTACTAGGCCAACTACTCGTCATTAAATGATTAATTTGTGTTCAGGGTTTGGGTTCAGACAGAACAATTACAAATAAGCCACGTTTAGATTACTAAACTGATTATGGAAGCGAGTTGAAAGGGGTTTTGTTTGTTTATTGGTATTCACGTACCCCTTTAATAATCTTAATGATTTTAAAATATTTAAACACTTTAAACATTACATTCAATCCCTGTAGTGAGAAAGTATACGTTTTTTTAGAACACTACTTTGATTAATTATTTTTTGTTGATAAAGTGGACTTTAAATGAAATTAAACATCATTTAGGCAGTAAATACCATCTCTAACTCCTTAAATATTTGTTTTTTGTAATTCGAAATTCGAATGGTATTTTTTGAAAGGGTTTTCCAACCTTTTCGGTTGCAATTCAATTTGCAGTGTTTAAGGTTCCTTGACGTTCCTGAAAGTTTCTGTGTAAATACATCCAGGCAAATTCCTGCGTACCCAAATTCCCTTAAAGCTGAGCAAATTGAATTTGGAAACAAAAACTCATCAGGGCCGACATGCAAGACACTGTCCATCATTGACCCACCTTTGGGCTCCCAAACGAGCAGTGATTTTCGCATAGAGAAGGCAGAAAGGCCAGAAGCCAATGATTTTCGCAGACGGCAAACGAGGCTGGGGAAAATCCAAAGAGCCACCAGTAATGGAAGCCAAAGGTTAACAGGATTTTAGGTTAAATGGACAAAGGAAATGTGTGTCCCTTTTCGGTTTAAACAGTGCTTTAATGTTGACGATTCTTTTGAAAAACAAGCACAAGCCTTTCAAAAGAACTGCATAGAGAGTGTAGAATCTCTATTTCTTTTACTGGGAATCAGTTTGCAATTCGACACAAATGGAATCAAATATGGCGATCATTTTCGCAGATGCTTCTCGCCAATCTCGCCATAAAATAATTTAAAATTTGGTAGTTTACTCTTCTTACACAAAAATCACATCCGAAGTTCGCCAGCCAGGTTCCGCACATACTTAAGACTGTTATTTGAACAGAATTCGAGGCGCTGGCATCATGGCGTCCATTAGAGCTTGTGTGCGAATTGAATTAAATACAAACTAATTTAGCTAAATTCGCATTATCATCGGGAGCGCAAAAGTTTGTTTAAGCCACAGGTCTTGCTTGGCCCAAAGTCTGTTAATTGTTTGAATTAATTTAATTATAGCCTTGCTTTATCCTGGCTTACTATACTTGCCAAGCCGACTTGAGACCTTTGCGAGTTACCCAGCGTCGTTGATTTTAAACATTTTCGTTTTGCATCCCCAAAGTATCATTGAAATCCAATATAAATAAGTATGTTCGGTATTTTTCTCATTTTTATTTATATATACAGTGTACACAACACAGATTGATTGATTTACCTGTCTGGCATTGGCTTTGCTCTCTGATTATTTGGCCTGTGAAGTGTGCTTTTTATGGCCTCCTCTCTTCCTCGAATCGAGTGAATGAAAATGCTCCAAAATTGAGGTTTATCCATTTTGGATTCCCCATTAATCGCCAATCATCGATTTTTTCCTCATTTCGGGCCACGTTTTTTACGCATATAATTAAATGCACTTATGCATAAATTCCACTTGGCTGCAAACGGCAAATGTTAACAAGCGATTTGTTTTGATTTATGTGTAATAAATTACATGGCTTAAATCGATGCCAGTGGCTATATTCTGCCTCTCGCTCCGTCAGTGTTTATCGATGTTCCCCTCCTTTTCCATCTCCCTTGTTTCCTGCTAATGGGAAACACAAACAAAACCGAGTGCGATATGATAATGATTTTGAATCATTTATAGTCTGGCTTCCTTCCGACGGCACGTGCTAAAGTTATCATTAGAGACTGGGACTTGGGATGGTGTGTCGCGCAGATATATGATTGGTTTTTGCGGGGTTATCAGTCAGCTAAATGGCTTTCCCCTCAAATTACCTGTGGGTTCTGGTGTTTTTGTGATCTTTGGACTTGCACCTTTTTCGGTTTAATAACTGCAGCACGTGGCGTCCCTCGAGGTGCTAAATAGTTAAGCATGCCAAAGGGTGAACTCGCTTTAGTCACCTAAAAAAGAATGCAAAAAATGGGCACGTTCTATATAAAATTAATCGAAAATTCGCGATCTAATCAAAAAGCGATGAAAGCGAGTTTTTGGCGCAACGCCCAGAAAAAAAGCAAATGCTTATTGATTAGCACGGGTTTATATGGCGGCAGTAAAAGTATCCATTTTGTTGGTGCTCAAAACACAAAATTTCTCTTTGTTCTTGGCATTGAAAGGCCATCAATTTTCAAGGGCTTTAGGCCTTTGCCATCTATCTATTTTATGCAGCCCAGCAAAGTTGCTAAATAATTCTGTTTTACAAATTGCTGCCTACCCTTGCTTCGCTACAGAAATGCGCTACAGCAGCCTTCATACGGGATTATAATAAATTTAAAAGAACGCCCTTTGACCCTTTTCTTTTGGCAAAAATGTGTTTAAAAGTTTAGCTGCCTATCAAATTTTTCGGCAATTTAATTTCCAACCTGCCAGTGTTCTTGATGGGCCTGAAAGGGAGTTCCCCTGAAATCCCATTACCTGCCTTTTCTGCTTAACGCTGCAGGTTAAGATCTTGATTTAACTTTTTCATTGACGCCAGTTTGGGAATAGAAAATCTCTTTGGCAAGGCAGAAAACTTTGTCGGTTGACAACTATTTCTATGAATTTGTGCCACCTTCACAGGCTATTTGGGCTGAAAGTTTTGGCCAAGTAATTACCGCACTTGGTCTCAGTTTTGGTTGCAGCCGGCAGCAGCAGCTGTGACAAATTATGAACTGCCATATAAAAGTTGCGCCATTTTCCGCAACCCACACTCCGGGAAGAGTACAAGTCCCTGGAACTGATAAGAAAGTGACGAAACCCCAGACCATTTTGTGCAGACTGCTAGAGAAAATATTTTAAATTATGCCACAATTTCTGCAAGTGGTTCTCAACTAGACCCTTGCTTTTTCCTGAATCCACTTAGAATATTCCTTGGACTTTCCCTAGCTTTTCCCTTCGCCCTTTAATATTTAGCTTGGAAATTGAGTCGATTGTGTAAGCAATTTCCTTTTGTTTTCCCCCTTTTGCGTCGAAGGGTGGAGGCAAAAAATTGGTTTATATATGCCAGTTAAATATTTGCCCTGAAAAAACTGACGCGGCACTCGTTTATCCCATATCCAGCAATTATGTGCAATAATTTTTGCATTATTTGCCGGCATTGCTCGTTAATTAAAATGTTGTTAACATTAGATTTCAATGCCTGATGCGGCATTTAATCCGGACGGCAAATAAATGTTCTTGTGGCCCCCTCGAGGCAGATATTTTTATCGCTTTTCCTTATTTTTATTTATTGTAGTTTGCGCTGCTTAATTATTTCTATTTGCTTTTAATGTAGAGCTCGACGCACTGGCATAATAAACAATGTTAAATAAATGAAGAACAAAACAAACTGAGAATGAAACTGAAAAAAAGTCGTATTCTCTCAATTCCATTTGATCATAACTTGTGTTCTTTAACGACCTGAGAAATTTGTTTTTATGCCTCCGCACCTATTCTAAACAATTTGGCGATACATTGCTCATATTCTTTGTATCTACACATTGAGGTGTATCTGTATCTTGTATCTTTGGCTCTTTTTGTGTTTTGATTTTATGACTGCACGGAAGGAAGCAGCGCATTCAATGGAACCAGCCAAAGAGACAAATAAATGAGCAAATAGATTAAAAAATCGTAGATTGTATGAATGGAAAAATCCAGCATGTGGAGGAATGCTTTTCAGAACATTTTGTCATTGCTGTTTGTTTATGTTTGAATTGAACGAAATCAAGATCTAATTTTTAAGTATCTTTTTTTCTTACCCATTAAAAATAGGAATTCCGTTTGATGGTTTTTTTTATTAGCAAAAATAATTATTTTGTTTGAAGAAAACACCTTTTGTTCTTTAGAAATTGGCAAAAATTCCTATTGAACGCTCTTTTCCTGTGGAATGTTTTGCTACCTTTGAGCCAAAACCCATTACCCATATATCTTTAGTATGAAAATTTCCCTAGATTCTTTGTGAAAATATTATCCTCACTTCTTCGCCAGCTTAATTAATTTTCTTAGGGCATCACATAAATTTTTTTTCGGGAATTTTTGCTTTATTTAACAAGGGAAATCTATTAGCTTATCACAAATTGCTCTCAGCACACGCTCAACTGCCAGAGGGGCTTTGGGGCACTTTCCCCAGAAAATTCCAGTGAAAAGTTCGCTCCACTGCATTTACGAGCCTGCAGAAGCTGCCGAAGGGGGAAAACATAAACATGACTTTACTTTACTTAAAATTTAAGACTTGGCAGTCAAGATGTTGCACAGACTTTGTCTCCCCGCAAAAACTTGAGGAGACTTGACTGCAATGTTAAAGTGGGTCGCCAAAATTCCGGCTCAGAGGTTATTTCGCCTTTGGAGATGGTTCCTAATAAATGGCTTATATAAGTTTTACGATCTTTTTGTGTGCTGATTTTGATGCGTGCTGCTGGAGTGTAACATTTGGTTGAGTTCTTGGCGGCCTTAGCCAAAAGTGGTGCGCACATAGCCTGTGAATGAGAGGGGTCAAAAAAAGTTGGCAACGCGATGCGGCCAAATAAAAATCACATAAGTATAGTCAACTTTTAGGTAAAAGCTGCAAAAACGTAATTAATTTTTAGGCTTGGGTTAAGATTCAGACAACAAAACACACTGAGAGCTTGAATATGAACGCATGACAAATGGGCAAATTTGAGTGTGCAATTGGGCGTGTCCGCAGTTCGTAATTTGAATGCCTCATGGAAATGTAACCTAGAAGCAAATTAATTACGCGCCAAGCAAATGCGACAACTTACACATTAAATTAGTAGCAGTTGAGATATTAAAGTGTTTTTTTTTTATTAGTGGGCAAAAGCGGTAACAAAAATGCAGTAACAAGGGACAGACACAAAGGCAGGTACTTAGTTGTAGCCTCGATACGAGCCGGAGCCATAGCCACGATCTCTGGAAAGGGGCAGGCCAAAACGATCCGTATCATCGTAGTAGCCATAGCCCCGGTTCCTCTGGCCCTGATAGTCCCGCTGCCAATAGCCCGAGTATTGCCTCAAACCTCCATTACCTCCGTAGCCGCCATAGCCTCCGTATCCGCCTCCCTGGGATCCCAGAATGTTCGTGGTGGGGTAACTGCTGGAGTAGGGATATCCCTGCGTTGGGTAGTAACCGGAGGATCCATAGCTCCCCTGGTTGGGATAGTAGGTGTTGGAACCATAGCCCGTACTCGGATAGAAGCCCGACGAGGAAGAGCCATAGTAGTTCGTATTGTAGCCGGGATAGTAGCCGGTGGTGGGACGATTGTAGGTATAGCCGTAGTTGGGGTAGCCAGAGCCAAGCCCAGTTCCAAAAAGATTTAGCACTAAAAAAAGTAAGATATATATTTTTAATTATAACATTCTCTTATGAAAGGTCAATACTATACTATTATTCAATTGGAATGTGTTGTGAATACATTTTTCAAAGGAAACGGAAACACAAGAATAATAAGTATAGAACTATGCTAAAATATTTTCCTGTGAATTACCAATAACATATCATTTTTATTGGAATATGTTGTGAATACATTTTTCAAAGGAAACTGAAACACAAGAAAAATAAGTATAGAACAATGATAAAATAGTTTCCTGTGAAATACCAATATTATACAATGTTTATGTATAACCCTTTCGAACCTATTCGAACCTTTTTCTCAGAATTTTAATGGAAATTCAGGCAAAATATATATGAAACCTATTAAATATTTAAATTTTGTTTCCTGTACTCACACTTGGCTGAAGTTTCGGCGGTGGCCAAGTCCCCGGATGTCGTCCTAGCCGCAGTGGCCACCTGGCTTTCAGGAAGGGCCGCACTCCAGACTCCCGTAAGGGCCAACTGAAATGCCATTTTAAGGGCCTTTGTTTTCGGGTATTTACGCAAATTAGATATCGCTCAGAGCACTCACCATCAGAGTGAATAGCTTGATGATGATGAACATTCCGGATGATTTGTACTATTTTTAAGACGAAACAATCTGAATATACAGTGGACAAACTTCCCGGAGAGCTTTGGAAACCAAGACAACTGCTCGGCCCGGTTGTTGGACGTTAAATAATTCTGTTTCTCAGGCGAGGGGCCAATTTATATTTTTCATTTTCCGGCTGAGTTGCTACGCTCAAGTTGAAGTCGCTGTCGACGTTGCTGAGACAAAAAGCAGGCAAAACAGCGAAATAAACAAACACCAAACAAAGCCCCCAACTCTCGCACTTGTCGCACTTTTGTATCTCACTTGGAAGCCAAGCTTGGCTTTATTACTCATACGACCCGTTGGTGTGGCCGAATCCACAGGTGGGAATCGCATCCAGCCCTAAGAGTTCTACTCCGTTCTGAGCGGCGGCAGTCAGAAGCCAGTGATTATGGATTATTATTAAATAATACGAGTATTATTCTCAATTACACGAGGCAGGTGACAAAATAAATGCCCCATCTAGCCAGTGCGTGAGCTGAGTTTAATTTTACCTATTTGCCTGGGCAAAACTTTAACTAATACAAACGAAAACCAAAACAGAGGAAAGCCCCGCCCCGGTAAAACATTGAATATTTACCCTCAGTTCACAGATCGCATTTCTTTCAAGTTTCACCGCCAAGCCGCCATGAATGAGAACACCAATACGCTGCTAGCCATTTTTTGTTTACTTAGTATATCTTTAATTCCAATTATCCACAGAGAGTTTGCAGTCCAAATATTTGGCTTATTTGACTTGGTGAACTTTTTTAGCCGTATGCTCTTGCATAATCGCCGGTAATCTTGCCTCAACTACCTACAGAACCCAAAATATTTCATTATCTTCGAAAGGCCTTGAGAGGTTGTAAACTCATTCATGGAGCAACAGTTCCGACTCCAGCTAGAAAGCTCGAAATTTATCTAAAATGTATTTGTATTTACCCGAATTTTGACCTCCACCCAAGCCCTAAATCAACTGAAGAGTTCACAGCTAGCGTTAAAGATACCAATGTGTGAAAAGTATCGGCTATTTTGCGACATGCGGGCATTGCAGCTCTTTGGCTATTTACCCAACAGAGTCGTAAAATTGATCCCAAAACTGGGTTACACATTAGCTCAAGGTAACATGGTTACAGGCGGAACTGCTTCCAGCTCATCTTATCTTGCAGTTATGATAAAATATTTCATTTACAAGATTCAATTGTCAAAAAAATATTTGGTTCATCTTCCAAGAAATAGTAATTTAATAAGTGCTCATAAAATAACCCACTTTGTCCCCTTAAAGCTTTAGGCAACATGTTGCCAGCCTTAAAGGCATTCAACTGCCTTGAAAGCCATTTCATGCCCTTCAAAACAACAAAGAACCAAAACAGCAGAATAACAAAAAATAAACAAAAGTCTCCGTTTCACTTTGGCTTCACTACCTGTTTTTCTGCGTCTATTGATTTCAGGTCCTTTTCCAAGGAGCTGGGCTGCTCATGCATTGAACACCACTCCAAATGGCAGACGAAAAGAGCCTTGTACCCTACATATTTGCAAAGGCGGAATTTCGTTAGCAGACATTTCATGCCGACAGCCATTGTAGGCAAAATGAGCGACAGATAAATCTAATTAGCAGGACTCGACTTCTTTGAACCCTGGAAAATGTGTCCTTACAGACTGAGAATAGTCATGTTGAATAAGTCTTACATACCCTCTTGATACCTCTTGCGGCATACACCAGTCATTATGAACATTAATTTCACTTATATTTCATAAAGATTACATTTCCAAGTTGGTTTCTTGAACTTGTTTAGACGAAGACTTAATCTTGATGATAACAAGATTGTTATCTAAACGGCTTTCTAGGCGGGCTTGTATGGCAATAAATTTAAATAAGGTTGTAGTACAGATTCAGAGGTATTTTTAAGGCTACTTATGTAATAAGTTGAAGAATTTTTATAGTTTGGAATCCATATCAATAACAAATGCGATGTTGGTATACTTTTAGGCACAACTGTGTTGTAGTAGATAGCCAAAATTGTGGCGCCCATGTATACCTAATACCTACTTTAAACTTCGCCTAGCTAGTATTTATTAAAACAAACGAAACGCCCCTTAGGTATGCAACGTATTTTGCAACAGTTGCTAGGTATTTAATACTCCATACATTCTTGTTAAAACCAAGGTAAAAGGAATACCTTTTTGAAATCTAGCTACAAAGTGGCATCAAATCTGTAACACAAGTCAATTTGTCCCTGACGGCATATGAACATTCTTCTCCATATCAGAGCACGTATACAAAAATGTAGGTCAGAGCTTGGGCGTCGTCTAGGGTATCACAGGGAGACGAGACCCTCATTTACCCAAAATAAGTAATTGCCCAATTTCCCCAGTGCTTTCTTCTCCAAATGAAACCAACCGAAGCATAGCAGGTAGCAATTTTCGGCAAGAAAAATTAATAAAGCCGTGATGCATTTTTTCTTAATTTTTATTTAATTTCAATATTTCTCTCTTGACATAACAATTCATTATTCCGTCTCAATCAATATTAGAGTAGACATTAAATAAACTAAGAGCTAGAGTTGGTAAAAAATCATAAGGAAATAAAACTGAACAAATCATAAAAAAATAAAAAGCAAACACAAATGCATAATAAACAACATGTCACAAAACAATTTTCGCTTTTCTTTTCTTCACTTGCCAATTCTCAGTGCTCTCTCTTAGGGAAGTATTTTAGATTACAGTGTTTTTCGCGGAGATGTTACTCCAGAGAGCTCCGGAACTCGTCCTGGACAGGCGGTCTGGAGTGCATTTACCAATAGTGCGTGGAAAACAATATCATCGAGCTCGAATTATATATAGATAACACAAGAAAGCGAACACATTAGCTGGGCTCCCTCTTCGATTTACCCTTCTTAAATGCTGGTTGGCCCTGCCTGGCAGACACTAAAAACACTTAGACTAGGTTAGGTTTCTTTTCTGATCCTTGGGAGAGGAGGGACTGGGGTTGGGATGGGATAAGCGGGATTGGGAAGGGGTTCGGGTGGTCTTCTCTCTGGTCCTTGTCTTAGTTCGTCTCGCTAGTCGCCTTGATTTCGGGTTTTGGGTCAGCCAGGATTTTCTCTGCCTCGGGTTCGACCTTTGCCTTGACCTCTTCGGAGGCGGCTGCAACGGGTTCCACCTTTTCCTTGACCTCTTCGGAGGCGGCTGGAGCGGGTTCGGCCTTTACCTTGACCTCTTCGGAGGCTGCTGGCAGGGGTTCCGCCTTCACCTTGACCTCTTCGGAGGCTGCGGGCTTGGGCTCGGCCTCGGGTTCGACCTTAACCTTGACCTCTTCCGAGGCGGCTGGAACAGGATCGACCAGGGTCTTCACCTCCTCGGAGGCCGCTGCTTCGGGCTTGACCTCGACTGGAGCCTCAGCATCGCTGGTCTCGCGTTTCTTGTGTAGTCTTCCCGGCAGATTCTGTGTGCACGAGCAGGGGCACATGCACTGATCCTTGGGCGCCGAGCCCGTCAGCACCGAGTGCAGGCTAAAGGACACACCCGGCTGGACGCCCAGCGGGAAGGGATCGATGTTCGAGTGCTGGTTGATCGAGTTCTCATCACAGTTGGCATAGTACTCCTGGGGCAGGATCACCACGGGCATGAGAGCGATTACGGCGCCCTTGGGGATCTTGTCGGGCGGATAGAAGGCCGGCTGGCCGGGGGCCTGAGGTATCACCGGCAGCTGGGTCAGTGACATGGCGTTGATTATGCTGCCGAAGTTTGCTTGTCCATTGAAGCCGGAAAATTGTTTGTTAAAGTCAACGGAGGCGGGATTGGGATAGGAGTTCGTGGTGGTGGTGGTGCTGGTGGTTGAGGTAAGGGTGCTTTTCGATGAGTGCGTCTTATCGGCGTTACAAACACAGGACTGATCGCTGATCGACACCGAGGGCACATGCAATGGGGGAGATGGACGTGGCGTTACTTTGGGTTCAACGTAAATGGGTGGCGGTCTCGTCACGGGTTTGTACGGCACAGTCACGGGTTTCTGGGGGATCACCACGGCGGGCACCTGTGGCGTGTGGTATTGGATCTGTGGCGGTGAGGTCACCACCACCTTTTCGAAGGGTCTGGGCGTCGAGGGTTCGTATCGAACGGGCGTCGGAGTCGGTTTCGGTTTCGGAGTCGGAATCGCAGTCGGGGTCTTGGTCTCGTATTTGGGAGTCGGTGGTGGCGGTGGTAGGTACGTGTGCTTTTCAATATTACCCGTTGTCACTGGCGGTGTCGAAACGCTCTTATGTGGCTTATCCTTCTCAATAGTGATAGCCGGGACCTTTGGCTTTGGCTGTTCGTACGTCGTCGTTATTTTTTGGGATGGCGGTTGTGGTTGAGGAACAGGAGCGGGAGCGGGAGCGGGAGCGGGAGCGGGAACGGGAACATAGGGTTTCGGAGTGATGGGGAAAGAAGGAGGAATATAGGTTAGTGGTGGCTTTGTCGTTACGGGCACTTTCTTAATAGCATAATCATTGTTTTGTTCGTAATTCGGCTTAAAAACTGGTTTTGGTGGTTCAATTGCAATGACTTGTGAGTAGGATGGGGGTGGCTTGGAGATTTTACCCGGTTGATCAGGTGGCAGGTAGCCGGGCGTCTCCTTGTCCGAGTAACGGGGGTCGTTGGGAGAAGGTCCTGTAAGTTCCGATTTCGCTTTTAATATCAGTTTATGGAACTTACTCTATGGGAGTCTTACCTGGTGGGCCGGGACGAGTGGGTCCGGGTGGTCCGGGACGAGTGGGGCCGGGTGGTCCGGGACGAGTAGGGCCGGGTGGGCCAGGTGGTCCGGGACGAGTGGGGCCAGGTGGGCCTGGTGGGCCGGGACGAGTGGGGCCGAGTGGGCCGGGTGGTCCGGGAGGTCCATAAGGTCCAGGACGAGTGGGTCCAGGTGGGCCTAAAATAATTATATTGAAATTATTAATCGGATAACATTTTAGATGGCATTTTTTTTGTTACTTACCGGGTGGTCCCGGAGGTCCGAAAGGTCCGGGCTTAGTGGGTCCCTTGGGTCCGGGAGGTCCTAGATGACAAGGATAAAGGTGGTTAAATCTATTATACCCTCTAAAGCGTTTCCCAAAACATACCAGGTGGTCCGGGTGGGCCGGGAGGGCCGGGAGGTCCGTTAGGTCCGTTGGGTCCCTTGGGGCCTGAAAAGCGGTTTCAAAATTATAATAAAAATGCTTTGCATCATAGATCTGGCAAGGACTGTACCGCCAGGTCCGTTGGGTCCGCCTGGGCCGCCGGGGCCTACGCCGCCGCCGTCTCCCTTGCCGCCGTTGCCGCCATTGCCGCCGTATCCGCCTTCGGGTCCAACAACATGGACATATGGGGGTGCCGGTGGTCCAGTGGGGCCTTCAACGTGAACATATTTGCCCGAATCATCGTGATAATACCGACCATCGTTAATACCTGTGGACCAAAGCCGGGATACGTGAGTACTTCCTGTTCCATATAGAACTCTTCCTTATTAACTCACCGTTATAGCGCCCGCTGTTGTCGTTATATTTACCGTTATCTAGAGGGTAGATTGTGAGATCATAGAAATAGTTCGATTAGAAACTGTGCCGTAAAAAGTGTACTTTCTACATGCTCACGATTAGCTACAGCTACTAGTAAATACAAATTAAACAGTATATTAACTACGACAATGGGTTTTCTAAAACTGGTCTACATAACATTACATAACATTGGAGTACATTCAAAAGTTACTTGCTAAACGATCTAGGCCGTCACCAAAAATAAAAAACGAATATCATAAGCAAACAAGTAGATGGGATTAGTACTCAACTATGGGTTTGGTTAGGGGATCAGGAATGCCGAGAACCGAACTATAGTAAATCATAGGTATTAATTGTTAGTTGCAGCTATAGAGTTGATTAATAGTCATTGCTCAAGCGGGTTTTTTTTCTTTTTCATGTGCCGTGTAATTATTTACAATAAATGGGTGTGTTTGTGTGGGTGTATCTGTGTGGGGTGTATCTGTGTGTGGGTGGGTGGGTGTTGAACTGAAGAATCGGTGCAAGCATGGGTGATAAAACTGTGATCGGATCTCAGCCAAATGAACATGCCGAGAAACAGAATTTGTGATCAAATTGGTGGACTTTTTTCATTTCATTCAGTAACTTTTTTGGGTGCAGTGGGGATAGAAAGTGATAGGTATATATATATAGATTGGGATTGTGCGCTCTTGGGATCGGGTGCTCTGATAGAGGATAACTAAAAATCGAAAAACGTGCCCTAGCATTGCCTGACTTATAAATGTGTGGTGTGTGTTCTTTTGGGGGGAAATTGCAAGTAAAAATATTGAAATTTGGGTGTTTCTTGGCTGAAAATAAACGAAAAGTGCTTAAAATAGTTTAAAGTTTAAGTAAGAATTATTGTAAATAGACATACGTTTAGGATTGCTATCTTACAAACTAGAAGCCTTGAAGAGAGAAATTTGAACGAACTGATCGCGCATTAGGGTATGAGGCACACTTCGCTGTTTTGTGTTGGCAATTGGGCAATACCTTGTCTGAGGCTACTTAGTAGTCCGCTCCACATCCGCAGCTCGTTCAAATTTTGCTCTCCAAGCGTAGAGAAATCGTTGGAGGGCTAACCTGGATGATATGGAACGGCCCCAGGAAAACCGGTCTGGGTCTGCGTGTAGGTGCTCGTGTAGGTTCCCTCATTGTCCGGGCGATACTGGGCACCGGCATTGATTCCGAAACCGCTTCCGGTGCGATCGCCACCACCGACGCCGCCACCGTTTCCTGTGGTATAGCGACCACCGTTTCCGGTGGTGATACGATCGCCGGCACCGACGCCGCCACCGTTTCCGGTGGAGTAACGGTCGCCTGCACCGACGCCGCCACCGTTTCCGGTGGAGTAACGGTCGCCGGAGCCGACGCCCCCACCGTTTCCGGTGGAGTAACGATCGCCGGCACCGACACCACCACCGTTTCCGGTGGAGTAACGATCGCCGGCACCGACACCGCCACCGTTTCCGGTTGTGTAACGATCACCGGAACCAATTCCAGAACCGCTGCCCGCGCCAGTGCGATCGCCATCCTTGTAGACCGGTTTTCCTGAGGCTCCTCCTCCCGCGCCGACCGGACCCAAGCCGCCGGGTGGTCCCGGAGGTCCGTTCGGTCCATTTGGTCCCTTGGGTCCATTTGGACCATTGGGGCCATTGGGTCCATTGGGACCACCTGGGCCGTTGGGTCCGAAACCGCCAGCGCCTCCAAATCCTCCATTTCCACCGAAACCGCCGCCAGAGCCGCTGCCTCCGTTGCCTCCACTTCCGCCATTGGGTCCAATCACATGCACATAGGGATTACTATCCGGCACGTACTGGCCATCATCTAAAAGGACACAAACGTTGCAGTTCCCGATCCGCAGATCCCGCTATAGCTCATTGCTCACTGTTGCTGCCCGGTAGCAGGGTGTTCACCGAATGGAAGGACGGCGCCTGATCGCCGGGGTGGCTGAGATCCGAATGACCCTTGTCCGTGCCGAAGATGCCCGTGCCCTGGGGCACCAGCGGACCGGTGGGCTTGTGGATGGGCAGACTCTTCTGGTCGGAGCCCTTGATCACAATTGAGTTGGCCGAGAACGATGGTATCGCATCGTTGCTACCGCCCTTGTTTTTGAACTGGAAAATATGTGGGACGGGTAAGAAGGGTACTCCCAGGAGGGGTTGCGGGTCATTTTCCAGAACTATATGAACTAGAATTCCGGAAATTGACCAGCAACTTCGCAGGGAACACCCCTGCAACCCTTACGTCTTCGAGGAAGAATGGCACGCCGTGTTGGGCGCCGTTCGCGAACTTTCCACATCCGATGGGGAAGTACAGCTCCTCCCACTGGAGCAGGATGCCCGGCAGCGAGGGTCCACCATCGGTCTCGTTGTACAGATGCGGCGGGAAGGTCTCCACCGGCTTCTCCGGCTCCACGGTGCGGTAGCCGTGGGCGTCGGCCACATAGTGTGTTGCCCGGAGCAGGTGGTAGGGGTCGATCAGGCCGTAGCAGCCGTAGGTGACCCCGTCGGGACCGCGGGTCTCGTGGTGGAAGTTACCGGTCTTGCCGACATCGTAGCCATACCGGTAGGCATCTTTTGGACGAAGGTGTTCGTGTCGATTTGGTTGGGTTTGTGGGTTTGGTGGGTTTTGTTTGTTTGGTTTGGAAGAGTAATGTTTTAGAGTATAACGTTTTTGTCTTGGGTGTTTGCTGAGGTTTATCTTTGCATTGTAGTGCTGTGAGGACCTGTAAATGGTGTGTTTACATAACCCTAGAAACTCGCCTAACTCTGACTGTGACCTAACATCGTCTAAAGGGCGCTGTAACTGAAAGTTTCACAAAGAGCCTATCAGATGAGGTTGGTTTTAAGAAAATGTTGGTGTTTGTTGTGTGCTGTTGTTGGTTTGGAGTTTTATTTTTTCTGGTTTTTGGTTGGAGTATTCAATTTTGAGGTGGTGAGGTAGAGTATGAGTATGCGAAGCATTTTTAAAGAGGTTTCATGTAGGACTTTTGGCCACTGAAGAACAAATGCCTACACAAAACTGAAGGAGGAGGTGTATATTGTATGTAAGAGAAGGAGAAAGTAGCATAGGATAAGAGAGAGAGAAATGGTTGATTGATTGTTGAGCGAGTATATATTTACAATTTGAGTATAGCTACGACGCATACTACGAGTTCTACTGGGTGAGTTTAGTAAAGCTGCTACGGAGGTATATATAATGGAATATATAGAGGGGCACTACAATTGGTTGTTGTTTCGATTTGGGGGTGTATATTATTAATGTGAGTCGGTTGAACTAACAGGGGGGGTGGAAGGGGTGGTAATACAAGTACTTACGACTAAGGTACTACTAACAACTACGATAACAATTGGTTGGTCAATTTAACTACTTATGCGGTATATAAATAACAAAAACAAGGACTAACTAACTGCATGGATGGGTCATATCAAAAATGGATGGGCAGTACAAGATTCAACTGATTTTTACATAGTTAATGGATTGGGATCGTTCTAGTTTTACTTTTTGGATGTTTTTTTTTTTTTTTTGGTTGAGTGGATTAAGCGGCTTAGATAGACACGGATAGTAAAATTGCTAAACGGGTTCACTTACTTGTGTCAATGTTTGACGAATAGTACTGACGGTTCGTTGTCTTTTGGTCGTTTATATCGAGAATAAGACGACGGTTCTGTTCGTCGAACTTTGCAGAGTAGACGCATTGCACCAAGATGCAAGCGACGGCCTGAAAAATAGCAAGAAAACAAACGAGGGCGGGTGATTAATGAAGCTGTCTAGCGGAAAACCCAGAGAATTACATCTGTCGAAAGATATTTGTCACATTCAAGGCACGCCCCCATACACTGGGCCACAATAGTATCTATAAGATTTAAGTTTTTTCGCTGGCCTGGCCGAATTTGCATACTTCATGCGGAGATGAGTCAATGTGTGAGCTCGTTTTTGGTTATTTGTATCTCCAGCGGCCATTTAGATCCGGTTCGATTCGAGACCAAAGCGAAAAGTGAACACAAAATAAAACCGTTCACCGATTTTGGCTGGCAAAATGTCAAAGGCATAATAATCAAATCACAACGCATTCTTGGCTCACTCGTCAAGTGTTGACGAACTGGATTTTCGCTTTTTTGTAGAACATGCTAATTTCCCAAGATTTGTCACAGCCAAAGGCGTCTTCAGACGACTGAAAAACTAGTTGCCTTCCACTGACAGTAATGGACAATTAGCTTAGTTCTAAATGCACTGGCTGGCATTCCGAGTGGCAGCCGCAAATCGATTACCATGCGGCATCAGGTTTCAGCTCTCAACTGTCCCACATAATCGTTGGATCATCTTTTTTTCGAGCCCGAAGATCTCTGCCTGAATATCGGAGATTACGAAATTGTTTCGTTCACCCGATTTGCATAAATTGCCCATAGAATTAACGAAATCAAGTTCCGGCATTGCCACGACTTCCTTATATAAACGAGTTCTTTTTCCTAATGTAGAATTCATTAATCGAGTCATAATTCTCAAATATGTCGCTAAGTTCGTGGCCAAAAAGAAAAAATCAGGTGCGGAAAATGACCTTCGCCTTATGCTAAGCGATCTATTCGGTTTTCAACTTGATAGATTCGATCATAGCCAAATTGAGCCGCCATCGCTTGGGCGAGGGTGTGTTTGCCTTAAGGTTAAAGAGGGACTGCAGTAATTAAAGGCGAAACAATGGCATTTTATGGTTAACACCCGCCATAGATTCCATCTATCAATGGCTGCGATAAGGTCAATAATTTCGAGTCTTTGTGGGTGCAAACAAAGTAGAAACCAAACCATGTGAAGGAAACCGAAAAAGAAAAATAAAATGCGGCGACAAAGCAAATGAATTTCTCATAAAACAAATTTATTTGCCTATCGCGGCCATCAAACGGTTCGAGACTGAGATTCAGATTCCAAGGGGCGCAAACGCACAAAAAATATGAAATCTCATTAATGCAAATCGGTGGCTCGACGGATAACTGTCTTTTGATTGGCATATCTTCAAGTTTAAATTGTTGCCAAATCGCCTGCTCCAAAATCTCCGCCGCTGATCAATAATACAGAAATTATGGACACCGAAATTTCGGAGTTCATAAAAAATACATTTTTGTTTTAATTTATTATGCCATGATATCTAGCAGCTGCTGACAACAGAGGTCGTTTCCATCTCACCCACATAGCCGAAGCCTGGGGCCAAGTTTTCCATAAATAAGAAATTATTTTTTCCCTTTTTCCTCCTTTTTTCCTCTTTTTTCTGGAATGCCACATTGCGTGCCGGCTATGGAAAAACTGGTGGTTAAATATTACAAAAGTTTTTCATTATATTCGGTCCTTATCGATTTTCAACTTATTATGGAAGTTGATTACGTTGGCAAGTTGGCCATTCACCCATGGGAAACTAACATATTGACTAAGTTTTTCCTTTAGTTAAAGTCAAGGAAAACTGTTTTCGTTGACAAGACGGAAAAAGTGATGGATTGATTGACGTGGCTTGCTTTGGGCCGGCAAAGTTGTCCATAATGTAAGTGGATAAAGAACTTCGGTTGAATGAAAGTCATATGTCCAACTAAGTGGATCAGATGTGGCTGGAATTAAAGTCATATATCTATCTTAAAGATTGACCAATTGCTCTGATACAAAACCGCTTAAACTTTACCCTTATATCGCATTTGGGCTGGTCAAAAATCTGACAAATTCATTTGTTACTGGTAATTAGGCTCTCGAATTGAGTGAAGGGGCAGCCAAGCCCGCTTTTCAGCTGCCGATCGCTGCACAAAGCCGCACATCAATTGCCAATCAATTAAACTCTGAAAACACCAACGAATGTGGGCCAAAATTTATGTATACAGCCGTCGTGTCGATCATAAAAGAAGTGCGAAGAGGCGAGTTTCGAGTTGCGAATGCAGTAAATCAATTCCAAGTCGCATAGATCATGCTTAGAAAAAAAAAAATAAAAACCGAGTGGCAACTGACGTTGTGACCCAAAAAACGCATATACCATATAGCAACGCCTTGAGAACCCAAGCGTTCTATGGGTAGCACCCGTATGCACAATGAGCCAATGAATTTTCAAGTTTGCATAACTCAGCGTCGACAATTTTTATTTTATTAATCGACTTCTTCGCACGCACAAGTCGCTGGTTGCTGTTGTTGTTAACATGATTTCGTGTATAGTACATCATCATCAGGCCGATCATCATGATCGCCACGATCATCGTCATCCGAAATGTAACCGGTTTAGTCATCCTCACACTTTTCGCTGAAGTATCTTGACTGCTTTTGCCCTTTGGCGCTTGGAGCGAAACTTTTTTTCGTCCAAGTATTTATACTTTTCAAGGTCGATCTTTTGCCGGCGGCCCATGAATTGAACATGAAAATCTGTAGTTTATGTTTTCGGTTTTTATAAACTCAAAAATTCGAATCAAAATGCAACTGACTGCGGCACTGCGACCTTAATCGATGACATCTTTCTCGTTTTTTGGGATGCAGTTTTGGGTCTGCAGGGAATTGTGAAATTTCTCTTCCACGAAAACATTGTTGGGGGTATTTCAAAATTTCAAAATGTCTGTTTCAACACACGCGTAAACTCCCCGCCAAACATTTGCATAGAGGAGGAGATAAGAAAGATGGCCATAAAAACGGCCTAACAAACCCTCATAACGAGCCTACCTGGCCGCAATCAAAATACACATTCCCCCCGGTAACAAAAGAGTTATTAGAACCTGGACAAGTCAAGATCGATTTTGATGCGAACGATAATGTTTCGGGGGAACGGGTAAAACCAGCTGTGGGCGATGGCCTTTTGCGGTTCGGATTTTCCAGTTAATCCAGACTCGCATTTAATTAGCGCCGCCTCTAGAATTCTTTTTGGGAGCAGAAAAGTGCTAATGAGTTTCGGTCTTCACCGATGGATGGACAAATGAAATTAGCCAGGTTGATCTGAGACAAAGCTGGGAATTTGTCCACTCAAATGTATCTCATTAACTGGCGGGGCTGTCAGTGAACTTCCACTGGACTTGTTCTGATTTATTAAAGCAATTAAAAAATAAACCGTTGGGCCTGGCACACTCGAACTCCCAAACATCCCGAATGACATCATGTGGCTTAAAAAAACTTTTACTTTCAACTTTTGGCATTTTGGCGGGCAGCCTAATAAATACTTTTTGTATAACGTTTTCGTTTTTACTTAAACCGAAACCGAAGACTTCCTCTATCATCGCCTCCATACAAGGTATATTGCTATAGCTGCCGCCTTTGGCGATTGTCTCTGCTAATCGCCGACTGGCGATCAAGACCTAATTTGCATTTCTAGATTTTGTGTTTTAGATACACACACATCCCTCTCCCCCTCTGTATGGATTCCGTATTAAAATTGGCCATAGACATATGCCAACAAAGGAGGTCCATAAATTAAGGGGAGACACAAAAACAGACCTTTTGGGCCTTTAAATATCGAAAGTCACCAGGGGAGCTGGGGAAATAGTAAAGCTGATGAGCCATAAAAGTGAATGGGAGTGGATAGAGGTCCCTGAACCCTTACGTAAGGTGGTTCTGGGTAGAATTTCGCCTGTCCCTAAGTTAAAGTTCATTAACTGGTGTTTTCCTTTGGCCCTGGCAGGCTTGGCTTACTAACTTTTTACTTTTATTATTTTTAAACCCTAAAATCACCCCATTTCCCTACCAAATTTACCTGTTCTATTTATTTATTTTTTGTAACTGTAAAGTTTTAACTATTCATTTGACACGCTTAACGCTCTATTTTACTACCAAATAAATAGGTAATTTATTTCAATTGCCTATGAGCTAGAAGCCAACTGTTTGTCATGCCAAACTCGACTTTTGCTACTCCATTTTATGACTCAACTTGCCTACCAAGCGATTAAATCTCCTCGTATTGCAGTACTCCAAGAAGCGGGGAAGAAAATTCCGCGGACTCTTTAAAATTCCGCACAAACAGGGTTGAGAACAAATTTATAATAAAAAGTACTGTGGACCGGGGCCGAGATGAGATGCCCTGTCAACGCAGTGCCGTTGGGCATTAACAATATTTTTCGCCCCCCAATCTCTTTTTCCCTCCTTTTGGGCCTTTGCTGGCTCTGTTTGTTTGCCCAGTACGTGTCTGGCTGAAATATCTTGGCCCAAAACAGAGGCTTAAGCCGCAGGCCACGGTAATAAATTCCGAAAACCCAAAAGCTTAACCCCAAAAGACCCGCGGGGATGGGGTCGTCTTGGCAGGTGACAGAGCGCCAGACTGAAACCATTTTTTCTATCCCAAATCGAGATAGTATCGCAGCTCACTTAGAGCATCATTACGGCACCTCTGGGGGATTTCGGCTGCTCATAAAACCGCAAATCGCAATAAAAAATGGGAAGCAGTCACAAGCTTGAAAAACAATTAACAACTTTGGCTGAGTATTATCTAAGAATGTTTTGGCCATAATCGAATTAGCACTCTTGAGGGTCTTTCCTAACGAAGCGAGTCCTTGACTCACGATTCAATTTAACTCTCAACTTTCGCACATATGATAGGTGGCAAAAAACGTGACAAATGACACCAAAATCGAATTTGCATAATGCAGACAATAACAGAGTTGGCAATAATTAAAATTTAACTCTCTCCCGCTCGAAATCTTAGTTAAATACCCCTTCGGATATTTGTTATTTTTGGTAAACAACGTTTTTCCCTGCTGCCACATTTTTGTACGTTGACTCGTCTTCTAATATCGATTCGATTTCAAATGACAACAATAAAAGCCAGTAGAGTGAGTGGCTCGAAAAAAATTCCAGTCAAATAAAAAACTGGGCAGCACTCTTGCTTTTGCGTTGTGCGGTAAGACAAACAGAGTGTAGATGCCTTTGCATCCATTGGGTAGTTACGAAATTGCCGGTATTTGTATTTGTTTGCCCAGAAAAATGCCGGTTGCCACTATTATTATTATTATTACCCAGCGCTCAGCCTGCTGAGTTGCCTCGCGCCCATACTTTGGCAAACAAACCGAACGAAATGGTTATAATTTGACCCGGACTTGTTAACGCTCGTTAGGCGAGGAATTCCGTCTTGAATACTGGCTATGAGCTCTAAAAATATTCTACATGCAGTTTTTTCAGCCCAAAGCCTTCAAACTTGGCAGCAGACGCTTCTTTTCTCACGTATTTGTTTGTGTATCATGTTTGACAATATTTTTAGCCAGGTGCTAAACGTTATTACAAAATAAGAAATTAAATAACATTTAAATTGGCAGCCGGAGGCCAGCTGAAGAAATCAATTTTTATGATGCTATCTGAATACAAAACATCTATTTCAAATGCCTCGAATGTGGCCAATACAACTTTAACGATCTATGAGCTCTGGCCGACAAAGATGTTATTTTAATAATCTGTTCTTTTATGAGAACAGATTTTTAATAATACTTTAAACTTACCATGCAAAGAGCTGCACGCGTCATTTTGCAACGAGTTTTACGTTTTATTTGACACAAGCGACGCCAGTAAATATTTAGGTATTTTGAATTTTTCAATGGAATAAACTCAGTTATCCCTTTTCCAATCTTGAAAAAGAAGAAAATGTTTGATTTAGTCGTATTTCACAGAGTTGCACACTATTGAGAGCGGAATTTAGCAGATATTCCGTCTGGTTTATCCTTGCAATTAGTACAGTTCGCTTGGGCTGGCTTTGAAAGCCATGGATCACAAGTTTTGGGTTGGTATTGTTTAAGTATTTACTTTTAGGAGCCTAAACTAGAGCTCATACCGTGTGGACCGATGTGGACGAACTGAAGATGAACGCATCGGGTCTTAGCCATATAAACAGAGGCAGACGCGAGGCAAAAAGGCAAAAATAAAAAGCGCTCGACACAAAAAGACTAAAAATCGTACTTGAGAGCAGCTCCTAACCAACACAGAGACCTGGCCCAAAGTGCGTGCGAGTGTGTGAGCGGAACGAGTTTGCTTTTTTTCGCCGGATTCGTTAATTTATTTGGCCAAGCGCCGGAGAGATGAGCTCGAACTAAGCCACCTCGGAGCCCCGGTCGTATACGTGATATATTGATCACTCTCTTCGAAGCGATTCGATTTTTTCCAATTCTCTCGCTCGGAAATCTCTAGGATCCTCTGCTTGCGTGTCCGAAGAATTTAAGTTCACTTTCAGGTTCTCGGGGGTTCATTAATATTTAATTTTTTCATTCGCTTTTATGTTTTATTGTCTCGCGTTTTTGTTTGTTCAAAGAACGCTTTTGTCTTTAATTGAAAATTCGAGTTTTTCGTGTTTATTTTGATTTAATTTTATCGCTAAGCGAAGAGTGATATTTTAGCTATACCTACTAGTAGATAGAATGTTGTTTCTCCTCTGGCTCCCGCCGTTGAGGTTTCAGATTTTGCCAAAAGTTATTTAGATGGTTTATTGATTTAATTAAAGCTCTGCGAAAATAAACGAGGCGAGTTTGACGCACGATTTCCGTATATACTCATTTTTCTTCCTGTGTATGCAAGGGGCATAATTAAAATACCTTTGCAGCCATTGATCAACGATCGCAAATGAGCCTGAATATAGATAGCTAGATATTTCTAAATCTTGAAATGAACTCACACAGTAGCCAAGAAATTAATCTCTGAGATCACGAACCCAATGTCGGATAGGATTACCAATCCATTTGCCATAATTCAGACACCTTTTCATTTAGTTGCGAAACGCTTCCGTTTGATGATCCGCTTAGTCAGAATGTTTCTTAATTTTTTGCATTTATTTTATAAAGAGTTGCTGACATTTAAGGCAAATTTTTGCGGATTAAACGCTGGACAGCCAGAAAGGGGGAAACAATTTCAGCTAAATGCGAAAACTTAGCTTGCTCTTGAATGCAGCAATTGACACAGAAAATAATCAGCTTCTTCGCTCTTGGACATTAAACAGGATGAATTTAATGACAATGCTTAAGTCAAGGCCAAAGCCCACAGACTGAAGACAATGTACAAGTATAATCGACTATAAAAACAAAAATAAGTAAGGAAAGTGGAAGTAAACCTATAATGACCGAAATATAAATACTCTCAGATATTTAATAAAAGTACCAGAATCAATTTAAAAATAAGTAACTCCAGCAATTTTGTTATTTAACATAATTTTCTATCATCATATTTAATACTCAGATTAAACCCTAATTTTAATATACCCTCCCTTAAAACAGGGTACTTAAATGAAATCGAAGATTGGCCCAGCATGCGACCATCCAACGCAGCTGGTGGCTTTTTTTTGTAAAATATGTCTACGTGGGCTTGGTGAAAAATTAAAATTATAAATTTTAAACAACATGCCAGCGGCAATTTTAAGCAAGGATGCATAATAAAACTTAATTCCCTCGAATCGCTGAAAAAGAGGCAAATACTTAAACGCATTCTCAAAATTCCTTTTACATTACCGGCAAAAAATGATAACCTTGACATCGCTTAGTAATCGGAGTATATCTATATCCTCCCAAGCCTTCGACATTCTCAAAGCATTTTTAAATTTGTTGTCATATTTTTGGCAGCTTTAAGTTGACCGAAAAAAAAGGAAAAACAAAATGAATCAGATTAAACTCGGGGGCTTTTGTTTTGCTTTAATTTTATTTATGTAAATGCATTTTTGGCAGAGTTTCATTGACAGTAAAATTATTAAACATAATTTCGAGACAAGTCGAGAAACAGCAAGTCGGCAAAGGCAATTTAAAGGCAGTGAAAAGGCACAAAGAAATTTTACATATTTAAATTGGGTTTAATCCAAACTTGAGCTCTGTGGAATTAAAATAAAAATATATATATACCAATTTTTTGCGAACTTTTGGCCCACGCGAAATTTATTTTTTATGACCACAACGAGTCACACAATACATGAGTTTCTTTTTTTTTATTTGGAAACGACCTTTGAGAGAACAAAACCCCAAACGAAAAACTTTTAGCTATCATCAGTCGCAAAACAAGTTAAATTTTTGTTAATCGAATTCATAAGCCGGCGAAACTATCAAGAAATCAAAATTATAAATAGAAATATACGTTTTTAACAAGCTCAAGTCAAGTTCGATATGAAAAAAGCCACAAGAAATGAGCAACTCTGAGCCAAGATCGATTTTTCATGGGAATAAAAGAATCCGAGGCGAGTGAGCCAGGCAATTGGCCAACATTTTTGTGGTAGACAGAACGATGTACGCCAAATTTAGAAAGCCTACGAAAAACACAAGCCAATTTGTTGCAGCCCCACTGACAAAATACCAAAAGTCAACGCCTCTGACTCAAGTCGATGAGATGATACGTCGAGATGGGGAATCGTTACCATAAATCGTTCAGCTGAACGGCTGTGCTCCACAGCCAATGAGTCATGGGTGTGCAGGGCAAGTCCCTTGATCCCTGGCCATGTTGCATGTTGCATTCGATGATGAGGACGACCTTCACATCTCCCAAACCCCAGCCATTGCCAACAGCTGCTTCCTTCTTCACGATGCCGCACGCATCGATGCTTATGTAACCGAAGTTGAATGACTCTTGCCCAGTTGCCCTTGTGCCAAGTCGGACCCAAAAATAAATCAGCTATGCAATCCTGATCTCCCCTTCTCGATGGTTCTGCTCTGGACTTTAATTTTTTCGATTAAAAGCGAAAAGAACGCCCCTGTAATCCTTTAATGTCAGCCTGCCGTTGAAAGGAGCAGTTTGTTTCAGGGCAGCCCAAAGTGAAAGGCAAAACGTACTCACGGATGCGTCAGAGATGCAAAGGCGCAGATACATTTACATCCGCTTGCAATTTTCGCACAGTTTAATGGCAGCTGGGAATTTAGCTGAGAGACTTCAGAATCATTTTGTAATTATTTCTTTAAATCCCTTTTGGAATTTCTCAAGAGTAGTCACTCTTTAAATATATTTAGGCAGTGTCGAGTCACACCGCTTATTTCGGCTTGAGTTTCTGGTAGTTTCTTGTTTCTAGACGAACCAATTTCGTATGATGTCATCCAAGGCGTTTCATTAAAAATGCATTAGTCAAATTTGTAATAATCAAAAGAATAGCAGGCCTATGATGTGATATTTAACAAATCACAGGAGCGGATTCAAAAGATCAAATATTTATTTATAAAATTTATAAAATACCAAAAAATGTTTAACTAAGAAATAAATCACTTAAATAATGAGATACAAAAATCGAATTCATTAACCTTTGATTAAAAGATAAGTTTTATTATGGTTTCTAAACCTTAGGATTAAAAAATGTTAGCCCTTTTTTCTACATTTATTATAAATGTCTGTTCTGGAAATCCTTTATTTTCCAGTTAATTAATTAAAACCCCAATGACCTGAAAAAATATTAAACCAACATTTTTATGTGTTTAATTTATTTCTATTTTATTTATTTATTATGGTACAGAGGAATTCATAAAAATAGCTCCCAAACGCACCTGAATCTTGAATCCGCCCCTGTTCGCAGCTCTGGTCATCGCACAATACGTGAGAAATTCACGAGAGTGAAAAAGAATTCGCGGCCAATTAAAATTTGAAATAATGCCAAGACAAATGACGACCGGGACGGCTGGAGTGACGGCTCGCAATTGTCTTAGGCATTTGGCCAGAAACCTAATCCGTTTGGCCATCTTATCAATGATATCAGACACCAAGAACTTGTTTGGCCAAGGTAGAGGTTGTAGTAGCAGCTGGTAACATATAAACAAATCATTTGCATACAAAATTGTGGCCGAGCACCGACAGAACATTAAATGCTCATGTATGGGGTAGTTAATTTGCGGATGGGGGGATCGCTTCTTCAGAGGGTGGAGCACCTCGCAAGGTCGAACACGGCCGGACAAAACTGCAAACAAATTTCCTTCACCTTGTTGCAATCAATCAATAGACTTTGTCTCGCTGACTGTCAACACCAAGCGAAATTCCACTGCCTCCGCGGATGGAATTTCGTTTCATACTTCCGTTTCGAGTGCCCCGAAAAACACTAGAGATACACTTTGACCACCTCTTATGGGGACTTATGTTTTGAGACAATATTTGCCTAAGCCGGGCATTAAAACTATAAATATTTATTAATTTATAAGCGAGGCATTTGCTTGAGTTATGACACCAAATTAAGCTCACACGAATTAAGCCGCAATTTTAAGTGGTCAAGATCCAGGAAAAAAACCCAAGATGAAACTACTGGATCATAAAAAGCTAGAAGATTGTATACTGAAGTAAGGCAAGAGGATTCCTCTGTTAAGATCCCAACATAAAAATAGTCAAACCTCTTAAAACACCTTTCAAACGCCTCACCTGCTAGATGGGGTATCTCAGGTGATTTATCGAAATATAATGCGTTGCTCACATATTTCTGTTTCTGGCCAGGAAATACAAGAGCCAAATAGCTTAAAAAAGGAACTAAAGGTAAACTAAAAACCAGCAAACTAAAATAAAAACTGTGGCATTGAGGCTTCGCACAAATAAAAGCAATGATTAATTTTAACTAGAGAAGCGTTCAAATTAAGCCCAAAAAGCAAATATATATTTAACCCCGCTCAGGTGTCACATTTGGATATTAATGGGGGGCAACAACGGCAAACATTTTACGATCTATTTCGAGGAGGAAAAACGCAAATTAGCATGGAAATAATTCAATTAGGTAACTTTGGTCCATTCTCAGGCTTGCCATTAGCACACAAAGCTTACTTTAAATCAGATCGTAAAAAAATCTTGCAAAATATCAAAATCAAGTCCGAATCAAAGTCAAAACCAATCGAGAACAGGCGCAAACAACTGAACTTTTACGATGGGCGGACTACAAAACCACATTCTCTATTCTTATTTGTTGATTTTAATCGAAGTTCGTTTGGTAGCTGGTTTTATTTGCCAAATTTTCGATTTGATTCGATGCGGCCGAAATGTGTGCGCATAAATTAGAATCTGAAATTTTAGTTTAGTTTCAAGAGCCCGAACTTGTGTTAATAGGACTTTTCTTTCATATCTGAGACCAGTTTCTTATCTGAAAGTGTTATGAAGTGTTTTTTACATAAAACTTATGGCATTGTCTCCGGTTTTTTGTGTGGACCCCCAGTGCCATCTCCCCGGGTTAAGAAGCATATCTAATGATCTGTGGCCGGGCATCAGCACTATTTCGCTGACGCAAGGGTGGCGTGTCCGGATTGGCCACTTGTGGATATGTGGGGCTGGGTCATTTGAATGATAATAGCTCTCCGGCCGGCAGAATTATGGGCAGGCCGAGGATACTGGTTATGCTGTGATATAATATTCTATAATAACTAAGCATCGTGTTAGGCTAAAAGCCACCAAACTGTCTCAGACGCCCTGCCACGTTCGTCTATTTTGGGTGACTGTGTGAAGTTCAAGGAACTTGCTGACGCACCCCTCGCACACTCAATCCATAGGTGGTGCCGAAAAAGGGGCGA
The DNA here is from genome assembly GCF_025231255.1 of Drosophila biarmipes. Lineage (NCBI taxonomy): Eukaryota > Metazoa > Arthropoda > Insecta > Diptera > Drosophilidae > Drosophila > Drosophila biarmipes. Next base: position 16,552,673 of record NC_066613.1, on the reverse strand, counting down.
ATCTCTTGCCTCGCGGGTGGTCTATAAGGCGGCGATGACTTATTCCTAAGATGCCATTTCACCTGACAAGCGGAGAATTGATTTGGACATACGTTACGTGTCAGTATCTTAAGAAAAACACATTTTTCACAAATGCTAATCTGCCTAAAAATGCTTTTACTTTCCACGAAGGTGGCTACGGCAAGCGAAAGAAAGAAGCGATTATAATTCTCGGTTTCAAGAGAAAGACTTTTACTTTCGTTTTGTTGAGAACTTTCGTTAGATTCCCTCACCAAGATGTTTGCCACCTCATTAATCATTGGGGGTTTTTTTCAACCAAGCAGTTAATTCCATATAAATACGAGTTATTTTATTTTATCTTTCCGCTTTCGTTTTGCCTCAAAGAACGCCTTTTTAGACAAACCAGACAATCGGATTCATTCAACTCCATAAAGAAATGTTCCAACTTTTCGATTGCATATTCATGATGCAAACTTGCTTTTTTCGCATGCTATCCCAAGTCGTATGGAACTTTTATAAGCACGGCAATCTCGTTTGTTCCCGAAACAAGAATTCAAATAAATTCCCCATTAATTAACCACGTAGGCAGAACTCACAGGCCAGCAAACAAACCCATCAAGACTCAACACACAGTCCTTTTCCTTGAGCTTTTTAAAAACATAAACATTTAAGATCGGCATGCCATATAGAAAAGCTTTTAAAATTGATGAACACCATTTGGCTGGACAAGTTAATCCAGCAGCAGTCGTTTTAAATATTCTAGAGCCATTTGTGTAAAGTGCCATCAAAGCTGTTCTATTTTGAAAATAAAATAAAATCGGCATGTCCAAAAAGTCTTAATGAGCCCAGACTAAACCCGACCTTCACGGACTCAATCAATATTTATTGATGACCAGCAGCAGCAGCAGCAGCAGCAGCACCTAACTAAACCTCAAAAAGAGTGGTTTTGAGGAAAGTTTGCGTGTGGCAAATAGTAATCAATCTAATGGCTTTGCTTATTTATTATAAACAGTTTATTTTTGAGACTTTTGCGTAATCGCAGGCCCAAACTCTCAGTTTCGATTCGAAGTTTTCTTATCCGCCGCCAGCTCATGAAAATAGATAAACACCTCCGACAACTTTTAATTTCAATGTGTCTGAGCGTTCATTGACGCTCGATTTGATTGAAAATATTATGCAAAATGCTTCTTTGTGGCCAAAGCGATGCCAATTAATCTCCGGCCAGCGCCCAAGAACAGGTATATTGCCTTTTGTTAATGAAGCCTCGTCGCGGGCTCGAAACTAACTCCGGATTCTGGTTCTCCTCGTCGTGTTCTACTGTAGTATGTCGTGAAGGCAGCATTTTATGCAAATGGAAAATCTTGAAACCTCTTTAAACAAATTAACCAAATATTTATACTTCTTATCTTTCGATTCTTCTCCTCTTTTTTTTTGGATAAAATGTATTAAATTAGTATATTAATTTTAATTTATTTGCGATGAATACATGTATAAATTAGTGAAAACATATACTTTTGGCCACACTATAAATTATAAATAATTATTATTTGTGGTCCGCGCTCAATTCCCATGAACACTTCATAATTACCCTGTCTCTTAAATCACTTGCAATCAGCGAACTGCTCCCAAAGGGGATTTCGGAGCTGTCAGTCAATCAAATTGCGAATGCAAGGCACAGAACCCTGAGCAAGAGATCCGTGCGGCGAAAACTCGACAATTTTCACACACAGTCGCTTCGGTTTAAGCCGTGTTATTTCAAAAGTTCTTAATCCGTTCCGTGTAACAAGCAAAGTAATCGGCTTACTAGTCGTTCTAACGGCAAGTGAGGTCACCAAGAGTCGCCAAAAGTGGTTCCTCACTCTCGATATGGTGGGCATCATGAAATCCGTAAATAAATTTGCGTTTAGCACATATTTCGGTGCAGTTTTCTCAGCCAAGGCCATTTCAACTTGGTATTGAGTCATGGGGGGCATCACGGGGCATCCGGTTTGAGTCGACTTCGTTTTGCGCTAATCAGATCTATAGCGAATGCGCTCGCTAATCCATCCATCAATCCGAACTATCTTCGGACGGATTTCGCGCTTCAGCAAGTCCTCACAGTCACAATCGCTTAAAAGATCCATTTTTCTTTCCGTCTCTTCCCTGAGTGCCATTGCCGAAGGCGGATCCCAAAAATCGTGGGTGGGGTTTTTCTGATCGATATTTCTCACCACCTGCACACTAATTATGCCTTTATAAGCCAGACAAATTAATATATTTCATTTTGTTATGGTTGGGGCTTAAAAGACTTTTTAAGTGCCCCAGTGACTCAAATCAGATATTGCTGACAAAGTGATCTAATAGTTTGTGGGTTTTTGAAACGTTTGAAAGGCCCTAAGTCTGTGCAGATTAACTATCTTTAAATGCACCATTAATCAAGTGCGTCGTAAACCTAAGACATTTGAAAGTCACCTTTGTCGAAGATCGATGATTCAGTTTGATTCGATATTCATCTCATTTTATTTTTGGTTTACCCCACAACCAAAACTATTTGTTATTGATAAATTCCTCAGATGACACACTGTTCTGAAAATGTTTTGTAGCGCTTGGCAAAGATCGGGTATTTTTGTAGTTCAGTTGATTTAAATAACTTTTGTTTAGAAAAAAATCTGATTCTCAAAATTTATGCTAGACTTTCGTTTCCTGGATTCCTAAAAACCCACTTAAATCGTGATAAATATAACACTAATTAAAATTAGAATTTGTAATAATTTTTCTATTTTATCTCCATTAAATCTGAGGTCAATATTATAAGCCCAACCACATTGTATCAATAGCAATGTACTGTCATATATTTACTAAGATAGCCGAATTTCATCAATCATTAACAAATAATCCGACACAAAAGGCCAGCTTCGAAATCGTTGGGTTGACACATGGCGCAGCCCACAATCCGCTGGCATATCAATTGTTACCCCAGTAAACTGATGCATATCCGACGCATTGCCTCAGCTGCTACAAAAGCTGACAACAAAAAGTTTGTTCGGTTTCCCAAAATGCAAACGCCATGGGAAAACTCAGTCGAATGCACCGAAGTGACTTGGGAGGAGATTCATTGTTTCGCGACTCAGTTTTGGACCCCAAACCGCCTTGAGCCCGCTCTAAAGATGCATTCAGCTGTTGTATACAATAAAAACTTTATTATTCTTCGTTTTAGCTAAAAGTCGTTTGTACATAAAACATGTTACAAATTCTATTGTATATGGGGTAAAAGACGTTTGTATTGCTTGGATACAGAGCTAAACTCTCCGTTTAGAGCATGTTATAAATATAGATTTTGTGCAAAAGATGGACAAATACTAACACAGACCTACTGCCTACCTTTAAAAGAAGGTATCCTTGTGCGGAATATTCGAGTAGAAAAGGGAATGTTTATGGCTTACACATAATGGACGGATAATTCGCTTAGCTCTCTCTGGGACACTTAATTAAGGCACTAGCTTAGCTGAAGTTTATGCAATTCAATGTTTTTTGGGCCTCGTCGCAGGTCGGTCGATCAGGTATAATAACTTGTTTTTAGGCACTATGAACTATACCAAAATAGTTCTCTCTAATTAAGGCACGAGTGTAATATTTCGTTGCTAGTTTCGACTAGCCTGCGACTTTGCAAAAAAATATAAATAGGTACAATTGCTGAGGGGGGTGGTGGTCTCTGGCGTTAATTGAGCGAAAATTGATATGCAAATACTGTAGAATACTCTACATGAACATGAGTCATTTGGTTGAGCGTCTTCGCCTGATGGTAGCTGTGCTTAGTAGTGGTTTTCATTCGGAAAAACATTCAGTCTTCGTTTGGAACTGATCTGGTCGATTGGATGGATGATTAATAAGTACCAAAAACTGAAAGCTTTGTGATGAGGTGCGGCTGTCAATTGCATAAACTTGGTTAACTAAAAACTACATTTACAGTCGAACTACTCTGGATTCACTTTCCATGACTTTTAGGTACCAGCTTAATTTAGGTTGTTTGAACATGAAGAAACGTGTGAGACATAAAACATTCAGAAATTTAAGCATAGAAAGTCAATTAAACGGGGGTATAATTGTGAAGATAGGTTTTAAAATTAATTTGACCACCTTTTCCTAGCTTGCTTTGGCTAATAAAGTGAGTTACTAATTCTTTTGAGCTTAGAAATTCAAAGTTTTGGACAAACTAAACGAACACAGTACTAAATCACACATGTACTACCTAAAACTTTAGCATGCACAAAAGTCTACCTAGGAAGTTTCGTCTGAGAAGTTCGACTGTAATGCTTAGGGTGAGAATTCTTGTGGGACGGAATGTTTTTGTTTTGTTTTCCTCTTAATTTGCTTGTAGTTGCTGTGTTTTCCTTGGTGCAAGTGTGCCAGTGGCTGCGACTGCAAGACAATGCAAGAAGGTTAAACGACTGACCCTGACTTGGATATAGTCAAGTACTCACCTGCGACTATCCGCGCACCAGTTCGAACCGCGTCTGCGATTCCTTGAACTGAATCCTCTTCCGGTGCTGCACGTGGGCTTCGCTGAGGAACAAAGTGGCCGCCACCAGGGTGAACACAGTGCCCACACAGGCCAGGACGAAGGACCATCCAAACCAGTTGTTCGCATGCTCCGGCATCCAGCCATTGCGGTTGCCAAATCCAGCGAATACGATCACAGCAATGGCTGCACTTACCCCGGCTCCAAGGAGCACATAGCCCACCGACCTGATGAGTGTTATGAAGTGCTTCTGATCCGGCCCGGCACAAAGGAAGAATATGAGCACTCCAATGGCAGCCAGCAGCATCCCGATGAAGGCCAAGGTGTAGAAGAACTGGGTGGCTATCATGAAGGCGGGCAGCAGGAATCCACGGATCTCATCGTAGCCCGTGGTAAATGGGTCATACACCCATCGGCAGCCCACGAAGAACCGCCTCTGGCTGTCGTCGTTCACATCCGGCAGCGAGCGGAAGCAGTGCACCCACAATCCCAGGCGGTCCAGCTTGGCACCCGTGATGCGGTAATCGCTAACCAACCAACTGGGCGTTGCAAATGCAATCACAATGAAGGCAAAGGCAAACACGAAGACGCCAACGCCACAGCTTCCGGACAATGTGCGCCGCTTCATGTTCACGGTGTGGGTTTGGCTGGTGGGCAGGTGCTCCTGGGAATCCTCGCGTGCGATGTGGGATGATTTTTGCATCCTTGGGTGGGAAATTCAATAGGAATTTCGCTGCTTTCCTCGGGAAATGTTTGTTTGGTTTGCTGGCCGTTCTGTTTGGGTGTGGACTAGAGGTGGGAAAGCCGCGATGTCACTAGCAATGCTATCGAAACTTATCGATGTTTTTTATTTATAATCTTTTAATTATTTTTTTATATTCAAACTCTGCAAAGAAAAGTTTTTATTAAAAAATAATTCATTTAGTTCCAATTTCAACATATTTTTCAGGAAATCATTTTGAATATTATTTCCGCCCAACAGCTCCTGCAAAATATACCAAATATACCAGCCTATCGATAACTTGCAGGGCTGCAGGAATAACATTACAGAGGATCGCTCTGTTATATGGTGCGGATAATTTCCCTCCTCGTGGGCGCCACTTTGGTATCAACGGATTTATATTTAAAAATATATTTTAAAATTAAAAGTTAGGGTTTAAAAACAAATCTTTTAATAAAACCCGACCGAAAAACCATCTGCATTTTAAAATATAACATATTCTGGTTATATTGTATAAAAACTTATGATTAAAAGGCCTATCCATCGTAAATGCTAAAGTGCGTCGTGATAATCTGGAAGACATTATCTCCTTGATTAAAGCCCGACTAATTAAGGGCGGCCACCGCCTTGTGGGCGGCATCATCCAAGTCACTGGCCGTCTGAATGGGCAGACCCGAGTTCTTGAGGATCTCGCGGGCCTGGTTCACATTGGTGCCCTCCAATCGCACGACCAATGGAACATTCAGTTGCAACTTCTTGGAGGCAGCCACAATGCCATTGGCGATGGTGGCGCAATTGACAATGCCGCCGAAGACGTTAACCAGGATTCCCTTGACTTTCGGATCAGCGGTGAGGATCTCGAAGGCCTTGGCCACCTGGGCCTCATTGACGCCACCACCGACATCCAGGAAGTTGGCGGGCTCAGCTCCATTCAGCTTGATAATGTCCATGGTGGCCATGGCCAGGCCAGCGCCATTCACCAAGCAACCAATGTTTCCATCCATGGCCACATAGTTCAGGTTGTACTTGGCTGCCTCCACTTCACGGGGATCGGACTCCTCCTCGGTGACGTCCATGGCGAAGATATCCTTCTGCCGGAATTGGGCATTGTCATCAAAGTTAAGCTTGGCATCCACGGAGATCACTTCTCCCTTGTCCGTCTCCGCCAGCGGATTGATCTCAATCTGTACGGCATCCACTGCCTTGAAGAGGGTGTAGAGCTTTTGAATTTCCTCGGCACAACGCTTCACGGCGTCTCCCTTGAACTCCAAGAACTTGGCCACCTCCAGCAGCGTCGACTCCGGAATGGGTTTATCAATGCTCAGCGGAATAGTCTTAATTTTCTCGGGGGTCTCCTCGGCCACTGCCTCGATGTCCATGCCTCCGGCAGGTGAGGCAATCAGCACGGGTCCATTGTGCTCTCGGTCCAGCAAGATGCAGAGATAGGTCTCCCGGGTGATGTTGATACTGCGCGCCACCATGACCTTGTTGACCAGAATTCCCGACTTGGGCGTTTGCTTCGTTATCAGCCGGTTTCCTATCATCTGTTTGGTGAGCGAAAGCACCTCGCTCTTGCTGCCGAAAGTACAAACAATATTAGTATATTAACTCGCCTTATCACTTGCTTTCAAAGGCCTGTTCTGGGTTTCATACACTTTAAGGAATTATAATAAATAATATTTTCATTGTGCGAGTTATACTTAAAATGGGGTTTTAAATAGAGATCTATAACATCTTTTCATTTTTATTGTCATAATGAGAATATAGAAAATGGAAAAAAGATTAACATATATATAAAATAATGTTAGTTTCCGAAATAAATCCATTTCTACGGCAAAATTTAAAAATATACAAGATAATAGTATTTTCTTGTGATTGTGGAAACCAGAACAGACCTTATACTATATTTATCTTACTTGGAGGTGATATGCACGCCGCCTTTGAAACCATTGTCGAAAGTCCCCTTGCCACGCCCGCCGGCCAGAATCTGTGCCTTCACCACATACTCGGGGCACTCTGGGAAAGCATTTACCATCAATTAGCCCGGAGGTTACATAAACACCGGCATGGTATCTCAACTTACCAAAAGTCTTGACGACCTCCGCGTCCGCCTGGGAGTTGTCCAAAACCTTGAACTGCTGGATGGCCACTCCGTACTTCTGGAGGAGGTCCTTGCTCTGGAACTCCAGGAGGTTCAGGTGGCGCACGGGTACCTGGCCATCGGAAGATAAACAAAGCGGAGACAAAGGTCAACTCAACTGCTCTTTGGTGAAGAGTTGGGGAGCATATGGTGGGAAACCTTATGAACGATGCAACGGGCTGTGGCGGCTGCTTTCAGTAGGAACGACATTGCGGCTGCTCTTCGTTGGTAACTGGCTGTTCTTGGCAAACTCTTGTTGATTTATTTCCAGAACCGGTCCACTTTATCGGCTGAAATTGTTTAAAAACACAACCAAAAGTCGCCGCCGCACCAAGATTATTATCACCGAACAATGTGGCCAGGTGTGGCGAAAGCAAACACCGAGACACGGTCACATCTCTGCAACAGCTGTTTATCTTATCGCAGCTGGTTTTGTGTACTTTTTTTCGGCTATCTAATGCTCATCGAAGAATGACGATTAACCTAAATTGAATGAAAAACCTGAGTGAGCCAGAAGTCGGAGTTACCATGCAGGAACATGCAGACCACGAAGCGCTGCCCCAGGTCCCGGTGGTCACCTCGGTGACCTGCTGCTTCGTGCTGGCGGTGCTCTACGTGGGCAGCCTCTACATTTGGAGCACCAAACACAACCGGGACCATCCGACGACGATCAAGAGGAGATTCGCCAGCGTCTCCATGGTGATGCTGGTGGCCCCGCTCTTTGTGTACTTCTTCTCGTCACCGGAGCTCCTTAGGCGAGAGCCCTTTCCCAAGCTGTTGGGATTCCGCTTGGAGGGACTGTGGCAGGCCGTGGTGATACCCTACGGACTGACGGTGCTGCTCTTCCTGGGGCCCATCTTCGTCAACTTGCAGAACGAGTCCATTCGCTCCTACTTGGGTATGTTGCGAATCTGCATCTAGTTCATTATTTACTCCCCTCTTTGTATATCAGATGTGGACTACTGGATGGGTTCCTTCAACAGCATCATCTGGGTGCGCAACCATGTGATGGCTCCGCTCAGCGAGGAGTTTGTGTTCCGGGCCTGCATGATGCCCCTGATCCTGCAGAGCTTTTCGCCGCTGATCGCCGTTTTCATAACGCCGCTCTTCTTCGGAGTGGCCCACTTGCATCACATTGCCGAGCGCCTGAGCTTGGGCGTGGAGCTGAGCACTGCCTTGTTGATTGGACTGTTCCAGTTCATCTACACCACATTGTTTGGATTCTATTCCGCTTTCCTGTTTGCCCGCACTGGTCATGTGGTGGCTCCCATTTTGGTGCACGCATTCTGCAATCACATGGGTCTGCCGGATCTGCAGGATCTTTGGCAGCAGGACCTGTGGCGACGAGTGGTGGCCATTGCGCTCTACATAGCTGGGTTTGCTGGTTGGATTTTCCTGCTGCCCCTGGCTACTGTTCCCTCGATCTATGAAAACACCCTCTACTGGAATACATAGTTAATATCATTGGTAGTAGTTGAATTATTTTATCCTTATCAACAGCTGCCATATGATAGAATGCAGCCATGTGTATGTACATAAGTAATTTCTGTGTATGGACAATGTTTAGTTATGAATTTAATATCGGAGAAAGCTGACTGGCACAATAAACCCGCTTATGTTTTATACAAATTTCAATGAAATGCGCCGCCTGTCTGAACAGACCTTGAAACATCGATATATCGATAGGTAGCTAGTGCAGCCCTGTTTTAGCCAAGCAATCAAACCACTTCGCAATTCGCCAGGTAAAACGCGAAAAATGAATGGAAGCGACAAAAGAGCGCGCAAAAGCCGGCTTGGGCAATTCAAAACCAATGACAAGATTATGCTAATCCATTCGGTGCAAGCCAAGCCCATACTTTGGGACACACACCACGAGCGGCACTTCCATGGACCGCTCCTGAAGAAAGCTTGGGAGAAGGTCGCCGAAGAGGTTAATAAAGATGGTGAGTGCTAATGATATTCAAAACCTTTTAAATTATATTAATAACAATATGATTTTTTTGCAGTCAAGAGCTGCAAGGCCGCCTGGAAGTCCCTGAGAGACAGCTATAAGTACTATCGCAACACAAAGCAGTCGAGGAGTGAAAATCCGAAGCCCGGTGAGGATTATGTGGAGTGGAAATTCGCTGAGCACATGTCCTTCCTGCCAGTGTCCACTTCTTCACAGCGGTATGTCCTCAGGAGTTCTGTTATGAACCCTAATTAATTTTCGCTTATTCTCAAGGACTCAAAGTTCTACGTATGCCGAAGAAGAACTAGAGGTCTCCCAAGATCAGGGCCAGGATCAGGAGGAGGAACAGAAGTTCTCGGAGCAAACTGATTTCATGGACTCAAAGTTGCTGGAATCCGATGATGCAGGCAGTGTCCTTGAAGAAGTCGAGAACGTGCCTTACCACGATCTATCCGACAACAATATAAGTGACTCCTTGCCCACTCAGGTGAGACATTGTCCGCCATTAGTTTAACCAAATAACTGAGAACATTCTTTCCCACAGGAGACGAATTGGCCTTCAAAAAGAAAAAGGTTGGATCTACCATCGTCATCGTCACCATCTCCAACGCCTGCCAAAAAAATGTGCGACTTGTTAAGCAAATTCATTCAGAGCGAGAAGAAGACTGCTCTGAGGAGACCCATTTTTGGCTACTGGGAGTCGCTGCTCGATAAAATGCCTCCAGAGTTGGCGGATGTGGTTGAGCAAAAGATGACTAAATGTCTGTGGGCCGAACAGGAGGCTTTCAAAGCTAAAGATCTATGAAGATAGGTCCCAGTGCGTCAATTTGTATAATTAAGTATAGTATATAAGTTAAAGATTGTTTCTTGCCATCGCCGTCAGACTCGAACTGCTATGAGGTTTTAAAAATCCAAAGAATCACTTCAGAGTGTGTTTAATGACAAAAGGAAGTTGTATCATTCCGCAATAAGATTTATAATTTGTGTCACACAACTCCAGGGACAACTTAAGCCATCATAAAACATTGCTTTTATTGTCAGGAAAAGCCTTTAAATTAGTGTTAACAAATAAATGTCTTAATATGTAAACCAATTTCAAACACAGCTGTTGAGATATTCCCTTAGGTTATTGCGAAGTTTCTTGCAGAAATCGTGAGGTCGGCCTCGTCGGCAGGGTCGTAATTCGGTCATCACTGTATTTGGCGGAATTTCAGAATCTGGTGTTATACTGTAGGTCTTGGGGCTTTCCCGCATCAGGAAATTGTGGAGGTAGCAACAGGTGGCGATTATCTTTTGCGCCTCATAAGGTTGGTTGGGCAAAGTGCGTTGGAAAGCCATCCACCGGGCGCTCAGAATGGCAAACGCGTTCTCTATGCAACGAAGAGTCTCGCCCAGCTTAGCGTTAAAAACCTGCTCCTTCTCATCAAGGTGTTTGCCATAATATTGCTTCATCAGGCGCATGTGGAGGGGGAACGCGTCGTTGCCGACTATAAAGTAGGGAGCTTCGTGGCCATTTAGCATACTATCCTGCGGGAATGGCAGCTTGTCCGATAGTAAATCGTTTCCGAACTTGCTTTTGGTAAAGGCATACTGCTCGCCTCCGTTGCCAAAGGCGCCGGCGTCTATGTAGGTAAACCGATAGGAGATATCGCAGATGGCCAGAATGAGAACCGAATGGAAACCCTAAAATGTGAGGAATCTAGGTATCACTACTGAATTTTATTGATTAATATAGGACACATACCTTGTAGTTAAGAAAGAGTTCATCACTGTTTGTGGGCTTCTTAATAGCCACATGTTTTCCTCCCACGATTCCAAGGCAATTTGGAATCTTGAATTTTTTCTTAAATTCCTCTGACCACCTGAGCATGTTCTCGGTCGTCCACTTTGGGAATTCGTCCTTCAGCCCCTCGCAGATGGCATCGCATACTCTTTCAAGAATTAATTGCAAGTCCTGCGTGTTGAGGTGGTTGTATGTATACCCTGAGTGTCGTTTTAATTCTCCTGTTGAAAGAAATCTGAGCAAATAAATGATAGGAAATGTGTGGATATACGATAACACTTACTGCAGGATGATCCCCAACTCGGCTTTTGGCGGGATAGATGTAGTTTCGGGTTGAGTACTCCTTTTTGAGAGAAGGGTCTTCTCTACCAATCCGAATAGCGCGTTAAAAGTTACCTCCGACATGTGGAAGTTCTCATAAAACAACGTTGGACTTTGCAGCAAGTGTTCAAGCTAAAAAGTTAAGATATGAATGCATATACCTTTAAATTAACCATAATACATACTTTTCCACTTTCTTTTAAATATGGCCTTGACCTATATTTTTTGCGGCGTTGTTTTATTTTTTCCTCTCTTTCAAGCTCCAGAACACACGCCGCCATTCCAAAAGCTAATACAGTTGCGGCTCTCCTTGAACCCAGCATTTTGATGGCTTGAGTCCTGCTGTATTTATTTATATTTTTGTTTTTAAATCAAAGATTAATTGATTAGTCCGCTGGTGTCAACAAAAAGGCACAGGCGCTATCGATAAATTAGCGAGGACACACTCCCAGCTTACTCAAATGTACGCCACAGTACGGTCACTCGTGAATGTTAGGAGGGTGTCTCGGCTAACTTAACAGTATTCGAAATACCACCATTATATCTGGTATATTTTTCCTTTTCATGCATTACTTGACAGCTTCGCAGAAATAGCGTTTAATGAAGTCAAAATATATAATATAAATATCGGCTACATGGGATTTGTCTCCCTTTTTCTCTAACCCTTACGTGGCTCTTCCGTTCGCTGACACTACGTTTGCTTAAAAATACCGATAACAGCGATGTACGGCTGTAAAAATACCCCGATAAACACATATTTTAACTCAAGAATATCGGCATACTCCATCCCTGGCAAAAAGCGCTGTGTAATTCTCAGTTTTAACAAAAAAAAAAGAGGCACAAAAGCTAGCGCCGAATCACAGTTGGGATCCAAAGTAAAGTAGAGAAATATACAGATTGTTGTGGGAAAAGTAGACATTGCAAGGCAGACATGACGGGCGAGACCAAGCAGGAGAAGAAGCAGCCGCAGCCGGCGGGCACGGGCGGCGATGCCAAGGATGCGAAGGCCAAGAAGGACGAGAAGAAGGACGGTAAGGACAAGGAGCAGCAGCCGGAGCTCTCCGACGAGGACCAGCAGCTGCAGGAGGAGCTGGAGCTGCTGGTGCAGCACCTGCAGGAGCCGGACGTGAAGCTCTACCAGCCGACGCTGGAGATGATGGCCAAGCTGATACGGGCATCCACCACATCGATGACCTCGGTGCCCAAGCCGTTGAAGTTCATGCGCCCGCACTACGACACCATGAAGACGGTGTACAAGCACATGCCCGACGAGCAGGCCCGCCAGCTGTGCGCCGACATCATCTCGGTGCTCTCGATGACCATGGGCAGCGGTAAGGACTGCCTGGCCTACCGATTCCTCTGCGATCGCAAGCAGCGCATCGGAGACTGGGGCCACGAGTATGTGCGTCACCTGTCCGGCGAGATATCCGCCCACTATCACGACACAACGGGCGACTTTAGGGTGCAGCTCATCGAGCTGGTCAAGCAGATCATTCCCTACAACATGGAGCATAACGCCGAGGCGGATGCCTGCGATCTGCTGATCGAAATCGATCACCTGCACCTGCTGGGCGACTACGTGGACGAGTCGGCATATCCGCGCGTCTGCCTCTATCTGCAGTCCTGCTATCCCTACGTTCCCGAGCCGGATAACACGATTATTCTGGAAACTGCCCTCCAGTTGTCGCGCAAGTTCAATCAGCACACCCAGGCCATGCGACTGGCGCTGATGCTCAACGACATGGATAAGATAGGCGAGATCTTCAAGGAGCCCAAGGAGCCGGCCATGCAGAAGCAGCTGGCCTTCATGCTGGCCCGCCAACAGATCTGCCTGGAGCTGGACGAATCGGTGCCGGACTACGACGACCTCATGGAGATCATGTCTAATGCCAATCTGAACAAGCACTTCCTGAATCTGGCCCGCGAACTGGACATCATGGAGCCCAAGACGCCGGAGGACATTTACAAGTCGCATCTGGACAACTCGCGCTCCCGCTTCGCGTCCATCCAGGTGGACTCGGCCAAGCAGAATCTGGCCGCTAGCTTTGTGAATGGCTTCGTCAATGCTGGCTTCGGTGTGGATAAGTTGCTGTCGGAGGATGGCAACAAGTGGCTGTACAAGAACAAGGAGCACGGCATGCTGTCGGCCACCGCCTCGCTGGGTCTGATCCTTTTGTGGGACGTGGACGGCGGTCTGACCATGATCGACAAGTACTTGTACTCCACGGACGACAACATCAAGTCCGGCGCTCTGCTGGCCTGCGGAATCGTCAACTGCGGCATCCGCAACGAAGTGGATCCGGCCCATGCCCTGCTCTCCGACTACATTGATAACCAGAACTCGTGCATGCGCGTGGGCGCCATCCTTGGCCTGGGCATAGCCTATGCTGGCTCCAACCGCTCCATTGTGATCGACACCCTGAAGACGGTCTTCTCTTTCGGCAGCAACAACAAGAGCTCGGCCAGCGTGGAGATCCTGGGCATCACGGCCCTGTCGCTGGGTCTGATTAGTGTGGGCTCCTGCAACGCGGAGATCACCGAGATCCTGCTGCAGACCATCATGGGTCTGACCAAGTCGGACCTGAAGGACACCTACACCAGATTCCTGTTTTTGGGTCTGGGTCTGCTCTACTTGGGCCGCCAGAAGTCCACCGAGGCAGTGATGATGACCCTGGAGGTCTTGGAGGAGCCGCACCGCAGCATGGCCACCACCATGGTGGACATTTGCGCATATGCGGGCACTGGCAACGTGCTCAAAATCCAGCAGCTGCTCCATATCTGCTCCGATCACTATGAGACCGCGAGTGCCGATGACGAGAAGGAAAAGAGCAAGAAGGACAAGGGCAAGGACAAGGTAAGGCTCTTTTAAAATTAATTTGGAAAGAGCTAATAATTTTTAAAATGTGCTTCTTTTCAGGACAAGGAGAAGGAGAAAGAGAAGGAAAAGGAGCGCGAGAAGGACCTGTCGGCCACCCAATCGATTGCCGTGCTGGGCATTGCCTTGATCGCCATGGGCGAGGACATTGGCGCCGAGATGGCTTACCGCTCCTTTGGCAACCTGCTGCGCTACTGCGAACCGGCCATCCGACGGGCCGTGCCCCTGGCCCTGGGCCTGATATCCGCCTCCAACCCAAAGCTGAACATCATCGACACACTCAGCAAGTTCTCGCACGACAGCGACGCCGAGGTGGCCCACAACGCGATCTTCGCCATGGGCTTGGTGGGCGCCGGCACGAATAACGCTCGCCTGGCCTCCATGCTGCGCCAGCTGGCACAGTACCATTCGAAGGACCCCAGCAATCTGTTCATGGTACGCATCGCCCAGAGTCTAACGCACTTGGGCAAGGGCACGCTGTCGCTGAGTCCCTATCACAGCGATCGCCAGCTGATGAACCCCATGGCCGTCGCCGGTCTGATGGCCACGCTAGTGTCCCTGCTGGACGTGAAGAACCTGATCCTGAACCGATCGCACTATCTGCTCTACACCTTGGTGCCCGCCATGCAGGCCCGCATGCTGATCACCTTCGACGAGGAGCTCAACCAGCTGCAGGTGCCCGTCCGCGTCGGTATCGCCATCGATGTGGTCGGCCAGGCTGGCAAGCCGAAGACCATCACCGGCTTCCAGACCCACACCACGCCCGTCCTGCTGGCCATCGGCGAGCGCGCCGAGCTGGCCACCGATGAGTATCTGGCCCTCACCCCGGTCATGGAGGGCTTTGTCATTCTGAAAAAGAACCCCAATTTTGTGAAATAGAATGTGCATTCAAACATTTAACGTTTAAGGTCATATATGCGAGAAATTGAAGTTCAGCAAACTAACTCCCAATTATTATCTGTTCCCCTCATTGGCAGTTGATTCAAATGTCATAAAAACGAAAATATATCTACTTATTAAAAATAAAAACAAGAGTTTACACTTTTAAGACCCCCTTTGCCTTTTCGCAACCAATTCAAAGCCTTGTTCAATGCATTGTAAAAATATATATGCATACTTTATTCAGTGGCTTTTAGCAAAATTAGTTTTGTGTGTGATTGAAGTGAATTTTTATTTATGCACGTATGTTTTAAATGTAGGCGGTAGGCTCTAGTGATAGTGTGTTTTAGCTGGATTTGGAATTACTTTCGCCCGTACGGATTGTACTTTAAAAATAGATTTGCTTACGGCTGTAAATATAGATATATGTATACACTCTGCACTAATTACATATGATAAATTTCTGTCAATGCCTCGCCACAGAAGCCGAATTTACATAATCGTAATAATTCAAATCGGTTTTGAATTCTGTTTTCCAAAAGCCCTGTATGTGGTTTGTTATTAAGTAACTGGCAAATTAGAGTTAAATATATTTGATTTAAGGTTACGATTTGCGGGTAGAACTAAGGTGGCTTACAGAGTCGGTATTTAAAAAAGCAACGAACGAAGCGAACAGATTTGAGGTCAATTCGAAATCCGACAAATAATTGTTTACAAAATGTCCAACATCATAAATCGACTAAAATATAAAACAACATAATAGATAGATAGCAATAAAGATAGGGGTTTGTAAAAATTGCCCGGCCTCGGCGTCGCATCCTAGGCCCTGCGATGCACTTGGTCAACGGGAGGCGATGAATGAGGAGGAGGAGGTGGCTGTGGAGGTCGAGGTGGAGGAGGAGCAGCAGCAGCAGCAGCGGCGGCGCCTGCGTCAGCGCCTCTCGTACTTGGCCGGCACCGAAAGCCTGGTGCGGACGCCGGCTGCTCCGCCTCCCGCCGATCCGCTCGACTTGGTCTTCTCCGTGGAGGAGCGTCGCCGGGCAAGGGGTCGCTTGCTGCTGCTGCTGCTGTTGTTGTTGCTACTGGTTGCTGGCAGTGTATGGTTATTGCTTTTGTTGCGGCTGGCTCCGCTTCCGTTTCCATTTCCGGCTCCTGCCCCGGCACTTCCGTCGCTGTAGCGCTGACGCTTGCTCAGCACTATGTTATCTGTACAATGGGCCAAACACACAAACAATTAACGAGGATCTAGACAAGCGGTCGATTCAATTCAAGTTACTACTTAATTAATTGCCCACACAGTTGTCGCCAACTGGGTTCGCAATGCCATTCGCGCCCACGGCTCTAACGTGGCCACCATCATCATCATCACCATCTTCATCAATAATACCAACATCGACAGCGTTGTCGCTGTGGGCCACCACTTCCGGCCCGTCCGCCGCCTGCTCCACATCTGCCAAAGACCGCGCGTTCACATTGAGAGGAGGAATCGAGTTAAGTCCAAAGAAAAAGGGTTCAAAGCATAAATTTTGATTGAATTTTTGATTCGCTTCTGCTCGGTGACTTTCATTGTGAACTCATGACGATGGTTAGATGCATTATTCGGATTTGTATGTACATATGAAAATGCATGTACGATCTCCTCTTCTTGGATGTGTGGTTAACGATTGGTTAATATTATTTAAGGATTACTACATATTAGTTTTGATTGATACTGCTCTGGTTAGGGAGGAAGTGTGATACCTGGACTTTCTAAAAATGCAAACAAAATTTATATGTAATATTTCGGCTTGTTAAATAAATATTAGAAACTATTAAAGTCATAATCGGAAGCTTAATAAAATAAACTAAGATGTTTAGCTAAACAATTTTTAAGTGTAATCCTCAGGATTTTAAAGTTAAACGAAAAGGAATACATATTTCCACAACTGTTACAACACACTTTTGTTTGCATTTTTCGAAGAAACTGTCTGTAGACTGCAGACTGCACCCCACTCAGGTTACAGCATGGAACCCCAAGGCGCCAGTGTCCAATAACGAATGACTACGATGGAGATGAGACTAGAATGCTCCTGCTAGCTAGCCTGACACTCACCTTTGGCGCTCAGCTTGCGCTTTGTCGCGGGCGTGGCCGCCGTTTGCGTGCCGCTGACCTTGCGTTTCTGGCCAGGATCTGAGCGCCGCTCCCGTGTGTTGGCCAGGGTGCTCAGCGGCTGGTCGGCGCTCTTCTTGGCCACGTTCTTGCTGTTGTTGTTGCTGCCGTTGCTGCCATTCTCGGCCGCCTTTCCCGCACTGCCTGAGGCGGCAGCTGCACCGCCTCGTTTCAGATGAGCCGGCATCCGCTTGGGCGGCTGCATCGAGCTGGTCACCGCACCACAGCCCGAGGCGGATGCCGAGGAGGTAGATGCCTGGTCTGCGGTTGGCGTTGGCTTTTGCGGCGACTTCAGCGCCTTGGGATCCTCCTGCTTCTTGTGCATGCCCACTTCCAGCCAGAACTTGAGCTGCTCCTCGCGCTGGCGCTGCATCAGCTCCTGCCCGGCGGCGTACTTGCTCAGCAGGCCCTGGAGCTTCTGCACCGTCTTGTAGACCGTCTCGGCCGCAATCAGGCCGTAGTCGAAGAGCGAACACATGTGCAGGATGAAGTTGCGGTAGAGATTCTTGCGCACAATCTCGGTGCCCTTGGCATCGAGGAACATCTCGCAGGCGATCGGCAGCTGGCAGTCGCCCACGAATCCGTGACGCATCACGTGCAGGTTCCACAGCTTCATCAACTCCTTCTCGCCCTCGTTAACGTCGGAGAACTCGTCGATCATCTGGATGGTCTTCTGGCGCAGCCACAGCGGATCGCTCTCCCCCTCGGAGTCGATGTCCAGCTCTTTGGGATGCACTGGCAGGCAGGTCTCCGTATGGTGGTAGAGCCTGAAAGGATTTAGTTGGTTCGTCGAATAACCCAAGGCTTGACCGATGATATCTAAACTCGGATGGCCACTTACCTGTTGTGGCCCGTAATGTACGAACGCTGGTTGCTGATCTCGTCCTCGTCCAGCTCCAGGAACTCGTCCAGGCAGGTCTTCTGTCGCCTGGGCCGGCACACCATCAGGCTGGTGACCGAAGTGCGTCGCACGGGGCCGCAGGTGCGGGCAAACGAGGAGCCAGAGGGTCCGGCAAGGTCGTAGGGCGATCCAGCGTAAGAGCCATCGTAGGCATCATTAATGGTCACATCGATGCGCGCCCCACTGCCAGCCGGCTGGTAGGTGAAGTTGAAGCGGGCGTGGCAAAGCTTCAGGTGCTTCAGCAGGGCGTACAGGCGCAGGCAGTCCAGTCCGCACCACGGGCAGTTCAGCTCCTGAGTGTACTCCGTCTGCTGGCGCGTATTGTTGCTGTACATGAAATTGTAAACGATCTGAATGTGCTCGGGCGTGGATTTGCACAAGGCGCTGCCGCCCCCATTCTTCAATCCGCTGCAGTTATTGTTGTTGCTGTAGTTGTTGTTGTTGTGATTCATCTCGGCCACAGCATCCAGATGCTGGACATAGCGCTGCAGCTCCGGCGCCGAGATAACCTCGGGCAGCAGCTCATTGGACAGCGTCAGATGGAACTTGAGCATAGGGCTCTGCTGGTAGACATCGTAGGTCAGCGAGAGTGGAATGTAGCTGTCGGGCATCGTTTCCCAGGTGCATTTCTTTGGTGAGAAGGACTTGATGCTGGTGGAGTTCAGGGGCTGCAGCATGGCCTCGTACTCGCCCTCGGTGATGAAGCCGCTGGACTTCTCGTACAATATCAGCTCCGAGCCGAACATCTTCTCGTTGCGACGCGACCGCTTGTTCGGAGGAGTTTCTACAGGAGGCGAAAGATCATTGGTTTAGGTGGGCAAACTAAGAGGTGGCTGGAAAACCCACCTGAGTTCTCGTCATTGCACGAGCTGGGCGCCAGCACTTTGATGCGAAAGAGCAGCTTGTACAGCGTGTGCTGCTCCCCCATGGGCCGCATCGTCTGCAGGGGAATGCTGATGGTGGCATGCTCCCCCACGCGATCCTTTGGGTTGTACACGATCTGCGAGCTCTTGCTGAGCAGCTCCTGGAAGTCCAGGGTGCTGTCCTTCCGCTTGCTGCGTGTGATCTTGTACAGAGTGGTCTCCACGCTCACCGATTCGCCCGCCTCGCACAGCAGCTGCTCCTGCAGCAAGTCCTCGCCAGAATCGTTGGCCGTCGCCGACTGGAGCTTCTCGTGCAGCGAATCGTAGATAACGTGCAGGTAGTTCTGACTCACCGCCTCCGATTTCTGCGTTATGCTGTCCAACATGGAGTTAATCTGGAAGCTGGCCCGCTTCTTGTTGTTGCGCGACATGCGCTCCTTCATGTAGCTGAGCGTGCGGTTCAGGAAGATGGGCTGCGTTGGGGAGTGTGTGATTAATAGGAGGATTAAGGGTTGATCCAGAAATCTCTAACAACCGAAAGGTTAAGAACAATTTGGTGGGACTTTGGTTTGATTATTGGTGACTATGTTGATGACTTTAGGGATTAATTCATAAAGAGTGTGATTTTAAAGATTCCTTCTGTTAATATGCAAATAAAGCTTAGGAATTCTTAGTTTTTGCTATTTTTCAATGGAACTTTGCAGTTGATATGAAAATAAGCTCTTAAAATGATCAGATTTTGAAGGATCTCCTTTGATTTGTGAAGGGATAATGTTTAAATACGATTCTAGTCTGATTTTCAATGGTTGTCAGCGATTTCCTGGGACACCTATGTTTCTGGGTCATATTTTCCGGCCTCGCGAACTTACATTTGTCTCGTGTCGATTGCGCAGGTAGCGATAGATCTGCGTGGGCTCTGAAAGGCAAATATCATATGACACAGGACCTCTTAAAGTAGTTAATCCCACGGGCGCGCTACTCACTCTCGAAGGCCTGCAGAAAGAGTTCCTGCTCCTGCTGGTGGCCATTGAGCTTGATCTGGCCCTCGCCCGCTGGCGGTACAGTAGAGCCTGCGTGGCCGTGGCCATTGCCACTACCACTGCCACTTCCCGCATCCGGTGGTGCTCCATGGGACAGGCCAGTTAGGCCATTGGGGGCCGCACCATCGGCACTATTGTCTTTCTCGCGTTTTTTCGCTGGGGCCATTGTGTTTGTGTGTTGGCAAGGGGTGGCGGGAGCCGGGGCAGTGGCGGAGCGGTGCGGGGGCGGTACTGAAGCGGCACGGATTCCACGGATCACAATTACAACCGCACGCACTCGCTTTTAGTTCGGGCACATTTTCGCCGCCTCAGAGTCCATTTAGAATCGGTTTTTGCGTGTTTTTCGCAGCGCTGAGCGTGTTTTTGCCGTCCTCCTTTTCGGCGCGAAACCTTTTGCTTTTGTCTCAGCGTTATTATGGGCGCACTAGCAACGCTGCGACTGCATGACGTGTGACTTGATGTTCGATTGCCACTCGCGGCCACTGTTTCTCTTAAATTTAATTAATTAACTTGCTGATTATCTGTTTGGCAGTTGATAAAACTAATTTACTGTTATTTGCTGCCAAAATGCAAAGGCTTGTGTTTTTTTTTGCGTGCCGTCTGTCATGCGGCATCTGTCTGGCAGTCGGGCGTTTACCAACACTGTTTCGGGGGACCCTAATGCAATTTTCTGCAATTTATACATGCCCTTGGAAAAACACTGTAATATTAATTTATCGCATACTTTAATAATTAAATTAGATAAACTACAATAAAAAGTACACTTTTCACACAGCTGTTTTGCTGCAGTGCTGGAAAACAAAACTATCAGAGCCAGGTGGCAACGCCCTGGTATCGAGTCGTGTTATCGAGTTTTCTTCCCATCACCATCTCACATGCATTTTGTGGAATTTTGCCGAAATTATTAAAAACCGGTGAAACAACTGCTTTATAAACACCAAAATTCCAGAAAAACGCCCGCAGCAACTCGATCAAAATGGACAAGAACAGCGCAGCATTGTACAAAAAGATGCAGACCGAGGTTGAGTCATACCAGAACCTGCAGAAATGTGAGTAGAATGCATGCCATCTGTTTGTGAATCTCCATTTATCTGGCCTTTTTGTCATCCTGAGCAGCCTGCGTCAAGATGGTGAAGCAGCGGGCCCTGCTGGAAAGCCAGCTGAACGAGAACAAGTGCGTGCTGGACGAACTGAATCTGCTGGGGCCCGACAACAAGGTCTTCAAGCTCTGCGGCCCCATTTTGGTCAAGCAGGAGCTGGAGGAGTCGCGCCAGAATGTCGGCAAGCGCATCGAGTACATCTCCAAGGAGCTGAAGAGCTCCAGCGACACGCTGGAGAATATGTGAGTGGCCATAGGCTCAGCATCAAAGGCATAACTAATTGCTTCTCCTCTTTTCCACAGGGAGAAGGACATGCTGAAGCATCGGGAGGCCGTGGCCAAGTATCAACAGCAATGGCAGGTGGCGGCGGCAATGAAGTAGAGGCCCCCACACACACACCACCCATTAATTTATAATTTATTTTGGTAAAGCTCGACGGCTTGTAAGTCACCTGGCACGACCGCTTAATCTTGAAATCAATAAACAGAATGAAACATTCAAGGGAGTACAGTATCAAGTATTTGGGGAACTTAGAAGATTGTTTATCAGCAAGCTAGAAAAATATGTAAAAAGAGGGAACAGAATTATAATGTTTAATAAAAGTTTTCTTTTTTTTAGATCATCTCATGGATGATTGGGCTGTTGGCAGCGTGTTGTTTGTGCCCCACTGACCAGATACTGTTTTTAGATTGTAATTTTGATATATTAAAACTTGTTATCAATTCTTTAGCTTGGATTTATTTGAATTATAACTTAAAAATATTTAAAAAATATTTTTTTTTGAATTCCCCTAATGTTTCGGATCAGCTGTTAGTTTTAGCACACCCACTGGCTGCTGTGGTATTTCAGCGCCTGCCGTCCGCTGGTCACACTAATCTCTACGAAGAAATTATTGCCACGAAGAACAGAACTTATAATTTGTTGGCACAATTGAAGCGGGGCTACAGCGCTGAAAAAGCCCGGTTTTGGAATACAGCTCGACTGGACGCACTTGCACGATGGGCTCGAGCCATAGCATCAACGTTCCCGGTGGCGGCACGGAAGGTAAGTGAGTCTACGAAACCCCCATCGCCACGGACCACGTAAACGTAAACCTGCCGCTGGTCCAATCAGAATAAAGCTGCGGCTCACTATAGGATAGTCGACTAGCTAACACCCAGTAATCCCTTTTAATACATAAGCATTGGCCTTAAAAATAGTTAATTGCTGTGTAAGACCAGCTTTAGGACCAAATTCTTAGTACTGATCAACATGATTTTACTTTTGTATGGAACTTGATTCAAATAAAAGATACCCTTTTAACCAAATGTAACTCCCATTTAACCATAATCCTGTTTCGCAGGTTACCACGTCCTCAAGGTGCAGGACAACTCGCCTGGTCAGAAGGCTGGACTGGAGGCCTTCTTCGATTTCATTGTGGCTATTGCCGGGACACGTCTGGACCAGGACAACGATATGCTGAAGGAGCTGCTGCGCCAGAACGTGGACAAGCCGGTGCGGCTCACCGTGTACTCCAGCAAGACGCAGACGGTCCGCGAACTGACCCTCACACCGAGCAACTGCTGGGGCGGCCAGGGACTGCTGGGCGTCAGCATCCGGTTCTGCTCCTTCGAGGGCGCCAACGAGAGCGTCTGGCACATCCTGGAAGTGCATCCCAATTCGCCGGCCGAACTGGCTGGCTTGAGGGCCTACAGCGACTATGTAATCGGAGCAGACGCTATTCGCCACGAGAACGACGACCTGTTCACCTTGATCGAAACGCACGAGCAGCAGCCACTGAAGATGTACGTCTACAATCTGGACGATGACGCCTGCCGTGAGGTCACCATCAAGCCGAATACCGCCTGGGGAGGCGAGGGAGCCCTGGGCTGTGGCATTGGCTTTGGCTATCTACACCGTATTCCCGTGCAGGCCGATCCTGTAGCTGGTGGAGCAACGCCGTCTGCTGCCGCGGAGTCCTCTGCTCCGCTACTAACGGCTGGTGGTGGTAGTGGTGGAGCAGCTCCAGCTGGTGTTCCAGTAGCTGCCGCAGGATCTGCTGTGGTCGCACCAACGTTGCCTTACATACCGCCGCTGGCCAACACCTTTGGATCCACGAACGCCGAGGTCAGACCACCCACCATTGAACCACCGGCACAGAGCCTCTTCAAGACCTACTTCAATCCGGATGAAGCCACTGATGCACTCACCGCAGCACTGGAGACGCAGGCCAACATCGCCGAACCCGTTCCAGCTCCAGCCCCGGCTCCGGCTCCAGTCGCTGACGTGGCTGTGGCACAAGTGCAGGCTCCCGCACCAGCGCAACCGTTGCCGCCGCCAGCCAACATCTTTTTACCTGGCGTCTTTGATCCCAGCACACAACAGAACGCTACTGTAGGTGGCATACCCGCCGCCCAACTGCCATTCCCGCAGGCCACGGCAGCGCCAGCGGCTGTGCCCATGTTCTCTGCACCGCAACAGGCTTACATGTCGGCCCCAGCTGCCCTCTCCTATCCAGCCGGCGCCCAGACAGTGCCGTCGTATCCGCAGGTGCAGCCCTCCATGGGCGGACTGTTTCCCACGCAGCCGACGCCGTTGCCGCCCCAAATGGCCCATGTGTTCGCGCCACCAGTGCCACCGCAAGCCAGTGCTGCTCCAGCGGGCGAGAACGAACCATCGGGACCGGCAGTCCACCAGGCGGGCAACTAAGACTTCAAGTGGGCCAATTGACCAACTGCTAAACCTGGACAAATTGTCGTTAAGCTTTTATGTTTGAGAATCAACTGATTGTTTTGTATGATTGCGTTAGCAAGAATCACAAGTGGCGCGAAGACGTTGGCCAGCTGCATGCAAAAATATGTACATTGCATTCATATTAATAATCTAAATTAATTATAATAAATAAATAAAAATATCTATGTATTTAAGGTCTTTATATCAACCAGCTTTTAATACATACTTTAAGAACCGTGACGATCAGTTTTTAAAAAGGGTGACTTCTGAAGGAACAACATTTTAGTTTTTCATACTCATTTTATGTCAACACATTCTATACAAGTTTTGCAAAAATATTTTGCATATTACGTATGTAGGAAAATTCTCTTAATATATAACAAATGCAGCTCTTAGCTAACTTAGTCTAGGGCGCTTCTCGCGTCTTGGCTTGAGTGCTCTCAAGAACTTATCGTGGAAACTGGAGAGGTTCTCTGAAATTGTCTGCAAGACCTTGAGAGTTTCCCTTTGAAGGGCCAACATTTCTTCGCCCACAGCTTTAGCTCTATCACGCTTGTAGCGCTTAGCGTTAAGTTCAGGGAAGTCGAATTCCACGGAAGAGTCTGACATATTCTCCGCATGCGTTCTTTCAGTTGGCTCTGTAAGGAATATGGATATTACAAGAAAGATTTCTTTGAAGGATCAGAAAACTTTTTCCCTACTAGAATACAGGTTCGATAGGATGTCTTCTTCGCTGTCATTATAATCCTCAGTTTGGGGACGATTTCTCTTGTGAAGAACAACGTCTGGCTCGAGAAACTCCGATTCTGGGAACGAGTCTAGGTATTCGATTTCGGGTTGGCTCCCCTCGGGCGATTCCTCCTTCACAGGACGTCTATCTGCAATAAAAATGTAATGTTATAATAGTTTTTGATTATAAGTTAGGGACATTTTTTACCATCCTTACACGCTTTGCGCCTCCTTTGATAGGCTCTTCTGGACATTCTCTCTGCTTCGATGTCGTACAAATCATCATCATCTTCATCATCACTGTAGTCCACAAGTAGCCGCATTTTGGAGAAGTAGTTCCATTTGGAACGCCCACTTCCCGAGGACTTTATTTTTTGGAATTCGTTGCTAAAGGATGCAGCTGCTATCAAGGACCACATGTGATTTAAGCAAAAACATTACATACCGGTATCGTTTCTTCATGTTGTCCATTTTGGCCTTTATTTCGACCCAAGTGATGTCGTACTCCCTCATGGCGGCTGCCATTTTCTTCATGATATCCAAGTTTTTTCGCCTTTTACAACGAAAGTCTTGCAGATTCTCCTGCCACATTTCCAGAAGCCATTCCGTTGCCTCGGCGCTCCACACGAATTTCTTCGAAACAACTGCAAGGAGAAGAATGTTATTATACTGGGCAAATGGATTGATGTGAAACGGTAATATATTTGTAATGAATGTATTAAAATATATTTATTAAATATATTATTACCTGGTCTTTGCGGCGGCATTATTTATATTGTACAGCTGATTGTTTTGAACTATCGATAGGCAATAAATACTGCAAGAAATATCGAACTAAAACTAGTGAGTTGGGAACTGGTTCCGCAAGGAAAAAAACCAGTTACTACGCAACAATGTCTTTAGGAATACCGTATATATAGCGGCTTGTACTAAATACCAGAATCGCGTTGGCGCTATTGCGTGGGCGGTTGGCGTTAGAATTGCACCGCTTCCAAATCCGGTCACACTGCCCAGCGAGCGTTTGGTGTTTTCATTTATCCGCATAAATTCGCCACATTTAGTAATCGTTTCAAAAGCTAAGCACAGAGGAACCACCGCAATGGCTCAACCCCAACCACCGGCGTACGAAAACAGTGAGTTGGCATCCCACAGTGATAGACCACATTCAAAACCCGATCCCCATCGCCATGAGACGGTGTGCAGGGGGATGAGTCAACAGGCGAAAACGGTAAAAGCAGAAAGCAATCGCCGGAAGCGCCGTGATTATGCCCATAAATGGTCATGGGCTGCACTCGCACGACCTCTGAAGTTTTCGGGGGGTGGCGGGGCAGTGGGAGCCACCCCGGTGACCCCACCCCCCCAGAACACAGCCGCACCCTGTTCGCCACCCACTCCCTGCCTAATTTGCCGGTCTTATCTGTGCATTCCGCCTTTCTAATCGAAGTAATCGCGCTTTATTTGCAGAAAACATCTACGCAACCCTGCCGCGCACCCAACGCGGCCAACCCATCGTCTTGGGTGCCGATCCCAAGGGCAAGAACTTCCTCTACACCAATGGCAACTCGGTGATCATCCGCAACATCGAGGTAAGATGATACAGGCCTGCAGTCTGATGCTGCTCCTGCCATAAATCCATGGCATTTTCCAAATGGTGTTTTATTTTTGGACAGCTGCAGTTTGTGTGTGCTTTTCTGGCTTTCTTGCCTTCTGGCAGCTGTTCTATATTTATTTTTATACACGGCGCAAAACACAGATTCCCATTCCACAGGCCAACCGGCAAAATCGGCCATACCACACAGACTGGCACACAGAGAGATTGCTTGTTTGCCGCCCACGCATCTTCATTATGATGTTTTCATCTGTTGGAAGTGACTCTACAAAGCGGCTATGTTTGTCTGTCTGTCTTTCATCCGCAGAATCCGTAAAAAGTCTACCAAAATTTCCCTACGTTCCTTTGTCTTTTCCCTAAGAATAGCCCGTTTTAAAATATGGTACTAGATTTATTTCTTAAATTTCATATCTATATCTTCTTTCTATTTATATGTACTAAAAACTGTGTCAATTCCTGTAATTTATTAAAAAAAAGTACTTCTAGACTTCTAAATTGCTTCGAAACACCTTTCCTTCCATTTATTTATTCATGTTATTCACAGAGATCTCCATTAAGTTGTTCAATTCTGGCAAAAGTGTTTCTAACATGTATACGCTTTTCCTTTTATTCCCCACCACAGAATCCCGCCATCGCCGATGTCTACACGGAGCACTCGTGTGCAGTGAATGTGGCCAAGTACTCGCCCAGCGGCTTCTACATTGCATCTGGCGGTAAGTCTCGCCCAGCAATTTCACACTTGGAGCACTCTGTAGCACCCGACTTAAGGCAGCAGAGCATAAAGAATCGTGACCACCATGAGTCACGCCATGGCCAGCGATTAGCATTTCCCTATTTGGAGCTGTTTTTATTATCTTATCTGCGGTTTCGATTCGAGCAAAGTTACTTATTTGCCTTTCCCCTTTCTCTCGCCAGACGCGTCGGGCAAGATTCGCATTTGGGACACGGTCAACAAGGAGCACCTGTTGAAGAATGAGTTCCAGCCCATTGCAGGACCCATCAAGGACATCAGCTGGTCGCCGGACAATCAGCGCATCGTGGCTGTGGGCGAAGGACGCGAGCGTTTTGGCCATGTCTTCATGTCTGAAACAGGCACCTCGGTGGGCGAGATCAGTGGCCAGTCCAAGTCCATTAACTCCGCGGACTTCCGGCCAGCCAGGCCATTCCGCATTGTGACGGGTGAGTAACTTGATAGGAATAAAATGCGTTAAACTAATTTACACAATCGTTAAAACAGGCAGTGAAGACAATACGGTTGCCGTGTTCGAGGGACCCCCGTTCAAGTTCAAGATGACCAAGCAGGATCACTCCCGGTTCGTCCAAGCCGTTCGCTACTCTCCCGATGGCAAGCTCTTCGCCTCGGCCGGCTTCGATGGCAAAGTCTTCCTGTACGATGGCACCAGCTCTGAGCTGGTGGGAGAGTTTGGCTCGCCTGCCCACAAGGGCGGCGTTTACGCTCTGGCCTGGAAACCGGATGGCACCCAACTGCTTACCTGCTCGGGAGATAAGACCTGCCGCCTCTGGACGGTGGAGTCGCGTGAGCTGGTAAGCGAGTTTGTGATGGGCACCACAGTGGACGACCAGCAGGTGTCCTGCCTGTGGCAGGGAGAGAACCTGATCACAGTCTCGCTGTCGGGCGTGATAACCTACCTCAATGTGGCGGAACCCTCGAAGCCGCTGCGCGTGGTCAAGGGCCACAACAAGCCCATCACCGTGCTGGGGCTGAGCGATGATCGCAGCACCATCTACACGGGCAGCCACGACGGCGTGGTGACCAACTGGAATTCGGGCAGCGGCACCAACGACCGCATCACAGGAACCGGGCATGGCAACCAGATCAATGGCATTGCCGCCTGGGGCGACTTTGTCTACACTTGCGGCATCGACGACAGCCTGCGCCAGTTCAGCGTGGAGGGCAACTCGTACACCGACTATGTGGTCAAGCTCAACTGCCAGCCGCGCGGCCTGGCCATTCTGCGCAACGAGAACATCATTGCGTTGGCCTGCATCAAGGAGCTGACCCTCGTGCAGGACCAGAAGAAGATCTTCTCGCTGCCCATCAAGTACGAGGCCAGCTCGATTGCCGTCAATGCGGACACCTCCGATGTGGCTGTGGGCGGCGACGACCAGAAGCTGCACATCTACAGCCTCAAGGGCGGAGTGCTAGAGCCCAAGTTGGAGCTGGATCACCTGGGCGCGGTCACGGATGTCTCCTACTCGCCGGATCTGAAGTATCTGGTGGCTTGCGATGCCCATCGCAAGGTGGTGCTCTACTCGGTGGAGGAGTACAAGGTAATGGAATGGATAATATAATTAGTTGAGTGTTTTGTTAATTTAATACTTATTTTATAGCCCGCCCACAACAAAGAGTGGGGCTTCCACAGTGCTCGTGTTAATACGGTGGCCTGGTCTCCTAACTCGCTCTTGGTGGCCAGTGGATCCTTGGACACCACCATTATTATCTGGTCCGTGGCCAATCCGGCCAAGCACACCATTATCAAGAGTAAGTTCTTAGAAGAGAGTCAAGGTTTAATGGGTACTGACTTGCTTATCCTTTCTAGATGCCCACCCGCAGTCGCAGATCACTCGGTTAGTCTGGCTGGACAACAACACTGTGATCTCCACCGGACAGGACTGCAACACCAAAGTGTGGCACGTTGAGAGCATCTAAGTGGCCCAGCCCAGCATATTTTTATACTTATCCAGGGAGAGCAGCCAGCCGCGCCCTGCTTCATTTCTTTTAAGTGCAAGAGTTTACATTTAGCTATTTATGTCTCTATCCCGCCCCGCGCACCTCATTTCATGTCTCTAAGTTTAAGCCCAAAGTGTTTGCTAATCATCATATCATGGATATCCAACTATTTTGCTCTGCTATCATTTGCGTCTGTGTTTTTCTACCGAGGTTTTTTTTATACAACTGAACTACGAACTACGAAAGGAAACACAGAGATATGTAAAGTACGCCAGCGTACATAAATTATTGTATTATGAAATGAAATATACTAGTTTTTGCATAGCTCGCAGCCTCCGTTCCTTCGGTTGTCGTTGTGGTCCAGGGAATCAGCTAAACACGCACCATATCTTTGGCTTCTTAAACATTTATTCCTTTTAAAATTGTGTGTTTTTTGTGGATTGGTAGGTCTTCACCCTGTCTTTTTGTGTGCAAGTGTGTGTGCGTGTTCAGGTGTATAATTACAATATTTATAAAAACTTGGCTTAGTTTACTAGAATGTGTGGACGTGTTCATGTGAGAGAGCGTGAAAGCGATGGGTAGTGTTTCGAAGTTTTGTAACTTGCAGTTCGAGAGCCTCGGAGGTGCTACAGTTCCAGAAATCATAAACGTAAATTGTGCTAAAAGTAAGTACATAAATTAAGATAGCTAGAAGGGCGCTCGCAAGTGCGTGTGTGCAGAGGACGAAAAACGAATTGCGCTAATTATCACAGCCGGGTCTAAGACGTAGGTTCGGTTTCGGTTTTGGTTTCGGTGGGGCTAAAAGATGGCGTATCAGTGTTGGGTACTTCAAGAGTGGGTTAATCCTATAGTCTTGTTACTTTTTAGATCCGATCAAATCACAAAAAAATTTTAAATTACTTTAGATAAAAAAACTATTAGAAAAATATGTCCTCTCCTTATAAAAAATGTTTAAATAGTCTTTAAAATGATTTCCAAATTTAAAATCTTTTTACAAATTTAAGAATCTTTTGTTGTTGGAATAAATTAGAGTAGCTTTTTGAGAACCTTAGTTCCTTCTGTAGTTTTCGACCTTTTTCTGTTTAAGTTAGAGAATTATTTGTGCCATTTTAGAAAGCTTTCAAAACAAATCAGTGTCGGTGTGTGGGCAGAGCTCAGGCAGAAGAAAAGTGCACCTCATAGCCCATGTGCACGGTAGCCACTTCTGCTGGCAACCACTGACTTAAGTTTAGATTTTCAGACTAAGATTTCATTGGATTTGATCGGAATAAAAATCGAGCCTGGGGATTAAGCATCCTTTTTTCACTACCTCAAAAAATGACCCAACATGTCATTGGGATGGGGTGGCGTGTTCCTTGTGTCTGTGTGCGTGTCTGTGTGGTGAGTTGAACAAATCAAAAATATTTGAAAACATTTTCCTCAGGTGGTTGCCGTCGAGGTCTCCACACCTGTCGCCTCCCCGTTGCTGGCCGTCGGTGGCTCCCGTTCGCCCTTGATGCCCGGCGGCGCCTCGTGGGCCAAGTCCAACGATGGCTGGCCAGAAACTGGCGAGGATTCAGCAACCGCCACTGCGGCTGCTGCAGCCGCCATCTGAAATTGGTTGGGCAGGAAGAGGTACGGATTCCTGGCCTCCTGACCCGAACATCCCATGGCCGTTCCAGGAGCTGGACCCACCTCGCCACTGGTCACCGTGTGACTGGCGGCCAGGGGCAGGGGGTTCGGCGTGGATCCCGAGGGCACGGCGGTCGCCGCCAGCTTGGAGACCCTCTTCCGACGAGCCTCGTTCTCGCAGGGCGATGGCGCCCCAGGATGCCGGTAGCTGACGTGCTTGCGCAGCGCATCCTTGCTGCGGGACACATGGGAGCACACATTGCAAGCGTACCTGGTGGATAGCCAATCGAAAGATGGATCATTTTTTGGAAATGTCTTTCTGGTTTTCTGGTAATGTAATGACAGGTAAAAAAGGTTCAGTAGCAGACCACTTACCGCACATTCTGATGGGTTTCCAGATGGACGCGCAGGTTGTACTGGTTGCTCAGCTGCTTGTGGCAGATGAAGCAGGTGGCGTAGAGCTTGGAGTTGGAGGGCGGCTTGATGGGTGCGGCGGCCAGCGACTTGTCGCGGTCGGTGCTCAGCGAGAGCAGGTTGGGCTCCGACTTGGCGCTGACCAGCGCCATTCCGCCGGCTGCCGCTGCCGCTGCTGCCGCCGCCTCCCGCTGGTACTGCTCGATGTGGAGCTGCAGCTTGGCGTGATCCTCGGCGGAGATATAGGGTGTCGGTCCCTGCGGCGATGGGTGCGGGTGGTGGTGCATCTGGGCCGCCTGCTGGGCGGACGTGGGCGTGGCAGCGGCACTGTAAAGCGGCGGCTTGCTGCTGTACAGTTGACCCTGGCCCAGCTGGGAGCTGGGATAGCTGGCCGAGGAGCACTTGACCACCGGCAGCTGGGGCGAGAAGTGGGCCATAGCCGGCGGAGCGAGGGTCACGGGCGAAGTGGCCACTATGGGATTGGGCATGGAGCACTCCTGCGGCGACTTGCTGCTGCTGCTCGTGCTGTTGGCCGCCGACGAGGCCTTGGGATTCTTGGCCAGACTCTTCTCCAGACGCCGCAGCTCCTTGGGCGGACTCTCGCCCTTCGGCCGCTTGGAGCCGTAGCAGTCCGCCTCCAGGTGATCCTCCTGCATCCCGCTCTGGTACAGCTGGCACTGCTGCTGGTACTTGGCCAGCAGCTCGGTGGTTTTGTTGAGCGCCGTCTGCGAGAAGTTGAGCGGCTGGGGCAGCAGGCTGGGGTAGAACTGCAGGGACTTGAAGAGATTCTCCAGGGGCGTGGTGCCCATGCCGGTGGCCCCCACCGATCCCAGCTTGTTGGCCAGCAGGGGCGTGCTGAGAGCCGGACTGGGCAGCTGGGGCAGGGGCAGGGGTAGGCTGGGAGTGGGCGTGTGGGAAGGCGTGATGGTGGGCGTGGGCGTGGGCGAGGGCGTGCTGGGACGCTCAAATTCCGAGGACTTCTCGTTGGCCGCATCCATGTAGGCACCTCCACCCCTCGCTGTCTTTGGTAGCTATTGAAAAACGTTGGAGTTTACTGGTAAGTTTTCTTTTTAGGTCCACTTCGCTGGCAAAAACTCACATTGTTGTTCTGGACATCGGCCAGTCCCTTGATGCCCAGCGTCTCGGCCAGGTTGAGCAGCATGGGGATCTGCTCCTCGTAGACATTCACCTCGCCGGAGTACATGAAGGTAAGCAGGGAGACGATGGCCCCGAAGCTGGCGCCGGGTATGATGATCACTGGGTGATTACTGGCCTCCAGAGCCCGGAAGATGTCCATGAAGAAGCTGCTGCAGGCACTCAGGACCACGCGATGGGCCCTCAGCTGGCGGCCCTCGGCCGAGATGGTCACATCCGTGAGATGGGATTGGTCCAGCAGAATGGGCAGGGTGCTCAGCAGGCTGGTCTGGAAGGGAAGCAAGAGCGAGAAGTGCCTATAAGTGGGTCACCCGATCATAAAAATACAATTTTCCTGGTACCCTGGCTGCAGCTGCTTTCCAAATTTTTTTTTTTTTCGATTTACTCTCAGTGGAAATTCTTTGGATTTTGGCAATTGCACGAATCTGTTCATTTGGTGACACACTCCATCCCGGGAACCCCCTTCCTGCCTCCTGTCTTTGCTATTTTGGACAGACAGTGCCAGGCCTTTGGGCACCGCCTTAGTAAACATCGAAAAACAAAAATTGTCACTATATGAAAATGCGGAAAACTATGTGTGAATCTGTACGTATACGGGGATGTATAGTACTGCGTGCTCGGGTAGATGGGTCCTATATATAGACAGGGCGACATTTCGCTTGGCTGGCTGGCTCCTCTGAACGATGTCCAGTCCAGCGCTGAGGGTCTTACTTAGCTGATGGAATACCCTTAAATATTATATCATAAGTGATATAATAGGGTAGGATATGACATAGATATGATGAAAACTTTGATAATGAAGTAACCACGTTTAATATTATATCAAATATGATCTACATATAAAACTTATTTCATTCCCTTAAGTAATAAATCATTTATGGGCTTATCTGGAGGATCTGTAACTTATTAGTCCCTTTAAATATTATAAAATGTTTGGGTTTTTATCGAGAGCAGAACTACTTATTGTTAAAAACCCCTTAAATATTATATCAGGTAAATTAAATATTATATGATATAGGGTTCTATCTGGGGCCTCTGAGCATTACTTATTAATTAACTAACTATCTTAAATAACATATAATAATAGTTATTGTTATAAATCCCTTAATATACCAGGTAAGTACAACTTATTCAACTCCTTAAATATTATATGATATATGGGTCTTATCTGGAGGATCTCCTCAGATGATTGTGAATTGCTGCTTTTAAATAAACACCCCTTAAATATTGTATAATATATGATACTATACTTTATTTAACCTCCTTGAATATAATATGATATATGGGTTTTATCTGTAGGATCTCACCTGAAGATTGTGTCATCGTAAAAAGAACTACTACTTGTTGTTATAAAAGCCCTTAAATATTATAACTATTATGACTATAAATTATGTCACCCTCTTAAATCTTATGTCATATATCTAAAACTTCTGTCTGGAGGACCTCACCTGGTGATTGTGCCACCGCAGACAGAACTGCTGCTGGTTGTCATTGGTCGGCAGCTGCGGATCGAAGTGATGGTGCTGCGATTGTCTGGCACTAGTGCTATTTACATGTTCCATAATTCATCTGGGTTTTGGCTCACATGGACGAAGCTGCAACGGAATGGATGGGGGAAAATGTGCAATTATTATTTTCATATGTCGGAGAGGTAAACAAAATCCGGCCCACTTGGATTCTTTGTTGACTTTTCCCATAATTTGTTTGTTTGCATTTTCGGTTTGTTTATTTATTGAGCGTTTTGTCACACACACTCTTCGCTGCCTTTCGTTTCGTACTCTTCGTTTTATTTGGCCGCACCACGAGGCGTATACGTATTATGTCGTAGCGGTTGGCTTATTACTCATACGCCCCGCAGTCCGAGGGGGAAATCTTGTCGGGGACCGGGAAACATAATGGTATAATTTGCCACAATGACAACTGCCTGCTCCAAGGCATCCTCTGCCGATCTTGTGGACCAAGTCAACGGATCCGGGGACGGGGATTATTTACTCGGGCATTTCTACTGAACGCTGCTGAGTGCCCAGTTGACGAATGGGAATTACAATAAAAACACACACACACACACACGCACACACGTTGGCAATTAAACTAAATTTATTTAAATAAAATAAGTTTTCCTTGGCTGGCCTGGCCTGGGCGAACTGATCGCAGCGCCGCTGTGGGTTTCAGGGTGCACTATAAATTTGGCAATTTCCATTGTTCGGATCGTAAGTACATATGCGCTGCACTGGCCGGGCGGGTTTTTGGGCGGTTGGGTTGCTTGGTTGGTTCACACTTTTGTCCGAGGGCTATTTATATGGGGCTAGACCAAGATTTTGGGGATTTCTCGGTCTATGCTGCACCGCCGGCCATTGGAGGCCCCCCAAAAACAGCCCGGCCAATGCAAATCCGCAGCAAAGTGACAAGTCCGAGTGCTTTTTTTTCGTGTTTTATTTGCATTTCAGCTAGCCCAGCGTGCAATTGTTGGACGACGGAATTTTCTTCATTCCATTATGTGTGCACATGGGCACTGAGAATCGCATCTAAGCATTTCTCTATTGAGAGACGATGGATGGTGTGGAGGTTGCCTTGCCTGTGATGGGGCACAATGGATGCCTGGGAATGGGTTGCGGGATGGGTTGGAGGCTGGGCGCTGGGGTTGCTAGAGGAGCATGGCGATGGTGATGCGGATGGGGATGGGGATGGGGATGGAGGAGGGACAGAGGAGCGGGGCGGCGCGGCCTTTTTGGCGCTCGTTCACACAAGAAAGTGTTGTCGTGACAGTCAGGCGGCAGAAGCCTTCTTCTTTTCCGTAACTCTTTGGTATTTGCGCTCAGTTTTTACTTGATTTTCCGAAATTAGTTTTTCAGCCTTTCGCCTTCTTCTTCGCCTTAGTCTTCTCCGTCCTCTGGCTGTTGTTTTAAATAGCCATCCAAAAAATAAAGATCTGTGCTAAACGCTCTCGCCAGGCTGTCTATTTTGATTTGTTGTCCAAGTGCCAGCCTTTTGTCAGCCGCGGCAATTCACTCCAAAGCACCTCGGAATCGCTTCCATTTCGATTTGGCTATGGCCATTCCGTTGATGCGTAATATTTTACACATAATCACTCATACGCCTCGTTGCTAGCGAAAAGATGCTCAAGCCCATTTTGTTGCTGCCTAACTTTCATTTGTTCCATGAAATGCGGCGCACATAAATTTAATGTCAACGCTGTTATTCCGAGAGCTATATAGCGAATTCGCGCGATCAGCGCTCTATATGCGGCTGTGAATCACGCATAATCCAGTGGCCCAGCATATCTGCCCCTGGGGCGGTCTAATAATAGAGCTCTGCGGCCAACCCTTATGCCCGAGGATCTCGGAACCACTTCTTTAATGCCAGTGGAATGCTCGTGCCGATCGTCAAATGGTATTTTATGTGCTGTTTTATGTCTCACTTTGATCTCTCTTAGACATTACACAATTTACTTGAGTTAACCGCTCTTTAGTCTATGCATTTCACTGGTTTTTTTTTGCTCAAAAGCAGAGTCCTTCACAGTCTGGTTTTATTTTATTTATTTATTTATTCTATTTTCCCCGTCGACCGTTACGAATTTTCCCTTCTCGTGGCTTTCGCGACGGGACGAGTGCGCACACCTTTGTTAACCGTTTGCTGCTCGCATCTGAAATGAAAAATCCGAAAATGTTTCAATTCTTTCGGTTTAGTTGGAGATTTTCTATTTTTCGAATGTCCATCTCTTGACAATTTTCCTCTATCTCGTGTTGCTGTTGCTTTTGCTGCTGCTGCTGCTGCTGGCCCAAATGTTGTTGCTGCTGCTGCCATTTGTTTAGCGGATTCGAATTTGGCTCTCAGCATGTCGGGTGGATCCGTTTGTCGCCCGATTCCATGTTCTTTAATTAATGAGACGACTGCCCCCGGCTCGGCGAAGAGAAGCGAGATCTCAGCGGTCTGGTACTCGCAATCGGTGGCCTCTTGGCCGAAAAATTAATTGGCTGCCCCGCAGTTAGTTAATCAAAACATTTCCCAGTGGCAAATCATCAGCAAAGGGGGCACTAGACACAATTGACAAGACCTGCGTCGTGTGCATTATTAATTTGCAATAAAACGTGGAAGCGGCGACAGCAGTTGCAGCCGCTCGAAGATTGGCCGCCGAAAATAAACTCATACCTGCCCGTTGGATTGTGAATTATGCCTGACAAATACAAATGGAATCGCCAGATGGAGACGCCGTTGGTCACCGGGCAGCCAGCACCCAGATCCCAGCAGCCAGCACCCAGCACCCAGCGCCCAGCACCTTTATTATGCACTTTTCAATTCATTAAAATGCCACAAATACTTATTTATTATTGTCATCTGCGCGCACCTCGATTTGGGTTAGCCGCCTGGCAGCTTGGAGGCTGCAAATACCCCGACATAAATAAACCCCTTCCTCGAAGATGGTTTCCTAGATAAATCTTTAACAGACTGGTTGAAACTATATTTTAGAAAACACTTTCCTGGGGAGGAAATATAAAACATTCTCATTTATATACAATTACAATACAACAGCATAGGTGGTTCCTTAAAAAATCAATACAAATTTATTTTATATTTTAAGTAAGAACTTAAATATATTTAAAATTTTTTGGGCACATTTCAATATAATTTAATTTAAAATAAAAAATAAGTTAATTTTATTGTTAATTTAATTGCCAAATCTTTTAATTGTTAAAAAGAAGACCACTTCTATTTATTATATTTTCGTTGCTTTTTAGTACAGATTTAAGTTTCTTAAGTTAGGAACTTGGATCCTTAAAAAGAAAATAAGGAATATGGAATCAAAACAAGAAAAACTTATGAATCAAAAGAAACATTTTTAGGGAAACTTCTAACCTATTATTTTAATTATAGATTCTATCTACACCTAGGAGCTTAGACTGAAACACTGAGCCTGGGTCATCGGTTTGCATTGCCTCGTGGCAAGGTCCCAGCCATATTTGTAAGGACAACGCACTATCGCCAGGTAGCCACTGAGGCACCTGTAGAAGTACTCGCATCGCTGGGGATGAGGATGGTCACCATCTCCAGAGGAGTCGCAGTGTGGTCTCAGTGGAGTTGGAGAAGAAGGCTTAGGAGCTGGTGAAGATGGCTTAGGAGCTGGAGAGGAAGGGAAGGGGTCTGCTGAGGGTGTAGAAACGTCTACAGAGGGAGTGGAAACATCCGAAGACGATGTGGTTGTGGAAGAATCGGCAGAGGAGATGGTGGCATATTCAGCAGGTGGTGTGGGAGCTGGAGTGTTGCTATCGGTCTCCTCCGCCTGCTCATCAGTGATCTGCTGATCAGGTTCCTCCTCCGTCAGGCCAGGAACAGAGTTCCTCAGACACACCCCATCATCATCGAAGGCGCACTCCTGGGTCCGGTCGTCGAAGTAGGTGGACTCCGGGCAGCTGTCCCGGAAGGAGTCCTCTCCATTGCAGTAAATGTACGAGGCACAGTCGTCGATGGCCATGACGAAGGTATCCAAGGCAGCATTAGCGCACTGCGGGAAATCTTCTCCTTGAACTGAGGTCAGGCATCCGGCCAGGAGCAGCAGACAAGGCCAGAATTCCACTTTAAATAGCATGGTGATGTGCAGTTCGTTTACTTTTATGATGGAGATGAAGTCGGTGGACCCCTTTTTATATGGCAATTTTCAAGGTCGACTGCGAAACTCTTATCGCCACTCTTGTAGCTGATATCATCCGAAGAAATGTTGCCAATTTGTATGTCTTTCTAAACAGTAACTATGTCAAGGCCGTGCAATGACTTTCTGTTTATGATAAGGCTATTCGTCACCTAAAAAAAATGTAGTTTCATCTACTCTTATATCAAAATAATGCACTACGCTCTGAAAAACAATGGCCCAATTTATCCCTTTATGTTTAAGCTAAATTTTATTTAACCACCTGTTTTTGTCTACATTTTTTGATAGGCAAATGGATTCACAATTGTTCTCCTGCTTCAAGTAGACTTTCGCCTGCAAAAGCATGCTGAGGTCATGGTCCACCGCGTCCAACTCTCGCTCCAACTTCTTTTTGAGATTGCGCACCCGCAAAGTGCCCATGGAAAGGGGCAGGCGATTGTACTCAGATATCAACTGTCTTTGCCGCTCCTGGGCGGCCTCCAGAAGTTCCCTTCTCTGTTCACTGGAAAGCAGGATGAGATGGGGCTCCGACTGCTTCTCCAGCTCCTTCTGATGATCCTCCTGTGCTTGGACCTCCACTTCCTGGGGCTGAGTTTTTTTGGAATGGAGCTCCTCGCAGGATGATTGGGAATGCAGGCTTAGGACATCCTGCGGGTCTACATCTACCACCTCCGGAATGTCCATTTGCCGGCATCTGGGAGAACTTATCCTGGAGGATGCCTCTTCATCTGACTTTGTATTAGAGGAGCAACTGGTGTCCAGGTGATTCAATCCGCTGGGCAAAATGCCGAACGCGTTGGCCAACGGCCTGTGCAGTGTGTACTGCCCCGGTTGGTAGGCATCGCGTTCGGGCATCCTGCCCAGCTCGTAATTGGATGCAGTGCGTCGCACACCTAGCCCCTCTCCCAGAAACAGTCCCCCCTCGTCGCCTTCGCTGCGGGATGATAAGTGGGTTTGTGATGGGGATGGGGACTTCTCGGAGCACTTGAGCAGGGCGGCACTGAGAAACCGCTCGTCGCTAATGTCCTCCGTTTGGATCTGCTTCTCGGAGAGCTTCTGTCGACTGGTGGTCTTACTTGGTAGTGCTTTACCAACAGTCAAACCACGCTGAATGGTGGTTAATCCGAGCTTGGCTGGTCCGTGGCACCTGGCCCTGGACGCCACCGTAGGCAGCTGGTAGTTTCGAGATGTCTGGCTCACCATCATCCGGTTTTCGAGCAGAAAATTCCGTGTCATGGCCAGGGTAACCACTCCAAACAGGAAGTGAAAAAAAAACACAAATATAAAAACAACGAACGTGGTGAATTGTTTTGTGGGCTACAAAATTCAACTAAAAAGTTATATTCAATGAAGCTTTATGCAAAATAGGGTGTGATCTGTTTTCTAAATGTAATAAACCAAATTGTATTGTGTAATATATATTTATTTAACCTTTTGTATTATATAATTTATTTACAAAACTGACTGATTTTAAAGTTTTTCCAAAGTGTTCATATGCTTTAAAAAATCATTTATTTATTATCACAACCTATTTGAGCTGATCAAAGGCCTGGCGAAGCATTTGATTGCAGAGAGCAGCAAAGGGATTGATTTCCACAAGCTGAAAATTAGGTATATTTATGAGTTCTAATTGAGAATGTATTCAATATCAATTACCTGTTCCCTGGCAAATTTACTGCCCAACTGGGCTGCTGCCTCGAAATCTGCACGTGCCGCCTCCAAGTTATCCAGCTTACGATATAAGACCCCTCGCTGACAGTGGGCGTGGCACTTGGTGCGGACCTGCTGCTCATGGGCCAGTTCCACCGCTCTGTTCAGGTCATTGAGGGCCTCTAATAAAACAAAAATATATTAACCTTAATATAATAACCTTCATAATCATACTATATCATACTAACCCTCGTCGCGTTTTGCCAGCCGCAGGGTTTGAGCGCGATTATTTAGCACTGAAGCCCTTTGGGCCAGATTAAGGGATTCTTGGAATAGCTCAAGGGCTTCATCCAGTTTTCCTTCTTCGGACAGGGCGATGGCTTTGAGCTCCAGTTCCCTCGATGCTCTGATAACTGGGGAGTCGGGTTCCACGTCAGCAAGATCAGATTCAGTGGGAACCGAGTCTAAGTCTGGTAGGCCGCTCAGTTCCAGGGGATTAAAGATGGAATCCAGCACCTGCTGGTCGTGGGGACTCAACTTCAGATTGGCCTGCGGCATGATACGATGTTACTCTGTTTATAAGTTCGATCAAACTGAGCTCGGCATCGGAATAGATAAAAACAATATAGTAGGGGGAGAATAAAATGCAAATCATGTCGTCCAACCTGTTCAGATAGAGAGCGAATAACATTTTCAAAAGAAGAACGATACTTCAGTAATGAACACAAGTTAGTATAAGACATACTATGAATATCCAATCTCATTTTTCTGGCATTTACAACGCTCAAAAACCTGCACAAACTAATTCAAATCTATAGAAAACATTAAAGAAAACTTTTTTTTTTATTCTGAATGTATGGCATCATTGATTTTGTATCCCTCTGTCCAATATATCTTACATATCGTTTTGAATCCTTGAGGAAGTTTTCTAGACCATCAAATAATGGATGATGGTCAAAAGGATCCGCACTGCCTTGGTGCGTGTGTTAGTACACATATTGAAGGCGTATTAGGTTGAAGAACCGCCAGTACAAATAAATGCCAATATAGTTTTACCCACAAAAATATGCTCCGTACTTAATAATTTTCAGCTTTAAGTATAGAAAGTAATATATTCCGTGCTTAACCTTGCCTATTCGGTGAGTAATGATCTGAACGTACTTTATACTAGTGCACTGATAAAAAAACGTTCCATTTCTCACTCCAGCTCATCTCTCGGTACCCCAATAAAAATTATAAATTGAGCACATGAAAAATTAACAAAAACTCGCTTTTTTTATCTAACATTTTTACAGTACATCAAACCAAAAAGCAGTGGCTGGTCAAAATAACAAATCTAATAAAAATAAAGCCCGTGAACCTAGTTCCGGTTATTTTAATTGGAATTTAATGGGTAACCCAGAGAGTGGAATGAAAACACTTAAGAGTATTACAACATTGACTTATTCGAGTTGGGGCAGTGCGTCATAGCTTGAATCATAGGATTCTCATAATATTTCAATAAAGTAAACTATGGTAAGAGGGTGGAGGCAGCTCGTCAAGGGGGAGTTCTTCGCTGTCGTTTGTGGTCAAAGGCGGTGGTCTGGGCAGGTGGAGTGCTATTCGGTAGGGAGGTGGTGGTATTAGGGTCTCATGGGTCTCCTCTCGCTGCTCCGGCAATCTGGTAACTCCTGTGTCCGACCGCTGTATGTTGTGTGAGGAACTTAAAGTAGGATCTCTTAAGTTCCCGCACTGGACAAGTACGAAGGTGACTGAGACGATGGTGAGTAGGAAAGCTAAGAAGTACAACCACGCAGTCTTCTCTTGCACAGCCTCTTGCAATTCTTCAATCTTTTTACGGTTCAATTGCTCCAATTCCAATTGTTTTTTCTGGAGTTGTATTAATTGCCTTTCTCGGTTTTCCAAGGTTTCAAGCAAATCCAAATTAAATTCTTCGGTTGATTTCAATCGTAAGCAGAAAAAGGGATCCTTAGTTGTATCACACAGCCCTAAGCACTTTGAGTATGTGAAATCAGCGGGGGTGTTCAGATTCCAAAAAACAGTCGCGTATAAAAGAAACTTTGCTAGTCCTAACATTATTAAACTTGAGGACCTACAAGATCGAGATATTCTTATGTACTAGTTGTGAATTCGGAAAAAAGGCTTTTTTAAGTTCTTGATAAGCCCATTCCAAGTTTCTGAGAACTCATTTCGTACCCATTAGTCGTGAAGCAAAGGGGTATATTGTTGTCCCAGAAACTCAACAATTTGAGCCAACGTGCAATGCAGGGACTCATTTGAAAATTTACCGAAAGAGGTGATCAATTATAGATCTCTAAAATGAAAACATTGTATTTAGGTACACAAGCATTAAATTGTATCGTCTTAAAAAAAACCAAATATTTCTATTAAGACAGAAATAATTTTTAATTTCAAGACTGGACTCTACGGGGTACAGT
Organism: Drosophila biarmipes; assembly: GCF_025231255.1. Classification (NCBI taxonomy): domain Eukaryota; kingdom Metazoa; phylum Arthropoda; class Insecta; order Diptera; family Drosophilidae; genus Drosophila; species Drosophila biarmipes. The sequence continues at coordinate 16,510,798 of NC_066613.1, read as the reverse complement.
CCTTTCTTATCCTTTGTGCTCTCAAAATGTGATTTTTTTCTTTTTTGGCACAAAATATGAGAAACTTTGTGATTACCAGATGCGCTTATCGCCCTTTGGGGCTGGTGACGAAATGTTATAAAAAATTGGGATTTCGTTTCGAACTACAGTTCGGTAAAGAAAAAGGGAAATAAATCCTCTCACGGCGGAATAATAAAACATTACACTACTTTTAAGATCGTTTTATTTAATATATGTCGTATTCACTTAACATATTGCACTCTCGTTTAGTACTTTATAAGAGAACTGGGCGTTTGATTGGTTAATTTATTACTTAACTGCCTGCTAATACTGCTGCTTGAATTATTTTTTTTCTGCTTCGGCTATTTCTACATCTTTTTCTCGTTGCATTGGCTTGTCGCGGTTTTTGGTATCTAATGGTTTAACATAACGCTACACAATATGATTTCTTGATCTCTTGAGCATATCACAGAACAAAAATGACAGTAGAATATGACATGTTCGAGGGTCGGGTGTGGAAGAGTTCTTCGTTTCTAGTAGAGGCTAAGAAAGTGTAAAAATATTATTCGGAGCTTAAGAGTAAATATTCATGTATTCGTAAATGTTTATCTGATATATGTTTGTATATATATATATATATATATATATATTTATGTCTGTAAATCTATGCCGTGTAAATGTCCATATAAACTGTGATATCGTTTGTTTAGAAAAATACTGAGCAAAAGTACTTGGCATTGTGCATTGGAGAGGGGTTGGGTCAGGGTTGAGGGTCCTCGAACTCTAAGAGAAGCTCAATTCCCCGACAGCCTATACGAGAATCTTGTCATACGAAGGCGGCGGCGACTCATCCAGCGGAAGTTGCTTGCCCATTGTCGCCGGCGTCTGCTCCGGCAGCAAAATGGCTATATGGTAGGGCGGGGGACCAGCCGTGGATGCTGACCCGCCCACTGGGGACATCTGCAGCTCCTCCAGGTACCGCGCCTCGGTCATCTCCAGCAGGCAGCCGGCGGACTGTGCTGTTCCCGATCCCGAGCCCGTCAAGGAGGAGTTCCCACCACGAGTGTGGCTTATGGATGTCCGGCCATCCGTGCGACTGGTGCTCGACAGCAGGCCCTTGGGAATGCGGCACAGGCTCACCAGGCAGGCGGCCAGGAAGAAGGTGGCCGAGAAGGCGCAGAAGATCAGCACCTCCAGCCCGGTGCCCTGGTGGTCGAAGTAGAACTTCGTGCCGGCCACAAACACGGAGGCCAGCACCAGCGAGGCACACATGCCGCATTTCAAGTGACCCGGCAGCAGTTGCGAGTCCGCGTGATGCAGCAACGCATGGTGTTGCTGCTGCAACTGGTTGCTGTTTTGCATTGTTGCAGCTGGTGCGGCAGCAACTGCTGCCGCTGGACTGGCCATAGTTGCTGTCTCCGCCGTGGATGGTGCTGGTGCTGCTGTTGATGTAGCTGTTGCTGCTGAGTGTCGCATGTTGCTGCTGGAGTTGTGGCGACGGGGCGTGGCGTAGGCGTTGGATTGTCGCTGGTTGTTGCTGCCGCTGGTGGAGTGATTGCTGCTGTGCTGGTGATGGGCGGTGTGGTGATAGGCGCTGTAGGCATCATCGCTGGAAAGCAGTAATCGGTTGTTAGTCAGTGAAATCTATATCTTTAAGCTGGCAACAATGCAACTTACGCATAGACATTGCCCGAGTATTGCTGCTGCTGATGTGCATCGTAATATCTCATGGGCACTGCCATGTTCCCGAATTGTGGATGATGATAGCTGTAGTGCTGCTGATGTTGCTGCTGCTGATGCTGCTGTTGATGCTGCTGCTGCTGCTGGTGCAACAGCTGTTGCTGCTGCTGCGTCCTTGGCTGATAGCGCGTGCTGCCGTGGTGACTGTAGTGCGAGCCACGTGCCACCAGGGGGACGATGGTGCCACTTCCGGTGAGGACAGCTGCCGAGGAGGCTATTCCGCTGGCATTGTTATTGTTGCTGGCAGTGGTTGTTGTACCGGTGGCAGCCAGGTTGTTGTTGTTGCTGTTGCCACCGCTGGAATGTTGCTGCAACAAGTGCTGCTGCTGCTGCTGGGAGTTGTTGTTGCCGTAGGAGGACTGCGACTGCGACTGCAGCTGGCGACTTGTGCTCGGCTGGTGGAGATCGTAGGGCGTCTGGGGCAGGGATCGGTGCACCGAGGGCATCGACTGGCCACTGCCGCCGGCACTGTTGCTGCTGCAGCTGCTCGACTTGGTCCTTCGTGGCGGATGGCCGTAGCTGAGGCCACTCCCAGCATGCGACAAGGAGGCAGCCACGCGGGAACGTCCAAATCCGCACTGCTGCGATCGCTTGTCAATCCAAAAATGCATTATGACCACGGGTTAAGTGAGTTGAAATAACTGGAAGTTAAAAAAATTATACTTTATAACATAGGTTAAGAATTTGAAAAGAATATCCAATCCTTCAAAGTGATGTTGGGGCTAAGACAAATTTAACCTTAAGGTAATTGTTCGAAAAACCATTTTGGTTTTCTCAAAATTATACGTATTAACAAAAAATCCCTATCAAACGAATAAATTTTACCTGGCAATCGTGGCACAGGTTAACTAAAGCTTGTTTTAGACTGCTGCAAATAGAAATTCTTTACCGATTCAACTATATTTAAAATATTTTTTTATGGCTAAGTAGAGCGAGGTAACAGCTCTTTAAAAGTATTTCCCAACTTTAAAGAACATTGTTAGGTTACAAGAAATCTAAAATACGCAGTTTTAGAGTGCAGACAAACAGACAGACAGCCGGCATTAAGTGCTGCAAACTTATTTGAAGTTCAAGTTGTGTATTTAGGATGGGGGGAGATCCTTGACGAGACAAAGCGCATCTGACTCATTTGGCTTTGTGTCTGCCAGACGGAAGGGAGTCGTTCCCCGGTCCCAGAATCCCACCCATGCCCACTTGCTCTGGCGAAACGCTAAAACAGGAAACGTGCGCATCGCATTTCATGGGGCAGGCAGGCAGTCTCTCCGTCTGCGAAAAACCCGAGACCCCCTTCCAGGACCCGGTTCGGCATTTCCTCTTTGTGCTTCCCTGTTCGAAGGTGCAACAAGGAACAAAGGTTGCTTTGCCTTCGCTCTGCGGCTGGCTGCCTGGTCAAGGAACCCGCCCGAAAAATAAAACATTCAATGAACGCTTTCACTTCCCGTGTCATTGGCACCCACAAGCCCAAACATCCTAAAACACCAAGGACCTCAGCGCGCCAAAAAGCACAGGGCACAGACAGGGTTCGCAAGGGGGTGTTTATAGAACAGTGGGGTCCTCACGGGGGGTTCAGAGTTCTAAGAAAATGTTTACATGAGCTTACCTATCAAAACTCTTTAAAAGTATTAACTAGGATGAAGTTAATTACAATTTTTGCAAGCCCCTTCGGAGCTCAGGGTTCGCGAACTATCCCAAGATGAGTTATGACGCGTACTTTCCCCTTTTCTCGAAAGTGTTTTCATAGAGACTGAACCGAAGCCATTGTGTTTGGGGCCCGGTGTTTGCATTTTCGGCTCTTAACTCGCTTAGCTGTTCGTTGAACTGTCCCTCTGGCCAGGCTTTTAGTGGGTGGTTGTGGTTTTGGTTTCGGTTTTGGTTGTGGATGGTGTGTTTGGCCAATCAACGATGTCAGCGAAGCAAAATGATGAATTTTTTAAATGATCCCACTGACAATTTGCGTGTCGTGTAAACAATTGCATAGATATACTCGTACGCACCCACCACCGTCATAAAATCAACTTTTATTTCGGGATCGGGAACTTTCCTGTTCTACTTGGCAGCCAGGTTCAAAGTTCAACGCCTGTCGACATCTTCGAGAGCAGCATTACACAACACAATGCCAGGGCAGAGCTGAGGGCGAATAAATAAATACTCAAGCACGGGACAGGGCAATAAAATAAACATATTTAAAAGAGACATTTTGACAACCTTTTGATAGGTTCATTTCGTTTCCATTTCTCGCCTGGCGCCAATTGGGATTTCGTTGAATTTCTGGCCACCCCTCCTGGTCCCTGCCAGCGGAGGGTTCATTGCTTTGTGCCCCAGCCACCCCGATGGCAACTATTCAGGGAGGACAGAGTTCAGCTCGATTTGCCTCGATGCTGGTCAAGATCTGTGCGGAACTCGAGTGAAACCGGGCATTGACATTGTCTCTACGCAAGTGCTGCCCTTGCTAAGACAATCGCAAAACAAAAGTAAAGAAAGAAAGGCAGCCAGCCCATTCAATTTGCTTTACGCACACTATATAAATCACTATCTCAGCGCCCACCTTATAATAATAATTCTGCTATCAGCCCCGCCCTGCCCCTCGCTGGGCCGAAGACCCTCAACAATGGCAAACTGGCCGATCATCGGGTCTCCTTGAAACACTCCCATGAAATAGATTTACCTAAATAGATACAAAAACACTCTCGATTAAATTCACGGAACCCGTTTATTTTGGGCCTGCTGCCGGATTAGGTGGCTGAAGTTGGCCTCTGCGCCGCAGCAGTTTCAACTGTTTCCGTGGTGTAGCGGTTATCACATCTGCCTAACACGCAGAAGGCCCCCGGTTCGATCCCGGGCGGAAACAGATGGAATTTTTTTTGTTAATATTACTTTTTTATAGAAATTAATTTCTATTATATTTGGCAGTCCTGCGAACATGAATATGTATATTTTTAGGAGATACGATGCGTATTTTTCGTGACGAATTTGAATAGTAACCTATTTGCTTGTTTCGGTGCACTATCTGCCAGCAACAGAGTTTAAGTTTAGGAAACTTATTGAATATACCCAAAGACCATATAATGGTTTATATTATCTTTGATATAACCTAATTTGCCTTTATATTTCATCTGTATTTTTTCTGGGTCCTCCTTAAGTACAACAACATACCTTTATTAAACTAAAATTTGTTTAAGTAATTTTTTTTCATTAACGAAAATTATAAAACAGCTACCTAAATGCTTATCCTAAAATTTTATTAAATAAATTAGCAAATTAAATTTTTGTTTGAAGTATAAAACCTTTACTAAAGCTAATGATTCAATAAATATTTAATATAATGATATAAATATTTTAAAAATGTATTGCTAAAACTATTTAAAGATGTTATCCTTAAAACTACTTACAAAAAAAAAACATTTTAATAATGGTACCAGAAGTAAAAAAAAAATTCCACCTGTTTCCGCCCGGGATCGAACCGGGGGCCTTCTGCGTGTTAGGCAGATGTGATAACCGCTACACCACGGAAACAGTTGAAACTACTGCGGCGCAGAGGCCAACTTCAGCAATCTTATTTGGCGACAGGCGAAAAATATGTATTGTAATTGGAACTTATTTCTATTGAAAAACGCATAACAATTAAATATTAATTTTGCTATCAGAGCTGTTAGCTACCCAGGGCTTGAGTGGAAATTTGTGTTCTGGCTAAGAGCCAGCAAATTTAATCAAAGCGGACATCTAAGCTAATCAAAAGGTATTAAAAAGGGGTTGCATATTAAGTGAGTCACATGTGGCAGACAGTTAAAATACTTGGATTCCTAATTAACTTATTTTATATAGATGTAGACTGACTCATTAGCACTTTATTAATATCACTTTAAGACCTATAAATCCATTTACTTTAAACGGCCATTTATCAATCAGTCTGCCTTTAATTGCTGAACAATGCAAAGGCCATTCCCAGGCAGTTTATTGACTGAGCGATTTGATTGAATTCGGGGCAAATGACACGCCGGAAAGTCGGGGGAAATGTTTATTAAACGGAATTCCTCGGGCAGTCGGGAAATTCGTTGGAAACAGAGCTATCCCAACCCAAGAGGAGCATTGCATAAATGAAATGCCAGACATTCATATTCGCTGCTATTTGCCCAGGCATTTTCCTCCCCTCTGCGTCATGGGGCAAAGATGCCAAAACAAAACACAAATTGTAAACTTTAAAGCAGGAAGAAAGGCCACCCCGCTTTTGGCCCGTTTTACTCTCACTCGGACGGTTTGTTTTTGCCATTAACCTTTGGCGAGCGCTCTTCTCGTTGGCGGGAAGTGAATTTGTCCCTTTTTTCGGGAGGGTGAATAATGTGGGGATCTCAGTCTGTCTGTCTGTCGGTCTGTCCGCCTGTCTGTCTGTCATCGCAACGAAAGGCCATAGAAAGGCGACCAAAATCCCTGCCCACTTGATGGCGAACGCTGCGTATGAGCAATGCGCCGAATGCAGGCGATGCTGTCTGCGGATGTGTTTTCCCTGCGTGTGGGCCTGTGTGTGTGGGCTGTTTTCAAGTGCACCACGCTGGTTTACCTGCAATATTTTCTCGCTTTTCCGTTGCCAATGCTCTCGAAGTGTGTTTCCCCTCAGCTTTTCAATGCCTTCGCCTTATTGGCACGTTGCTGTCACGTTCCTCGCCCTTATTGCACACATATTGTTGTTTCGGGGCACTGGTTCTCTAGTTTTCTAGCTACTTTCTATGGTTTTTGCTGCAGCAGAGTCCTTGAACGCTCAACTGACCCGACACGGCAAACACTGGCAAATAAATATCCCTTTTCTGTCGGTCGAACAACTTGCCACACGAAGGACTCACGCGACTTGCAACTTTCTATTCACTTTGATTCAATCTAATTCAATTCAAAAAATCAGCCACCGCGGATTCGCGCTCGAATAATTGTATTTTGCCAACCTTGCGGCCCCGCTACGCTGGCGGGCGGTGGGCGGTGGGTGGTTGATTGTGGGTGGTCGCTCGGCTGTTGAATGGAAGATGGGTGGTGCGGACTCGCCTGCGATTCGAACGGCGCAAGGACTCGCAGCCAACTGAATGTGTGAATGCAGCTGGGCCAGGCGCCGTGCTCGTTTTCACTTTCATGAGTTTCGCCAGGCGCTCTCCCACCCACCCCCTGGCCACCCACCACCGCTTTTCCCTGCTTTTTTGTTGTTAGCCCGCAGACAGCGTTTTGTTTTTGCTTTCTGTATGTGTGGCCGTGCGATTCGGTGGGCCAGCGGGTGGGTGGTCTTGGCGCTCGGAGAAGAGCGTGCATGGGGCTCTCCCTGCTGCTTTCTCTCGCGGCACATGCGCCCTCTAAAGGTAAGCCATTGTGAATGGTCTCAAATTCAAATTGTAACGCCTTTTATCTGAAAGATAGCATAAAATTCCCATCAAGTAAGTTCTAGAGTTTGAGTTCTAAGCCTAGCCAGTTTATCGTGGGCAGATAAAAACGATTTGGATCTGATCTATATCTTTCTATATCTCATGGAAACATCTTTTTGCTCCCCAAACGAAAGTCTGAAAGTCAAAAAATCAACGACCAAGGGAGCAAAAGGTTCAAATTGTTTATTTGGATAAACTTTAGGCACCAATATATTCCGGTCTGCGGCACTCCTCCATCTTGGGATCGTAGTATAGACCTGGAGTGCAGTCCAGGGTGAGCCCATTGCCATCGACGCAATAATAATATGCATCGCGGCGGGACTTGTGCGGATAGAAATGAACTCCTGCATTAGGACACTTGATGTCGGCACGGCGCAACGGAGATCGGGAATAGGGCTTAATATTCCTGGCCGCGGCATCGATCTGGTGTAAAAAATATATACAAGTTTTATCGTCTTGTGCAAGCTAAATTAAATCTTATGACAAATTAAAAAGAGAAGATGAATCCTTCTTGAAATCAAAAGGAAAGAGCTCTCAAAAAAAATTATGAAGGCGTTCTTAAGAGTTTAGATATAATATGAATTTGGAAGTCATTCTAATTTTCCTTAACTCACCGAGCAGTTGACATTCTTGGCAAAGTCGCAGAGTCGCAAAGTGGGATTGAAGACCAAGCCAGGGGCGCACTCCTGCTCCCAGGGGTAGCCATCGGAGCAGACGAAGTACTTGCTGCAGGAGGCCTTGCTGGCCAGGTAGATGATGTCCTCCGGCTGGAATGTGGCCGAGCAGTCGTTGGCCACGCAGTCCACGTACTCGGGGAAGTCGCAGCGATCCGTCCTGTTGTTGTACTGGAGTCCATCTTGGCATTGCCGTAGAACGGGTTTTCCGTAGTAGCAGAGCACGTACTTCGTGCAGGTGTTGTCGTAGCAGAAGCTGCTCAATTGGAAGGACTCGCAGGAGGGCAGGCACTGCACCTTGTCTGCGTAGGTGCACAACTGGAGGACCGGGTCGTAGGCGAGATCACACGGAGGATTGTCACACATCTTCGAGGCACCCTCCAACTCCAAACAGCTGCCTACTTCCTTAATGGTGTTATCTAGAAATATAAATAATACATTTTCCAAACAATTCTTGGCTCGAGATACTATCTAATAGATAGCCACTTCCCTTATGATCTTAGCTTTCTAACTTACTTTCACACTCGATGTACATAGAGCAGTTTCCCACATAGGGCAGGAAGACGCCATCTGCCACGTTGTTGCAGACATTAATCTGGGTGTTGCTGTACATATCGTATTCAGCCTCCTCTTGCTGGACCACTTCATCATCATCCTGAGGAACACCTTCAGGACCTGGCGCCTCCACAAGGTCCTCGTCGGCCCGACTCCCAAGAACCATCAAAACGACCAACAGCAGACGCCAATTTATTAGCCACTTCACTGGGAAATGAATGTAAGATCTATAGATTTTAGGTGAAATCAATCTGAAAGCTACTTACTCCTGGTTAGCTTGGAATCTGCTACGCAACTGGTTGCCTTCAGCCTGGAAAATATTAATTTTATATCGAATCTGCGTGGTCGCCTAATGAGCTTTTGCCAATTTGCACTTATCATCTTGCTAATTTCGGCACACGACTCTCGTAGAAAAACTACACTCCAATTTTTGCAAACATTTCAGCTTTTAATTTGTCACCACCAAACACCGTGATAATTTATCTCATTCGAAATGCTTTAAATAGCAGGGTTCTCAGAACCCGTGAATATCATTTGTAATCAAAAAGAAGTCCCAAACTTTCAATTTCGAGAACGGAAATCTTTGCACGTGTTTGCTCTTATCGTTTGAGTGTATGAGAACTTAAAGTTTGTAAAAAATTACCGCGCAATTGTGATGGGGATCTGGGGCCACAAAACTCTAAATACGAATTGATAATATTCCATTAAGATAATAATACCTTAGGAGAAAGGTTATATTTAAAAGATATACATATATTCTTTCTGATTTCAGAATCGTGTAAGTCTGTAAGGTATAAGTCGTTTGATTAAAGAGCCTGTTAGATCTTATCTATCTAATAATATCAACCACTTTTATCCATTACAGACGATCTTGAGATGCAAATTATACAGCAGTGACTCATCCTTACACGTGTTTCCTAATGGCTGATAGAACTATTTATTTCCAGAGTCTTCCTGACATGGGAACTCTCAAGATTGGCTCTTGTTCATCGAACTTATCTCGACTCTCCGAATTTTAATGAGTTAGGAACGCCTTCTAATTACCACATAAGAACATGCATCCGATAAGATTTGGAATTCGCAGGGAAGGAAAACAGACCGGAGATTGAATGCCAAAGGGCTTACCTATAAAATGAGGGGCTCTTTGAGGTGGGGCGATAGTTGGTTGAGGAGAAGAAGCCCACAAAGTAAGTACGCACCACAAAAAAGTATATTGTTAAAGTTAAGAAAGTACATTGCCTATAGAGATGTACCGCCTGACCCTGCTGGCCTTGGTTGCCCTGATTGGAAGCTGTAGAGCTGCGGATGGGGATGTGAATATCTGCTCCAATGTGGTCAACAATCTCTTTCTGCCCCACGTGAGCAACTGCAGCAAGTACTACCTGTGCATGAGTAAACGATGAATCAATCAGGAACTGCCTCCAGAATATCCTAATCCTTCTTAACCACTCCAGGCGAGGTGGCTGTTCCCCGAGAATGCCCTGTGGACTACTACTTTGATGCCCGGGATCAGCAATGTGTGCCTGTGATGGAGGCTAGATGTGTGCCCTCCTGCAAGACCAGGGGATTGGACTCCTTTTGTTACGATCGCACGTGCACCAAATACGTCCTCTGCTTCGACGGCACTCCCGTGATCCGCCAGTGCTCCGATGGACTCCAGTACAATGCCCTGACCGATCGCTGTGACTATCCCCAGTACGTAGACTGTGTGGACAACCTGTGCATCCGGGAGAACAACCCCAATGATATTGTCTTCATAGCCAGCAAGGCGCGCTGCAACAAGTACTTCATCTGCAACGATGGTCTTCCGAATGTCAAGACTTGTGCAAATGGTCTTCAGTACAATCCGAGCACCCAAAGCTGTGACTTCCCCTCGAGGGTTAACTGCACGGTGGGTGTTTTGGCTGCTTAAAGTATTGAGGTTTCCTGGACTTATTTAAAACATGGTTTCGTTCTTCTAGGTCGAGACTCTGCAGAGGAATATTCTGCCCTTTGCCCGAGCTCCTCCACGTAGTGCAGACATCAAGTGTCCTGCGGAGGGCGCCCACTTTATTGCCCACCAGAAGCGCCAGGATGCCTACTACTATTGCCTGAACGGCCAGGGAGTCACCTTGGACTGCACACCTGGTCTGGTCTTCGATGCCCAGCGAGGGGAGTGCCGGGAACCACAGTTCGTAGGCGCTTAGATCCTTGAAATAAAGATGCCCTGCTGTCAACTTATGTCTTTTATGGGTTTTCTCTAATCATTACTCAATCCATGGGGTATTCCCACACTCAGAAAAAGAATCCAGCGTTTCTAAGCCAAGCTTGGAAAATACAGAAAACGGAACAATTCTGCTTTCAGCTAAAATTACTCTGGATTAGGAGACTCATCCCCGAAATTAGCGAAAAAAAAATTCCCCGATGCACCGCGATTTCTTAAGAATTTTCGTGTAATTGATTTTTAAATTCCTGGTTCATATTTTCAATCAAAGCAATTATATTTTATTTTAAATTAAAATTTATTATAAAATATTTTTTTCAGGCATTTTCCCAGACGAATTTTTACTCCACTGAAATTTATTAAGTACAACCAAGTTAAAGTCCCACATTTTGTGGCTCGCGGCACTCTTGTATCTTAGGATCGTACCAAAGACCAGCCGTACAGTCCAGTACCAGACCATGCCCATCCACGCAATAGTAATAGGAATCCTGGCGAGACTTGTGGGCATAGAAGTGGACGCCGGAGGGAGGACAGATTCCTTCAGTGGTTCTGGGTGATAGACGAGAGAACTGCCGAACCTTTCTCTGTTCAGAAGGGATCTAAAATATTTGCAATAAGCTGGAGAATTCGTTGAAGATAAAACCTAGTATAAATCCCACCTGACAGCCCGATTTCGAAGGAATGTCGCAGCAATCGCACTTGGTGCTGAAGTACAGACCTGGAGCACAGGTCTGCTCCCTGGGAACACCGTTGCCGCAAAGGAAATACTTCTCGCAGGACACTTTACTCGGCACATAGCGCAGGTGATAGGCATTGTAGTAGATGGAGCACTCGGACTCCACGCAGTCCACGTTCTGAGCGAAGTCACAGCGATCTGTTTGGGAGTTGTATTGAAGGCCGTCCTGGCATTCCCTTAAAACTGGATGTCCGTAGTAGCAGAGGACGTACTTGGTGCAGGTCCTCTGATAGCTAAAGGTGCTGAAAGTATAGGATTCGCAGGTAGGCAAACATTCAGCCTGCCCGAAGTTCACACAACTCTGGGTGTTGGCATTGAATTGGTACGGCCATTCGCACTGCAGTTCTATGGCCTGGCCAGCTAAAGGGGAAAATATTATAGCAATAATATAATAATCTTGGAATCCAGAACTCACAACGACAGAGGTAGTACCTGTTGCAGTCACCCACAAAGGGCAAAAACACATTGTCCGCCACATTGCCGCACAGACTGAGATTGCCCGTGATAAGACCATATTCCTCATCCCCTGCAGTGGTATCTGGATAAATTTCAGTAGCTCCGGAACCCTCAAAGTCATCAGCTCTTGATTCCAGCACTCCACATAGCAAGCAGATAAAGCACCATATTTCTGCAAAAAGAGTTCAATTATAGGGTTTTCTTTTAAATTCTTCTGCTTTGCACACCTCCACTCATTGTCAGCTTTTTGGCCCAACTGATTGCCACAGCTCATAAACAATTTCCTTTATAAGGTGCTAGCATCAGATTATCTTATCGCTTTATCAATGTTTTTCTTACATCTGACAAATTAAATGGTAAGAGAGGAACTGACTCGTGGTGGTCTATATTTAGTTCGGGTTTACATTAAGAAATACGGAAAAGTGTAACATGAAAATCTATCAAAATGTTGACTCTGATTCAAATAAAATATTCGAATGTAGATTAGAGGAGCATTCAACCAAAAACTCATAGAGGTATCACACTTTAAAATCAGCATCCAAATGCCCAAGCTATGGGTCTAGAAGTGCAGTTTTGAGTTACCAATGTGAAGTACTGAAATTCGAACATGAAAATGGGTCAAAATTTGGACTGTTCCTTAAAGGAAATATTTGAATGTAGATTAATAGAGAATTCCACCACAAACTCGTAGAGGTATCACACTTTAAAATCGGTTTCCAAATGCCCAAGCTATGGAATCTAGAAGTGCAGTTTTGGGTTACCAATTCGAAAAATACTGAAATTCGAACATGAAAATGGGTGAAAATTTTGACTTTTCCTTAAAGGAAATATTTGAATGTAGATTAATAGAGAATTCCACCACAAACTCGTAGAGGTATCACACTTTAAAATCGGTTTCCAAATGCCCAAGGTACAGAATCTAGAAGTGCAGTTTTGGGTTCCCAACGTGAAACCCATTGGAAGTACGGAAAATTCGTACATGAAAATGGGTCAAAATTTTGATTCTTGCTTAAAGGAAATATTTGAATGTGGATTATTAAAGAATTCCACCACAAACTCGTAGAGGTATCACACTTTAAAATCGGTTTCCAAATGCCCAAGCTATGGAATCTAGAAGTGCAGTTTTGGGTTACCAATTCGAAAAATACTGAAATTCGAACATGAAAATGGGTGAAAATTTTGACTTTTCCTTAAAGGAAATATTTGAATGTAGATTAATAGAGAATTCCACCACAAACTCGTAGAGGTATCACACTTTAAAATCGGTTTCCAAATGCCCAAGGTACAGAATCTAGAAGTGCAGTTTTGGGTTCCCAACGTGAAACCCATTGGAAGTACTGAAATTCGAACATGAAAATGGGTCAAAATTTGGACTGTTCCTTAAAGGAAATATTTGAATGTAGATTAATAGAGAATTCCACCACAAACTCGTAGAGGTATCACACTTTAAAATCGGTTTCCAAATGCCCAAGCTATGGAATCTAGAAGTGCAGTTTTGGGTTACCAATTCGAAAAATACTGAAATTCGAACATGAAAATGGGTGAAAATTTTGACTTTTCCTTAAAGGAAATATTTGAATGTAGATTAATAGAGAATTCCACCACAAACTCGTAGAGGTATCACACTTTAAAATTGGTTTCCAAATGCCCAAGCTATGGAATCTAGAAGTGCAGTTTTGGATTCCCAATGTGAAATCCATTGGAAGTACTGAAATTCAAACATAAAAATGGGTCAAAATTTTGATTCTTGCTTAAAGGAAATATTTGAATGTGGATTACTAGAGAATTCCACCTCAAACTCGTAGAGGTATCACATTTTAAAATCGGTTTTCAAATGTCCAAGCAATGGAATCTAGGAGAGCAGTTTTGGGATCCCATTTCCAGTGGAAGTAAGGAAAATTCAAACATGATATGGGTCAGAATTGAAACTTTCTTACAGAGAATATTTGAAAGTAGAAAAATAGATAATTAAACCACAAACTCAAAGAGGTATCCCACTTCCAAATCGGAACCAAACTTCCCAAGTTATGGAATCTAGAAGTGCAATTTTGGGTACCCATAGTATTTTCTATTCAAAAGGCATGTTCGTTAAAGATCTCCCACATTAATTTCGAAACGTTTGCCGCCTGTTCCAAAAGAATTCTACGTACACACGAAATCGTTTGAAAATATTTTCGTTTTCGGCTTCTCGTTTCAGTTGAAACTCAGGCATCTCTCTGTGCACAGCTCGTCGCTCGTACATAAAATACACAACAATTATTATAAGATATTTACCCTATATTTTCAAATTTGTGGTGTAAGTTTGCATAACTACTGCACTCTTTGTTGTGCTGTCTTCCGAAGTGCCAAAATGATTGACACTATTTTAACTGAAAATATAATTGAACAAAGAGGCATTTATTTATAGAAAGGTGCCTTGCGGTGGGCCTTTGTTTGTATAGAAGAAAGCATCAATGTGCGCGATATACATAACACCAAATCTTCCCCTTTTCTCCTCTAGCGCCTAGAAAATGGTCAACGAGCTCCACAAGCCCCAAAATGGGGACAATGCCGCCTTGAGTGAGGTAAGCTGGTATTAGAAAAAGGTTTCATTTAAAATTGAGGTTTTTTAAAAAACGTTCCTTACAGTTTATAAACATTTTTCAAAAATTCATAGACCCTAACCTTCTATGATTCACCGCTCTTTTATGTTCGGTGATTCACTTAGGGTTAACGAATTTAGGGATTTTTTTCGATTTATAAGATAAAGATCATATAAGCACGAAATCAAAAATATGAACAATATTATATGGAAAAAAGCAATTAAATCCTATAATACATTAGGTATTTTTGTTAAAAGAAGAATAGAAAATATGGGTTTTTGTGATCCCATGCTTCGAAGCATTTTATTAATAATTAGTATAATGCATATATGTAATGAATTTTTCTTGTTTAACTAATAAGGGTTAAAATGAAAAGGTGTGTTTCAATTTTACAAGCCAAGACCCATAGTTTCCCTATATCTTTCTAGCGCCTGGCCGCCTCCAACCGGCAGCTGCAGGAGATGCAGGAGGAGCACCGCCAGTTGCTCGAGGAGATGGAAACGTTGCGAGTGAGAGCCGCCGAGCTCACGAGGCTGAATACTCAGCGCACACATCTGAGGCAGTCGACCGAAGTGATGGAGAAGTCCCAGACAACCATGTCCAGTCAGGTGGAAGCTCAATCGGAGCCAGAACCACAGCCCTCATCCTCTTCCCCTCCTGCCGAACCAGCTAACCAGGAGGCTACACCAACTGTGCAGAAAGAGGAGGAAGAGGACAAGGAGGAGACGGCCAGTTACCTGCAGGCCAAGCTGAACGAGATCGCCAACCTGAAGGCTCAGTTTAAGCGTGTCCAGAACATGGTGGACACCACTAAGATGATTGAGCAACACATGTCCACCAGGCAGGTGGTGCAGACCAGTTCCTCCGTTCAGAGCAGCCGGCAAACCACAACCTCTGAAGTGCGAGTGGCGAGCGAGGAGGCAGAGGAGGCTGCCCAAGATGCGAATGCTTCATCTAGTTCTGTTCCTGACAACGCAGAGCTCCTGAACTCCATGCTCAACATGTTCACGGACTTCACCAGCGATCTGCGCGGCCAGGCGGAGAGTCTCCGTGCTGAAAGGGATCGCATCAGGACCCTCAAGGAGGACATCATCCAGCGCAAGCAGGGAAAATAAGCCAAATTAGACTTAAAACACGCACTGGTCCTAGTCACAGAATGTTTTGAAATTAAAAGAAAATATTATAAAGTTAAAATATAAAAGAAATACATAAATAAATACATTATTATCCGATAAAATGTTTGATTTGTTTTAAAACTTGTATGGTTTCCAACTAAAGAGGTACTAAAAGTAAATCTAATCTAGATACACCGACAGATAAATGAAAAGCCAATAAGGCTTACAAATGTAACAACAGATTACGTTTCTAGCTGCCAAAACTTAATTTTAAATATTTACCGGCTTTTTCGATAACGATAGACAGCTTGGCAGTGTGACCGCATCTCGGTAGACTTCTTGGCGAACTGCCAGCCCTGGTCCGAAACAGCTGTCAGAGTGCGCAAAGTGAAAAAAACAAAACGGAGAGTTTACAAGATTTTTTCTAGCGTCGTTTTTTTTACGCGAGTATATATTTTCTAATGGCGCCGCCGCCCAAAGTTGTTGCGGACCAGGGCAGCGCCAGTGCCCGCAGCGGGAGCAGCAGCAACCACAACAACAACAACTCGGTGGGCGGGGCAACCGGCGCCGTGCCCAAACAACAAACGCCCCTTAATGGAGCACCTGCATCGGGAGCGAATGCATCCCCATCCACGGTGACCAGCAGGTCAGCACGCTCCCGGCGGCAGCAGGAGCACCTGGGCGAACCGGACCTGGACTTTGTGGAGCCACTGCAGCGGGAGACGCTGAAAACGCTGAACGTGAGTTAGCCTAGCCGCCCGGTTGCCATGGCAAATCCTCGAAGAGAAGACACCAAAGACCCTTCTCTTCCGCGATTTAAAAATACACTTCACACTCATCTCGGCCCGCAAAGATTCTTTATGCGCTGGTTCAGTAGCAAAAGCGAACGCAACCACAGCGGACAACGAATTTCGATCGGCCAGAGAAGTGTCTCTCCCTCTCACTATATATATATATATATCTCAAAAAAGA
Source organism: Drosophila biarmipes (assembly GCF_025231255.1). Lineage (NCBI taxonomy): Eukaryota > Metazoa > Arthropoda > Insecta > Diptera > Drosophilidae > Drosophila > Drosophila biarmipes. The sequence continues at coordinate 16,494,369 of NC_066613.1, read as the reverse complement.
TATATATATACCCCTAAAACGAGCAAAATTGCCGCCATACTCGCTGTTGTGCTCCTTCTTATCTTTGGCTGCTGTTACTTTAAGGATCTTCTCCAGCGCGCACGCATCAGCAACGGCAAGAATCGATCTCCGGTAGATCAGCAGCTGTCCAGCAAGGAAACCAAGTCACCTGCCCAGCAGCAGCAGCGAGAGACACTGCGTCAATTGGCCGCCGAGCAGAGCAGCTACGAGTCAGCAGGTTACTATTCATAAAGTTTAAGGAATACACATCTCATTGAGGCATTTCCAATATCCGCACCTGGGCCAGTGATCGGCGGCATGGCCCACACAGCGATCAGTGCGCCAGTTCATGTTCTATAAATAAGACGCGAACGAAAATAAACGCCCACTGAGATGATGTAGTCCGCAGCCCACTCTCTGGCAATAGACCTAAACCTCCATACTGATCTTTGGCTATATTCCATTGCAGAGCAATTGCAGGAGCAACAGCAGCGCTACCGATTCCCCGTGCGTCCCGTCCAGAGGGTTCAGCACCAGCCATCCTCGTCATCCAATAGCTCAGGCGCCCCCTCATCTTCGTCGGCCTTGCTGCGTTTGCGTCAGTCTACGCCCCCGAATGCCACAGTAGGTGTGGTAATACCAAACGCAACTACCAGCAACGGAAACGGTCATATAAGTGGCCCTGAGGAGCAGCCCACACAACTGACTCCCGCAGCACTGCATCAGCTCGTTCACCGACTCTTTGGAGTGAACCCTTTGGCTCCTAGACACGAGACAGGGCGCTCCCAGGTTGATGTGCTGCGCACCCTGCTCGGGCTGGACGAGAACCTGAACGGCAATAGACAACAACAAGGTGTAAACCTATCGGAGGTGAGTTCTATCTTTTCGATCTAAAGATTTATTTAGTTATGTTTATTGTGATGCCGAATCTCTCCGTTTCTAAAGTAATGTTTATTAAATCTTTCTAAACATTCTGTTTCCACAGCTCAACAGTATGGTGCATGAGATCAACCCAACCGCAGAACAGGAAGAGGGCATAGTCAATTCGACCAGCTTGGAGGATGTTGCATTAAGCGAGGTACGTTTGTAAAAAAAGCAGCCAGTGGTTATAAACCTACATAACTCGAACTCCTATTTACCTTGCAGATGAGCGACAACCGTGCCCAGTCCATCCAGTCGCTGCACAGCGTTCTGGAGACCCCCACGCCCGATACCGCGCCCAGTTTCGACGAGCTGCAACAGCGCCTGGAGGCCTCCAACAGGAACATGCAGCACCTGCAGGACGAACAGGCCAAGTTGCTGCACATCCAGAACCTGGCCAAGTCTCACCTCAGCGAGATGGAGCAGCTGCGCCAGCAGGCTGATCGCCTGCCCCACAACAGCAACGGAGGAGAGGCTCCAAAGTACGAGTCCGTAGAGCAGGTGCAGAACGATATGGCCTCGCTGGTGGGTCGCATGAAGAACCTCACCGCCTTCATACACAATCAGAACGAACTGAGCACTGTGCTCGGCGATGATGGCCCCGAGATCCTGGCCGAGCAGCAAGCACTGCAGGAGAAATTGGAATCGTTGCGCACCCAGCGCGAGGATATGCGCAACCTGGTGGATGAACTGAACAGCATCAACCGTACGGCTAGGGAGTCAACTAGGGCCGTCAAGGAGGAAACTCCAACACCGCCGCCAAAGCCCGCTCCTGTACCAGTGGCGGTAAAAGAACGCGTGGTGCCAGTGGAATACCAGAGGAATGTACCCATCATGCGGCAGGAGGCGGCGGAAGCAGCTCAGCGAGCACTTCAGGCCCAGGCGATGATCAACCAGAAAACGGCAGATATAGAAGCCCTCAAGGCTCAGATGGCCCGGCTCAAGGGTATGCTAAACACTGTTAGCCAGATCGAGGAAAGTACCCCAAGCATGGGTGCCTCCTTGGAGCGGCGGAGTGAGGAGAGGACCAGCGTCGAACGTGAGTTGCCCGAGGAGATTTCGAAGCGCGTTTTCGAACTTAACGATTTCACCTCTGAACTGCGGGCTGAGGCAGCTAGTCTTCAGAAGGAGCGCGACCGTATCCTGGCCCTGAAGGCGGAGATCGAGCGCCGCAAACAGCAAGCGGCAAATGCAGTTCAGTTGGGCGACGATGCACTGAAGAGAAGTAGTCTTACCCCAACCCCCACACCCTCGAGACAGCATCAGGAGAAAGAGGAGGAGGCGGAGGAGGAGGAGGCACCATCTGAGGTGGATACTTCCCTTCAGGCCACGCCCACCAAGGAACAACTTCGTAACGAACTGCGCGTGCAGTGCGAGCGCCTGCGCAAGGAGTACGAGCAAAAGCAGCGGGAACTGGAGCAGCGCTACGTGGGTAGCAACAATACCACCTCGGAAGCGGATGACGAGGGAAACGACGATACCGATAGCGATAAGTACTTCGCCAACGCACGTACCGCCTCCTCAGCAACACTCAAGCGGGCAGCGTCCGCCAGCACGGTGGTGGAACAGCGGCGCGGTCAGCAGCCCAACATGCCCCAACAGCAAGCTCCACCGCCGCCAGCTCCACCGTCCACCCTCAACGAGGATGATCTAAACGCGACCCTTGATACCCTATCACTGGGCAACGACAGCTTGCCCTCGAGCAGCAACAGGTCGCAGTACATGCCGCCGCCGATGCCCCCAGTGCCGGGAATATGGGGTAAGTTTGTAGTTTCTTGTGTTCAACATTCAAATCTTGCTTAAAGCTTATTTTAAATATTTTCTTAACCCCCCTAGCGTCGCACAACGCCAACAATGCGTGGCACGGACAGCAACCAATCTATGGCCAGCCTTGCTCCAGCACTGGAACCGAGTTTAAGCCAGCGCCTGCAGGCCCGCAGGGGGGATCCTCAAATGCCTCCGGATCGAACGCCTCGAGCGATGCCGTGCTTCTGCAGCAGTTCATGCAGACGCAGCAGATGTTGATCAACTCAGTGTGCCAGTGCAACCAGACGCTGTGGCACCAGCAGCGGGAAATCGACAACCTTAACAACCAACTGCATACGGTAAGTTCTCCAGAGGACCACGTTTCACACCAACTAATAAACCTTTTAAATACATAGCTCCAGGATCGATTTAATGTGGTGGCTTGTCAGGATCACAGCTTCGGCTTACGCTCGGAGTCGGTTCCGCCTCCGAACCTCCCGGTGGGCCCTGGAATGGGTCAGATGCCCAACAATTTGTGTCTTGGCAACAGCCGGGCTCAGTCGGAGCAGCTGTTCAACTTTGGCGCCCACCAGAGCGCCTTTAGTAACTACCAGCGCAGCTGTCACCGCACCGGGAGCGAAGCTCATCATCATCAGCAGCAGCAGCACCAGCCACAACCGTTCCTCAACAACGCCGCTCCGCCGCCACCGCCGACGCACTACAACAATGAGACTCCCTTGTCGCCACCTACGTACCGCTCAAGTCCTGGTCCCATTTTTATGAACCATCACAACAACACGATCCACCAGAACAACTCCAATCTGAGAACCCAGAACCAGCATGCCAACAACCTGCACTCTTTGCCCGAGGGAGCAGCTGGGGGAGGAGCACCCGGTGCTGGTATCACCCTGAACAACCAGGTGCCACCCGGTAACCGGGCCAACAATTACTGGGATAACTTCCGCAGGTAATACTCTAACTTTGGTGGTGGTATTTTTAGTCGGGTGTTTGATGGGAAGGGGCTACGACCAATAAAAATTAAATAAAACCATTTTGTCTAAAGTCAATTTTCAATTCTGTGCTGCGGTAAGTGCAACCAGGCGTTGCAAGCAATTGTTCCATTAACAGAGTTGAAAGTGACTAACCCAAGATTAACTCCAAGTACATACAAAACTTTGTTACGTTTAAAATAAACTATAAAATTGTTTTATAAGTTGTTATTTAATTATTTATTATTATTATTTGATTTAACCTAAACCTGGACTAACAACTGCTTGATTATTTGCTGACCGCTTGCATTAACCCATTAATATCTGTGCGCCTTTCCAGCCACTCGCGCCAGAATCTCCTATCGAACAAAAGCAACGAGGAGCTGAACGTGGACCTCCAGCAGTACCGACGCCAGCGGGCGCCGCGTCCCAGCTACTTTCCGCCGCCCCAGCTGATGGCTCCGCCCACGACCCGTGGTGGTCTGACCCACCAGCAGCAACAGCAGCGTCGCCACTTTTTCGAGTCGCCACTAACCGCTTTGCGTGGCAGCAGCGCCAATGGCAGCAATAACCTGAATAACAGCGGCAGTGCGGGCAGGAAACGCGACTGGCGCGAGGATCCCGCACACAATCGCGACCACGACGATGAGGATGTAGATGAGGTGGAGGAGAATCATGACAACGCCATATTCGGTTCGGGTCGGCGTCGCAATCGTCGGCGCCCACAACTCTCCACGCTGCGAGATGAAGAACCCGAACAGGCTAGCTCCTCCAATCTCAATATGAACGTAAACTACGGCAATAGTCCACTGTATCAGCGGAATAAGGTGCCAGCAAAGCCCACCACTTCGACGGTTTCGCTGACTCCTCTGCAACAGCGACACCTTCGCTTCAACTTCGAGCTTCCGTCTCACTATATGGACTACATTGACCTGCCCCAGATGACTCCAGTGGATACGACGACTCCTATCCTCGGTCAGGAACCCTCGCCCGTGGACGAATCAAATGCCATGGAGCAAACCGAGGAAACTGCCTCCGAGGAACTGAATCGCAATCTGCTGGTGAATGCCCTGAAGAACGACAAGTTCACCACAAAGTTTTACGAATCCATCAAGGAGGATGTGTACCGCCGGCTGGAGACGCTGTTTGAGCAGCAGCAGCAGCAGCAAATGCAGCAGCAAAATCAGCAGATGCAGCAGCAAGAGCCTCATGGACTGCGAAAAGCTCTTAACCAGGAGGAGGCTGAGCACACGGGTGATGCGGAGGCCACCGAGAGTCGCAGTGAGACGCCTCTGGAAGTGATGCGCAGGCAGCTGGACAATGAACGGCCCGAGGACGAAAAAGGATCGCCAGTGAAGCAGATGACTGTGGTCATTCCACAAAATGGAGCTGTCCTGGAGGAAACATCAGCCAGTGCATCTGGCGTTACCTCTTCTGCAAGGTCGGAAGTTGAAGAGGTAAGAGAGCTTATTATCCTGTCAAGACACATCCATTATTTGCGTTTTCCTTACTAGCAGATGCACGAGGGAAAAGCGGATCATGTCTGTGGGTCTGGAGCAGTAGCAGGGTCCACCATGGAACTGGCCCCGGATCACGAACTGATCGAGTACATTATTAAACGCATTCGCAACCAGACGCACAACAACACCGTCATTAATGATTCCTTGCTGGCGGAGGTCTCCAAGCTGACGGCTACTGCTGCCCAGAATTCCACCGCCAGTTCGCCATTAATCTCGCCCAAGCGCATTTACGCTAAGATCAAGAAAATGGACATGCCACGGCAGCGTGACGAGTTCCTGCTGTGGTACCGCTCCTATTTGGAGCAACTGTTTGTGGTGGAACAGCCGCAGGACAGCTGTAAGCCCAGGCCGAAGGCCCCACCCACTGCTGCTTGCAGTCCGGCCAAGCAGACGAACAAGCGAGTTCGCGAGCAGTCCCAGTCCCAGTCGCAGGACTCCAATAACGATGCCGACCTGGCTGAAGCTGACCAAAAGAATGTCTCCTCGTCGGGAAATGGCGACCTGGAGTGCGAGAACAACGAGAATCCCGGCGAGGAGGCGGATGGCCAGGCTGCTGCGGAGTCATCCGGAGCAGAAAAGCAAGAAAGCAGTCTGGAATAGACTATAGGATCCACCCAATCCAACACACATTCCTAATCTCACTATACATCATATGTACGGATATTTAAAAACTCATTTTTACGGATTTCGCAGACGTTACACACCTTTTGTCCGTGTCCCCATTCATAGATCACATTTCATTTGGCTTATAGTTTTTTATTTAACATTAAATTATGCAACAATAATATATATATAAACACACTAAAGACAACAAGATATGTTTTTAGTTTTGCTAATAATTCCTGAGGCATGCTAGTTACTCCTGCTAGTCGTCATCTGCTCCAGCATGCGGTAGTAGCAGTAGCGACTATCGTAGTCCAGATCGTACCAGAAGTTCACGGCGATGCACTTGTGGCTCTGGGACACGTGGTGGAACCAGTAGTTGGGCAGGTAGAGGATGTCTCCGGCATGAACACGCACCTTCAGCGGCTTGGCCCGGGCGTACTCCGGATATTTGGCCAAGTCAGGTGCCAGGGGATCAATGCTGACCCACTCAGTCAACTGCTCGTTGCCCTCCTCATCGCGCAAGGGTTCAATATGAAACTGTCCACTTTCCGAGGTTTTGTACACGCCGGTCTTGTAAATGCCTCGGGGCACGCAGCTCAGCTGGTGTGGCGGGATGAGGATAAAGTCCTTGTGACCGGAAATCACGCAGTACATGTTCTCGTAGGGATCCTTGTGCATAGAGGTCACGGCACGCTCGTCGCCCAGCCAAAAGTTGACGGCATCGGGCGGTTTATTGAACGACTGCTGGGCAAAGTCCAGATCACTGACCCGCAGATCGGCCACCAGTTCCGGTAGGTCTACACTGAGATTGGAGTTCTGCTTCTGAACGTAGTGGACGGCTCCTGCGGGATCATCTAGGCGGCGAACCACTTCGGACAGCTTCATTTGCGTCTCCAGCGGCAGTACGAAATACTCCTGACCCTTTTCCGTGGCCAGGCCGTCTGCGTAGCCATTGGGGGTGATGGCAACGTCCACTTCCCGGTCCCCAAGAGCCTCGATCAGGTACTCCGGCGTCCATTTCCCAATGGCGGGCCACGAGAGCGCCTGTCGAATGACCACCGGCTGGTTCTTGGAATAGTAGTCGCGACAGAACTCCAGAGCAGTCGGAATCCGATCTAGCTCCACTACACTGCTCCCGATGCACAGCTCCTCAGCCTCCTGGAGCAGCACATCCAACGCCTTCTTGACCTGGGACATGCCGGCAACTACAGATGTTTACTCCGCTGCGGCGAAAACGCGTTTTTGCCTAGAGTGGACCTTGTCATGGCTGGTGAAAGGGGTGTTCTGGCTTTTTAGTGAAGGTTTAATGTTAAAAGTGGTGGTTTTTATTTTCATTTGTGAAATTTGTTTGAAATATCTACGAGCGCATTGGTTAATTTTTAAAACTTGCTAGATACAGGTGTGCTACAAATGAGTGTAATGGTCTTTGGGTTTTTCTAATATTAGTCATACGACATACCAAAAAAAACGAACTTATTAAACTTATTGATTTCGTGGCATTAATTGTTGGGATGAGGGATGGAACTCTATGCCCCTTGGAACAGCATAAACTTTTGATTATAAGCAACCTGGCGTATGAGTGATAAACTATGAAAACGTTTTAATGCGCACCGTGGTCCACCCCAGAGTGCACTGTTTTGCTGCACGTCCACACTGGCCGAGAGCATCGATGGTCGATAACAATGTGAAGAAAGCAAGTCATCGATAGCCCCATCGGCGGTTGGCCACCCCTAGTTGACGGTTGGGGCGACGCGAGTGTGAATGCGAGTGCGGGAGTTTCAAGACGCGCGCGAAGCTGCGGACCGACGTGTTGGGAGTGCGAACTGAAAAGCAAATAAGGCGGCGCGTGTCGAGTGTTTATAACACAAGCGGTTTGTTTTCGAACACCAACGGTGTGTTTTTGAAAGGCAACAAAGTTTCGACAGTGGTACGAAAGGCGAAGGATCGGGGTCACCTCTTTTGCATGCCCCACGGACGCGAAAAGGCTGGCGGGGCTTTCGGCAACAGGTGGCGGGGCAAATGGATCGTGTCGATGGGCGGGATTTTGGCGAAATTCAGACTGCTGATAGACTGACATAGGCCCATTATTATTTGCGGCCAAAAGGGGTCAGGCTGTGTGCGCGTGAGGAAATTGAATTGACTTGGCCACCGCCGATCCGAAATCGAAATCTGTGTCACAAATGTGGCACTAATAAATTATCGCACATTCGCTCGCCGCACTCGCGAGTGCTTCATTAATGCAGAAATCGCAAATGACGGAGAATATCTAGTTTTGCAGCGTCTGCGTTTGTTTAATTTTGCCAGGAACGTGACGAAAATTGCCAAGTGCCGCGTGGATCGGTCCCAGCCCCATATAATACCTCCATAAGTCTACGGGTCTACAAACAAAACTGGGAGCCACGCTTCGCGGAGCAGCGCACAAACAAAAAGAACGCCAACTCCGTGGCCTATAAATATCAGTCTTCCAAATTACCAAATCCAATTGCAGTCCAATTAGCGGAGGAGCGCCAATGAAGCGCCAGTGAAAGAGTAAGTACGACGCTTCTGCAGTAAAAGATACTTTAGGCAGTCGAAGTTTAGATACGCTACAAGATAGTCTATACGTCTAGGGGTCCCCAGCTCTATGGGTTCTTTATTCTAACACTAAAAAAATTAGAATTGTAATATTTTAAAATATTTTTGTATAATAATTATTATTATTTTTCCATATTTTTGCAAACTCATAATAAGACCTTTTGTTATTATACTTATTTGCTTTGCATTTGTTAACAACGCATTTTGTTTGGCTCTTGAAGGGTTTAGAAGAGAAGTACACTAAAGAATTAAAGTAATTTTCTGACTATACAATTTTTAAACATATGGTTTGCCACCAAAAATATTAGATTTATAAAGACCTCACATTATAGATTACATTTTTCGTACATTTACAATCTCTATTGCCAATGAAACTATACCGATAAGTTTGAGTTCTAAAAATAATAAAAAAGATATTCATAGAAAATGTATAACTTCAAAAATCCAGAAATTTGACAAATAGTCACCCTCGTTCCTATGACAGCTATACCCCAACAAGTCCCAGCCAAATGTTGGCCATTCCTAGCCCCATATCAGAACGGGTTTCCAATCTAATCTGCTTAAATTATAAAAAAATATTGACAATGTTTTACGTTGATGGCTTTTAAACTGAGGGAATGTCTATCAGACACTTCCGGTGATCATTTGTGGAGTCAGAAGTGTCCCCTCACAAAGTTCTAATCAAAGTTTAAGGACCCCATCGAAGAGTATACAAATCAAGAAGCGCCAACAGTGCGTATGACAGTTCTTACGCAATTAAAATACCATCACACGCTGCAAGATTTACATAAATGCGGCCTGCAAAATTGATAAGCGTCGTAAAAAAGCGTTAAGAGCAGCTGCAGCGAACTCCGCAAAGCGAAAGGCAATAAGCCAGTGCCAAACAATGAAAAGCTCGCGGAGAGCAAAGCAATTTTTCCACAATTTATTTAAATTTCGCACAGTTGTTGCTGTTGCTGTTGCCGTTGCAGTGCGAAGCCCCGAAATGAGTCAGTCGCGAGGCGCTGCAGTTGCATTTGCAGTCGCTGCATGCCAGCGCGTACCGCTTTTTGGCGACAGAGGCTGCGCTGTCATAAGCACTCTTGCGGGGGGCTGGAGGGGCAAGAGTGGGTGGCGGGGGCTGGGGACCGGCATTGGCCCCCTGCGGCTGCTAGGCGCGCTTTCCTCTTGCACCTTGCCGCCCTCGCCTCCCCACACTCCGTCACTGACCACACTCAACGCCAAATCGACAGCCGCCTCGGCGCACAGCTGAGGCCAAAACATTGTAGCAGTCGAAAAGCACAAATGAATTTGGTAACTGATAATCATTATAATAAATTATTAATTAATTAAAGTATTTCGGAATTTATGTGTTTTCTTGTTGTTATAGATGTGGTTTCACTGACTGACCCACTAATTAAATTGGCATTATGCTAACTTGTGTTATATTTCTTTAACTATTAATAAAAAAGTTGATTTTTGCATAAAATCGTATCCCCTAAATTTACATTGTTTTCGATCGATTTAAAATTTAACATGACTGTTTTGGTAAGTCAATACAAATCTTAACCGAAATTCTGTAACACTTTGAAGTATATGTTTCTATAATCGTTCAATGTGGTTTACAAATATTCAATGGACCTTTAAACACTACTATTAAAAGATAAGATAAGAAGATTATTATAATAAACGGTTCAAACGGTAAGCTCTATAGCATTTTTAATATCAGTGGTATCTCACAAATCGAACTAAATATGTAATCTGCGTGAAATTGAGTTCCATTTAGCAGTATTAAATACCATAAAGTACCCCTATACCCTCCCAAAGTAACTACATTTTTGGTCTCTAATTTTTTGGAAAATATAATTTTGGAAATCTGTGCCCTCAATCATATCATATGCTGTGTAAATATATCTGCTGCTATTATTTTGCCCTCCACGGCTTGGCTGTCTGTCTAGCAGCTTGAGTGCTTTGCGTGTGGCTTTTTGGAATTGCATTCGGCAAAGGCGAAATGATAAATGATTGATGCCCGTGGCCAGAATTCGCATTAGCCGGGTATTAGCCCGGCCTTTGGGCGGCGCCCGCTTGCGGTGGGTGTGGGCTCGCAAATTTCTGGCCCGCACCATAGGACCCTCTTATCAGCCACGTCACCGGCGCGCACGCACTTAAATTTAAATAGTTAAGTACCCGCAATATATAAAACTAATACCGCTGATTAGCCGCGAAACGGGGCCAAGAGATTATTATTATGCGTGGTGCTCAAGATGTCCCTCGCCGGAACGCAAATTACCCGCAAAATGGCTCTTCCCCTCCAAACCTCCCATATAAATGGAGTCAATCCGCACCACTCGGCGCCTGCATGTCATTCGCACCTTTGACGTTGTCATGGAAATTTAATTAAACCTTTATGCAGATGGCTTTTCAATCGGTGGCTCCAACTTTGCCCGCCCCCAGGGGGGGAAATGTTGGACAAACGCCCGCTTATCACTAAAAAAAGGCAGCTCCGAATGTAAAACACCTGGGGGCGTGGCAGCAGGTGGGCGGGCGGTTGACATATGTTACATTCAGCTTGTCGCTTATCAACAACAATGGGCCACCCGGTTGAGCTGGCGACAAAGAGCCTCGCCCACAGTTGGCACACTTTTCGGGGGCTTGGGACCCACATACACTCAAAAAAGGTAAGCGCCTTGAATTTTAGAAATTTCGAGTCAAAGACTATATATTTTTAATATTTTATATAACATTTCTTTTATTTAGTAATAGGTATTTTATAATTTTAAAAAGATAAAAACAAAAACAAAACAATTTCCAAAATGCAAGGCGAATACCTTTATTTAGTTTAGTTTAACAAATTAAGGATAGTATATCACACTAAAATAAATATTTGAAAAAAAATACTCGCTGGTTACTGCAGTCCTTCGGCCCGACGAATACTTTTTTTTAGTGTACCTCTATAGGAAACGTTTTTATTTTTGGGGAAAGGGGGCTTTGCGCTCAAATGGCATCCCATAAAAACGTTGTAGAGAAATTAACATAGCCATAAAGGCAAATTCACCAGGGAGAGGAAGAAAAAACACCTAAACAACACGCGTGTTCCGGGACCCAAAAGGGAACTTTAATTGATAAAAAGAGGGCAGCTGGGGAGGACGAGAGATTCCCTATCGAATCCAACTTCCCCAAAAACCAAAGGCATTCTTGGCCTCATTAACATTAACATTAACATTAGAAAGGAAAGTGAACAAGGGAAAAATGGAAATACATAGCAGCTCAAAGCGAAACAAAGTGAAATGAAAATGAAATTGTTGCGACTTAATTTCTGCTACACATTCTGTAATGGCTATATTTTATGCTTGCAATGTTCTGAGGGGGTAGCTTTAGGAAAACCACAAAAACAGAAATTGTAAGGCCACAGTTGGGGGTAGACTATTGGATACCCAGTAATGCCTAAAGTAAATTTAAATTTTCATTCTTTATTGTAATATTTTATTTTGATTAAAAACTACTGTTAGAAAACAAAAATTTAAAGGGGTAAACTATAGCATACCCAGTACAGCCTAGGAAAATTTTAAAGGAAAAGTTAAAGTTATAGTTTACTTTATTTAAGTTTACTAAAAATTATTTTATAAGGAATAGGAAAAATAATAGGTCTTTTTATTCCATTTGGAGGGTTTGATATACCCCGTCTCCCTACAACTGGCAAGTGGAAAAACAATGGACATTTAGCAGGGCTTGCGGTGCGCTGAGGTTGGTCGAATTCGCACGGCCCACCTCCAGATTGGATCCTGCGGCGTTCTGGGGTTGCTGGGGCGGGTGCTTCTATTTTATGGCCTGACATTTAATGCTCAGCCACCGAATGCGAAACCGAAGCTGAGATTTAAGCGGGCCGCCCGGGCCAAGTGCAGGCAAATGGAGAGGAAACTGAGCTGGAAACGCCATGGGTTTAATGCCCGCTTAACCCACTTCGGCTGACAAATGTGCAACTTTAAATCTCCTCCTCAAAACGCTGGCACATAACTCATGCGTCAGAGGCGTTGGACGGAGTAGGAGCTGTCCCGCCAAGAATCTGTCGCTAATGAAGCCCCAAATTAGCGCCGCGAAAACTTTTGCAGTTACCCAACTTCATAGCCTGTTTTTAGGCGCTCGCTATCGCCAAACTTAAGCCCCTTATCAGCCGCCAAAGCCAATTGATCATCATCAAGCGTAATTGGCTAATTGTCTGATATCCACGAGTGATGGCTCATAAAGGGGGGGAGCGTTGAATGGGCCCTGAGTTTCGTAATGAAGTGACCACGAGTTGGATCTTTCTTTGCGGACTTTCAGGGAAATGAAATCCGCACGCCGGCTACGTGAGCGCACTGCTTGAGAGGATTAGGATTGGTATTGGCTTGGCACTGGGCACGCTGCAAATTGGTTTCGCTTTCGCCGCAAACTTCGGTTCCGGCTCAAGGAAGGCAGGAAGGGTAGTCTCTGACATTCCCCGTTTACACATCCCCCGAAAGATAAACTGAAGTACAGCGCATTTAAATGCAATTTGTGACAGTTTTCCTTTAGCGCGACTTTCAAGTGACACGCACACACAGCAGGGGCCATTTTTCTGGGTGGGTGGTGGGTGCAGTTGCGCTGGGTGGAGTGGAAAAGCACCCGGTTTGGAAAAAAGTTGAAGCATGCCCTGGCACAAAGGAATTTTCCCATAATATTGCACGGAAATATGCGCAACAACTATAACACTGGGGATGTGCTTCGGGTCACGACATTCTGCACTAGTGGCCTTTAATTTGTTTTAAATATTTTAAAAAGTTAAATGAATTTATTTAATTTACTTTCGGTTTATATGAAGAATTTCGAACAAGGAAAAGGAGTTCCTGAGAGCCAAAGCAACTATTTAAGGTGGAAGAATTTGAATTTCAAAAAAAAATATTTATGAGTATCCGTTTGTTTCAATGGTATTAACTTAACATTCTATAAACTAATGTTGATTACAACTAAAGGAGTACCTTAAAATTAAATTTTTTAAAATTTAAAAGAAAATTATTTGCTCATGTTTGTTTTTTTTATCTAACAATATTGATTGAAAACTCTAAGTAATCAACAAAGGCATGCATCTTCTGTTTGTATTACCAAAACAATTCGACTTTTAATACTTAAAAATGATTTATTCTTATTTTTATCATACATGTTTTGTTAAGAAGTGTGTTGTGTGTGTCTCTAAAACCCTCTTCACCCACATTCACAAGGAATTTGACTGATGTGCAGCATAATCAACTTTTTCTGAACTTATCACGAGACTCACGCACTCCTCAGTGAGTGCTCCTTACATAAATCTGCTTCAATCCAGAAATATACGCAAATCCTTGGAGCCCACTCAAAGGAGCCGATTCCCGATAAACTTTTCCTTTTCCATACGTTCGGCTGGATCGTCACTTCAGACAACATCTGGTACACGAAAGAGGCAAACTTCTTGTGAACTCCTCGTATCTCGTATCTGTAGGAGGGAAATGAGATAAGGGCGGCCTTCCACACTCCTGACAGCTGGAGGACGTGCGTCAAAAGCTTGGGAGGGAGGGGACCTTTAAATTGATTTTAAAATAATGAATGAGCCCAACGCCTGACGCACATCAATTTTGGCACTTGCTCATCGGCTCTTGCCCCCATTTCACCCATATTTCCAGCAATGACTAATGACAAAGTTGCTCCTCTGTGTTTCCTTTATTCTTTTGGCTTTTTATTGGAAATGCTCCTCACAAGAAGGCGATGTAGTAGGCTCCCCGGGCAAAGGGTGAGGACTGTTGGGTTTCCAGGAAATAGATGCCTGAGGCGGGCGGCTCCTCCGCATCTTCTCCCATTTTGTGGCTGGACCAGCGGCAGTTGGAGGCACCGAGGGTTTCCACGGAGCCACAGAGGGCGCTCACAAAGTCATTCTCCGGCGACCACATCTCCGCCAGCAGCTCCAGGGATCTCTCATGCGAACAGGAGTTCGAGGAGCAGCCAGGCTGGGTCTGGCCACCGTTCGGGTAGTAATCCACATGACCCAACTGCTCCCAGGTGCCCTCTCCCCCGGCATTTGTGTGCACAACCTCAACGAACTGGGCATCCGTTGGGGATAGCTGGTGCTCTAGATCTTGGCCGGGTGAGGGATCAAGGGCTGTGATGCGAGGCAACTGGTCACCCAGGTCCTGCTGCACCTTGGCCGCCACTCCTCCAGCCAAATGGGCACCCTCAGCGAAACCCACAACTAGGATGCGATCGAGTGGGACATCAAAGTTGCTATTCAGGAGGACTACTAGGCTGACAACGCTTTCGATGATCTCCGTTTCATTCTGGGCTTCCGACAGATCCACGCTGATTATATTGCTATCCTGCTGTTGAAGTCGGGCGGAGGCCACAGCGGAGATTTCTGGCGAGGAACTGCCCCCCAGCCAGCGGGGAATGTTTAAGCTGAGGGATCAAAGGTTATTTATAAGGCAGGTGGAACACTCTATAAAAGATAATGACTCACACTATGGGATTGGCGGCGTAAAAAGAACTCTTCACTAGAAACTCCACATCCGCCTCAATTGGCTGGGGATTCTCCTGATCGCGACGTGTGTTCAGGAGGAATCCCGTATCCCCATGGACTGAAATAATATATAGTTTTACTTGGGGATTGATATTATTCTTAACCGGAATTACTCACCCGCCGCTGTGAGGGTCAAAACCCAAGCTAGAAGTGTCGTCGTCTGCATTCTTAATGTAACTAAAGTGAGGTATCAAATTGGGAAGCCTTCGGTCGAGGCATTCTTGAAAAGCTCGATAAGATTGCGATTAGTGGCATTGCCTTTGATAAGCGATCCCCTATCGTTGGTCATCGATCAATCCATCGTTGATGGATTGTACGCCCTCTTAGCCGCCAAGAACCAAAGCCACTTGGCCACTGATTTTCACACGTTCCTCGGGCTTCGTTCGTATTTCTCTCACGCTGGAATATCGTTGTTTATGGCTCTTGTAGATTGTCAAATTAATCAGCGGCAGTGGAGCTGCATAGCAAGTGCCGGCAAGCCACTCCCCTGCCCTCCACTTCATCCGTTTCGATTGCAGCTGCATTTGCATGGCAGACAAATTGCATTTAATTGCCCGACAGCCTCAAGAGTCGAGTGCCCCGGGCTTTTCGAGTGGGCTGCAGCTCAGAAAATGTGTGGCAACTTCACGCCAATCCCCAAACCGACTGCCTCCTCCGCCACTCCCGGAATAGACGTGCCACCCCCCTCAATGTCAGAAGGCAAAACAATGAAATTGGCAAATTAAACTGGAAGTGCAATGTTACAGCTTCACTGGGAGGAAAATTATAGAGTTATTGATAACATTTTTTAAAATATTTTTATAACTTTTAAATAAATAATAATGAAAGACATTCAAGATTCCAGAGCGAACCTAAGAGTTGATTTCCATAACATTTCAATATACTGTCACTCCAAATAAGCCAAATAGTCTAACGTGATGATATCATATAAGAATATAGTATTATTTCTTTTTTATTACAATAAATATAAAATGTGTGCAGTTTTGGTAGTTTATCATTTTTCTCTAAAGTTTTGACTCGTTTTGTAGAAATTATTAATAATTTTGAGAGCTCTCTTGGTCGTTAAACTTTTTTGCAAAGTTTAAGAGCAATTTTCGTGGGTATCTATGGGACTTAAATAAGTTTTTATTGCGTTTGGCAGTATATTGATTGTTTGCCCTTTTCCATTCAAAGTTAAGAGAGTCTCTATAGCACACCCTTGAAGAGTTTCCTTAAAGTAGTTATTTTCCCACAGTGTGGCAGATATACCTGACTCCTTTGGATTAGGCTTCTGTAAGGCAAGTAAGCCGTAATCTGATGGATGCAGGGGCAGTTGGTGACCTCGCATGCACGGCAATCCGAAACAGTATCCTTGGGCAGCTTAGGTATTCGGACGAACTGGAGCGGAAACAAGAACTTTGCGTACTTTTGTGGGATGCCACGGATGGCTACGGTTTGGGGTGCCAGCCGACGGTTTAGCGGATAAATCGCTTGCGAAATTGTTGTGTCAAGTGCAGGCGGTGTGTCCTGCCCAACCTCCAAGCTGCTCCAATTCATCTCCTTGGATGCTGAGGGGGGCACAACAATTAACCGGGAACCGGGAACTCTCCTCTTTTGCCGGCTCAATGGGCACGTCACGGGCTTTGGCTAGATGTACGGCCAAAGAAGCGTTATTAAACGATGCAAAGCCATTTATAACATTGTTGTTACATCGCTGGCAGTGTTTTGGGTTGGGAACGGGGGGCAGTTGGGTTGGTAACTGGGCTTACAGCCACTTTTTATTAGCATAAATAGAACGCCATGCGGCACGCAACGCTCTACGAACCCAATAATGGAGCGCATCTCATCCAGAAATCCAGGGGGGGGGGGGGGAACTTCCAGCTTTGGGGTCAAAAGGGAAAGTCAATATGCCAGGCTAACTTTCAAGTGGTTTCGGAAGTGCAGCCAGGGAAAAAACCGAGGGTGGCGGCTGCTGCTGCTGCCCGAGTCAATATAATAAATTACTTTGATAGCTTCAAGAAGTAGCAAAGGTTCTGCCAATATTCAATACCCCTCCAGAAGCCGGAATCCCGAATCCAAGGGGCGTGCGAAAGAAGCAATCAGGCGTGGAGGGAGTGGGTTTTCCTGGCCCCCAATGAAAGATGTGCCAGACAAAGGCAAACAAAGACATTCCACTGGGGCAACTAGGGAGCGTGGGAACGGCGGACTGGGTATTCCGGTGGCGGGTCTATCAGCAACTTCCCATGCAGCATCCGAGCGAAAATCACACATGATGCGTCGCCATTTCTCATAAAAATTTCATTACATTGGCCCGAATGTGTGGCAAGTTTAATATCGGTGTGTTTCAACACATTGTTAAGGTTGCCCACATAAAGAAAGGACCCTACCAAATAGCTTAACTTGGTCTATCAGCCCTTGGCACGCCCCGAAAACAATTAGAACTGTGATGAACGAGTTGCGACTTAAGCGGGCTTAACTTCTTTATTACCAAACATTTCTTTACAAAGGGAAAATTGTAGACCACTTCGACAGGGCAATTTCACTTTATACCTTTTTATTAGGGCTTCATTTTATCCCGACAAGATAATCATTTTAAGATCCTTGTTATCACCAAAATTGTCTGAAATCTATGGAAAGGGCTCTCTATGTCAGCTCAACATTTTAAAACAAAATATAAAAATAACCATAAAGTGTCCGAAATTCTGTAATATCTTCTTCCACATTTAACTTTTTATTAGAAAAACCATTTAATTTAACCTAGACAAGATAAACTTTTTTAATACTTGTTATGGCAAAAATACTTAAAGTTTTCACATCTTTTTTGTATTATAGGCCAAATGTACTTGTTGTACTTTGCATAAAAATGAGAGTAATTTCAAATAAAAACGGCTAAAATGTCTGGAAATCGCAAGAAGAGTGTGCTTGCTCTTAGGGATATCGATTAATATAAAATTTTAATTTATCTTTGAGTATTAAATAAAAGTTTGCTTTAAGTTATTCTTTGAATTTAAAGTAGATGACTCAATAAATATTAGGGAAATCTATTCCTGGACGAGATTAAAGCACGTGTATTGTGTAAGATGCTATAAGTAAGTCGCATAATAAGATGTGCGGAAGTGTACGTAAATTAAATCTTTTGCGTCATTACGGCAGCCATCTTTTATGAAGCCCCTGCCAAAGTATCCAGCATTAGTTTATGTGTTATTTGCCCCCAAATATGGGTGGGTGTTGGCTTTCGGGGTGGCAGGATGTGCTCAAAGTACACACATATGTGTGTGCCCCCGCATAAATCAGAGGCAGTCCTGCATGACCGGGTCTCTTATCCCAGCGTTGTTACAAGTTTCCAGTAAAACGACGTGTTGATTAAAGTCCTCTCTTACTTGCAGAACAGCAAGGGGACGGAACTCTGGAACGGGGAGCTGGCCAAGACGAGAACGTAATTAACTAGAACACAATACAAGTCTGAGGAGGGGACACGGTGGAGGAGGTGGCCATGCAAACTCGGCAAAAATGTTGCATCTCCTCGAAGGATCAACATCTGCTGCCAAGGACACAGTCACCCGAAGGGGAACCCAATTCCTTTTAAATTAAAGGAGCAGGATCTTTGCCCTATTCCCGTCCCCGCGTTATGTTCGCACACCCCTGTCCTGCGCCAGCTGGAAACTACCAATCAGAACTGCTGCATCCACTGCTCCTCCTTCTCCTCGTCCTCGGCCATTTCCGGCCCACTTATGGAGAGGTCTTCACGCTGGGCTACCTCACGGCCTCGCAACGGCGGCCGGGAAACCTGGACTACAATCGACCCGGTCTCACCATCTCCGGCGCCATCTCGCTGGCGGTGGAGGAGGTGAATGCCGGACGCCTGCGGGAGCGGGGTCACTCCCTACAGTTTGTGGTGGCGGAGACTTACGGCGAGGAGGTGGTCAGCATCCGGCAAACGGCGGCCCTGTGGACTCAGCAGGTGGCCGCCTACATCGGCCCCCAGGAAACGTGCGTCCACGAGGGACGCATGGCGGCCGCTTTTAATCTGCCCATGATATCTTATGTAAGGATACGTAACCCTCTGCATTTAACATGCTCTTATCCGTAACAAATCCCCTTTAGTACTGCACCCATCGGGATCCCTCGAACAAGGCTGATTTCCCCACCTTTGCCAGGACACGACCGCCGGATACCCAGATCTCCAAGTCCGTGGTGGCCCTACTCCTGGCCTTCAATTGGACACAAGTGAGCTTTCTGTACTTGGACGATGCCAGTGGTCAATATCAACCCGTGGCGGAGACCATCCTGAGCACGCTGGGTGAAGCCGGCGTTAGTATACGGGATATTCGCACCTGGAACACCATCTACCACCATGGATTTATGGACAATCCTTTCGAGGCGCTGGTGGAACAGACCTTTGCCAACACGAGGAGTGAGTGGTGAAGTAGAATACCAAATATACTTATTACATTTTATATTCTCCCCATAGTCTACCTCATTCTGGGCCACTACTACGAGCACGTTGGCCTGATGATGAGCCTCCAGAAGAGGGGTCTTTTGTCTCGAGGCGATTATTTCGTCATTGGCATAGACATCGAGCAGTACGATCCCGCCAAGCCCGAAAAGTATCTGCGAGGACTCCTGCTGGAGGATGTGGAGCCCCTGGCCGTGCGGGCCTTTCAGTCCTATCTGGCCATTGTGCCCACTGCCTCCGTCTCCTTTGCCACTTTTGCCAACGAGGTTTGTCCGATGACAGGTCCTGACAGTGATGTGATTGATGCGCTGCATCCGGCCATCGGCCCATCTCATAATTGTCATGGTCTGGCCGGCACATTGACCACACATTCTGACCCTCATTTCGGTTCGGTTTTTCAGGTCAACAAATATATGGAGCGACCGCCATTCAATTTCCCCAATCCGCTGGGTCCCTTCGGTGGTGTAAAGCAGGTTGGGACCCCATGAAACCGAAAACCGAAACCCAAACCATTTAGTGACCTCCAACCTCAATCCTTTTGCCCACAGATAAGCGCCGAGGCTGCCTATCTCTACGATGCCGTGCATTTGTATGCCAAGGCGGTGATGGAAGTCCTGGACTCGGGCGGAAGGCCGAGGAATGGCAGCGCCATTGTGGCGGCCATCAAGGGCTCGCGATATCGCAGCGCCATGGGGTGGGTACTACTCGTACTATTCCATTTGGCAGCTAATCCGGGGCTCATACTGCTTTTTATCTTGCAGCTATCATGTTTATATCGATGAGAATGGCGATGCGGCTGGAAATTATACAGTATTAGCCAGGGGCACGGGCCGCAATGGTCGGAATCAGACGGTTCTGGGCCTGCGACCCGTGGGCACCTTCATCCACCGGAACAGCAGCTTCAGCAGCGTCAGCAAGGCCTTGCCCGTAAGTAAATCCCTGTTTGCCACACACACACACCTCTTGTAACTCGCTCTCTGCCAATCCCATTAAAATCGCTTGGCCCATTCAGCACCAGGTAAGCGCTTTTGCCCCGGTCCAAATAATCGCACAGCATTCCCACATTTTCACCTGGTATTTTCACCTAATCCAGCTCTGTATTCCCACTCTTTCCCACAGGATCTCAAGCTGTTCAGCCCCATCGACTGGGTGGGTGGCTCGCGGCCAGCAGCTGCTCCGCGCTGCGGCTTCGGTGGCGAGAAGTGCGTCAGTGAGTATGGGTTTTTGGTGGACAATTCCATGGGTTAACCTAGGTGCTCCTAAATCACAGATTACACTGGCGAAATTTCGGCGGCCATTGCGGGAGGTGCTCTCCTGCTGCTCAGCCTGGTGTCGCTGGTCCTCTACCGCAACTGGCGCTACGAGCAGGAACTGGACAGTCTGCTCTGGAAAATAGACTTCCGCGAGGTGCAGATCCACGAGAACGAGAGGGAGCAGCAGAGTCAGAAGCAGACGCGCGTAAGTCCCGGTGCCTGTCGTCTTACTGCTATGGCAGGGATATCTAGCCTAATGGGCAGTACACTAGGAAAAATATTGGTCTGATGCTGAAAAGATGGGATGAGTTGAGGCGTATCAACATAATATTTGTACCTTTAAAAATTGGCTTTAACTTTGATCATAAAGACTTTAAGACAGCGCAAAATATTTAAAACAAATTGTTTAGGAAAGATTTCGGTTAGAAATTAATTTTCCTAATGGGTTTCTCTCGGTGTATGCTGGGGAATGGAGTCCACGTTTATTATGTGAGAACCTGTCAGGAGTGCAGGCAAAAGCTCTCACATTGCCCTTGTTAAAGACTCTTCTCCCGTCATTGCATGTCTGACAACAGCACTTGCTAAATCACTTGCCGCGTCGTCTTCCTCCGCAGTCCACCCATCCGCTGATCCGCACCAGCCAGGTGAGCCTGAGTTCCAATCCGGACGCCGACTTCCGCTACACGACCATCTTCACGCCCATTGGACTGTACAAGGGTCAGTTGTATGCCATCAAGAAGGTGCGCAAGAAGAGTGTCGATATCACGAGGGAGATGAAGAAGGAGCTCAAGCTGGTAGGGGTAGCTAACATATGGTAATCTCTAAACATTCTAATATTTCGAAATCTCTTCCAGCTACGAGATGCCCGGCACGATAACATATGCGCCTTCATAGGCGCCTGCACGGATCCTCCGAATATCTGCATCATCAGCGAGTACTGCACCCGGGGCAGCCTTAAGGTCAGTTAACTAAGAGAGCCAGAGCCACCCCTTTCCAACTCCCTCCCATTGCAGGACATTCTGGAGAACGAGGACGTCAAGCTGGACAACATGTTCATTGCCTCCATGGTGGCGGACATTATACGCGTGAGTGCTGTAACATTATACTAATGGGCGGCCCACCCACTGACCCACTCGTTTCCTACCCTTTTTGCAGGGCGTCATCTATTTGCACGACTCGCCCATTCGATTCCACGGCGCCCTGTGCACTTCCAACTGCCTGGTGGACTCCCGATGGGTGGTCAAGCTCACGGACTTTGGCCTCTTTGCCTTCAAACAGGGCATCGAGGACAGCACCACGGATATGCAGCACATGTCGGCCAAGTGTCTGA
Organism: Drosophila biarmipes; assembly: GCF_025231255.1. Lineage (NCBI taxonomy): Eukaryota > Metazoa > Arthropoda > Insecta > Diptera > Drosophilidae > Drosophila > Drosophila biarmipes. Next base: position 16,472,460 of record NC_066613.1, on the reverse strand, counting down.
GTGAGTGATTTTTGCGTTACGGTTGGGATTAAGAAGGAAGTATTCTTAAATTCTAGAATGCTCCTATTCTGAAATCAAGCATAATTCGCTCTTAAAAACAAGAAGAGTATCGTCTTGGAATGCGAGATATATTTTATGAAAATCAAGCACGATTTCATCTCAGAACCGAGAACTTTATGCTTGAAATTAAGAACTATTTTTCTAAAAATTAAATTTTTTTTAAATTGAATCAATTTTTCCTTATCATTTCTACTTCCATTTCAGAGCTTCTTTATCGAGCTCCGGAGCTGCTGAGACAGGGTCCATCCTCCCTGGTGATGGGCACCCAGCGCGGAGATGCCTACTCCTTTGGCATCCTGCTCTACGAGATGCATGTGCGAAGGGGACCCTTTGGGGAGACGGGACTAACGCCTATGCAATGCCTGCAGAAGGTCCTCCAGCCCCAGGATCAATTGCACCCATACAGACCCTCACTGCAACCTCTAGAAACCGCCTTCGACTGCGTCAGCGAGTGCCTGAGGGAGTGCTGGGCAGAGAGGCCAGAGGATCGCCCGGACTTCAAAACCATCCGGACGAAACTGAGACCTCTGCGCAAGGGAATGAGGCCCAACATCTTCGACAACATGATGGCCATGATGGAGAAGTACGCCAATAATCTGGAGGCCCTGGTCGATGATCGAACGGATCAGTTGCAGGAGGAGAAAAAGAAGACGGATGCCCTGCTGCACGAGATGCTCCCCCGCTGTGTGGCCGATCAGTTAAAGAAGGGTCACAAGGTGGACCCGGAGCACTACGAACAGGTCAGCATCTACTTCAGCGACATCGTGGGCTTCACAGCCATGTCCGCCGAGTGCACACCATTGCAGGTGGTGGATTTCCTCAACGATCTGTACACCTGCTTCGACTCCATCATCGGTCACTACGATGTTTACAAGGTTGAGACTATAGGCGATGCGTATATGGTGGTCTCTGGACTCCCCTTACGCAATGGTGACCTGCACGCAGCGGAGATAGCCACCATGTCGTTGCACTTGCTCAGTGCCGTGGCCGAGTTTAAGATCCGCCATCGACCCACCAACCGATTGCTCCTGCGGATTGGCATCCACTCGGGACCCGTTTGTGCCGGAGTGGTGGGTCTAAAGATGCCACGCTACTGCCTCTTCGGGGATACGGTGAACACGGCTTCCCGGATGGAGTCCAGTGGTGTCCCGCTCAAGATCCACTGCAGCTGGCAGTGCCGGCAGCTGCTGGAGCGCCTGGGTGGCTATCACTTCCAGGAGCGCGGAGTCATCGCCATGAAGGGCAAGGGTGACCAGCGGACCTACTGGTTGCTCGGTGAGGATGAGGAGGCACGCACTCGACGCACCTACGAGCGATCCCAGAGGAGGGGTTCCCGGGCGCTCAACAAGTTCATCCAGGGCACCATCAAGCAGGCCCAGGAGCAGGCCAATGAGTATGGCATACGCTCCTCACTCAAGCAAAAGACTCTACCCCGAAACTCCCTGACCCGCTCCTCTAGTCTGGAGTCGCCCAAGAAGCTAAGATTTGCGGCAGGCAGTCTCCTCGAGCATCATCGCTATCATAGGTTTGATATGGGGTTCATTTTTAAGTAAAGATCAATTGAGTTAAATCAATCCTTTTTTCAGTGACGAAGCTTTGCTGGAAGTGGACTCCTACACGGGCTTGCGAAGATCTTCAGGGGGATCCACCCAATCCAGATACGAGGAGACCACCCTCTCGCTGACCCTCTCCTGCCAAAGCATCGAGATCGTGGGTGGTCAACAGCACAGCAAAAGACGACCCTCCTCATATCCCACTGCCAATACACCGCTGCTCATGAACCATGTGGAGGTCTAGAGCGGAACCACCTAGTACTTACCCAACCCATTTACAGGGATCTTAGTGGAATTTTTGTGTTCAGTGTGTTTAGCCAAGTGTTTGGCATCGCTTTTAGTGTCTGTAATGTAATTGTGGTAATCGTAGCATCAGCATATTGTGAGAGTGATTATAAATCTAGTCGTTGTTTAAACACATTCATGCGCTAAACTAAATCCAACTAAAATAGTCAATAACCTTAACTAAATGATATGAATAAATGAAGTAGCGAAATGAAACGCTTATCGCTTGGTATTGCCTGGGATGATCCAGGGACACTTTTATTATGTACTGTGTTTGCAATTTGATTTCATTTTAATTGTCGTGTCTTGGAGACAGTTTGCTTGTTCGTTATTGTATAATAATTGTATTCATTTGACAAACTTAACGATTTCGTTATATAACTTTAGTTTAAAACCGATTTGTGCATTTCTCTAGGCATTATAAATACAGTATTTGATTCGCCGTCCATTGCCGTTTTGTTTTTATTTTGTCAAAGCCAGCTTGCAAAAACATCTCAAATGTCCATTAGATTGTTTTCGATATTCTAGGAAAGGTTGTAAATAATTTTACACTCTTATTCGATTATAATTTTAATTGTGTTTTCTTGGTTTTTTGGTTTCTTTATGATAAGCCACAAGCTTTAAAGCACACTTTAATGCGATTTCATTGGTTTAGATTAAATTTTGTTTGTGATCTAATGTATTGCTTCTTGTCTCGTAAGGGTTTTCTTTTTGTGTTTTGTGTGTGGAAGAAAGAGGGTGGGGCGGTGAGCTAATAAACTTTGTTTATAATTCAATGCTACACAATGCAACAATTCTAAATAACAATCTCAAATCTCATATGTCAATACTATATCAACTAGGTATGAATGTATATAACGCTTCGCTGGGGTCGAGCCCATTTTTTAGTTTTCGCTTTTTTTCCGCTATCAAAATATTTGCAACAACAATGGATATAATCAAAAATACGCAATTGTACAATTCTCAATTATTGTTCGACTGTCTGCACAATCGCTCGCCCTCCAGCACTCTAGCTCCGTACAAAACTAACAAATGGCCAACTTTCTACGGGGCGGCCGGGGGATCAGTCCTTCCAAGGGGGACCGACAACAAATCTGCTCGTATAAATAAATACGCTATATAATGTACAGTAAATATATGTATATGTCGGTACTTTCTTAAATGCGTCTCTGAAAAATAATCTCTCAACATTTGATTTTCTTTGATTCAGGCTGCACTCGAAGGCGAGTGCCCCGGATGCGTTATTAAAAATTGATCAACAACTTTTTGTAGTGTAGCCAAAGCCGAGAACGAAGGATGCCTCCGCGTCTAACAAGAGTAAGCTACTCGAGGGCACTACGGGATCCGTAGTCTTCCCTCCCAAAACAAGTCTGCAGGTAACGCGCGCGTTTCGCCAAAGAAGGTGCCAAGTTGCCTAGGGATTACGGATTAGATCAGATGCATGATGCCCAGATGCCCATGCATCTGGCATCAAAAAAAACCTCCCCGCCTTGTGGCGGCCAAGGACTTGGAACTTCATCTCGGCTTCTTCACCATGCTAGTGGATCTGCAATGGATGGGATTATGGGTTGTAATAGGTTATAGTTTGGGGGCGAACTCAGGGACTGACCTTCTCACGCCATGACGTGGACTGGCGGGGGGAGTGTGGCAGGGCGAGGGAGGAGCCGAGCCGCCCGAAGAGCCCCTCGACGAGGATATAGACAGTGTGGAGGCCCTGGGCGCCGAGCAGCCCAGATAGATGGCCGATCCCTTGTCGACTTCCCGCAGATCCACTCGAGAACCGTGGACGGAGGAGGGAACAGAGCCTGTGAATATAATTATCATGGATTATAAATTTTATCCGAGTTTTTTCGGTTTCAACTCCCACTCACCCGTGTAGGCATGCAGGCCAGCCGGACTGCTCCGCGGACGCACTCCAAAGCCACTGACCGTGCTGGCACTCCGCTGCAGCTGGGCGGAGCCATTTCCCTCCCTGGCGGCGGACTCCCGCCGACTGCCGGCGCTGCTGACCCTGGGCGTTTCTCGCGAGGAATTGCCCGGTCGGGGAGAGCGCTGACTCCGGCCCAGCTGCTGCTGGCGCTGCTCCTGCTCGCGGCGGGCATCCTCGAAGGCGGCAGCATACTCGGCCGCCTCGCGGGACGTGGTCGGTGGCTGCTCCAGGACGATCTCGTCCTCGGGGATGCGCTCGTTGCCCACCGATCGGCGGGCCAGGGGCAGCGGTGAGTTCTTGGGTGATGTGGGGCAGGACTGGGCGGCGGCACTGCTCACGCTGAGCGAACTGGACGAGGCGTTGGCATTGGAGGACTGGGCACGCAGGCGCGAATGGGTGGAGGCATTGGAGGGACGACGGCGGAACAAGCCCTTCGTGGGGTCCATGTTGCAGACGCCTGTGGGGGAAGGAAGTAGATTATGTTAATCCTCTTTTGATGCTAACTGGGAATGAAGATTAAAATTAAAATGGTATCTGAAGATATAAACTTGTTTTAATTAGCTTTTGTAAGTTAGCTTCGGCATCATCTGAAGGACCATCTCCATCGTTTGTAACTATCTAGGTACTCTCTACTGGATCCTCATAATTTGAAGAAGTATCTTGTGTAATTCTGCATTATACACACTAAAATCACAAGATATAATACAAAATTTGCAGCGAAATAATCGTTTATTGTTGGTAACTAAGTTTTCTTAAGGTTGGTTTCGGTTCTCGAGGCGGTTTTTGGACGACGACGCCTTTGAAGCTTCGTTTTGGGCTTGGCTGGCTCTTCATATATGGTCTGGCATCCACCATACTGACCATCATCATTGTCTGAATCCAGATTCTTAACAAACCGTCCCCTGTCGCTATCCGCATTGTAGTAACGAACATTGGGCATAAGATACTCTCCCAAGCTGAATTCCATCGGATCATCGTGCAGATCCATTTCTGGAAGTGTCATAAGGTTCTGTCCCAGGCTGGGCTCCGGCAAGGGATCTTCAGGTAGTTTCTTTCCTGGCTGATCAAAGGTATTGCTCTTCCATTTGTCCACCGCAAAGCTTAGAGTATAAGCCAGGTTTTTCCTGACCTTGCCCAAACCCTCAACCTCACACTCGTCTTCCGCCTCAACCTGACCATCCTGACTCGCACCTGTGGGACACTTTTCGCCGCGGGAGCAGTTGCCCTCGCATATGTCCCGGTTCTGGAGCAGCTCCTGGTAGTTATCTAGCGCGGTGACCACCTTGGTGCGATCGAGTTGCTCCAGAGCCGAGGATGGGAAGCGTTCCCGCAGCCGGCGACGTTCCTCGGTCAGCTTGAACTGCTCAAACTCCTGCAGCTGGTTCTGGAAACCGGTATTGGGATTGGCCACGGCGCGGCCGGCGCGGACCACCTTCAGTGCCTCCTTCCAGTTCAGGTGGGTGGCCGTCATGATGTAGGCCACGGCCACGGTCACCGAGCGCGACATGCCCGCCAGGCAGTGGATGAGCACGTTGCCCTCGCGCAGGCGGGCGGCGTGGATGAAGTCGTTGCAGACGGAGAAGTACTGCGAGAGATTCTGGTCCGGCGTATCCGAGGCCATCACGCACAGGTAGTGCTTGTCCTGGGATCCAATGGTACATTAGTTATCGTCATAGGATGGAGAATGGTTAACTTACGGGCAGTAGACGCCGCGGACTGTCATGTATGGCGATGATGTGCGAGATCTTGAACCTCTCCAGCTGGGCATGATCCTTGGAGTCGCGGTAGTTGCCCACATAAAGTCCCGGCAAGACCTGAAAACATCGTGGGGAAATGGGGATTATCGACTAGGCTCTGCCTCCTCCAAGTTTACCTTCCTCATGTGCCAGTTCATGGTGGCGTGATCAGATTGCCAATATATGATTAGGTGCTCGTGTGCCTACGGTTTTTGGTGCTGTTCATGGAGACGGAAAAGTGTAAGCCTATTTTATTGGCTACCCTTGCGTGTTGTTTAGTTTCTGTCCCCTTTGACAGGTTGCCGTGACAACAATCGCAGATCCTGGCTTAAAAGTTGGTACCACAGTACCAATGCCACCCTAGTGCGGAACAGGTTTGTTTATCGATACTTCAAGTACCGATCTATAAAGCTACATTGGCTGTCAGTGCAGTCAGCATTTTCAAGCTAAACTATATTTAAAAAATCATATTAAATACTAATGTTTATTACCTTTTCCACTGCAGATAATAAACTAATTATGTGCAATAATTTGGGGGAATTTATAAACTTGGTAATGACCTATACAAGATCGGAGAGCAAATCCATTAATTTGTTTAGTGTTTAATCTAATCTAAGTGTAGTCTGAATACCTAATACCTACTTGAGTATGCGAATTTGTAGTTACTTATGTGCTATTCATTTTAGTTCTGAGAACACTGCAATTATGGGGCCTAAGCTGTGTGCAGACCTTGAGAGCTGTTGTCATCGGCTTCCGTTTGCCTTTAGCCAGCCATAAATCTTGGCCTCGTTCTTACCTTGTTCATGCCATTCCCCATGTTTCTTCATTTAAAAGTTGCGGCTCACTTCCTCAATTGTCAAACGAATTGGCCCGAAAGCAGTGCTGAAAGGATAAGAAAGGCAGAGGAAGAGAATCCTTTATTTGACAAGTTCAGGGCGCAAATTCGCCGGCGAAGGACAAGTGAATGTGGGATTGGGGCAGCCAAATGCTATTGTTGGGGGCCGTGGCGGATGGCGGATGGTGGATGGGGTTCTGGGCTCTGATGAAAGTGCAAGTGGCGAGTGTTGCAAGCTGTTGCCACTGCCATGGCCGAGACATAATGGATGTCTTTGTCGCCGCCTTCGTCGCGGAAGTAAACAGGCCTTGGCGCTGGCTCGACTGCATCTCATTAGTGGTGCGGATGGACGGGCAGACAGACAAACGGTCGTGTCCTGGTATTGGGGGCAGGGACTTGGAATCGGATTGGTACGAAAGGCCATAGGCTAAGGCGCCCACAACTGGCGCTACCTGTTTGGCCCCCAAAAGTGGGCAAGGTTAGGAGCCGGGTCCGGGCAACAGTTGGTTGGGCCTGTCCTGCCTGCTTTCCTTCCTATATTTTTCTACCAGCACAATGGCAAAGGCCTCATCACAAAGTCAAGACGTGGGCAGCCCACCTGGCATTGTGTAACACACTCGAATCTAAACACCAAGAACGGAACCTGCACAGCGAGAAAATCTACTGAGGATTCAAATGATATTCCGATAGTTAAAGTATTCAGTATTTTTTAAACCCTTTAAAATTTTTTTACAATGGAATTATGTTAACTAGATATTGAGAAGATACATTTCTTAAAATTCTCTGATAATTCTTGAAATTCTCCAATACAAAAAGATAGAAAAAAGTGAGATCGGGCTAAAAATGACACAGCAATAATCGAAACTCTCCTAATGAGAAAAAAAATGAAAACAACAGGTGGCGAATATATTCTGATACTGATTCTATAATCATCTTATCTTATTAGTATTTCTCCCTGTGTAGTTCCACCCATCCTTTGGGTGCACTCGGAATCCGACACATTTGCATAAGTTGTCTCGCGTTGAGGCGATGGGCAAAGTGTCGCTTTGTTGTAATTTCATTCCCGGCACGTTGTCGTCGCAGCCACGGGCATTAAATTGACTGATTCACTCGAGAGGAGGAGGAGGAGGAGGAGCAGGAGCAGCAGGAGGAGCACTAGCAGGAGCTGGAGAAGATAAGGCACGTGTGTGCCTGTCATTTACCAGTCAGCCCGACCTGGCCCCACACATCCACCCACTTCCGAGCCGGGGAAATTACGAAATTAGAGCAGTCAATCTAGCCTCTTCAGCCACCTCAAAGACCCAGAAGGTATCGGAGGCAATTGATCAGCCAAAATTGCTGCTTAGCAGGATTCGGACAGCGGCGACATGGACTTCAAGTGCATCCAATCAGCATCACAGTGCCTATAAATAGTCTGCGCCCACTGCTCTTCGGAGGACGAAATGGTAAGAAGGGGTGGAGGTCAGGGAGGCCCAGAGCCGCAATTCAATTCAATTGATGTGACACTTCGCTCGTCTCGGCCTCCGTGTTCCGCCCAGCGATTCCGCACGGATACGGATGGAGCTCAGCGTGGCCAACGTAGTTGGGGGATTGGCATTAAAAGACTTGGCTGCACTTAAAAATATGAATTTGAAATTATGATCGATTGGAGCATAATTAATGACAAAATGGAAAGAAATTAAAGTGGCAAACAGATTCTTAGCTCTGTAATACTGGGTGTTGTAGAAGGAGAAGTAAGAGTGGCTTCTCTTTTATTATATTTTGTCAGGACGTTATTCATATAGCATTATTTTTGGCAACTGCCAATTTTTTGTGATGGACAGGTTTAAATTGATGAATAAACAGTCTTTTATCCACAAAATGGTAGGTGACCGACATATATTTCAGGGGCACGAATTTTAAAAAATTGACTTTAATCAAGTATAAGAATCTTTGTATGTATCTTTTGGGAAACTGCAATCCGGAACCGCCTCGCTTGTGCGCCCGGAATGTCCTTGCGTCCTTGTGCCGATGAAAGTGTGTTGGTTTAGCCGGTGGCCAAATATATTTAGGGCCATGATTGAAAAACAGTTTTGCATTGAATTCATCGACGAACTTCTAATGAAATCGCATTGTGGTGGACGTCGCCCGGCCCGTTTTACGGCCATGCATTTCCGGGCTGTTTGCCAAGGGGATTTTTTCTCAGCTCGGAAAATGGATGAAAAAAAGTGTTGCCTGCCCCGAGGCGCAGACACTAAGCGAGTTGAAATTTATGGAGAGCTTTAATCAAATTAAATCGGTCGCCGATTCAACTGCTCTTCCTCACCAGAACTTGCAACTCGCTGCCAAGTTTTTCACTTTGGGTTTTCCCCGTAATGGCGCGAGTTTTTCCACGAATGTGTTCTTCCATTATCGCTTCCCCTGAATCGGCTTATAATTCGGGCTTTTTGTTCTACCCAATGTCATTTAGCAGCAGGTATATGTATACTAAATATTATATGCATATAAATTAGCCGGAGTCGGCCTTGTCCCATCGCCCGTCTCGTGCGCCGCCCCCTACGGCTGGCAGTCAATTATATCGTTTAGACATTCAACATGAGCAATAAAATACATGCCACAGCGGCACCAGAAGCCGCACCTACCAGGACGGGATGGAATGGGATTGGGACGGGGACTGGGACTGGGATCGGGTGACGCTTTATGACTCCATTGCTGGGCTTGGTGAGTCAATGGCGGAGCGATATGGCGGTGGAGGACCCCAGTGGCGGGAACACCAAGGGTCCCAATTGCTCACTGACTGTGAAAAATGCGAGTTTTTTTGCCGCCGAGCTTTGTTTGCCATAAATGTTTCAGGCATGAAAGGGACAAGCACGAGGCCTATAAACAAACAGTGGAACCTCTCTAAATTGAACTAACAACTTCCGAGTTATTTAAAATTTATATTTCCCTTTTCAATATATTTTACTTATGAGTCTTCTTAAATGTTAAGAAAAAGTATTGATTTTAAATTTCTTGGTCGTTGTGAACATATAGATTAGCATTCAAATATAGTAATGAGAATAATCCACTATCCATCAGTAGCTATAAACATTGTAAAAGACTATTAACCACACATAGTCATAAATTATTATGTGAACTCTTCTTTCCTTTGCTTGATATAAAAGAAAATAGCTATATAAAAATGTAAGCCAATTTGTGAGTTGTGCTATACAAAAATAGTATTTTTAAGAGTTCCAAAAACCAGATAAAAACAATGTTCTTATAAAATAGGCATAAAAAGATAGACAATATGGAAAGTTCCCGGAAAGCAATAGTATAAGTAGAAAAATCTGATATCAAAAGTATTTCTTTCCATCTTTCCTTCAAAAGTTTTCCTAAACCAACAGCTACTGTACGATAAATATATCAAAATAGCGATTATGTTTTGCTTCTTTTGCTGCCAGGCAGGCAGTTTTAAATAAATTCGAAGGCCTACACCCCGTCCCACACCCAGGGGAGAAGGACTCGAAAAGGGTGGATAGTAGGGGCCCTCATTTTGCAGGATAGGGGCCGTCGAGCCGGCAGCCAAGTAGCGCCGCCTTGTCTGCGGATATGTCAATGGACCGACAGCCAGCTTGGAGGAGTAGGGTCCAATCTGGGGAGCCGACTAAGCGAAACTTTGCCTTCGGATGGCACGTGCTGCCATAAAATGCTTTATTAACATACACGAGTTCAGGCCAAGATGGGTAAATACAGGGATTGTTGATTTCATGAGCTTCGAGCATTTCATTGCTCCGAGCAAACAGTGTACCGGCTCCTAAGCAAACGAAAGGCGAATGCTAGTACCAGCAGAAACTATATTCCCTGGCCAGCGGCTATTTGGCACCCAAAAAACCCCCTTTTTGGGGACCCCTTCTCGGTGGACCCCCGGCCATGACAGAGACAAAGTGTTGCCATCGCCAAGGCAATAAAAGTGAAATGTGATCGCCTGGCATCACCTACCCCATGATGGCACACATAATCTCAGCCAATCTGGGGACATCAACCTTGATTTCGGAATGCATCCGTTTCCCCTGGCAGTACTTGCTCTCGCCACTCCATCCTGCAGATACATTTCCGCTTTGCCCTCCAGGTCACAGCTAATTAACTGCATTCGGTAGCGAGTCCTGCAAAACGAAACCCTCCAAACTGTGACAATCCGGACTTAATGAACCATGTACACGACTCGCAAAGTTTTGCGCTGCCGACGGAACGCAATTTAAATAAATAATTAGACAGGTGGGCGGGCGGAGCGGTCGAATTGCATGACTCAAAATATTAATTTCGTTTTACATATGCAATGAGTGTGACGTAAAAAGTTTGGCCATGTTTTTAGTGGGCAACAAGGGAAATTAAGCGAAATGAGGCATTCAAATTGGGGGTTGTCGGTGGAAGGAGTTTGGAAAAGTATTTCATAAAACACACATTTATGATATATGATTTGGATAAATGACTTAAAAGAAAAAATATAACAAACAGGCAAAAGCATAATTTATAAAAGGATTTTTCAATACTTAAAACATTTTTTTAAAGAATCCCTAACCTTCTGTTCTGGTGATTATATGATTACCAGCCCTAGAATAATATATTTAAAGTACCAACCAGGCGTATGCTTGATTTATTTTTATATATATCTGACCCCTAGGACTTTAACGAATGTTTTAGTAACTTTGATTCCTGTTCTAATCATGTATTTTAAAAATAAATAAATAAAAAGTGTACCTAAAAACATTAACTGAGTTGCACAATAAATATGTAACCTTCAAAACTCAAAGCTCCGAAGATTTATATTCCTTAAACGGACATTATATGTCTCTTATCATATATATATTATTTACTATAGTTGGAATATAATATGCCATTCTAAAGAGGCCATATAAGTAAATATATAACTTAAATATTTAAATATAGTTTTAACCGATCGGAATATGTTTTTTCATTTTTGAAGAGTCTAAAATCTCTGTACAGATTCTTATAGGAATCAAACATCTTTGGTCACGAATTAAGCATGGACTTTTGGAGAAAACCCATTCGCAAGTGCTGGCTGACAGGGCTTTCCACAGTCACGTTTCGGGGCATTTTCACACCAATTCGCCTCTGACGACCGGCTGACAGTCCACGACCCAGCCAGGCCACACATATTACCCATACGACCCGTGGGGCAGGATTTACATGGAAAACACTTATGCGCTCCTGACACGGGAGGGCGAAAGGTGGACGACTGTCCGTTAATTCCCCAGTTGCGTGCCCGAAAAACCAAATAAAAATAATTACTCCATACGCTTGGCGGAGGAGAAAATAATTTTCGGGACATTTGCGTTTAAGCGGAATCGGATGGCGGGTCAGTCACCCAGTGGAATGTGGTAAAAGAGGCCACTAAGGGAATCGCAGGACTTACGTTAGCTTCGCCCGCCTTCTGGTCAATGGAGCCGCCACATGGATACCTTGACTTCTACTTCGACTCGAGCGCGAGAGAGAGTGAGAGAAAGTGGAGAAAGGCGAGCGGCAAACTCCTGTTATATCACGGTGCCAGCAGCGGCGGCCGCAAATGCACGCAATTTTGATTCGCCTCCTCCAATACCTTTGGCCGCTTTTCTCTCAGTGTGAACACACAAAACTAAACTGTGCGACAGTTAAGGCCAAGTTAACTGGGTTCCGACCACTTTTCCGCGTCGTTTTGCGGCATTTTGCGTTTGCTAGATATCGCAGACGTAAAGGTGAACGTGAAAAGCGTTTGAGAACCGAGAAACAATGAAGTCAGAGCCGTGAAACGTGTGGATAGTGAAGGAAACTGAGGGAAAAAACGAGCTGCAGCCGCCGCGTGAGTTGCGCTTTGCAGGACGAGGATTGCGCCAAACGAGTCGGCTCGAGCGCTGTTCACAGACTGAGCAGCGGAGCAGCTGAGCACAACGGGCCCTCGGACCTGGCTCAAACCCGCCTTTGAGTGGCGGTGGCTCCAGCTTGGGCAGCGATACCCGCGGGCATGAATGGGAACAGGGCGAGTGTGCGCACTCCAGCAGCGCGCCAAAATAAAAACTCACTCAATTTTCGCTGGTTGCCCGACACGAGAGAGTGAAGGCTCTTTCTGCCCGCCGAGTGCGTAGTAAAAACCTTTGATTCAGTTATATAATTGAGGGGGCGCCTTCCTTAGTTCTTTTGGGGTGCTGTATCTTTTTGGGCCCCTCACCTGTCCGTGGGCAATTAACGGCGAAGCAATAATCACCAAACTACCCGCGAATCCATAACCACCATTTGTCGCCTCCCTCGAAGCGGTTGATTGAGCCCATGTTCGATATTGACGGTAATGGAGTACTATATGGTAGTAGCCGTAGGTACCATGGCAAGAAAAGCCATTAGTATCCCAAATATTTTAGTACTACCCAAGTGGAATAGGAAAACAGGTAAATTTAGGTCTTGAATTCAAAGAACATATATAATAATAATATATGTAGTACAATAGTACCTATTAAATACTTTTATTTCAAACAATAACCACCTTTTCGGCCAACTACCTTTTTTCAGATCTATTAAACTCAATTATCAGCAAAAAATAAGATATGTTACAAAAGAAAAACCTATAATATCATAAATATTTAAGTGAAAACTTAAGGTCTTAGTTTTACAAAGATCTTAAAAATAGATATATATATATAGATATATATATATATATAATAGATATATATATATAACAATAACCAACTACCAACTACATATCGAAGATTTAGAAAATCTATTTACTTAAATAATTAAGAACCTAATATGGATTTTTTAACAATATAAATAATGCTTCCAATAATAATCGAATTGTAACCAAATATCTGGAAGAGTCACTTTGCCAAAGTATCACGTTAAAATTCCAAATACGAAACTCACATTTGTTTCACTTTGTTATGGGAATCGGGGGTTCTACGATGTCAGCATATTTAGCCATAATAAGCACTTGCTGTCGAGTGACTCATTCAATGCGATTTGTTTTGACGGCTTACACTTCATTCATGGGGCCATAAATGGAGCGGATTAAAATACCAAAGAAGACTGTGTGGTATACCCTACTTTCTCATACGTTGCATTCGTCTAACAATTAACTTAAAGAAACTAGGCAAAATGCAATATTCGGTGTTTTATTTGCTTTGACCCAATTCAGAAAAAGATATATTTCTGTTTTGAACTGCAAAATTCTGGGAAAAACGTGTGAAATGCAACCGCTGCATTGCGTTTCGCTTGTGTATCTGCATGGCATTTACAACAACGAAGATCGTATGTATATTTATAATCAAAAAAATATATATATATGTGTGGAGCGATGTGCAATATTTAATTATGAATTATTTGAATTTTATATGCTCTGGCGACGCAGTTGTTCGCCCGAACAACGAGAAAATATTTGGAAAATACATCTAACGGATGAAGATGGGTGGGCGTGTCGCCGGCGGCCGTCCGATTTTATATCTGAACATGCACATTTCTTCAGATATACAGTGGAGGTAGGAAAAGTAGTACTGAACATATTCAAAGCCGTATTTATGGGGTTTAAACAATCTTTTTTTTTAACTTTCTATTAGGACTTTCTTAAGATCTTTGATATTTTTTTAAAAATGTGAGAAAAGATATATTATTTAAAATATCCCAGTTCTTATTTTGTTGCCAACAACTGTGCGTATGGGTCATTTCGCCATTCTGAGGAAAATGTCTGTGGCCAGAGTGACTAATAGTTGCTTAAAAGGCGGAGTAAACAGTTGGCCCGAACAGCTGGGGGCAATCAGCTGATATCTCAGCGATAACAGTTGACTGCAGAAGACATTCTGCCGCTACTGCACATCGTATGGTTCAATTGTTTATTGCGAAGATACAAGAGGTACATACACCCAGAGCGGCGGACTTGTGGCAACAGATCGTTAGTCATTGATCGATTGATTGGCCGCTCAACAAGAGTCGTCAGTGGGCGATGACAACTGTTTACGCTGCTGATTTTGCCTTTTCTCATGCCTCACTTGTTGTTGCTCTCTGGTGGCTGTGACGCAGTAGTTGTACCTATGTAGGCGGTCCCCTTGCTGAGAAATAAAAACAACTCTATATCGTACATACTTACTCACACTTTTTGAATAATTTTAAAAGGCAAAAAGAAGGGGAGTTTATATGAATTTTGTGTTTTTTGTTTACCTATTTAAATAGAAAACCGGACTTGAAGTCAGCAATCATTTGTTGGACATTTTTCTATATTTTTAGATAAGACTTTGGAAAATTCGCCCATTAAGTATTCTTTATGATTATTATAGAATATTTTATGAAAGCTTATTTTTGTTTTATTTATTTCCGAATAATGTTGGCATCAAGAGCTCTAAACAAAATGAATATTTAGCAAAAAATATAATGGCAAAAGTAAGTACCACCTCCTTTTTTATTCTTTAAGTTGTTCCTCATTTTTAATTTGTAATTACCTTTTAAACATTTTCTGTACTTTCTGAATACTTGCTCTTTTTTTAATTTTCCTTTTTTTAAATTTTTTCACTTTTAAACATTTTCTGTACTTTCTTACTGTGCATCTGGTCTAAACCGACAAATAGCTGGATAGTATTACATGCTTTTCTCTCCGTGTGGCTTACGGTTACAGATGGGGATTCTAGAAGCCATGCGACTGCCGAGGAATGCGTTTCGGAGAACAGCTCTGCTCTCCCGCTCTCTCGGCCAACTTTCTAGCGACCATCTATTTATAAGTCTGATGTGTGTGTAGGGTATCTTGGCCTGGTCCGCGATCGGAGAGGGAGAGCTTGAAGAGAGAGAGAGAGAGGCAGAGGCAGAGGAGCGCCAGAGAGAGCCCCATATCCGTATCCGTAAGATAGTATTAAGTATTTACCAATTAAGGCCTTAAACCGCCGGAGAAGCGCAGGTAGAAGCCAAGCAAAGCTTAGAGCGGCAGAGTGGGAGAGCGGGAGAGCAGGAGAGAGAGCCGCGCAGTGGGGCCAGCTGAGAGGCGGGAGAGCGGCAGTGGGGCTGCTGGCCGATGGAAACGGCAACGGTAATGGCTGGCAGCGAGCGGCGGTGGCGCTCAGTCGACGAGCAACTTTGGCAGCGTGAGGACGCCCGAGTGCATGTGCGTGTGTGGCCCGTTCAACAACAACAACGCCGAGTGGCAATGTGCAAAAATAAAAAATCTATATATATTTTAAATTGAATATAGAAAACCGAAAAACCCACACTCGCACACGCTGGCAGCGCACACACACTGACGAGAGCCAGAGAGCGCGAGCGGAAATACTTAACAAGCCAAAGCTAAAGCTAAAACGTCGAAAAAGTGGAAGTAAAAAGTGGCCGTGTCGGTGCGAGCGGCGTCTAGAAAGTGTGGCCAACAAAAGTGACATCACACTCCGGCCAGCAGAAGGGCAGGAAAGTCAGCCAAGGAGCCTAGGGTTTAAGGAACCTACCAGAAGTCCCATTCGAAATCGAAATCAAAGTCGAGCGGTAGTCGCACGCGTCGTTGCTCAAGGTGAGAACGCGCCAGCCCCCCTCCCCCAGCCAAAAAAAAAGTAAAAAAAAATTAATCTCAACAACTGGCACGACAAGTAGTCGCCGCCGTCGAAAAGTCACACAGCCCGGGTATCAACAAAAGGAAATAAATTACAAATTTTGTCGCTACGCAGCGAGACGACGGATTCGACAGCGCTACGGTTCCACTGTTTCCACCCACCAAATCACCGATGAAGCCCACTGTGATGGCGGCCAATCAGGCGCCCAGCAATCCCGCCACCGGTGGCAACGGCTCTGCCGGAGGGCCCGGCGTCAATATACCCGTGAACCGGGAGTATGTCAGCGGTGGCTACGGTTCGCCCCAGCAGCAGGCGGCGCAGAGTCCCCACTTCCACAATCCGCCGCAGCAGAACGCTTACGGATCGCCCAGGCAGCAGCAGCAGCACTTCCAGCAGCACCAGCAGGTTCCGCCGAATCAGCAGCAGCAACATTTTCAGGTGAGTGGCCGCCACAGGTCGGGTGCGGGGGATTACAGGGGCAGGGGTGGCATGGCAGACGAGCGGCAGCGGCGAGAGCTCCCAAGGTTGGCGCCTGGCAAGGTCGCCCCAACCCCTCCCCTTCCAGATCTCCCCCACCCCCGAAGACCTCGATCGCATAGCTGGGACATATTCGTATGAGTGTCATGGTTTTTGTTGTTCTCGCCAGCAGTGTGGCAAATCAGGTACAGTGGGGATTCTCAAAGGGGGATAGATAAACTTTATCCATGAAAAACCAATTACCTAAAAGTAGTAATATTTTTAAAGTTTTCATTTAGTTGATCTACAGATGCTATGGTGTCCAGCCTCTATACTACTTCGTATATATTATATATTATATTTTCCTATTTCCTATTTCCTATATATATATTTTCCTATTTTTTTAAAGTTTACTTAATTAAGTAATTGCCTAAAAGTCATAATATGACTTATCTGAAGATACCATGGTTACTTTTTCTTATACCTATGCTCTTTATATTTTAATTTCCATTTGTTTGTCACCTAAAAATACAATTGTTTCTAGGCGTTTCTTTTGACTTATCTAAAAAACATATAAGAAATGTTATAGATGTTTATACCTAACAGGTTATTAAAATAATAAGTACAAAAACATCTAGATGTATCTATAAGTCAGAGAAGCCTTTAAAAGCGAATCACTTGTATGGCACGAAATGCTTGGTTCTTTGTTTGCTTAAATGTCTTGAGAATGCGATTAAGTTTTATCTATATCACTAGACTACTTATGACACAGCGGTTTTTCCAGTTGTTTTACTTTTCCCAATGAATCCTTCACTATTTCTCATGCCTTTGGCCTCTTTGTGGACCCTCCAAAACGCAATAAGGGTGCAAAAACCAGGGAAAAGTCAGTGTGTGGTTGCGTAAACGCCCCATACTCCTAACCACCCGCTCTTCAAAGGGGGGTTTCGCCCCCTTCCCAGTGTGTCAAGTGTGTGTGCACACTCTGTTGACCTACTGGGCGCAAACTTGTAGTATCTGCCTGGTAGGGGGGATGGATGGCCAAGTTTCTCCGGGCTGATGTCGTGTCAAGCTCTCGTCTAGTGGCCAACGCTGCGTATGATTAATGCCGCAACGCGTGCGGAATTTTACCAGCGACAAGTAAAGTACAGCTGTTTTGTTGTGGTCTAATCTAATGGCCAGCAATCCAAATCTATCACGAACGAATCGCAGAAAATATTTGAAAATTTCTAGAAGAAAACACACAAGCCAATGACGCGTAGCCCCTGCCGATCGCTCGCGTTCCTTCTATTTTGGCGTCGAAAGAATCGCACCAAAGACTGCTCTGCTGTGCGTGTCTATCTCCATGTCTTCCGCTGTAGGTGGGCACACCGTACAGTAATACATAATGACACTCCATATGTGCGCATATCTCGGTATCTGTAGCTGTATCTGTTTCTGTGGAAGCAAGCCAGTTGTCTAATGGGAAGCGTGGGTGGCTCTTGGTTGCTCAACCTCTTGGCCAACGCGGGGGCCTCGACGATGCGTTGTTGGTGACGTCGACTACATAAAAACGTCATCGCCAGCTTGGAGTACGGTGGATACTGGTTACGTTAAAAAACTAAAAACTATTACTATTAAAAAAAATGTTAATTAATTTTTTTTGGTAGTCAGAAAAATCATAATCGACAATTTAAGTAATAGGGAAATATTGTATCCAAAAAAAAGATTGTTTTTTCTTGTATTTTGTATTATTTTTTTAGGTGTTTTAATGACGTGCCAAAACTAGAAACCTGAAATCTAGGTTATTTTTCCAAGTGTACTTATGTAAGATAACAAATAAATTATCATTTCTAATTGAAGGGTACTTTGAAACGGTCACAACAGTGGGTAATAATTTTAAAAGCTAATAGAATTAACTATTCTGTTTGCCATTGTGGGCAAGTTTTGTAACAACAAAATATATTCTCTCCTATAAAATAAATTCATTCATCAGTAGTAGTGAAATGCGGGTCACTGAACACTATCAGTTTTTATAATTCATTGATTCGAGTGAGTTAACTACTTAAGGTGTTCGCTGTACTTGATCCACTGTACTTCCGCGGGTCCACTCGGCTAATTGAGTTGAAAAGGAGAGAGAGCGTCTTTTTAGGAGAGACTCGTGAAGACTCTCGAGAGCTGCAGAAGCTACGAGAAGTGGCCAGAATAAGCCAGCGGTTTCGAGAGTGGGCGACACTCGCTTTAAAAGGCCTTCTCGGCCGACAACTCGCCTCATTCGCAACCAAACAATCGGACGCAGTGCATCACGTCACCGAGCGGAAAATCAATCAAAAGCTACAAAGACAAACAGACTGAGGCGAAATAAACGTCGAGTACACTTGTAGCGAACAACCAGCGAGCGGTGCTCATTGATAAAGTAAACAAATTGAGCAGGCTAAAGGTAAGGCTCTGGCTCCCAGATCGACATCCGCTCCCCAACAGCTGTTCATTCAGTGCCAATTGACATCACTTGTTTGCCCACACTCTCGCACCCAGTCTATAAGGCTCTGACTCAGCCAGTTATTTATAAACAATTCGCCCACCGAGCCAAGCAATTTGCACTGCTCTATTGCTACACAGAACGAATAATTGATAGGGAACAATGATTTGTGGTTTTACCTATCGTTTCAAACCGGAAAGCTGTATTTCAATTAGCAAACTGTTATCAAGTATTTAAATTCAGGATTAGGTAATCTAAAAAAATTACTGTGATTATAAAATCACCGAGAAATTAAATGCTCTTTTATCAACATATCATTCCCATATGATCTATAAACATTTAGGAACCCTTTATGATGCTTTATGCCTGACTATATTTACTAATTCTCTCCTCTTGGCTTGCAGCCGACCTTTGGATTCGAACCGAACATGGACATGGACAACATGTTCCCGCGCTCGCACCTGGGCAGGATGCATGACCCCTTCGCCGGCTTCGGAGACTCACGTAAGCGGAGCAGTTTGCACGGTCCCAGTGCCCAAGCCCATGCTGACGATGACTTTTCATCCTATTTCGACGACCCAGACTTTGGATTCCCCCGCTTCTCGACAATGGGCCGCCGCGGACGGATGCCCGGTGGGGTGAGCACCCACATGGATCACGACGACGACTTCTTCAACCGGCTGCCCTCGGAGTTCCGTCAGTACATCCCAGATGGTTTCGGTGCCAGACGTGGACCAGGCGTAGCCACTGCTCCAGGACAAGTTCCGCAACAGCAGCCACAGCAGCAATATGCCCAGCAGCAGCCACAGCCGCATCCCCAGCAGCACTACCAGTACGCTGCGCCACCACAGCAACAGGTGCCCCAGTCGCCCTCGAAGCGTCTCTGTGATGCTGCCATCCAGACGGAGGATCCGGCCGGCCGCTCGGAGGTGGATTGTGCCCCGCCGGCCAATCTGAACCAGCATGGCTTCCGGAACACCGTGGACATGGGCGTGAAGAGTGCCGCCGAGCAGGACCAGGGCCTGCGCTCCCACTCCGCCCCGCCGCCAGAGCAGCAGCAGCAGAATCTGCTTTACCAGCAGCAGCAGCAACAGCAGCCGGGCGCACATCACCAGCAGTTTGGCACCCAGACCAGTCCGCCCGTCCAGGGTCAGCA
This sequence comes from Drosophila biarmipes, assembly GCF_025231255.1. NCBI lineage: Eukaryota > Metazoa > Arthropoda > Insecta > Diptera > Drosophilidae > Drosophila > Drosophila biarmipes. The sequence goes on along the minus strand of NC_066613.1, from coordinate 16,452,473 downwards.
GTTCAAGACCTACTATGCGCCCCAGCAGCAGACACATCCCCAGCAGAAGCAGCCCACCCCGCCGCCAGCCCCACAGACCCCCGGTGGCACGTATGTGCGCACCATACCCATCTTCGTGGAGGGACGCACCGAGCCCATCATCAATGCCCACAAGGAGATACCCAACCAGAATGCTCCGCCAAGTGCCCAGGCCCAGGCTCAAGCTCAGGCGCAGGCACAGGCTCACTTTGCACCACCACAACAGCAACAGAGGCCCACGCCGCTGAATACGCAGCAGGCGCAGGCCCATCCCGACCAGGAGCTGCCGGCCGAGGGGTCCGCCGGATTGCCACCACAGACACCACACACCCTCAATTCGATCAACAAGATCCAGGACATACAGCGCGACGTGCTGGAGCTGATGGGCAAAGTGGAGCAGTTCAAGGGCACGCGCCAGGAGAAGGAGTACGCCTACCTGGACGAGATGCTGACCCGCAACCTGCTCAAGCTGGACACAATCGACACCAACGGCAAGGACAGCATCCGCCTGGCCCGCAAGGAGGCCATCAAGTAAGTTATATACGCTGAGATACTCAATTCAGATTGCCTAACTCATCGCTTTTGTATCTTACAGATGCATTCAGGCTTCCATAAATGTGCTGGAGGCCAAGGCCGAGGAGAATGCCAGGGTGGCGTCGGGAGCACCAGCTGCCAGTGCAGCCCCCGTTGAATCAGTGGACACGGCTGCAGCTGCTGCCCCAGAGGCCGCCGGCCAGAGCGCGGAGCCAGTGACTCCACAGCCACAGGATGCTACGAAAATCCAGGAGCCCATCCCTCTGCCGCCGCCACCAAGTGCTGCCCCCGCTGAAGGATCAGCTGCTCCCGAGACGCCCGTGGTGGAGCCCCAGGCTTCGGGTGAGACAACCGCGCAGTCGGAGACCACCACCACGACATCGGAATGATGAACAGAGCGCCTCTACAGGGCGACCGTTTCGAAGCAGCTACGCAAATTAACCAAATTCAAGTGACAACAAACGGACGATAGGGGCGAGTCCCCAACCTGAGATGCCCAATCATCAGAGGATGGCGACAGGAATGGGCGCATGGGAATTGAATGCAGATGTGATTGTGATCAAGAGGAGCTGGAGCTGGCGACGGATCTTTGCTAGTATTTCGTAGAAGCACACCCGCACTATCTAAACAAGCAAATCTCATGTGTCGAACACTCAACACCCAACACTCATCCCCGCACAACATCATCATAGCACTCAAACACACAGCATAGATTATAGGCTAGTAAGGAAAATAATATTGAGAAAAAGTGCCTGCATAGAGAATTCGACAGTTAACAGAACGAAAACGATTTGGCAACGAGAGTTGTCCCTCACATAAAAGAGCTGATTATGTTTAAGCGATAGAGGTCACCATGAGGATATTTTTGAACCTGAGTCCAGTTTTTATACGTAAATTGCACCGAGAGGCAGTGGGCAGCAGTGGTCACCAGCAAGCCGCCGTATGATCTCATACAAATCTACAGCAATCGCGCTTGCCTGCCACCGACACCTCGTCATCAAGCTTTGCTGCAGGTGAATTGTTAAACAAAGGTAAACACTTCTAGAGAAAAAACTATGATAACTATTTATGCTACTAATTAATGCGAAAATAAATGTAGATATTGTTGACTATACAGACATCGTTTGCCTTTTCCGTTGCACAATTATCAAAGTTTATTATCGAAAAGGTTACAAATCTCGATCAATAATACATATACAAAAGAACCCTCGTGTCGGGTATGGAGCGGGCCTTAAATACTGACTAAGTGGTTACTCTGTAAGTGTGTCTTAAGAACATTTTAAAAGGACGCAACACGGCCTCGGTGGAGGCCAAACAATGGTATAATATGTATACAGATGGGAACAACGAATGAATGGGTTGCATATGTGGCATGGAGTATACGTTATATAATAATATGTATGTAGATAAAAAACAGACGCTTGATGTACGATAAAAATCTTATAGTCGCATTTAGTCATCTCGTTGAATCTCTTCTAGGTGTATCGCACTATCGCATTATTGTTCAAGAGTATGGGGTAAAAGTGTTTAAGTAGCTATAGTCCGGATCCAAAATATAGTGGCTAGCTGCGGTGTTGGTGTAGATATCTAGCAAAAGGGCGTCCCAGCTGCTTGGCACTTGGGTCCGACCCTAGTTGATGATCTCGACATAGTTCGCCGGAAACAGTCCATAGGTTCCATCAGGGCCCAGGCCCTGCCACCAACCCTCATCGATTTGATCGATGTGGGTAATTACATCGCCGGGATCAAAGGTGATCTCCGACTCGTCGGCTGCCTGGTAATCGTATAGGGCTCGGGCTCGCAGTCCCAGATCGCCGAGGGTCTCCTGGCAAATAAAATCGTCCTCGTTCACCAAATCCGTCACTGCAAAATATGTGCAATTAAAATCATGTATAGTTAACTTTACTTCAGTACCACTCACAAGCATTCCTCTCCAATGTGCTCAGCCCACTGGTCTTGGTCGACTGTGATTGCTGCACGGTCACCGACACTTTGGTGCGGACCTCTTCCTCCTGCTCCTGGTACACTGCGGTGTCCGTCTCATTGGACGAAGTGGTCTCGTCCGGAGACTGCGACTGCAGTGAGTTGGTTTTACTGTGTGGCGACCGCTTGATGGTGGAGAACTGCTCGCTTTCGTGGGCCAGTGGTAGATCGTCAATGGGCTGAGACTCCTCCACCTCTGCTATTGTGGAGACCACTTCGGCCGCCACCGGAGCAACAGTTACCGAAGCAGCAACAGCGGGAACAATGGCTTCTGGGGCCGGAGTCTTGACCGGCAGCGGTTTGGCAGGGGACACAGCGCGCGGTGGTGAAGGCACAGGTGCATCTTGAGGCTGATTCTGGTTGAACACGTTGATGCGCTGGGCAATGGAATTGCGGGCTGGTTTGGCCGGTGGTTGCGTGTTTAGTCTAGAGATTGAAAGGTTCAGCTTAGTTTAGACACAAAAGACAGAATGGTATGGTAACCCACTTGGACTGAAGCTGTCCTTCGCTGGTGTGCTTGGTAAACATGGCCTTGGCAGCTCCCACACGCGAGCCAATCAATTCGCGGGCCTCCTGGTTCCTCGCCTGACGCATGCGCTCCGCATCAGTCAGGTTGTTGGAAAATCCTGGTGATGTTTTCTCAGGGCTAAGAGGCTGCGGAGAGCTGTATGAAAATAATGAAGTTTTTACTATCATCTGAGACTAGTTATTTGGTTTTTAATTACGTTTTGATGGGAACATGCGCCGGCTGGAGCTTGGTAGTGCTGATGACCAGCTTCTCGCGCTCCTTGTGCTCCTTTTCCTCGCGTCTGCGCTGCTCCTCCTCCAACTTCAGTAGCTCCAGCCGCTTGGCCTCTTTCTCGGCCTCCTGGCGCAGTTTCTCCTCGGCCTCCTCCTTTTTCCAAAAGTCCTGCATAACGCTGGCGTTCAGCTCCTTGGTGGGGATAACCCGCGTATAGTTGGTGCCCACCGGCGCCTTCTGCTCCTCCATGCCGCCGCGTGGCTCCTTGAAGCTGTAGGCGGAGCTCACGGTGCTCAGCTTCTTGAGCAGGCGCTCCAGGTCGATGTCGTCCTCGTTGCGGGCATTGATGGTGAGGTGGGCGCCGGACAGAAGGTTGCTCACGTCGCGGATGTGGTTGGCACAGGTGCCCTTGCGAAGCACAGGTGCGCCCTCGCCCTACAAAATTTGGAACGCAGATATGTGGGTTATGCGTGCGGCGATAAGATAAGGTCGGCCACCTGGCCCTGACTCACCTGCCAGTTGATGAGTAAGTACTTGTTGAGGCCCGTTTTGGGGTCTTCGATGCGCACGAAGGCGTACATGATCTTGCCGCTGTTGAGGTCCTCGTTCAGCTCCTCCACGCCGCCGTCGCCGGTGCCCACGACCTTCAGCTCGTTGGTCTGGCCCTCGTAGCCGAAGAGGGACCAGTTGGTGTCGCTCTTGTCGTCGAGCACATCCTTCCAGGCGGCCACTATTTGCGAGCGGTTCTTCTCAAAGCTAATGGCCATGGTGCCAGGCTGCCAACGACCTTGAACAAAGAGATCTCGGCCAGCTTTCACTGGGTCGCCTTGTCGCGGTGCCGCTGATCGTCGCGAGTGAAAGCCAACGCCCGCGAAGACACCAAATTCGAATGGCAGTCTTGACTAAAATGTTAATTAAGTGCAGCCGCCCCACAAAGGCACACAGACACACGACCGCATACACACACCAGCAGAACAATAGGATTGCGGGCGATTGATTTTCCAGTCTGTGCGAATTTCCAGCGCCTCCGGAGTCCTTGTTTTTCGCCTATTCACTGCGAGCTACGTGTGCGGAGGGGGGACCAACGCAGCGCTCAGGCATTCAGGCAACTCCCCAATTGTCCAATTTGATTGGAATTTTCAAATTTTCGATCGCTGGCGGCGACCTACACACTTTTTTGCAACAACAAATTAGCGGTGGAACAGAAATCGATATTCGATACCCTGCTTCCAGCAAGTTGGCAGGCCCCAGTATCGATAACAATTAACTAGCTGAACTAGCTCTCTAGCCCGTTTCCACTACTCTGTAAATTTAGATGTTGTTTCGGCTTATTTAATGTTGCAATCGCTCATTGCACAGCTCACTACGAGGCTTTTATGAGACTCATTAGGAGGCTTATTGTGAGGCTTCTTTCGAGGCTCATTGCAGTGTATATCCATCTATTGGTTTGTGTATTCGCTAACCGTCGGGTTAGTGTCACCGATAGGCCATATCTGCTACGAAAACTGGATAAAATATCGATGGGTGATAAGCTATCGATGTGCTGAGCAATATGCCCACGACATGGGCCCATCGATGTTACATCGACGCCTCGCCCACCACTAACAAACTGAAACGATTGTGATTTGATTGCAATTATACCAAAAACCATCAAAACCCCGCTTTTGCCAGCGTAAATCGCGTGGAAACCGTGCGCAACCGCGAGGAGTGAACCCCGAACAGCTGAGACGCAGGACTCCAGCGGGGACTTGCAGGCGTCTCCAGGCGAAAGGTAAAGTGGGCCCCTTGTTGTTGGCCAGCCGAGTGGTGTATTATATAGGAGCCTGGGCTGCTGGACTCGAGATACTCTGGATCTTGGGGGCTGGCTGGCAACAGCACGGCTTTGGCCGCTGTACTCGGCTTGGTCATTGCCGAAAAATGCAGCAGCAGCTCCGTGTTGGTCGCGCTGGCTCCGAAAACCGAAAACTGAGAGCCGAAAACCAGTCCCAAGTGCATCGTGCCCCCGAGCTGCCCCTCATCCCAGCAGCCGCCTGCCCATGACCATCCGATCAGATGGCAACTGTTTGGCAGCAGGATTTCGCCTTCGTCTTACTTGTTTCAACCCAGCCAGTCAGTCTTTGTTCGCTTTGGTTTGGTTTGGGTTTTGGTTTTGTTCCATTTACATATATGCCAATGCCAGGCTCGGGCGATATATCCAGTTTTTCACTTGGATATCTCTGTGCATACGTATATACACGTAGTGTGCGGCTGTGTGTTCGCCTGCTCATGGTCAATTTCTTTGCATTTTCAGTGTGAAACTCATGCGGTGCAGATCGAGTCGGTGCAGGAGCAGCAGAAGCAGCAGCAGCAGCAGCGAAACCAAGCCCCAGTCCAAGTGCAAATCCACGTCCAATCCCACGTTGAAGCGCTGAGATCATCATGGAATCGGCCCTGGATGTGCTCTCTAGAGCGGCGACCATGGTGCAAAACAATCCCAGCGGTAAGTGAGCGAGCGAACGAGCGAACCCACGGACGACCCAGCTAGACCATTAACCAATTCCGTTTAAAAAAGAGTCGACAATTTTTATGATTTCAACTTGGGCAACAAGCTTGTTGGCCATGTTGTACTCAGCCCGGCGGGGCAGTGGGGGCGGGGGCTACACACAGCTCTTTTATGGCTTTCACCTTTGAGCCCAGAAGACTCGGAAAGTATTTCAACAATGTCTCTGGCACAGAGAGAGAAACGAAAAGTAAATGGCGATCGGCGGGGTTTTTCAGGTGTTCAAATGGAGCACTTAATGCTCAAGCTGGAATATTTTTTACAAATATTAAAGAAAACTAATAATAATAAAATAATGATACAATCTAACAGACTTCAGATTCGACTACAGATTTAAATAATCATCTTTTTGCAAATGTTCTACTGAGGTGTAACTATTTCTTGCCTAAATTTTATCATAAGAAAGTAATTAGTTAGTTGACAAAAGGGTCACTTTTAACTCGAAGCCTGAAAACCAAAAAAAAAAAAAAATATTTCTCAGCTAGCAGTGGGATTTGAACTCTGATTTTATTTAAGACAGTTAAATTTACTTGGTAGGAAGTGATTTCTTTTTCAACTATAATTAAATAACTTGAAACATTCAAGGCAATTCCTTCGTTACCAAAAGCAGTTGCTCTTCGTTACAGTCTCGTATAGTATCCGATTTGATGTCCAGCTTTTTTCCCTGTGCAGACAGTCGCAGACCGCTTTGCGTGCTCCAGTCATGATTCACGATTGCAACAGTGCCTTTCCGGCTGACATCTTCCTCGCAACCCCGATCCCCCACTCAGACAGTGTCTCCCGAAATTCTACCCACTCGGTGCTGGTGCTGGTGCTGGTGGCATCGATGAACTCGACTCGACCAGGCAGAATCAGTTTCGCACTCGTACTCGGATTCCGATTCCTGGCCGCGAACACTGTGCGAACGCATAAACACTCGACGAATCCGAGAAATGTTTTATTTTCGTACAAAAAAGACGGCAACAAAACATTCCAACAAAATGAGTTTGCGGCGCATTCCGATTCCGATTTTCATAAATGTGTCAAATGCCGCATTTTCGATGGCAGCGTGGCCGTGGCAGGGGCTGGGGCGGCCGAGCGGTTGGCATATGTGAAGTATTGTCGGGGGACCGGACCCGGGAACCCCTTATCAATAATAGCCAGCCAGTCGTCGTCGTTTTCGCAGTGCCACTGCGGCTGACGGGCACGATTCGTCGGGGCTGTCGGCTTGTCGGGCTGTTTTGGCTGCGGATGGGCGTTCGCATTGCATATTTCAGCACTGTGCTGGCGACATATCTTTCATATATACTTGCAATTTGCATTCTCTGCCCACCACCCAGAGCGACAAACAAGCGACTCGACCGCGTGACATGCCAAAGAAATGCTCAGGCCGGCCGAGAGCCCGTATAGTACTTGCGCTTTTCTGTGCTCTGTGCTCCGGGCTCCGGGCTCGCAAATATGTGTATAATTGTTAAACAAAAAAGAAACAGTTTGATTAGGCATGTTCTCCGGGGCAATTGCACAATTTATAAACGGGGGGCGATAAGCACTCGCCCAGTGCTCCTCGCCTGGGCTTTGATTTCGCCCCCATTGGCCGTGATAACATGCAAATGCCGATAATAGGCCAACCCAAATTATGTTTATGTTTACCAAAGGCTTTGTCGCACATAATTCGGAATATTTGACAAATTCCTCGGCCGAAATATGTGTGTTATATATAATACAGCTGTCAACGCGGCGGGGAGAATTTATGAGATAGCCCCCGATACCGAAAGAGAAATGGTTCCGATGCTCGAATAAATATTTGAGCGCGTTTTGCTGGCGTTTTGGGCGCGATTTTCTCGGCCATGGCTAGAATTGGCCAGCAAAGCAACGAACGTGATGCCCAGTGCAGTGTTTTTTGGCCAATGCTGGGCGATTTGATTGATCGGCAGGCTGGCAGGCAGCATCGAAAATGCAAAATGTCGTTAACCTGCGCATGATTAATGGAATTTGTCATAATCGAACGAGCCACTCGCGTTCTGGCTCCTCATAAATCACACATGGAAAAGCGGGTCGATTGGTCGCTGCGTTAATTAAGGGGGGCCCTTCCATTGTTTGCCGAGGAGCAGGCCATAATTAATAAACAAATAGTTACTCGAAATTGTGGCCTGCCCGGGCACAAAAGAAAAATTGTGGCAATTTCGATCTTGGCACCGCGCAGCTGGAGACGGACACCATCCGTTGGTTGCCTGGTTGCTCGGCTCCACTCGGTTCATCTGGTAATTTACATGGCCTTTCAATTCCCCGCTTTAGCCAGTGCCAACTCTGTGGGCCAACACTCTCCTCCTTTTACTGGCAATGGCTGGCCAAACGGTGCGCATAATTGCCGCAAATCTCGACCAGAGTTTCCAGCGGGCAAACCAGTTTGGGTTTGTTATGGCCATGGGATAGTGGGATTGGGCTCGGGGATGGTCTTTGGGCTGGGGATGTGGATGGGGACTCGGATTGGGACTGGAGCATTACCTTTCTTTTTACCACCACTGCTACTGTCGCGGCGGCCTGCCATTTATTTATTTAAACATAACATTTGCCTATTTGCCATAAATTTTCACTCTGCGCGACTTTTGCCAGGCACTCTGGACAGGAAGAGGTGGCATCAACTTGCTCTTGCGCACACCATCGAAATGAAAGTTGTCTCCCAGAAGTCGTTGGACGGTTCTGGCCAGCCGAGGTTCGCCTCGTCGGAAGGTGCCAGAGATTTCGATTTGAAATTCGGCAAAATAATAATGGGTATTGAGTTTATTTTTCTCACGCTTGATTTACCACCGGATGATATTTTAAAATGACAACTGTATTTATGTTATTGTTCGTTTGCGCTATTCGCCATCGACGCCCGTTGTTTTAGTTGCTTTTGCGGCGGTTCTGGGCAATCGAAAACCAGTTTCTCCTCAAATCGCGCGCACGCTCGAGTTTTATTTAAATTTTGAACTGGTTTGCCGCTGATTTGTGTTGTCTCCGCTGCGTATATATATTATGTACCCACTAGACGGATATACACACGTATATTAGATTGTTAGATTTCACAAACTGGGACTTGGAACTGCTGCGGTTGAGATATAAACATAATTTGTCTGGTCCGTGTATCGACAAGTTCTGGAAATCGCCGGCCACCTCACCTCGTCCCAGCCGTGTGTCATCATCATCATCTCTGCGATCTGTTGAGATCTCCCACCAAGAGCCGAGATCTCGGTGACTTCCGCACTGCCACCATGCCAGACTGACCCAAATCGCCGGGCAAGGGATCTCATGTTTCTGTGCCGATTTCCACACAACACAAATTTCAATTAGCAAAGCATTTTCCGGAGTTTTATTTCTGTTTGGCTTCTGCTTTCCTTTAAGTTTCGAATCAATGGGGCAATATTGAATTGCTGCTTAGCTTGTCATTCAGCCAGCGGCACACAGAATGGGGAAGAGACCTGCCAAATCTGGGCTGGGGTAACCTGTTGCCGGGGAAGAGGGCGATGAAGTTATGCCAAGGAAAGGTTCTATTTAAGGAAGTTAGTGGTAGACAGGAAAGGTTCCCAAAGGGTTCATAAATAAATAGTTGAAGGGACACTTTATAAGATATGATATAATGGTTTTTGCTATAGGAATGATATATATATATAATACTTTCTTTAAAGTTAAGAGACTGTTTATTATACATTTTTTATTATTATCATATTAAGAAAGGTTTTTCTTATTGGAATGACATTATAATACATTCTTTAATGTTAAGGGACTATTTAGTATACAAGTTTTATTATAATCATATTATTTTTGATGATATATGACGTCTTCTTTTGTTCTAGACCTTTAAAATATATTTGTTTTCAGTTATAATCTTATTATTTTTGTTATGATATGTTTTTTGTTCTGGGGAGTCAAGTGTAACACTTTCTTTAAAGTTAAGGGACTGTTTATGTAAAAGTTTAACTACAATCGTATTATTTTTGATATAATATATGATTATTTATTTTGAAGTTAGGAGATTATTAATTGTAAATATTATAATATATTTGTTATTATTCTTGATATCGTATAATATGGTTTTTGTTCAAGGAAGGCTCTATAATACCTATATTATAATCTTATTATTGTTGACATTACTTCCCATTGTCTTTAAACTTTTTCTATGTCATATCGAAAAGAGACTTCTTTAGAACTAGGTATACCCCGAAGCTAGGGGATTTCCAGTTGACTTCTGTGGACAAGCCCGCATCATTTGGGCTCTACCCCTTGCAGCCGCGAGTCAAGTTTACTTAGCTCTAATCTAGTTTTTGCGCCTTCTTACATTGCTCTGGTCGGGTTTAGGTTGTTTGGATTTCGGTAATTTGTTGCCATTGTCTTCGGCCCGGCAGTGGAGTCTTCTGCCCCAAAGTCTGCCGATTCCCCGTTGCTGTCACTGTTTTTCCTCGCAGTGCTTCATTTTATTTGGTTGCTTTGGGTTTTTGCCATGATTGCCATTCGATTGACCTCGTTGCGCATGCGTGCGCATGTTTCACGCTACACTACAAATTTTCGCGCACAACAAACAGCTCGCCGGATGACGACGACGGCGACGACGACGACGACGATGATGATGAGTAAGCGCCAAAGCCTAGGAGCAGTGAATCCATTACCCAGTCAGTCAATAGTTTTAGCTTGATTTCGTTGCGTTTTTCGATTATTTGCTGCTCGTTTCCCCCTCTGGATGGTTGAAAATTGCACATTTTGTGACTCGGATTAGCAAACGATCGGCGATCGGCGATGGACGATCGCTGGCGGTGGATGGTGAAAGATGGAGAAAAGGAGAACCACGAGCGAGGAGAAACATCGATCGCTCGGTGGCGGCTAGTCCGTGGCGCGAGATCAACAGCTGAGAGCTTGTGCAAGTCGGCTGGGGCCAGGCCAACTCGGGGGCCATATGATCGGCACCCATGTGCAAGAGGCGACTCCAGACCAGTCCAATCCACTGCGCTCCACTTCAGCGCCCTCCACCGCTCCACTCCGCCGCGCCGCGGCAGTTGCAGTAGCAATATTCATGGGGCAACAACAGTAGTGGTTGTACTACAAATCGGGCGTAAAATTTCATGGGCCTGCTATTGAATTAGAAACGAGTTTCCTCCGTGTTGCTATTGGTTTCTGCTTTCTGCCGCCGCTGCTGCTGTTGCTGCTGCCGCTTCTGTGCCGTTTTCTTGCCGCCAAGTTGCAGTTGCAGTTGCAGCAATGGTAACTGCTGTTGTTGGACTGGCAGGCCGACAGACAGACGGATCGACCGATTGCCATAGCCCGATCTAAGCCAAACACACTGCCAAGCCCCAAAGCAGCCGCAAACGTCGACCCATTGTTTGCCTCCCATAAGAAACGCAAACAACGCGGCGAACATCTTGGCTAGAGGATGAGCTTTGTCCCACAGCCATTTGCATTGATTTCTGCCCTCATCTGCTCCTAGGTCCAACGAATTTGGCCTAATTGGAGTGCACTTATTGCTTTTAGATCGTTTTTTATCAGGTTTACTTAGAGTAGAAATATATAGATAGGTGTAGGACACTTTGGACCTTATAAATTAACATTCCTGTGCAGTCATAAAAAATATATTCCTTTATCCAGAATATTTGAAATTAAGATAACTCTGGCAATATCAACAAAAGTATTCTCAGTTGTTTATTCAACATTCCCTTTTTAATCTTGAAAAATACGAGTGATACACTTTTTATTTTACTTATAGTTCCTGGAACAAGGCGCTAAAAAATAAAAAAATTCCTTTCGGATTCCTTGGTGCATTTTTGTTAACTTCCACTTTTATCGAAGCTGTTTTTTGCCTAGTACTGATACGGAATTTATCACAACTTAATTGTTTGTTTACTTTTTCTGCGTTCTAAATAAATACTTTTCCTTTGACAGCTGAAGTTTTAATCAGCAAAGTAAAATGTACTACTTTTCTTGTTTAAGCATGTTTTAAACAATTAAATGATACAACATTTATAGCGATAACTATTTGGAAATAATATTGTTTTTTTCAAAGCTTAGGTGTTGGGAGCAAAGTGTTGTGGAGCACTGGAATTTAATAACTTTAGGTGCTATTATTTGTTGATTTAAATTTGTAGTAATTAGATAAACTTATTGTTTAAGTATTTTGCCGTTTTTATGTATAAGTTATTTTATTTAGTTTAATGTACAGATTATACAATAATTATGTTATACCTTTTTCTTTGTCTTTGTTGAAATGCTTAGAAAAATCTAAAGTTTGGCAAAGGATTTCTTTACAGAATGATTTATTGGGTTTTCATAGCAAATATTAATATTACTTTGATAATATTTTATGGTTTATATTATTACATTTTAATAAGCTTTTAAGCATTTGTTGAAATTCTTACAAAAACCAACAGTTTGGCAAAGGATTTCTTTACTATGAACAGAATGATTGATTGGGTTTTCATAGAAAATATTAATACTATTTTAAGCATTCATTTGTTTCATTAAATGTCCCCTCCTTCTTCGTCTATGATGATTTTAATGGGTATTTACCTGTCTTTTGAAATACTTTCCTAAGAACCCGAGGTTCTGCAAGGGACTTCCTTATTGTGAACAGAACGATTGATTGGGTTTCCGTGGTAAGGACTCCTGGGTATTCCACTGTCGGTGTGGCTCGGCCCAACCCTCGATCTCCCAGTCGGTTGTCATTTTCGCAAGCCCGCTTGCAGTGCGCATTACACACACACGGCGATCGCCCGAACGTAGGTAGTTTTGCACGCAGCGCGGTTTGTGGCAAGACTCTGGGTAAACATTATAATGAGCCCGATGCGGCGGTGACCGGGCCCAAAACAAAAGAGCGTCGGGGCAAGCATGAACCCGAAAGAACGCCCACACAGTACCATGCCGAGCACATGAGCTGGACCCAGCGGCCCAGCCCCGAAATCGCAGTTCCCAGTGCACAGCGCCACAGAGCCAACTTCCTCCGGACTGTGGCCAATGCCCAATTGCTGCCATTTCGTTACCCTTTTGCCCAATTTGCCAAGCATCAATGGGGCAACGGGGCGTGGCGGCCACATCCTACGACGGACCCCGGGAACCCCCCCTTTCCCTCGCCGTGCCGCCAGTCAGCTTTCAGTTGTACATTTTCAATTACCAAATCACCAAAAGCAAGCGGAGATCCCCAATCCGTGGGCCAGGAGCCCGGAGAAAGGGAGAGGAAGCCAGGGCCAAAACAAGAGTCGAAGCGGAAATTGGTAAGAGGAGAAGCAAAGGCAACAACAACAAGGGACAACTGGCGCAAGTGCAAATGGCTCTGGAAAAGAGGCCCCAAGTCTACAAGGGCCCCCCCACGGGAGCCCCTCTTGGAGGCTCCCACAGACCCGCGGAGACTTGCCGTGGAGCGAGAGAACGAGCGAAAGACGAAGGCTGCAGAAGAAGCCGAAGACTGAAGACGGAGACGGAGACTCGGTCTTCGGAGCTTTGAGTGCCCCCAAGTGCCAGTCGCAATCTTCAAGTCGCCGCTCGCCGTTCGCCGACGTCGATCAGTTCGAGCTTGTCCGTGGAAGCCGCCAGTCGGGTGTCGCGTTGCCGTCTCAGTTCCTATTGCCGCAGAGCCCACAGAGCCGTGTGGAGCTCCAGTGGCTAGTGCCACTAGCGCCGATCTTTTTTGCACCACTGGCACAACACTTTCTGGTGTGTGGAACGTGCGTCCAGCGCGGTTCGTGTGTGCAGCCCGCTGTTCGCCGTCTGAAAGCGAAAACTGGCGCTCAAGTTCAGTCAGCGATTTGTCGATTTCTATGCAAATCATTACTCGGAAAAGAAACACATATTGCCCAGAGTCGGAGATACAGGCGGCCAGAAGAAAGAGCGTGCTATTTTTATTTTATTTCGCTAAATGTCGACTCGAGGCTCACGTCGCCGGAGCAGAGCCTAAGTCTCCGTTTCAACGGGCGAGAGACTGTAACTTGAGTCGCGGTCCGCGAAAAAAACAAAAAAAGAAAGAAAAGCAACAAAAAACTGAAACAGACAAACAGAAACAGATTGTATCTGTATCTATAGTCGCGACTTGCGGCTCGTTTTGTGTGCGCACATTCGTGTATCTGTATCTGCGGCCGAGCGCGGAAAAAAGTAATCATAAACTGGAAGGGAAAGAAAAGTAAATAAATAAGAAAGAGTGCCGCTCCCCAGCCTCCAAGAGGTACTGATACCGCGCCAGATAGACAGACAGTGCTGAGTCGGAGGCGCTAGGATGTGAGAGGATACCAAGGCCTCAGCCCAGAGATTTCGATTGAGGAGCATCCATCAAGCGCAGTATTTCGAAGCCATGGAGTTCCTTTGCATACTGAATGCCTTCGAGCAGAACTACTACAACCGCATGAAGGAGATCGAGCGCTATGCCGCCGCAGCTGCAGCAGCCTCGTCACCCACCTCGTCCGCCTCCACGTCCTGCTCGAGCGGACCCTCCACTTCCTCCTCCGCCTCCTCCACGGCCAGTTCGCCCAGCTCGTCGGCCCAGGCGGCCGCTGCCCTGGCGGCCACGCAAAGACTGGCCGCTTATCAGGGCCAGGCACCCGGAGCCCCAGGCCCGGGGGCCATGTTCTACCATCCCCACCAGCAGCAGCAGCAGCAGCAGCATCATCCTCCTCCTCATAATCACCACCACCACCTCCACCGGCAGCAGCTGGAGCAGCTGCAATCGTTGCAGGCGGAGTCCGGCAATCAGCAGCCTCATCCGCATCCGCAGTCAGCCTCCGGGGATCCCAACGCCTCCTCCATGGCCAACAGCCTGCTCTGGCAGCCCTGGCGGGATCTGCAGCAGGCGGCGGCCATGCACCACCAGCTCTACAGGCAGCAGCAGCAGCAGTTGCACAAAGGTTCGTTTGTTTGCCTAGAGATGAGTTGCGAAATGACCTTTGACAAAAAGGGGCGAAAATGTCACATACGCCATGATCTTGGGGGGAAATTTGCCACATTTCATTGGAAAGATGAAAGGTCACAATGGTTTGGGAACCTTTCTTTGTCTCGTTCTACCTGGCACCGCGTTTCGTAAGCCCATTTTCCACAAATCCCCCGTCATCACATTTAATCTGTTTCGTTTTGCGTCTGTTCGGAGGTTGTTTTTAAAGATCAGAGTTCTGTAACGCGGTGACGCCTGTTATGACGATTATAGTCACACTTTCGCCAAATGGTACGCCCGCAAATAAATAACTGGATGAGGTGTACTAACCCTTTTATGATACTAGTATTAGAACTAGAATCTTTAACTAGAGGTTACTATTAACTTTATTTATTGGCAGACTAGGAGTATAGTGGTATTAGTTGGTCTTATAAAGGGTAGACATCATTATATTAAAGTGTTTAAAAAGGTTTACGATTTTAAAAAGATTTTATTTTTCTTATATACTACATTAAGTTTAAAGCCCCCCAGACTTGTCTTTAAAAATGTTATTTTTATGCCTTTCTGTGACAGGTTTAAATTCTTTAAAGAGAAATAAAACACGAACTTGTAAAAGGCCGCCAGAGCCATTTAAATTTCGCCAAAAGTTCCTCTGATAGCTAGAGGACATGGTCGTTTTGTTCGTCCGGTTCTCAAGCATACATCTGATTACAGAAACGCGATTGGCGGAGTTTTATGATGATGGCTTTTGAAATGGGCAAATGAATTGCCGAGATACAGACAATGGTGGCTATGTAAGCTGGTTTTCGTGTGACGACCAGAATTTTAAAATGTTTCTAACATTTTAAGGGATTATTCGAGAAATAATCTTACTTTCTTGCCAGAGATAAACCATTTGTTTAAGGAAATTTCTATCTTATGATATTATCCATTACCCTGCTTGGGTGCAGGCAAAGCTCAGTTGGCCTGGACTGGTAGGACTACTACTGGTAGTGACCACCTGCTGCCCACGTGGGCACTACACTCATGCGCCTGATCAATGGGTCGGCGAACGTGCTCTTTGCCTTGGCCACTTGGCCACGATAAGCACTCACTCCCCCCATGAATGGGATCAGGTATCGGAAGCGATTCTCCTCGCCTTATCAGCTGGGGCTATGGCGTGTGTCCAGGACGTGGCTGTGATGACGAAGATGGGATTGGGATTGGGATGGGGCTTGGGTGGGGGGCTCCGGATTGGCCACACCGCCGACACAATCGGTCACGCCGGCTGCAAGAGCGTATCGATGGCGTCTCCACTCGGCTCGTGCCAGCTGTAAAATTGGTAATGAAATTGGCAACACTTTTGCTGCCCCCCGCCTCGCGCGATGGGCTCCTACTGGGGCCGTGGATTGGCAAACAAGCCGAGCTGCGCGTTAATTGGCGACATTGCACAAATCACACAAATGCTTTCAATTACATGGCGACGCCAGGCAAACACAAAAAATGGAAATAAAACGGCCGGGGAAAGAGCAAAAAACGAGCGCCTGTTTAAACATTAAACCTCTGTGAAGAGTAGAAATAGTAATAAAGTGGATGATGACGAGGTGCAGCCGGGGGGCTGTGCCTGGATCGACTCGCCTCGCCTCGGCTCGGTTTTATTTTGCTTTTGTTAATTTGTTGACATATTAAAACCAGATTTGCAATCAACTCGGCCAGCGGGTGATGCGGGCGTACGGGGGACTGGAGATCGGGGATCGGAGGTGGGGCATCTGAGATCGGGGTACCGGGGTGCCGGGTGTCCGTGGTGGGTACGGGCATGACTCACGAGCCGGCGCGAGAAAAAATATAAATAATGAAAAACGCCTGCGACGGCGACGACTATGGTGGAAAAATAAATACGTATACAAAGCCAGAAAAGCTACAAGAGCAGCAACAACCGGAGCAACAACAACTTGTTTGCATAAGCCACAAACGCTCTGCTCCCATTGCTATTGCCGTCGCCGTCGCCGTCGCCTTGGCTATTTGTTGTGGCCCAATACAATCCCGGCCTTATAAGCATGCAAGTCTGCCGTTCCCGCTCCGCCGTCCCCAAGTTCTCGGTGTTGTTTTGAACCCGAACCAGATTTTCGGATCTCACTGGGCCGGCTTTCAAATCGCGCTCCAGCTGATGTATCACCTCAGAAGATTTGAGATTGCGCCGCCGTACCGGAAATTGTGAAATGCGTTGCCCAAAATTATGATTCGATCTTTTTTATGGGAACCATAACTGGGGAGTCTTATGATAGTCAAACATGGGCAGCGACTTTTGATTGATTAACTGGTTTTCATATAGTTAAATTATTTTATTTATAATGTTTTACGATGTTTGGCAACTAAGCTATTTTGGTATTTTGTTTTTAGACACCAATACTGTGGAAATACATTGTACATTTTTTAAAATTTCATTTTATTCTTATTACAATGTTAAATGAAATATCTATCCACTCTTGGCCCAACTTTATATCACAGCAAAAAAATAATATGTTTATTATTGAGATGGACACAAAAAGTGACTAACTTTTTTAAAGCATAAAAATCTAAGATCCAAAAGTAAAACTTTATGAAAGAAACGTTGGCAGTGTCTTCTTGTTTATTATTCCGCTCAGAAGGGGTCTAATTAATGGCTTGAATTAACTTTAACAAATACCTATGCCCGTTTCCCACATATTATTTAAGCTAACTAGATGGAAGTAAGAACTTCGTCTCCCGAATATCTGCCATACCCCTCGATTCCCACACTTGCCCCTGCTTAGGCCATCGGCTTATCCCCTTTTGCCGAGGTTCGTTACGAACTCCCCTTTATCGCCAATTAGCCGATACAGAAATGATTAAAACGCTGGCAGCAGAACAAATAAACAATGCCGCAGAGAGGATGCTGAAAAAGCGGTGGCGGCGAAGGTGAGATAGGGAGCCAGAGACCACGTTCCGCCAGGAGGGGGAGCCTCGAAAAGAAAGCTCCATCGCCGTCGTCGGCGTTGTTGTTTTCGTTGTCGTTGTCGTCGTCGAACCTCCGAAGCGATCCCCCAACGGACGGCGACGTCCGACGACCGGAAATGTGCAATAAAATTTGAATGTTTCTTTATTATTATCATCATCCCCATCATCATCCGCTCGGGCCCAAGCGCAAGTTCGCTCCCAGCCTCCGTGCTTGTTGGTTTGGCCTGCAGCTCCTCCGCCTCCTCCTGGGGCTCCACTCACGGCAGAGCAGACCAGTTTCGTTGGCTGGTTCCTCTCACTGGTGCTCCTCTGCCTTTCGGCGGGCTGCACTGCTCGGGGCGGGAGGAAACGAAGTAATATATGGCAGTGACGTTGCCAAAAACAGGACAACGCTCCTACTCCGCCTGCTCCTCTTGCTGCGCCCTCTCCTCCTCCTCCGCCAACGCCAAACCGCCTCCATCGCCAGGCCAGGCCAAGCCATTCATTCATTCATTCATGCCTGGGTTCCTGGGACTGGGGCTGCTCCTCCTTCTCCTCCTCCTCCTCCTGCGCTGCTCGAAATGTGCAGAAGTCACCGGACTGGTTTTCCATGCCCCCTCGATATCGGCCGAGAAACTGGGTTCTGCTGGGGATCTGCCTTTTGCTTTATTTATAAACTTGGCTTCCTGGCAAGCTGCAGCTACACTGCGCACACCGAGCACCTCCAGCGGAGGGATCTTTCATCCCGGCGGGATGCCCACGCTCGGCTCTGGCCGCTTCCCACGCCAGCAGCTCGGTCAGTCGCCCATTGGCAGGCCAGGCACGTTCCCGCATTTCGCTCAGTGTAGGCCAGGCCCAGACTTTTGATGCAAACACACACACACACACACACAGGCCGAGGAAAAAAGCGTAGACCAAACGAGTTTTTCTGTAAGCAATTTTGTTGGTGCCTCGGAGTTTCGATTGTGTGCCTTCTGTTGTTATTATTTATTTGCTCGACGGTGTGTGTGCCGTTTTTTTGTTGTGCTTTTTATTTATTGTTGGTGACTCCTCCGCCGCCATCTCCTCCTGACCGCCGCCACTTGGAGCCGCTCCTCCACTCGAAAGCTCTTGGTTTTGGCAGAAGTTCATTCAAAAAAGCGAAAGACTTAGGCAACAAACTTGAAGGAGGGCTCTGGGCGGGAGAGGGGGCTATATAGTCACCGGGTGGAGGAGAACAGAGCCTCGCCTCGCCTCAACTCCATGTGATTCATTACGCCCACTCAGCGACCGCATAATCAGGAAAGCAAGACGACAGACAACGAAACCCAAATCAACCACAAAGCCAAATCAAATTTATGGCCTTTAATTGAAATGCGATTTTGGTTTTAATACTATATATTGACTATTACCATGCCGAGGGCTAGCCAAAAAGATGGCCACAATGATAACTCGTTTGCCAGCCGACTGACCTCCTATCTCTTTCTTGCAGAGATGCGTGTGACTTCCAAGGAGCTGCCCACCACCAAATGGCGACGCGAGCGGCGTCAACGGACCGCCGAGTACCAGGTGCACGAGGCGGGCAGCAGCGAAAGGGAGCGGGAGCGCGAGCGGGAGGACATGGACAGCCCCATCGACATGTCGGTGACAACGGGAGCGCTCAAGCAGAGGGCCTCGCCACCGCCGCCCTATCGCGAACCCTTGCCGGGCACCAATTACGCGGCCAACAGCCGACCCAGCGTCATCACCCAGGCTCCACCCAAGCGGGAACCGCCCGAGCAGGCCCACCAAGCCTCAGGTGAGTCGGTGTACAAACCCCTTGCAGAGATTATGCTCACCTGTTATTCGATTCACCCCTAGACATGGCAATGTCCGACATTGACGAGCACTTCCGGCGCTCGCTGGGCGAGGACTATGCCGTCCTGTTCGCCAAGAAGTCGCCGACGCCCACGCCCACACCCACGCCCTCGCCCAGCGGTACGCCCAAGCAGCAGGTTTCGCCGCTGGCCTACGTATCGCCGTCGTCAGCCAGCACAGCAGCAGCTTCGCAGCTCTACCAGCCGCACCGCGCGGCGCTGGCCAAGCCGGGTTTGGTCATCATGGCGCCGGAATCGTCGCAGCCGGAACTTCCGCCGCCGCAGGAGGAGCCGTTGCCACTCTCGCTGGCACTGCATCGCACCCAAACGCCGCCATCGCCACCGCCCTCGGCGACGGGCTCGGGACCAGCGATGCCCACGGTCAGCCAGGTGGAGGCAGCGTTGGCCATGGCTGTGCCAAAGCGGACTGTCCTGGAAACAACGCACCACACGCCGCCCAGATACAATACACCGCCGCCGCCGCCACCAGCTTATGGGACAGGCGGAACACCGCCAACTTTGACACCGACACCGATTCCAACACCGAATCCGATTCCGGCGCCCCCGCAGATTCCACCGACCACGCCCAGCATGCCGGCCATCATTCGGGTGAAGGCTGAGCCCGGCCTGGCGGCTGCTGCCGCCTCCTCGACGCAGACGCCGCCCGCTTCGCCCACCTCGTCCACGAATATATCCATATTCACCAAGACTGAGGCCTCGGTGGACGACCACTTTGCCAAGGCGCTGGGCGACACCTGGACGAAGCTGCAGGGCGGGCACAAGGAGTAGAAGTAGGCGGAAGGAGGAGCAACCCAACCAACCATGTCCCGGTCCCAAACCCAATCCCTAACCCAACCCAATCACTGATCCTCAACGATCCAACTCAAGAGCTGTTTTTATTATAAATATTTCAAACTACACAATTAACGTTTAAAGATCTCATGCTGATGTGAACGGAAATTCTTCAACTGCGAGTGTATTACAAGTTTCTGATATAATGATTTTATTGAATATTGATAACACGGTTAGCGCGGATATATACGATATATATTATAATATATACAAATGGATAAATGTGTATGGCAAAGAGTATACGTACAAGTGACAAAATTTTGTATTCTTAATGCTTAGTTGGTAGAGACTAATCCTTAATAATATACCTATTAAACATAAGTGAACAATCCTACGGAAGTTGCTTTTTTATTCATATTTAGGGGGGTTGTTGAATGAAGGATCTTAATGGAAAAATACTTTTTTAGGCTTTAAATGTGTATTTTTCTCGTTTTTTACGTTTTTGTACTTTTATCTTTATGTTTATTTAGCCAGAAAAATCAGTTTAATATTTTGTTATAATTTTCAGGCTGAAGTTTACTTCTTTAAATTAATATTTTCTTTTATTTATCTCTGGTAAATGGGTTCCAAAATAAGGAAATAAGGAATAGGTTTTGCTGCCAGCATAAGATACAAAAAAAGCTAGAATGTTTTGAAATTACTAAGAAATCATATAAAATATTATGTAGGATCATTTTTAATACATTTTTTTTAAATTTTCAAATGGCGGTTAACCCATTAACAGTGCGTTAACAGCGCGCACAACAGCACACTGTTAGCTCGCAGCCAGTGTGACCACACCGATAACCACCCATCGAACCAGTATCGGAACGCCGATTGCGCCATTCACGGCGAACGATAACGATTGTTGGCATTCGCACGGCACGAATCGTACAGTACATTTACATTGCAAAAAAGCATAAAACAAAGTTTTAAAACAATTAAAAGCGAGCAATCCTCGGCGTATTATTAAAGAAGCAGCCCACTGTTGGCCCCATAACCGCGGCAGAGCGCGCGACCTTGCGATTTCGCGGAGCAGCAGCGCCAGAAAGAGTGCTCTCAGGCAGAGGGGCGCAGAGAGAAAATGTCAGGCAAAGCAGCAGCAGCAGCAGCAGTGGAAGTGGAAAAAGAGTGAAGAAACCACAAATCGCCGTCGGGATCCGATCTCCGAGCTCGAGGAGCAGCCACCGCCGGGGCCCCGGGACACCTGCCCAATTCCCCCGCTCCCCATGCGGCACAGCCGTGGCCAGAATCGCGCAGCCCACGGTTAACAGCCAGCGAAAGTAGGAGACAACAACGACGGAGCCCTGCGTCTGCGGTCCTCGACTGTTCAATTCTCACAGGCAGAACCTGGACACCTGCGAGCGCAATGCGAATGCCGCCCATTCTGGCCGGGATTGCTCATAGACTGGTGCTTGGATGTCGTCGGTAATTGGGTGCGCCATCCTCCGTTGGGAATCCCCTAGCAATCCGCTGCTGGCACCATGCAAAGCCTGGACTCCTCATGCCAAGAAGCCGACGTAAGATCTGCCTGTTCCCCTGTCCCCTAACATTCGATCCCATTTTGATGTACATTTTCCCCCCAGTTTATTATAAATGACACGCTCAAAAAGTTAAAGGGCTCCAGCAACGCGGATCATGTCCAGGGACTAACGGTCCACGCCCACGGCTCGGGCGTCCACCAGACGCAGTTCGTCCAGTACCAGGCCGGATCCTCGCCGCAGCTGCAGCCCCAGCAGTCGTACCACCAGCTGCATCCTACGCTCCAGCAGCAACAGCAGTTTGCCCCGTCGAGCAGCAAGTCCTACCTGGAGACGAGCCTGCTGCAGGCCATACCACAGATTCCTGCTCAGCCGCCCATTTGCATCTTCGATGACGACGAGTCCCCCACCGAGGGCACTGGCGGCTCGCTGGGCGGCCTGCTCACCGAGCCCACGTCGGCCACGCCCAGCGGGTTGCCCACTGCAATCGCCCCGTCGCCCTCTTCGTGCTCATCCTCCACGACAACGCTGTCGAACTTCAACTCCATCACGTCGCCCTCGCCAGTGGTGCCCGATCTGCTGCTGTCCACGCCGCCGGGCGTCAACTCCAGCCTGAGCAACAGCTCAACGGGAGCGGCCAGTGTGTCCAGCAAGAAGTCCGAGAAGCGGCCTCCATCCGCCAATTCAACAGCCAGTGGCGGCGGCGGCGGCGGCCATCACCTGCACCATCATCACCTCCACCAGACGCACAATCACCATGTCCTGGCCTCGCCCACGTCGTCGCCCAACAAGCGCCAAAAGTCCAACAGCAGTAGTAGCAAGGAGTACAGCTCCTCTAGTCGCAGCTCATCAGCTTTACCCGCCGCCTCAGTCTCCACGGCTACCTCGTCGTCGCAATCAGCGCGCGCTGGCGCCGGCGCTGCCTCCTCCAACAGCAACAACAACAAGCCACCTTCCTCCGCCTGCCAGTCTAGCAGCAGCAGCAGCAAGTTCTTCAATCTGCACGAGAAAATAAAGGATTTGTATCTGCAACTGCTGAGCAACGACCTGAACTACTTTGCCGAGACAGGGGTAAGTCGGTAGCCCAGCCATTAAAACTTCTGTGTTACGTTTGTTCCTCTTTTTAGCTGAAGCAACGCACTCGTTCCTTCACACTGGAGCGGCTGGTGGAGCGAGAGAAGCTCAACACGATTGTGGTCAACCTGTATCCCGGCAACAAGGGATACTCGCTGGCCCTACACTACGACGAGCACATGCTGCTGAACCCGCAGACAAACGAATGGTCCATCACCGCGGACAAGGACGAAACGGCGAGTGAGACCGCGGGCATGGGGTCTACTGCTGGAGCGGGTAGCCATCGAAGTCGCCCAAAGCCGGCGGCCCTGGACGAGAGTCACGGCAAGGCGGAGGCGGGTCAGGCCAAGCACGACTTTGGGCTGGTGGAGGTTCTGCGATGGCCCTATGAGAACGACCTTCTGCTGCAGTGCATCGATCGTGAGATGCTGCCGGAGTTTCTAATGGATCTACTCGGCGCCGAGACGGTCAGTTTGTCGGACGGCGAGGGGACCCGGGTTTACGCAAAGCCGAGCGTCTTCTATGCCGGCTGCGTTATTGCCCAGATCCGCGACTTTCGCCAGACATTTGCCACCTCAACGAATATCTGTGATATGAAGCACATCCTGCTCAGGCCGACGAACGCCACCCTCTTCGCGGAAGTGCAGCAAATGGGCAGCCAGTGGCCGGCGGAAGATAAGCTAGCGCTGGAGAGCCAGCTGGTGTTGGCCACTGCGGAGCCGCTGTGCCTGGAACCGGATCCGAGCATAGGGCGGCAGGCCATCAACGCCCAGCATCAGCGTCAGTTGTTCAACTCCCATGAGCTGCGGCGCCAGATGAAGAAGTTCACCCAGACGGCCATCAATCGGAAGCGCAAGCTGGACCAGTTCACCCACCATCACGGCCTGGAATTGTGCGATTACCTGGCTCGTCTGCGTCAACGGCCGCGGACGGGGAGCAGCAGTGGCGGCGGCAATGCCACACCGGCCACGGCACCCACCAACAACCCGCTGGTGGGGGCCATGCTCTCGTCGTTCACCTCGAAGGTTCCCCGGCGACCGCACGAGGTCATCCGGCCCATTCGTCCGCCCACACTGGAGTATCCCGCCAATCTGAAGGTGCCCGAACACGTGATCAGCGTGGAAAAGTATGCCAAGGCCTTCGAGCCCCTGAACGAATTCAGCGAGGCCTGCAAGGACGGCTGCCAGCCGAATTGCCGGCACAACTTCCAGCCGCAACTCATCGAGGAGTACGTCCTCGAGACGGAGCGTGAGGCCAGCGAAGGTCGGCGGGCGTTGTACCACATCAAGCTGTCCATCTTCCAGCGGCCCTCCGATGCCGAGTATCTCGGCGAACTGTATGTGGACCGAGACTACCGGGAGGGCGAGCGCAACGGCGAGTCGTGCCGCTTTGCGCTGGGCACTCGGGTGCATGCCAATCGATACATTCAGCAGTTCCGAGAGATCTTCACCGAGGAGGGACGCAAGGCGGTCAAAATCACGCATTTGATACCCGGGCATGTGCCGATTGTGACTCACACGGGCTTGACGAACGAGCAGCGGATCCTCTTGCAGCAGCAGCAGCAACAACAACAGCAGCAGCAGCGACAGGCTCAATTGCAGCAGCAGCAACAACAGCAGCAGCAACAGCAGCAAGTTGTTGTCGTCAGTAATCCCCAGCAACAACAACCGCAGCAGCCACAGCAACCCCAGCAAGCGCAACAGCAGCTATCCGCTACAGTGCATCATGTGGCACTGCCGCGACAACAACTAACCCAAAAGACTCTGAATTTGGCCGGAAGTAATATGATCAATGTGCAGCAAAACTTTCGGCAGCAGCCGGCGCAGCAGCAGCAACAGCAAACATACACAATTGAGGCACCGCAGCAACAGGCCGCAACACAGATTGTCCCGCAGCAACAACAACAACAGCAGCAGCCGCAGCAACAACACATTCACCTTCAGCAGTTGGCCACCGGCAGCAGCAACTCCGCCACAACAACACACCAAGTTAGCCTGAGCAATGGCTCCCTGGTCCTTGTGCAGCAGCAGCAACCCCAGCAGCAGTCGCAACAGCTGGCCCAGGCCCTGCAACACTCGGGCATAACCATCCAGCCCGCCACAATACAGCAGCAGCAGCAGGTGAAGGGCGCCACGGTGGTGGGGGCCAATTCCGCATTGCGTGCCCAGCTCAACTCAAATGTGCCAATTCTGGTAAGAGGTCAACATATCACTGCAAGTTTATGATTAAAATGTATTCCTTTGTCCAAGCAGCAAACGCAGCTGAAAGTTCAGCAGCAACAGATTCTGCAGAAGCAACATCAACAGCAACAACAACAACAGACAACTGCCACAAGTAATAACAACAACAACAACAACAGTAACAATATGAACAACAATACGGCCATACACCCAAATCCTGCAATAAATGCCATAGTCAACAGCATTATGAACTCTGCCAACCAGTACCAGCAGCAGCAGCAGCAGCAACAACAACAGCAGCATCAGCAACACCAGCAGCAATGTAGGTTCAAAACACCATTTTTACTTGGCAATACTCAACGATGACAATCCTTCATTTTACAGCGGGTAACACACAAGGCAACAGCAATGCTGCAGTGCACGGCGGCAACAACAACAACAACAACAACAACGGCAGCAACACCAGCGCCACAACACTCAAGAACTCCAGCAACGCATCAATTTTGAACCTGCTCAACAGTGCTCCAGCTGCCATGACCAGCACCCCAGTGGCCAGTGGAACGTTCACCGCCTCCACGGGCCAACAGCAACCGCAGACTCTGACGCTTGTGCAGCACCAGCAACAGTCGACTCCCACCACCGCGGATGCGGCCACAGCCACCTATGTGCAGACCACGCGTGGAACACCCACGTTGGTGAGTGCCCAGCGGAAGCAGCAGTCCAGCGAGGTGCTGCAGAACTTGCTGAATGCCAATCGAAAGATTGGCAGTGGAGGCACGACCACAACAACGTTCCGCACAAACTCCGCGGGCAATTTGATAGCGGTCAATCTCAACCAGGCCGGGCAGTCGCATCACCAACAGACGGTCGACGGTGGCCAGACGGTGAGGGTGTCCATGTCGGCGCTGGCCTCACAGTTGGCCTCGCCGCCGGCTGTGATGACAAACCCCACCACCAGCTACACAGTGATCTCGTCGGGCAACAGCGCTGGGGCGGCGGCAGCCTGGATTCAGAGTCCAACGGGTCCGGTGCAGCAGCGCATCCTGAGCTCGCTGCGCAGGGACAGCACTACGGCAGCACCGAACGCCATTGTGGTGGGCATGGCAGCCCCGTCGCCGGGCAGCGATTCGAACGCCTCGAATGCCAGTGGCTTTGCGGTGCCCAACAATCTGGCGTCCACGTCGAGTGGCGGCGGTGGTGGTGGCGGAGCCCTGTCCGCCCTGCTGACCAACGCGGCCACTCCCTCGCCATCGGGCTCGGATCACTCGCAGTCGTCGCAGACGCACCAAAACCAAGCGCTCCTCGAGCGCCTCAGCAATGTCACCTCCAACGTGTCCGCCGTCTCCATGCCCCACATGTCGCCGCAGCAGCCGCCGCCGACGCAGCAGTTCATCACCAAAACCATTGTTCACTCGCCCGCCACCTCCTCGATACACTCGCCCATGTCTAGTCCGCATCCGCAGCCCTCTGCCTCGCCGCAGCAACAGCAGCAGCACCAGCAGCAGACAACCGCCACCCTGAATCTGCAGGGCATCAATCTGTCCCAGCTGCAGGGCGCCATGGCCAATTTTGCCGGCCTGCAGAATGTGCAGGTGCAGATACCCGGCTTCACGCAACCCATTTCGCTGCAGTTCTCCGGGAACAGTCTGCAGCAGCAGCAGGCGGGGAATGCGGCCACGGGCGCGGGCACGGCTCAGGGGCAACAGCGAAGTGTCCTGGTCTCGGTGCCGGTTTCCAGCCAGCAACAGCAACTGCCACACACCATAACACTGCAGACGCAATCGGCGCAGCACCATCAGCAGCAGCACCAGCAGACGCAGCAGCAACACGCCCCGCCCACGGGCACCATTGTGAGCCTGCCGTCGTCCGGACCCGGCACCCAAACGGTGGTGATTACCAACAACGCCGGCGGAGGAGTTTCGGCGGGAAATAGCAGCGGTGGAAATGCAGGCGGCGGAGGAGGAGCCGGAGCCACAACGGCCATGCTGACCCTACCCATTGGTGAGTTGAAAGGGAGAATGCGAATCTGGTAAAGATGCTGCGCATCACCAATCTCGGCCAGGCCGATGAGATATTTGTGACTCTGGATGTGGCGCTTCTTGGTGCGATCTTTATTTATATATATATAGTACGCGGACCGCATTATTTATTCGTAACTCTTTTCTTTTGATTGAACATGCTTAATTTTGTTCTCTTCTGTTTCTGTTTCGTTTCTCGTTTACAAACATCATACAACACAAACCCGATAACCACTCGTTTCGATCCCTCATGCCACTGAACTAATCCAAAACCAAAAAAACAACCGATTCGATTTATGTGTCTTGTGTGTCCTAACCCCCGAAATGCCATCAGTTTAAGATTTGAGAGTCCATTATGTGTGTAATCCATGACCGTACCGATCGTACTGGTTTAACGTCCAACCTGGCGGCTCCCCCGACCTCTGACCTCTGACCTTCGACATTTCTCATTGCAACCTAAATCAAGCAACCAACCAAAAAAATCTCCCCGCACACCCACGTTCTGCTCTCTCTCTGCTTACAGCTCAAATAGTCGGTGCCGGTGTTCAGAAACTAAATCCTCAAACAATACGTACCTCAAATGTCGGTGGTGGTATAGGTATCGCCCAGCAGACGGTCCAGCAGACAGTCCAGCAGCAGCAGCAGACGATCCAGGCGCAGGCGGGCGGCAACAGCACCGCGTCCATCCAGCTGCTGGGCACCATTCAGCCGCGGGCCCGCAACGTCCAGGTGGTGGGCACCAAGCAACTGGCCAACAGGCAGCTCATCACCACCCAGCGGCAGATAGGCGGCTCCACGCTCAAGCTGGCCACGACGCCAGTGAATGGTGAGTGCATCTTCATCGCCCCCATTTCTGATACGAAAGATTACATGTGTTTTTTGTCGCACCCTTAGC
This sequence comes from Drosophila biarmipes, assembly GCF_025231255.1. Lineage (NCBI taxonomy): Eukaryota > Metazoa > Arthropoda > Insecta > Diptera > Drosophilidae > Drosophila > Drosophila biarmipes. The sequence continues at coordinate 16,424,555 of NC_066613.1, read as the reverse complement.
CGGCAATGTGGTGACCAGCAGCGGCAACCTAAGCACCACGCCAATTGTGATGTCGGGGCAGAAGCTGCAGCTAAAGACGGTGAAGGCGCCCGGCGTGCAACAGCAACAGCCACAGCAGCAGCTGCAGCAGCAACAACACCGAATACTCAACCAGCAGAGCACCTCCACGGTCTCCTCGCAGACACTGCCCAGTCCCAACCAAGTGCAGGTGCAACAGCAGCAGCAGCAGCAGCTGCAGCACATCCAGATCGCCGGCAGGGCGACCACCGCCTCGGGAGCCATCAGCCAGAGGACGCTGACGGCTCTGGCGGCGGCCAAGCAGCAACAGCAACAACAGCAACAGGCTGCGGTCAATCGACGGCGCTCCACCACCGATGCGACCAAGTAGACAGGGATGTGGATCGACTAAGAGCCGAGGCATTAGGGCGAACAAGTAAAAGGCTACGCGTTGTGTATTGCTTGATATTATAGTTTATGGTTACCTCCTAACTATCACTACTATCGTACATTGTATACCCACATAACTATATATGTTTTGATGTGTAATCGTAAGTGTAAATCGCATGGGCAACAGCATGGCAGCTCATAGTTGTGCCACCTAGTTAGGAGATGGAGCAGGATCAGCGCCAGCGTTGGCCTGGCCCGGCTCTACCGACTGCGCTTGTGTTAATTGTGACCCCTTGGCGACGAACGAATTAGGTGTAGAAGAGAGAGGTCTTAATAATATTTATCTAGTTGTATATACGCATATATATTACAATATATATATGGGAATTGTTTCAATATGTCCTGCGCCCCAATCGCCATTTAAACACCCATCAATTTGGCCCCAAAACTCCAATTCGTTAAGTCCTAACACTAGCTCTTTAAGTGTGCTAATTTTAAGCTGTAAATCAGGGGAGGAGTCGCCGCAAACAAAAGGAAAGCAATAATATGAGGAGGAAAAATCAACAAAACACGTAAATTAATTGTAAAGAAATTCTAATTATTACGATTACGTTTAGCTAAGCGATGAGGAGGAGCCCATGAACCGGTGCAGGGGTTCATTTTAGCAATTACAAATATTCATATTGTACTATTAAAATTATTATTGCTAATTATTTAATCGATTGCTTAGCCTAAGTTCACGAAACGAAGAGAAGAGATGAGAAAAAACACACACATTTTAGTTTGTAATGTACAATTCGTAGCCTCAAACCAATTTAGTACTTCCAATTGCAGAAACGAAACATTAAAAACGGAAAGCGAAACAAAATACACAAAAGTCAAAACTTATTTAAACAATTTATTTGTAATAGCGCAATGTACAATGAAACTAGAGAGACAGGAGCAGCTGGAGGAGCTGGGGCAAACGAAATTGCAAGTGCGGTGCGACGAGTAATGTGTAAAAAGATACGCTTTGACTAAACAAGATTGTTTTCCTTTCAACTGAGCCAGTTTTGTAGATGGAAATTATTTATTTAAGTAACGATTTTATTTATGTTACTACTCTGCTGTAATTGTTTAGCATTGTTTGATTCAGCCGTACAACTAAACCTCTTCATAAAGCAAGCAAGAACTAACCTCACCATTACCCGTATTCCCTACCCAACACACACTCAAGCATAAATTACTCAATGTTAATATTAAATAATAAATGTGATTTAAGAAGAATAAACGAAAAAGAAAACATGGTACTACGCAAGCCGAATAAATGATTGAGAGCATCACGCAAGTGAAAGTGGGAACGAAAGCGAGGAGGAGAATGTTGCTCGAGCAAAGAACTGGCCAAAAACCTGAGTACGAAATATGATAGATACACGTGTGGTCTGATCCAATGGTTATTGAAACGTAATTCAAAGATTTATTAATGTAATGCGGAGCAATCTAAGCAGCAGCATAAGATATTTATAATATATGTATGTGAACACGACAAACCACTATTAATATAAATGTGTAATTTCAATTCAATAACTGCTTATCAAAATACCTGACTGTAGAAACTTTTCATTAAACTGATTACGAGGAAAAACTCTTGAGGAATACTAAGCGAACGTAAATATTGCGACAAAAACAAGAAAGTAAAGTAATGAAGCGCCGACAAAGTCAAAGCAAAAGCTCCGTTAATTCAATAAAGTGTGAAACTAATTATAAACTCAATCAGTCTTGTCATTCCGGAAGTTGTGAGAGCTCTAGACATTGCAGATACCCGCTGAGACTATCAGATACTCTGTTTTCAATTTCAAAATATTATTACATTTCAGTCACGCCACCTATCGGCTGGTAGCGGCACTACTTACCACGTCAGTGGCTTATCTTTTTCATAACTTTATAAGCAAAAACCTGTAGAATCTGCAAGGCTAATGCCAACTCAGAGTTCATACCGATGCTTACTTTTACTTTCCGACGAAACTAATATACTTTTTTGGTTTACTATTAGCAAGTATAAAGTCTTGATCCTTTCTTTCCATCATTCGAAAGACAAACCTTTAGACAAAAAGTAATAATTTTTAGTTAAGCATAGCTAGTAACAATACATTCACAGTTAAATTAGTCGCGGTTCAGCAGGCGATTGGGGTAGAAACGCAGACCTTCCACGGATTCGTCGCGGCACACCTTGCCCAGCCGCTCGGCCACTAGCAGCCGCTCCTTGGCCAGCAAGAGCGATATTCCCAGCTGCTTGGCCAGCTCCTCGACGGCCAGAGACTCGGCGGACTCCACCTGCTCAAGCGTGTCCACAGCAATCAGTTCATCATCATGGGACTCCAGTTGCAGCACCCTGGCGCCGCTGGGAAAGCTGCGCAGGCGTATGGGACCACTGAGCTGCTCGCAGGCGTGCAGCAAATCCTCGGGCGAGAGCAGCTCCAAGCCTCGGGCCCGATTCACACGGCAGTAGACGTCGGCCAAGGACATCATGCCGCCTTGCTCCTAGAAAGGGAAGTAGGTTATTGCTTGGTTTATCCATCCAATTCCAACCTTACCTCGAGCGGATCTAGCAGCATCTCGCAAATCTGGCGGGCCAAACTGCTGAAGTAGGCAGAGTTGCTGGTGAAGTTGTCCCGCGTCACGGGATCATCGATGCCCAGGCTCATGAGGTAGGATTTGAAACGCACCGTCTCATCGTCGGATATCTCGCCCTTCTGCTCGCGTATCTTGCTGCTTATGGTCTTGGACACGGCCACCATATCCTTGGCCATGGCCATCAGCACGCTGAGATCCTGAAAGGCCAGGGCAATGTTCTCATCCGTGGCCTTGGCCTTGGCCTCCAGGTGCCGCTCAATGCCGCCGATTCCGGTTCGCTTCTGAATGCGAGCCAGCCTATCGTTGGCAGGCTCCGATGTGGGACTGCTGGCCAGCCCATTGACGGTTGTCTCGCTGGTCAGCATGATTTCCCAGACGCGCGCGTTCAGGGTCTCGCGCAGCGCACTGTGGAACTCCACGCTCAGGCCGTTCTTGCCGGACAGCTTGATGTGGGTGGCGCGACTGGTGTCCAGCGGGCCGGGTCCCTTGTCCGGCGACGGCGGACGCAGGTGCATGATGATGCGGGTCTTGCGGCCAAAGAAGTTGGAGGCAGTCGTCTCCTCGCTGAGCGAGATCACATAGCTGAGTGGCAGGCAGAGGGTGACGGCGGCCCGGGCTATTTCGCCAGGACGACCCCAGAACAGTCGATGTGTGGTGAGCACCACTTCGCCCTCCTCGAACTCCGTCTGCAGAAGGGATTGGAGTTAATAGATGCCTTTGGGGGATGGGAATGGGGAAGCACTAGCTCACCTTCTGGTCGCCATCGTAGATTTTCACCTTGTTGTCGCGGCTGACGAAGGATTCGTTGGGACTCAAGCGGGCCTCAACGTAGGCGAAGCGATTCATATTTCGGCAATCTAATAATTTATTTTTGTTGTGACATTGGTTTTGGAGATGACCAGTCTTCGTGCTCCTCTTCTTGCTTCCTAGAGATGGGATTTCTTTGGTACAGTAGATATCGGCAAAGCAACATTTAAAGTATAATTTGTGACTTAATAGAGATTTCTATGTCATTCCAAATTAAATATCCTTAATTTTTTAACAATTACACACAAAATGGCGGTGTCCTAAATCCCATTTGTATTTATATGTACATATAATTTTATAACAATAAATATATCCTTTTCGAAACTTATACCATAATAACCATTTTGTACCTTTATATTTATTGGTGCAGGTAAGAATTCCAGCCGAATTTCGCTGATAACATAATCCAAGTTCGTGTCACGACTAGACACCAAGTCAGCAGGGGCCAGTGTTGGCTAAGTCCCGAAGAAGGAGCGCCACCACCGCATTTTTGAGAAACCAGCACAAACGCAGCGTCGGCCGCGCGAACGTCCACACTGGGCGCAAACAGCGAACATATGTTCCAAGTCTCTCTCAACTCTCGACCGCAGCGGAACATCGAGCGCACGAACTCGCCACTGTCGCTGAAGCCAAACGCCGCGTGTGATCGAAAGCCCGAAACGCTAGGCCCCAAATCGAACAAAATCGAAGGGAAGCTGCGAGGTAATTGAACGCCAACCGCTGCCCGCCCCCCTCTGGCCACGCCCCGCGGCCGTGTGATAACAAAGATAATGCAATAAAAGGCAGTAAAAAGCTGCGAGAGAGCCAAGAAACGTGACCCAGGCAAAATTTGTTTGTTTGTCTGCCTGCGCTTGCTGCATATACATATACGGCCAGTATAAGCGTGCGTGCGATTGTGTGTGTGTGTGAGCAGTCGTCGCGTGGTAGTAGTTGTAACCCAGCAAACAACAACAACAAATTCGTCTCGCGTTTTTTACAATAATAATTTTGAAAATTACAAAATTGTATCCCTCTTTCCTTTCTCTCTCGCTCGCGCGCTCTCTCTCCCTGTCGCACACACACGCACGAATATTACCCCCGGCGCGTTTTTCGTCTGTCTCACTCTCGCAAAGGCGGAAGAGTTAAACAAAAAAAAAAACGAAATATTTTAAATAATAAATAAAAACGAAAAACTGCCATTGTCGCTGCAGAGAGATTTGTGCATTTCCAAAGGTAAATCAAAGGGAAATTCCGTGTTTGCCGACGGACGGGCTTAATAAGTGCGGAAAAGCCAAGCTAAACCCTGGGAAACATTACTTTTCCCCGGGCAAATTTCTATTGTCCCGTTTTATTCGCTTTTCATTTGAGCGCATTTTTGTGGCCATTTGTTTTTGGCTAGCCAGTTTGAGGTCGTCTCATCATTGTTTGGCCCTGCGAATGTGGCAAATGGCATGAAAAGTCTAGTTTTTGGCGATTTTAGAGGATGGCAGGGGGACTTTGTGTTTTTGAGCGGCTTTTTGCGCAGGCAGCGCAGTCGAAAAATCACTCAGAACCGCACTCACATGCGCGCACACACTTACAGCTCACACGCACACGCTTACAACTGTAATACACGGACGCGCCCCGGTCGCGACAGCTAACGGCACTTTTCCTGTCCTCTCTCCGTGCTCTCTCCCGATTTTCGTATTTTCTTTTTTTTTTTCCTGTGCAGCTTCATTTGCCACCAAAAATTTGAAAAGCAAACAAAAGTAATGGCAATTAAAGTACAGTGAACATTTCGAAATTAGATTTTTTGTTTGATGAACTTTGTGAGCAGTGTCCCTACGATGTTCTGAAAGCTGGTGGTATTTTAAAGACAGAGCACATTTTACATTTTTAAATCTTTTTTTTTAATAACAGTTTTGTTTCTTAATTTAAATTGGTATTTTCTAAATGAATAAGTATGTTTTTATCAAAAAACTCAAAAGAACTTAATTCCTATTTTAAAAAGTTATTATAAATGGTATTCCATTCTTAAAATATTTTTCCTCTTTGAATTTGTATTAGAAATACAGAAATATTCCAAAGATACATGTTCCTATTGTCTCAAAAAAGGACTCAGTGAAGAAATCAGTTTGATAAAACCCTCCACTAAGGACTTTGTAATCCCTAATATATGCCACTTTTTACATAATTTCCCTAAGCTATATAGAATTCAAAGAAAATTGAGTATTTGCAGTCCCTAAATAACATTTAATATATTCAATCTACAAAGAAAACACCTAACAATTAATGTTTGTTGACTTCTCCGCTCCACTTTGCAGTTCTCCACCATGTCCTCAAATCTCATTTAAATAAGTAAGAAGTGTAATAAGCGACGCGAACGAAAGTAATTGCGTTGAATAGCAGCACGCCAAACAGCAACAAATGGCCAACAATTGAATGGCGGCCATCAGTGGCCCAGCGGCATCCATTGAGCAATCAACACCATTTCTCCCACATCAAATCAAGCACCACAACCAACGCCACCACCACCACCACCACCACCGCCGCCTCCCCAGCCTCCTCAGCCACCACCACAGCCGTCACCACTTCGGGAACCAGAACCAGAACCACAGTCCGAGTCCCAAACACAGTCCAAGCCACCACCACCGCGAAGACGAGGACTAGCCGCGGCCACAGCCACAGCCACCGCCACATCCGCATCCACATCCACATCCACAGCCCGATTGAACCACATCCACTGAGCCCCAGCGTCGAGAAATACCAGAACCGGGTGGTGCAGCTGCTCGAACTATTTGGAAAGCCCGCCGCGTAGTCCCTCGATGAGCGTTTCGATGTCACTGGTACAGGGTGGTGCTGCCGGTGGTGCGCCACAAGGCGCCAGCGCAATCTTGGCCGCCGCGGCTCCCTACTATCAGCCGCCAGCCGTGCCCCAGGACGTCCAGCCGGACCGTCCCATCGGCTATGGAGCATTCGGAGTTGTCTGGTAAGTACCATCCATTGGTTGTATTCATTTCAGATTATCGGCACAGGGTGTTGCTATGGTGTAGAGCAATTTTATGGTGATTTTTCGGGTTGTTTTGGGTGGTAGTCTGAAGACTTCCCGCTGAAATGGGATATCGGATTATACAGAACTAAGTAACTTAAGACCAGACACAGTACGTAGAGGATTGTAGGATGTACTACTTTGGTGCCCAGAACATGTGTCCTTATATTACTTCAAGTTCTAAGATTTCCTAGAATTCAAATAAGATTAGGACTAAAAACATATTTTTGTTTATCAGACAAAATATGTCTTTTATATTAACAACTATTTTAATTATAATAAAACAACAGTCTTATAAAAAGGAGAAGATATTACAAACATATTTTGTAGAATTCATTCTCTATAACAAACATAACTCCAAAGCAGTTTATCTTTTAAAAAACACAGTCTATTTTTTTTTGACATAACTTCCAAATCCTGCTGAAATTGATTAAAAGTGTGATAAATCTTTGTTGGGAAAACCAGTTTGATTCCTTGGCAGGAAAGTGCAAATAATCAAATTACTCAATTACATGTTGGGACTAACAATTGTGTTTCTTTTACATAGCTGGCTTATTTTCTGTTCTATAAACAATCTGCCGGCAAGGGTATTTACAGCATCGGTGCCTTTTCGAGATCCCTGCCCGCCTTGCCATGCGACGGTCTTTTTGTCACGGTCTCGCCGTGGGTTCAGCAACCTTCTGTTTAGGCCTTTGATTCTGTAACCCTTTTGATTGTGCTGCCGTTGCCGTTGATGTTGTTTTGTGCAGCAGGCACAACGTCAACATCCTCGTACCCATTTCGATTCAGAGCCTCAGTGCCGGGCCCGAGCCGAGCTGTCCTTCATGGTTTTGTGCTGTGCCTTTGTGCAGTTCTCAGCGCTGTTGGCCCCCCGAGGGTGGATTTTTCCTATAATATATTTCTTACCCTAAGCGCCGTGTTTTGGTATTCCCCCTTCTGACCTGGCCCTTTCTATTTGTCCGGGCTCTCTCTGATATTTTTCTATCCCCTTGACTCCTTTGATTTACATTTCTGTGCAAAATTTTACATTAATTGTTGCCTAAACACGGGACTAGCTTAAAATGTTTGTTTGTTTTCCTCGTTGCCTACTGGAAAAGCAAAGTATCGTAAATGGATTGGCAAATTTTGGTTGTATATCCCCTTTGCAGTTGAAATTAAATGTGACAGGCATGAAAGTTGAAAAACAATCAAGTTCCCACCCGTCTAAAAATTAAAGTGTTTTTATTTATTTTATACCTGTCACATACCATTAAAACCAAAATATGGGATAAAGATTGTATCCTCTAAATTATATTTTACTATTTGAACAAAAGCCCAGAGATAAATTCCACCAATTTATCATTTAACCCGAATTCCAATCAATTTATTTGTAGTGTAGCCAGAAGTTTGGCAACGCTGCATTTACAAATTTCATTCACGTGTAAAACGGCATTTCCGGCTATAATCAAAACGCAAAGTGAGGCCAGTTTATCGGGCGGGTTTTTCGAGGAGTGGTGGTGGGGGAGTGCTCGGCTCGTTCGCAGGGAAGCCAGTGAAAAACTGGCACACAAGGGGGCCCCCGATGGCTTGGGCACAAGGAAGTGGAAGTGGAAGTCCGAAGACGAGCCACAAGTGGAGGAGCCCACAGAAACACACAAAGCGCGGAAAGGCAAACTCGAACTCCATGGAGCTAGGAGAGGCCCAAGAAGAGGCTCAAGTGTATCCCTCGATGCCCTCCCTTTGAAGCGACCCAAACCCCCGATGATTCCCTTTGGCTGAACTGAAAGTGGAGCCCGCAGAATGAAGTCGTTGACGCTGGGATTGGCTTTGCCAAGCAATCATCATCAGTTGTTAGTTAGAACTATTTGAGCTGTGCCTATAAGTAAGTGATAATTTTCAATGATTTTTATGATGAACTGTAAAGTGTTTCATTATCGTATCCATAGTACAAGATCAAAGTATTTGCTTTTCTAAAATGCAACTACTAAAACTATCATCTAATATTTTGAGGATTTATATGGTTTTTATTATAATATTCAATCAAGTGCTTTGGTATCGTAGTTAAGAGGTTCCCTAATTTAAGGTAAAAATATATATGCTTTTCTAAAATTTAAAGTGATAATTTTCCAATGATTTTTATGATAAATAAGTGCTTTAGTATCGTATTAAAGGGGTTCCATAATACAAGATCAAAATACTTGCTTTTCTAAAACGATTTTGATGGATTTTATTAAACTTCAATAAAGTGCTTCGTTTTCGCATTTTAGACATTCCCTTATTTAAGATAAATATATTTGCTTTTCTAAAATTCACGTTTACATCTAACCCAGTGCAGGTAATCAAAACTAGATTGTTTGAAGTAAGTTAGTTAAGGGAACAGCATTTTTGTGTCTTAAAACTTCGACTTATGAAGTTGAAGTTATGGAAGTTGGACTCCCTACATACAGATCCTGTCCTGCGAATGGGCAGTGAATGGAGGGAGACTGAAACTTGGGCTGGAATGCAATCAAGCGTTAAATTCAAGTGCCAAATGTCGAACTCGTTAGATGCAGCCGGTCAGCCTAGGCTAGGCAATGTTTTTTTGTCTTTCCTCTATTTTTTTTGTTTACGGGTTCTTAGTTAAAGGTGGTGCCCGAGAGCAGGTGAAGCGTGGTTTTTCAGGTGCGGAAGGAAGTGCGCCGACAACTCAAAAAGGCGGCCCAAGTCGTTAAGTAGTTCTTGTTTTGAGTGAACTTCGGCAACGTGGCCAAGTGAAAATGGAAACTTTGTCCAAATCCGCTTATAAAAGTTTTGGGCAACATTAGTTGGCCACGTTTCTTGGAGAAATGTTTGATTAGTCAAGGTGTTGCAGCGATGTGTGACAATAGTTTCTGCAGTTTCTCAGGGAAATCTTTTCTTCCCTTTCGGGAAAAGTTAAAAAATATCAGAAATCTCGGCAATTAATGTAACCCCCTTTGATTTTAACTGCCTGCCCCTCCCCAAGCACACGCTCTTGAAGTGGTTCTAATAAAAACCGAAATCGATGCTTAGGGTCTAGATTACTCAATTTATAATTTGATTCCCAGAAATGGCACTCTAGAGATGGAAAAGAACGAGGCAAACGAAAAAATAAGAACAACAAACATTTAACCAATTAATCCTAGGCAAAGTTCTACGAAATTTCCCCAATGCAACCGTCGACTCGAAAGAGTCAAGAAGCGACAGCAAACTATATGGCTATATGTATGGAGAGCAGTATGTAGCTATATGTTCGCATCCGAACCGTAGGTATGTATGTGCGGATGCGACTCGGGTTGCGCAGCAGCAGTCGCATAAGAAATATGCTATAAGGTATCCCAAAAGACGAGCGAATGAGCGAAGATCTTTGGGCTTTACTTTAAACTACCTGCAACTGGTTTTGGGAGGTGCGGCAGGCGGACGACGGCGGACCAATGGACGGCCGGACGGTCCGACGGAGCCGACAGAAGGTAGGGAAAAGACAGTGTAAACCTTTTGCCTGCATCGACTAAACCCGCTTCCTGCACGAATTGTGGCCGGTGGACTTCTCGACTTGACTCGGCTCGCCTCTATTCGGTGGACCTGGACCTCAACCTGGCGGTATCCCAGCGTCTTGGCCCGGTCAGCCTCTTGGCAAGGTGTCTTCGTGTCTTCGGCCTAGGCTCACTCAGTCACTAACTCACCAACTGACTGGGCTTAGCCAGTTCCTGTTATTTTTAGGCTCTGAGCCCGGCTTTGGCTTTGTTTTGGCCAGTTGCCCGCACTGCCTGCTCTGTTCTGCCCTGTTCCCCGGCCACCTACCGATTTGGGCAAGAACAATTTAGAACACTTTAATGGCCTTTATGTTTTATTGCTGTGCTGGGTACATTGTGATTACTTTCGGACACAATGTTAATGAAACTAATCAGAGGGCATTTTGGGGGGAAATCGTAACAATACTAGATTAACAGATTGTTAAGAATATCTAGCTATGCCTATAAAACGGTCGCCTGGGTACAATGCTTTTCCAAAATTATCATATATTTTGATAATTATAAAATCATTGTCTAAGTTATTCTTGTTTATAATACCCTTTGAGATCCTAATCCTGAACCCACATATAAACTCTCGAGAAGTATGCTGGGTTGCAGGGTAAAATAAACTATCCTTTGCCCAAAGAAGCCTTCCTCTGCATTTAATATCTCATAAATATTCAAGGGTATTCTAAGCACCAAACTTTTCGTAAAGTCGTCTGGCTTTTCCCACTGCCTGGTCGCTCCCCCCCCTCTGATTTCTATCGGGTCGCAAATCCTGTGCTAATCTCAGCCGGGGAGTTCAGTTCCCGCATGGTGCGAGCGTTCGTACCTTTGCCTGTGGGCCGCCGCGTCCAACCACCGAAAAGGACCGAAAGCAGTGCACATGCATAGTTTTATTTACGATACTCCTCATTCCCGGTCACAATGCCCGCTATGTGTGTGCCACATCCACTTTTTGGAACAGCTGCTCTCGGCCGATTTTGATGCCCTGATGTTGAATGCCGAATGCTGTGCGCTTCGCCTGCCCCTTCCCCAAATGCCCTATCCTGTTTTTGGTCTTTGCTGCGGTGGTTGGTTGAACAACCTTCGCCCGTTTTTCAGTTATTTTGTCTGGCAAACTCACACATGTGCGCCCAGCCAGACATTTACAGGATATGGCTGTGTCGTGAGGTCCCGCATATGTTTTTTCTCTCGTTTCGATTCGCTTCCCTGGGCGAGTGCAACATCCCGAATAGAACCGAAAAACTCAGCCATCATCAGCGCCATCATGAACCATCCCTCTATGCGTACATATATGTTTTTTCCGTCTGTTGCAACGACAAAGTTTTCCCGAAAACATTTTCAATTCCACGTTTTCCGTTAGGGGAACACTTTTCACGTCTGCCCCGTAAGTGCATGTGTGTATGTTTGACTTTGAAAGTGTTTGAATAATTATCCTGTTTTTCCCAGCTATCCCTGGCTCTCCTCTGATTCGATTTCTTTGCATTTCCCCGTCTCCTGATTGCTTTTTGCAATTTGGCCAAAAAGGGCGCTCAATTGGTTTATGAGTTTTTCATCAAGTTTTTCCCGAGCTGCATACATTAATTGGGTTCGTTTTGTGCTTGATGGGATGGGGTTTTAGGGGTTAAGCGAACTAGTTTTTGGCTGATTACATTCCTAAGGGTGGGTCCAATTATAATTTATTCTGCAATTTAGCGGGGTTCCAAGGGTTAGCATAGGTTGATTGATGATATTTAGGAAATATTATAATGGATAGGTATTTTAAGATTTATTTCATACTATTTCTTATCGAAATCTCAGTAGAAGATAAAGGTTCCCTTATCCTTCATCTCCTTTTGGATAGTTTGGCAACCTGGCCCGAGGACACGAACAGGTCCTACGTTTCAGGTAGAGTTCACTGAAATCCCTCCACTTATTCCTGTATTTTTCGGATGAAACATTTGTCCTACGAATAGGTATTCGTGGCAAGAGTAGAAGTGGGAGTGGGAGTACAGACAAAAGGGAATTACGCACGCAATTTTGTCCACAGCTTCATTTTAGCCCTGCTGAGGCTACAGATACAGATAGTCGCACTCACGGATACACAGATACACATGTGTGTTCGCAGCTCACTTGCTGTGGCCAGCTTAGTTCACTCGAACGGCGTTCTACGGTTCAAGTGAAGCGCAAATGTATCTTTGAAGTTTATTTTATACCTTGCCCGGCCCTATCTGGCCCTCCTAGTACCTCCAGCACCTCTTTATAACCCCGGCTTTGGGTATCGTGTAACAAAGTGTGGCAAAAGGGAGCGCAAGAAATAATGTTGCTGCATGTGCGTGTGTCTGTGTGCCGTATTTGTATCTGTATCTGTATCTGCTGTGCGGCCCAGCCAGTTGTATCCGTATCCGTATCTGTGCGTGTGCCTTTGCGTTTTACCAGTATCTTGAAATAATTTTCACTTGGACCGCCTGCGAGCGCCCCAAATGAAAAATAATAGTCAACCAAGTGCCACCAAAACGTAAAAAGCTTCCATGGGTTCTAAGTTGGGATTGACAGACTGAGAAACATGATTTTTGTTGTGAATTTGGCATTTGAAATTTCGGGAAATTGTACAAAATATTATATTTAAAGGATATTTTACTATTCTTTATTGCTGTTAAACGCAAGGATTTCTTACAATTGTAAAAACCAAGTTCTAATGTATTAATCATAGTTTTATTGACCAACATAAAAAGTTATATAAATGAATGATAGGCATATTAAGTTGACATCATGGTATAGGTGTATGAAAAATACACATATGTATTTGTAGAATAATAAAAGAACCTTTTGTTTATAAAAAGTATTGAAATTTGTTTCCAATTCAGTTAGCAGACTATTCTCTCTGTGTAGATCCCACCTCAAGCAGGTAGCGCCCCGCTAACTAACCCTCTCTGGCTGCGTGTGTGCCAAATAAATCATCGTGTGTTGGACAACAGAACGAACGTTGAACGCTCCTCCTGCCCATTTCCCCAGCGCTCGCCCTCCACTTTGCCCCGCACTGAGTGGAGTTCAACTGTTCTGGTGTGCTCCTACCTTAGAGCCGCTCGTAAAGTGCATTGGAAAACTGAAATAGACAAGTCGAGACAGTTGGACACACCGAGCACTGAAATGGGTTGCGCTGCAGAGTGGGGCGTGGGGAGGGAAGGCAGCCTGTGCGAGGGGACCCAGCCCGGGGCGGTCAACTCTACTTGAACCCGAACCTAATGAAGCCACTCCGGGTGAAGATACTGCAAGGTAGGGGGCAGCAAATAAAGTAAAACCCATCGGGCTGGAAGAGGAGCCTCCGGGGGGTGGGGAAACTAATTAAGTTTTGCGTCAAACTATTTGCCTCGAGGGGCCAAAATGGAAAAACTATTCGAGAAGTGTTGGAAAATTTATGCATTTATGTGATTTAGGTTTGGGGAAAGGAGTCAAAATAGGTTTCACAAACAGTAGGGAAAGGAATGTACTAAAGTGTGGAATCAACAGGAAAGTTATGTACATATATAGGTAAATGGTAGTGGATTATTGTTATATTTTTAATAAGGGTAAAGAAAAGGGGTTCCCAATGTAATCAGCATCTCTCTCTTTAATCTACAGCATCTCTTCCCAACAAATTAGAAGCTAGCTTCTCGCTTCGTGCTAATTAAGCGCTATGTGACACCATCTTCTCGATCGACAGGATCTGCTGGGGCCTCCTTTCCCCGCCCCAAGATCCATTTCCCACCCTCCCCCCATTGTTGTGGTGGCTCTTTGGAAAACTCGCATATTTAGCACAATGGAAAACTCTTTTTGCTGCTGGCACGACGGCACAAGTCACTCAGCCGCAACGAGAAAATCGTGCGAGCGTTTAATGTGGCTGGCAAGCTCACTTGCAATGCTCGCAGCTGCAACTGCAACAGAAATTGCAACTGCAACAGCAACTTCTGCAACTGCAACTGCGGCAACAGCAGTTAACTCACTGCCATTGTCTGGATTCCCCCCGCCTCATCCTCTGTTTATGCTAAATGAGGGTTAACGCCAAACCGAAAGAGCAGAGGCGAAAAGAAATGTTTTCAAAATTTAATGTATCTTTAGTAGTTGGAAATATACATACTTGCAATTTAGGTTCTTTAAAGTTACATTTTTTTTTAGACATATGTATAATATTATAATATATTACGTTTTACAAATCACTATATATATTTATATTTTAAACTTTTATTATCAAACAACTATTTTTCTCTGTGCTATTAAAGTTTCAACCGTAAAATGTCTGCGGGCTCTCAGCGTCTGTTTGAAAATATTGAATAGAAGAAGGGCGATCGTTACAAAGGTGGCGGGATGCAAAACTGCCTATCTGCAATCTTTTGTTGCAAACTTTTCGACAACATTTTCCACCCTCCGCTCTCTGTTTTTATTTAAAACCACCCGACTTTGATTTGTCTCTGCAATGCAGATTTCCACCTTTTTCCCCTTTGATACACAAGTTTGTATACACCACTCGCCGAGTGTTTACAACATTTTTCGTAGGTGTTAATTAACAATTGCTTGGAGCTTTAATTGGGTATTTTTTTATAATAACAAACGATTTACACTGCTGTACAATGGGGAGAAATAGCTCTATACGTTGGTGTTTATTTTTAATGTAGAAGAACTGATAAGAAACTTAAAAGCTTTTTAAGATCTGCTTTGAAGTGTGGTGTTTATTTTGATTATGATAATGTTTACAAAAACACTTATATTTTTGTTAACTTCTTAAAATATAATCTCTTTTTTAAAGCCCCTTTTCAGTACAGTGAATTTCGGCACTGCGATAAGCGAGGCAGCAAGGCTGCTCAATCGCACACATTTTCCAGGCTCCTAACTAGCAGCTTAACATATTTTTGCAACCCCAATAATGCCGCACAATCAGGGACGGATTTTGCCGCAATGCCGGCTCCAAACCAACGAATCTGAGCATACTCGACTCTAGACTCTCGACTCTCGAATGGGAACCGCTTTTTGGCTGCATCATGACCACCATCATCATCACCATCCTCCTCATCGCGATCATTACTATCGCCGTGGTCCAACGTGCTGTGTGTGCTTGCCACTAAACGCTTTTGACATTTCAATTAAAATTCTAGAAAAAGTCTATGGCGGTAATTGCCGCAAATGCCTTTGCGCCACTGCAGCGTCATTGTTAAATATTTACCCGAGAGCAGAGCATTTGAAAATGGTTCGCCTGGCGCCAAAAGCCGGAGTGCAGAACCACTGTCTGTCTGCCCTCTTTCTTTTGGTATTCTTTATTTCACTGTCAGCCAGATAATTAGACAGATGCGTTAATTGTGGCAGGGAAATATTTTCCTATTCTTTAATGCACTTGCTGCAGAACCAGCAATACGACCCATCTCCTTTGGCAAATGAGCCGCAGTTGAAGAGATGTTGCTGTGCAATTACCCGTATAGGTTTCTTTGTAGGGTGACTTCACCTGATTTATTTTGAAAAATAAAATATAAAAATTGCGATTTACTTCTGTATACACATCTCTTTGAGGCGGCTTTGTTGTAGGCTGTCATTATTGATGTACGATCTTGATATCTTGGCAAAACATATGAACAACAAAAGGTTGTTACTCTCTGCCTTCTGCTCTTTCCCCGGAATTTCCCCTTTTATCCCAGAGCCGATTCAACAAAAGCTTTGTGTCGTTTCCTTGGCGCCATTCAATGCGTCAGCGATGCACTTTAAAAAGTTAGATACCCCAGGCAAATAAAATATTTACTTTGATATATATATTTATCATTAAAATTAACCTTTTTAAATAATTAATAAAAAAACACTTACATTGGCTGAAAATAAATAATCTGAGGGGTTTAATCTAATATACCACAAAATCTTTAAGTGTAGAAAGCACAAAGGTGGAAAAGATAATTCTCGAGAGAATGGGGGGCAATAAGACTTACCACACAGAAGCAACTGAAATATTACAATGTGGGCGTAAAACGAGGGTAATCCATCATCAAAACTTTTTAGACACCTTGTAAGAAATTTTAGGAACTGAAAGTAAATACACAAATTCATATTTAATTGCTTATTCCGAAAATTCTACAAATTTTTAATAAAATTCAGCTGCGAGTTCAATTAAGATAAATCAAAATGAGCCTTTGTCCTGTAGAGTTTGACAAGGCTAAAAATGGTATCAATGTTAGGTAGCAAAATGAAATTCATGTGCCAGGTTTTCAACAATAAAGGGATTGAAATTTCTGATTAAACTTTTCCATGCCTTACAGTTTTTTATTGAACCGAAAAAAGTAATAGCAGGATTATCTGTTTTGTTATTTTTACTCAACATCCGACCCTATATGATGCATCATTGCTCCTTGGAAACCCTGCAAAATCCATGAACATTTCCCAACGGATTTCACTGCCATTTCGGGGCAGGTGCAACACGCACTTTGTATTTTTCTGTTATTTTTGGATTTTTTCATGGCAGGTCCTTAAAAGCAGAGATCCTGCATGTTTGATGGGCCGCATCGTTTGCGAGGACAAAAACGATGAGCTCGAATTACGACAGCACAAAATACAGGGATACTAGGATAACAAAGGGAGCAAACCTCGGGCGGATCGTCAAGGATCAGTGGCATAATGGCAGGATACCAGCAGCAGTCTGCTCAAGTACCTGACCCTGAGCTCCTACATGTCCTTTGCAGCTGTCTGGCTTCGTTTTGTTGTGTCGGGCTGTTGTAGTCCTCATTTTGTCTCCTTTTCATATTGATTTTCCCTCTTTGGAGCCTCGACTATGGGGATCCCGGTTCTGGCATTAATAAAAAAGATATATAAAATAAAATAAAAACGAATACGACGACAGGAGACCAGAGAGTCCCAGCGAAAACGGCAGATGGTCAGATATAATAGCATTGGATCGGGTAGTGGGCCGTTGACCCTGGCGGGGGTTAGGAGCGGGGCCCCCCATAGCCGGGGAGCCACCTAAAGGATGAGCATGAATGTTAATATTGACGCAAGGTGGAGTTTGGCAGTTGCCTTCGCGGAGCTCCGCGAGGCTGCAGCTTTGGTTAGCCAATTTATTAACGAATTTTGCCGGTCTTTGTGGCCGCAGTGCTGGGATGGAAGAAAGTGAGGGGAAAATTACTGTTACTGCGATCGTGACAGAGTGATTTATACTGCTACTTTGATTTTTATGACCGCCATTCATATTTATAGAGTATCAAAAATTACTTACAAAGTACGCTAAATTACTGGGTACTGAAAGTAGTTATTGAAATGCATTTAGGGTAGGGTTAGAGAATGTATTAAGAAGAATTTAATAAACTATTCGATTGATGAGTGAAATGTATTGAAATGTACCTTCCGATTGTATCGACTAGTCTATAATTGCTTCGCTTCGAATTTCATCACGTTGCTATCAGCTTACTGTGACAGAATTTTAAGTGTTCTCGAAATGTTTGCTCATCTCTAAAAGGCAACACTGTTGATACTTTTGTTGTTCTTACTGCTCGGATCTGCTTCTACCGATGGCACGCATGCGCAGTGCAACGTTCATTGCACCCAAAAAAAAAAGAAGAAAATAAGAAAAATAAAAAACAACCAGCTACAACAACGGAAAGTTAAGTAAAGAAGAATGAAAATTTTGTTTGGGATTTTACGATGACTGTGAGCGAAAGAGACGGGGCTCTAGAGAACCGGATGGTCTCCAACCATAGAGCCAAGCTGACCGACCCAGACCCCAGAGTCCCCTCGAAAAACCCCTCCCTTTGACCTTATACTGTACACGGAGATAAAATAGAACACATTTTTTATATCGCCATATAAAATCAATTCTATGATCTTAATTTATAGTTTTTAGGCTCTATCAAAGCAAAATAAAGTTAATAACTCAGCTTTTTAATCTCAAGTTTCCTTGTTTTTTCGTTAATTACCTTTAGTATACATTTAATTTTATTATTAATAGTGTGAATTATACAAATTTCGTGTTGTGTAGTAAGCCAAAAGTCGAAGACCGCGTTCATTGCCTTCGCCTGCATTATTGTATGCGCTGTAGTACGTTGCAATATGCCTTGGGGCACTGTTCTCCAACCTATCCCAAGTTTTTTTTCGTATTTTATTTTCTTATTCGACACGTATGTATTTGTATGAGGCAAAGGGAAGAAGAGCTGGGGGAGCACAGTTTAAATATTTTTAATTGAACTTTTGCCTCCAGTTGGGAGAACACGACAATGGGGGTAATGGGGTATTATTTTTGCGGTTATTGATTAGTTAGATATGAGGAAACATGCCGCGGTATCGCTGGCCTTAACCATGATGAACAGTTATAGCTATATGACTTTCGTAGCCACAAATAATTGGTGACTCAGTACGGGGTCGCCTTGTTAATTTCCAATAGATTACAGATGTATAGATTGATAAATGATAAATTTATGAGCTATGAAAATAGTAAAGATATATTAACCTAAAGTAGACAGGCAATCAGTACAATAATATCAGCCACTTGTTGAAACCTTAAAACATAAAAATGTCTACTCGTTTCATATCTATTACGCTAAGATTGCATAAATGTCATTTTATCTTTAGTTTAATGAACATTTATTACCATTTTTTATTAACAAATTTTCTGCTTATTCTCTTTCTAGGTAAGTTCACTTCAAACTTCAAAGAACACATTACCCACTAATCATCCACGTAAGTTAATAAAGAAGTTGCCAATTAACTCGAGTGAATCATGTTGCGTTCCCCATAAACACACAAGTTTATTATATAGTTAAAAATAATTAACTGATATGTGGGCGTGTGTGTTTACCGGGGATAAAAGTTCAAAGTTCGAGTGGCATGCCCCTCATTTTTAGAATCGGTTAATGAGCTGGCCATCGAATGGACAAGAGATGAGGAAAATGAGGTAAAAATGCCATAAAACGCGCTCGACAACAGAATGCATTAAAATTTTCTTACCAATCATAAAAACGCGTCATAAAATTGAAGCTGGCAGAGAAATTCAACATGCCAAAGTGCAGTGAAAAATACTTGTAGATACATGGACACCACACACTACAATAGGGAGTGCGGGGGCGAGATGCATCTTTTCATAGAGAATTCTATGGGGTGGATGGAAGTGTCGACAAAGTGTTTGCTCTTCTCCTATTCTCTATAACATATAACTCTCTGTCGGTTTGAGGGTCAAAGAGTGCGGCATCAAATTTCACGCACACACACTCTGGCGGGGGATGGGAAAATCGAGTGGAGAAAACTCTAATAAATGCTGCTGCTGCAGCATCTTTGAGTTGAAAAACATTGGAATGCATGTAGAGCACTAAAACTATCGGACACAATACCAAAGTCATCGAAAGAAATCAATAAAGAAAGTAATTTGAAACGTGGCCAGGCGAGAGTCGTCTTCTCTCTCCCCCTTAGTGCCCCTCAGTTGTCCCCTCTGCCAAGGAAAGGCAATTTATCTAATGGTAATATTGTATGGCTATAAAACAATATTGGCAAAAGGCGAGTCGAGTCAGCTGTGGTCGAGGCGGAAAACACCGGACAGTTTCGAGAGTCCACGCCGTCGCTTTCAGGGCGAGCCGGGGAATTTTAGTTGCCATAATGCACACAGCGTAATTCCTTTCTGTCATTTGGGGGTGAATTTTCCATAGTTAAGGAATGTTATTAAGGGGATTTTAAATTCTTTAGTCCAAGTTTTATAATTCTCTGTTAATTTGTAACTCGTTTTATACCCCAATTATCTCAATCTCAATCTTATATATCGTTCTTATAAAACAAGGCTATTATTACTCGTGTCAACACACATATCCCCTTAATTAGTTCACTTTTTCAATATTTATTATTAGCTGGCTCACATCATTCATTATTTTCCCATTCTGACCTTCCGAAAATTAGCCATATCAGATGACTATGTTCCTGGGAGTACATTTGCTTTTCATTAAATGCCCAGTAAAGGGGGAAATCGTAGAAAATTGTAATTAAAATTTTCCTACCCCCACGTTATATTTCCCATGGTTTTTGTTTACTCTTGGCTTCTCCATTGATATTGGCTAAATTTAAATTGTGGCCCCAACGACATTGATTTGTCAGCGCCTCCGCTTGAGTCACAAGAACTGAATGGGGCAAAAGTGCTTGAGTCATTTCAACCGCCAGCTATATATACCCAATATATTCTCCTATAGATCCCCTTCTTTTCGAACCCCCTTTTCCACATGCTCTTAATGCTCTTTGGTATTTATCCAGCTGTTAATTGTGTGTGATCTTGAAGAACAAGCCAAACATGTTGAACAATTTCTCCTAACTATTTTTATATCTTTCGGAGCGCATTTGGGGGCCCCGCGAACATATGTTTGATTTTCTTGGGACATTAAGAAGGCCCCGCTTTCGTCTTTCGTGGTTCCAGTCGCCCCTCAACAACAAAGTTTGATGACCTTCACTGGGGGGGAAAAACTATACTTTCTTTGCTCTTTTGCTGCCCTCCCGTATCTCTTTGTGTAAACAAAATTCCATTTCGGGGGCTCGGCGGCTACGCACTTGAGTGAAATATCTCGTATCCGAATTTCAAAGGCAAAATCCCTTTGCATTGATTCCCTTATTAGATTCCACGTGAGACAGTTCTGAAGATTTCCTGGTTTCTTGCTACCTACGCCGTAGACCAACAATACCTGCAGAAATCCCTAATCACCAGGGCAACCCGCTGTGAGCAAAACAATTTTCACGAAAATCCATGTCGAGGTAATTCTCATGTGCCTCCTACTGCAGTTTCCACAAATTAAATTCCCTTTCCTGGAAAACGATTCGCCATGGTTTGGTGTTTGAGGCGGGTGTGGCTTTGTTTGGCCAAATTGTAAGGAAAACCCGGTTGCTATTAGCTGGAATAAACATCGAAATTGACAAATACCGAATATTAGGAAAATTCCCTTAAAAATGTGCCTAATTACGAGCCATCATAAAATTTAAAAGGAAAAACATTTAAATAAATTAACTTAATTCACGGTTTAATTTGTTATTTGAAAATCTTGATTAAGATAAATATTTAATATTTACATTTGCAACTGGCTTTACCTCCCGCGCCTTTTTCACGGGGCGTGGCTGCCTTTGTTTTGACTGCTGGGAAAACCAGCAGGGAAACTCTCATCGGGGGAGAACTCATTAAACAAAGTACACTTGAACGCCCCACGACACACCTACATTGCTCTATATATATTTACTATATATAGGTAGGAGCTCTTCGCTCCATCACCTCTGCACCTTTCCTGCGCTAAACTTTTCTTCCCTTTAACCCTTTCCCTTTGGTGTTTTTCCTACATATTAGTTCCTACCTTGTGCTTTTGTGCTCTTTTTTTCAGTTTGCAAAATGATGAAGCTCCAAAGTTTCATTTTTTTTTCGCTACTACTGTTTGTTGTTTGACTCTTCTCGCACACCTCCTTTTTCGCTGTTTGTTCTCCCTTTTCGCTTTACGTGCTATAAACATTTCAGAATGAAATTTCACAAACTGTTGAAAGTGCTTAACAAACACAAACATGTTTGCCGCACACAAACACAGGTGCAGCTTTGTTGGCCATAATTGCACAGGTAAAAAGTGAGAGGCGTCACAAAGGAAACGCAAAACTATAGCACAGTTTTAAGCGTTTCAATGGAGTGGAAAAAATGCAGAAAAATGTGCTTGAATGATAGCAAAATAATGTTCTCTTTTAATTCTCTTTTGGACACGGATATTTTATTGATTGGATATTTTATTGATTTATTGGCAATCAATGCACAAGGTAAAAAACATTTTTTTTTTCGGATTTTGTAAAGAGCTTTTAAAGATTTTTTTGGTTCTTGATAACATTAGGTACTTGGGTAGCACTGTTTCCCTGCTTTGGCAGCATTGTTGTGACTCCAAATCTGTGCTTTGGTCTTACATTTTCTGTACTTTTACTTCAGTCCTTTGATTTCAGCTACTTTTATGACCAGCCATAAGTTGTTGGAAAATTTCCTTGATGTTGCCGTTGGTTCTACTGTTGCCAATGTCGCTGCTGTTGCTTTTTCCTGTAGAATTGCAGTACCTGATATTGCTGCTGGGAAAATTGCTTCTAATGCATTGATAGCCTCTGTAAAACTGGCTCATACGTGGGCTTGGCTCTAATTTTTATTCTTTTCTGGTTTTAGAGAGGATGTGGCTGCTGCTGGAGTTGCATGTGTAGCTGTTGCCGCTGAGTGAAAATTAGTTTTACCCGCTGGGTATTTCCCCACATTCGTTTTTATCTTTTTATTCGTCTACCTATTTAACTTTACATCTCTGCCTCGCCCTCTGGCATATTAGGGCCTCTTCATATGCGGCTTCGGTTTCCATTGTCTGAATTTTAATTGTAATGCCTTATATGGCAGGAAAAAGTTTTCATAACATTTTCGCGGCGCTTCAGAAAAAGGGTGTATGTGTATTTTTAATTAATTATTTTAAACTGCACTTTTTATTATAGATCGAATCAAATTAAAGCAATTTTGTAAGCAGGCATAAAGTTAAATAACATTGTATTGACTGTTCGAAAATCCTTGAATTTTATAGACAAAATATCTGACTAAAAGTTTGAATGCACTACGTTTCTGTTTTTTTGTTTGCCCTTCGCTTTGCTGCCTTTTAATGTTTTGCATAAATTTTCGGCACGCCCCCATTTGGAGGATGTCTGGCAAGCAAAATAAAAAATTATGCACATAAATTCAGACGCTTCGGAGTCGTAAACATTGGCCCGTGTAGTACTTCTTCTTCTTCGGCGCCATTTTTTGTTTCTTGTTTTTGCCAAAAAAGCATCCTTCGAATTTCCCTCTGCTAGCATTTCTTGCAGTTTTCCCCCTCGATGTTCTTTGTTTTTTAGCTTCTGTTGGATTTCCAAACGGTCGACTCATGTTTTTATTATACCTTTCTTTTCTTTGCGTTTTTTCTCTATTTTTGTACGGTTTTTGTTTGGCGTTTTGGCAAATATAAATTGCTTCAACTTTGTACTTACGACTAAATTTTAAACTTTCTGCTGCTGTTTTGCCAGTGGGCGTGGCAGGGGTTTTTTTTCGGGAGGCGGTTACCATGTGTGTGTAGTGGGTGTGACATTTTTCGGAGTGTTTTCTTGATTGTATTTTTATGTAGTTAATTTTCTGGGGTCTAAAATAATATGTTTAAAATGTTATTCTGATTTTAAGTCAATATTTAGTTATGACGAATTTGCGTTTTATAAAAACAAATTTTAAATGATTCTCCAACCAAGTCTATATTTATAAGTTAGTACGCAATTTTTGTATGTTGCTTTAGTTGGAGTATTATTTTATATTTAGCCCAAAATTGGAATTTGGTGGTTTGTTATGAAAACGAAAAAACCACAAATTTTTGGCTAAGGCTTCTCTACACAACTCATGTTACTCTTCTCCCTTTTGGATAATTTGAAAACATATTTCAACGAAATATATATTTTACCATTTTTAGCCAGAGCTTCCCTTGTACCACCTCAAAACTCAGCAAAAACAAGGAATTTGCCAGCACCACAATTTTCCTATTTTCATGGGGTGCGTGTTATCTGCTGCCACACAATTTTCAGCAAATGCGAAATGTGAAAAATAATCCACGAGAGGTTGTTGGATGCAGGAGAGATTGAATGTGGCAGAAAGTTGTGCCTTTTGGAGCAGGCGAAAAGCGTCGCTTAAAATTAAACAAAACAAAGTTTCGATGGCAGCATTTTCCCCATCCACCCGAAAATGCCAGATGAAGGACATTTTCCCTGGCCGAAAATCCGCAGAGAGAGCGAAAGAGAATGTGGCAATCTCGGTGGAAGTCAAGACGGAAATACCGCCCCCATAGAGAGTTGGAACTACTCGAACGGTGGAATTTTCTGCTCTTAGAGGAGGTGGGAGCAGCAGGGCGATATGGAAGGCAACTTGTGCAACATCGTAAAAGTTACATCATTGCGCTGGTGAGGGAGGGACTCGGACCAGCCGTGGATGGGAAAAGCGGGGAAAATCGGGGGCGCCAATGGGCCAAAAAGGAGCGGGTGTGTTAGAGCGACTTTGGCATAAATTATTTTGGTCGAGCCACTGAACTTGTGTCGTCGTCGTTGCTGCTGTGCCTGACTGCATAAGTAATAAAAATAAAATAAAAATACCCGCAAAAAAAAGAAAATAGTAATTTGCTCGTAAAATAGTTGTGCTCAAGTAGTTTTAACGATTATGATCTTAATCAAGTTAGCAAAGCTGGGTTAGCAGAGGAGGGTTTTTAGTAGGGAGCCATGTCGCAGGATGCCGGACGGTCTGGCCGGCAAAGTTTGCTTTCAGCCATAATTTTGTCACGCTGACCCTGGTTTAATTTATACGCTGAAAGTATTGACAATAAATGAGAAAATGTGGGATGGTCAGGGAAATTGGTGGATCATAAAGTACAGCGTTGAAACTTTGTTAAATTTAAGGAGTTTTTAAAATGTTGGGAATATTGTATCCTAACAATATTATCTAATCTATAATCATAATCATGTTCAGAATTGTGATTTTCTAACACCATTCTCTGTGGAGAAACAATTGTGTTTCTGGCAATTACTTTTCATTTTGATTTTCATAGAAAATTATTTTCAGTTTGCGTTTATGGCTCCCAATTTCTAGTTATTTTTATTTTTCTAAAGCCCAAAATGAAGTGAAACTTTTACCATCTGCCAAATTTACATGCTAAATGGTAATCTCTTCAATTGAAAGAAAACGGCTCTTACCATTCACTCCCATCGCCTTTTTCCACCGAGCCCCTTTTGGCGTCCTGATTTTCCCCATCACAGTCTTCTCAATCCCCTACCAAAAAGCCATTCTAAAACGCTTAAAAGTAGGCAACATAGTTTTTCACTAAGCGGCGAAAACAAAAAACGCCCGAAAAACAGAAAACAGAAACATCACACGCGGCGTATGCGTAACACAAAATTAGCCACAGGATTTTGCAGGGCATCCAAGCTCTGTTCCCCAACCATTTTCCTCGCCCGCTTCCCTCAGCTGGAAAAACTGCGCGTCATCCACACACGAAAATGGTTGGCAAACAGTCGCCAAAATGGGTTGGCAGGCGAAGGCGTGGCTGGGGGCGGAGGCTGGACCTGGGGGTCGCACAAAGGACAAACGAATGGTGGCTGAAAGGGGGGGGGGGGGGGGTGGTGAGTGGGTGGTGGGGTGGCAATTGGTGGGCCAGAGCGACATCGAGGCTGCCCGAGGCATCCACGTGTACGGGGACGTGGAAAGGTGGAAAATCCAAAGGGCGCAGAGGGAGGGGTATCGGTGCTAGTAGCTTGCTAAAATTTAACCGCTTATAACACCCCGGCGTCCTTCGACCCACCCACCCACTCAAACTCCCATAGCTGAGTAGATTTTCATGTCTGTGGAAAAGTTTTTGCGCGCGTGTGTGTGCGCGCGGTGAAAATTCCCGGGCAACAAATACAAAAAAAGAAAACAGAAGGAAAACAGAAAGAAGCCAAAAGTCTGGGCAGCGATTTTCTTCTTCCTTGGCATTTTCCTCAAAGCGCCATGATCCATGATTTTGCTCCCATTGTTACGTGTCTCGCCTCGGTGTTTTTCTTATTTTTCGTTATAAATGTCTTCAGATAGCCGAAAGAAAAGCGATTTTTATTGCTCAAAATGTGGCAGAAGATATGGGCACGAGGAACTACAACATTTATTCAATTATTTTATTTCATTCCATTTCTTTGTAAATAGCTAAATTTCCTTTAGGGGGAAATACCAATTTGGATTTGGTAATTAAATTAGAGAAAAATTTTGCTTAGCTGGCGGCTTACGGCTATATATTTCCTTAAAATTATTCAAACTAACTAAGTTAACTTGTCGAAAAACTAATAAAAATGTATATAAAAATAGCAGGCAATTAGGTATTTATTATTCATGCTCTCATTTAACTTTTTGTCGCAGACGGTTGCTTATTAAACATTCCTTTCTTGTCTCGCTTCTTGGTACTTTAGTTTGATTAACCGCAAGCACAGTTAAATTAAATTATTTTCCTTGGGGGAAAACTCGACAAGCTAACAGTTTGTCGGCCTTCCTCGGCCCCCGTAACTCCCACAACTCCCAGTTCAATTTAAACCCCTTATCAGCCCGCCTGCAGTCCCATTCAGAATTGTTTACCCAAGGCTCACCTATATCCTACTTTACCCCAGAGAAAACGCAAATTTTCGCAAATTCAAAAACCAAACACGAACAATTTCCAACTAGAAAACTAAACAACTAAAGGAGATGAAAAAAGGAAGGAAAAATAATATAAAAGAAAAGTAGCATTTACATCAAATTTGTTTAAATAAAAAATAAATATTGTGTAAATATTGGTAAATAAAACAAAAATATATTAAAAAAAATTAATTCAGATTCTTATTTAAAATATGGTTGGTTTTATGAGTATGATGATTTTACGAACATAATAAATAAATAAGTCATAATTTCCAAATCAGAAACTAATAAAAAATTTGCTTTGAAGTACAGTATTTCATAACAAAAGTCTACAAAGGGATTTAAATTTGGATGATAGTTTATGCTTTCTGTGCAGGGTGCTTCATCACAAAGTTTAGCTCAAATCAAAATCAACAAAGCGTCTGGGGGCGGTGTTGGGGGCGTGGCCGCAAGTCAGTCGCTGGCCCATTCATTCAGCCAGCACTGCCATCAGTCAGTCAAGTTAGTCATTCAGTCATTCAGTCGGTTGGTCCAATGTCCTTCAGCGTTTGCCAACGTGCCGATGCATATTTACAAAAAGTGAAATAGGAAAAAAGTGATACGAAAAATGGAAATAGAGAAAAAAACATACAAATGTCGGCGCTTGCAGGCAGTGCCGGCCACGCCCACCGAGGCGACGATGGCAGGCCGCCCCTTTAGGGATTTCCCCTTGCTCTTGTGCCTTTCCTCCGGCGGGAGCTGCATAAATTTTCAGCGCATTTTCCCAATCCCAGCCCCAGCCCCTTTTTATTTGCTTGACAAATCTCTGTTGCTGACTTCTCCGCAGCTTTGGGGACCACGTAAAACTTTGCTGGTTTCTGTCGCGCTTTCCCCCGCGCTTTTCCCGCCTCGCACACGGCTTTGTTGTATTTATTTGATTGAATTGAGTTTTGTTTCGGCCATGGGTTTTTGTTTTTCTTGCCGTCGTCGTCGTCGTCGACTCACTTGAGACCATTTTAAGTGTTTGCTGAATTTGCTTTTGACAATTTTTTGTTGTTTTTTTATGTATTTCGATTTTTTTGTTTTGATAATTCAGTGTGCCGCAGTCACTTGAATGGCTGAGGTTTTTCTTCTATAATGTTTTCAGATTCTTTGACACAAGCCAGATGTTAAATAATGAGTTGGTAAGTGTGGTAAGAAGGGGGAACAATATTAATCTAACTCTTCATATCTGAAATATACGAAAAGCATACGATAATTTTAAAAACTATGCAGCCTAAGATTCAATTTCCAGTTGGCCAGGAAGTCCTACATACTAAGGCTTTAAGACAGTGTAAAGCTGTACTTTAATAATTATTCCCCATATCATTATACAACCGTTCTAAGAATCTCTCATTATTGTTCTCTTTTTAGGTAAGTTTTGCAAAACTACAAAATTGCGGGTCTCGCATTACGTTGGCCCGCACTTAACCCCAAACAATTGAAAAAGTGAGTCATGGAACAGTGCCCAGTTATTTGGCTGTACCAAACGGATCGTAAGTTAGAGTTGAATATACTCGGCAGATGCGTGTGTGTCTCATTAAAATTATATAGTCAGCTAGGAAAGAGAAGAGTGCGATCGTGGAACACCGGGCGATGGGGGATAACCACAATAAAAGTTGGAAATTAATTTCGAGCGCCACATTTAGCTGTCGTTGACTTTTACGCGCTGTTGAGCCACCAACAAACCCCAGCCAACAGCTCAACCATCAAGTTACAACAGCAACAGCGTGGCTTTACATTTTTGTACTTTTATCTATGCAAAAATAGGAAAATCCAAACAGAAAAAAAAAATGGAAAAGAGTTGGCTTTCCTCTTTTAGTTGGCTTTAAACGTGTATGTTATAATGGCGAATGCAAAAATGTTTCTCCCACAAAACGCCTGAAAGTGCTTCTTAATGCTTCGGTGCGTTTTTCTAGCTGCATAAAACGCAGGCAAAATGCAGGAAAAGCGTGTGCTCGTCTTTGCTAGTATAATTTGATTTTTCCCCCCTTTTTTTTTATAGTGGGGTCAATCCAGTTTGTAAAAAGTTGGCTTCGAGAGGGGGGTTTGTACACCCAGGCCGGGGAGGCACACACAAGTTTAATTGCCTTGACAACAGTCGCCAGTTGGCCCCTTCGCCTTTCCCCTTTTGGCAAACTTTTAATGCCATTTTGGTATCAGCAAAAAGAGAGTCAACATAAATTATATTTTTAATTAGATGAAGGTGTCCGTCTTTCCCCCTCTTACTGTCTGGCTGTGTGTGTTTATTAAACATATTTTATGACAATATTGTATGGCAGTGACCTGCCTTTAGTTGCCCACCTCTCTCCCCTGGGTGTTGGTTTCAGCTAAATTTAATTAGTACTTGGTCAAGTTAATTGGCTAAGAGTGGAAATGAATGAATGAAATTAAACGCAAAATGGCAGAGGTTTGTTGAACTCGAAAGAACTAATGAGGATACCAGAGCATGTAAACGTTTTTAGAAAAGATTAGCAAATGTTGGAAACAGTATTATATTTAGCAAATGTTGGAAACAGTATTAGTACCTATTTTCTGCATTACCAAGTTCTTGAAAACCTTTGCAAAACTGCACATACCAGCTGAAACCCATTTAGATCTTGATTAACTTTTCAAGGAGCGCAACAAAAGGCAGCAAATTTTCAAGCGTTGGTCCAGCGCAGCTGTGCAACAATAGACAAATAGACAGGGCGAAATAATAAAGGAGAATTATGTTTATTATAGCCAGCAGCAGCTGATGATGTTGATGAATCATAGAGTCGAGACCCTGGCAACAATGCCCACATAATTGCCACTGAGAGCTTTGATAATGCCCCGAATAGATAGACACATAATGGTTTGATATCTTGGAGTGGTTTCTTTTGGGGTCTCTGGGGCTCAGGTCTGTCTCGTGTCACTGAGTCGCATTTGACAGCCTGATAATTTTTATGGGTCACCGAACAAAACCAGAGAACTGTCTACATCTGTCTCCACAAGCCTATCCCTTATGTCTTATGCATATATCTGTCACTCCGGCCCATAAATAAGTTTTTACAACATTTTCAATTGAGCTGTTCTCGGCTTTCGGTTGCGACAGCTGCTGACCATTGACCAAATCACTTAGGCACGGACGCATGGTCCGAGATTGAAACCCTCGGCTCACCTTTTCCATCAATCGCACCTTTTCTGGGGCCTTTCTGAAGCCTTTTTCAAATCAATCAACGCCTTTTTGGCTTTTAAGCTGCCTAATTTGTTGGAGCTGGAGGCAAGAGTTCAAGACTTGGTCGAAGGAACTTGATTAATGGCAGTGAGTGGGAGGAATATAGTGAAAAATGGGTTAAGATCGAAGCTTGGGGTACCCTAATGTTTATTTTACTTCTTATTGATGCATTTTCAATAACTGCATCGATGCACATCAGTAAATTATCTGTGGAAAATATATTTTCAGAGGTAGGTTTCTAAGCAAGAAAGGTGCAGTTAAAAAAGAATCAAATTGAATTATTTTTGACCCAGAATTTTGTGGCATGGTAATACTGCGATTTTAAAGATGAATCCCGCAATTTTAACGTACTGTTAAGACACATGGTCACATTGCGTCATTGATGGGATGTGCTCAGTTTGATTTAAGGATTTATAGAAACTTAATCTTGAACGTTTTATTTAGCAGATATTATGCCAACTTCCTGGAAAGTGTACTTACAATTTTCGTAATCAAAATGCAAAGCTAAGCTGGCTTAACATTCAGCATCGTTTTTAGAATTTTTCTGAAGTTTTGTAGTGTGTAGTAAGTAGTTTTTTTTTTGCATTTTGTCAACGCTTCAGATTGCATGAACAAAGTGAGGCACTGCCGTAGAAAGAGAGGCACATACTGGGCGCGAAAGAGACGGGGAGCTGGCTTGTTGAGCTTGTGAGTCGGTTGTCGGTTGTCTTGAAGTAGGTTAGTGGCACAAATCGCGCTGTCTGTTGACTGCTGCCGCAACGTGACTTTGCAGCGCTGCCTCTGCCGACGAGGAAAATTTATTTACATTTTGTGCAGTTAACATTTTCTGCATCTGCAGCTGACAAAAGTACTGCGCGGCGGCCACAAAAAACCCAAAACTCAAAAAAAGTTGAACAATTTGAGCAGCAAATATTTCTGCTTTGACATTTTCTAGTTTTTGTTTTGTTTATTTTTCCACCAATTGTTATTTACTTACTGGTGGTCTTGAAGGCTGTTTACTTTTTTATAATTAGCCAATATTTATCACTGGAAGTTTGTCATGTTTTTCTGTTGATCAGGTTCGTTTGTTGTTCTTTCTGATTGCCAAATCAGATTTCCGCTTTACCCACAGAGTAGGTGTTGCATATATCTATATATTAAATGCGATTTCTGTGCTGAGATTTGAAGGTGCGGCTTGAACATTTTGGTTAATTAAACTACAAACAATGCAATTAGCTTTTGTCTAGGATTGATAGCCATCGCCTCAACGAGCTTGGCTCAAACGAATTGAGTTTTGTTTGCCACTAATTTGCATAAAATTGCAGTTAACACCTCTTTGAGGTGTGTTCAAGTGGGCGGAGTGGGGGCGTGGATGGGATACTGGGCCTTGGGACTTTGTGGGCCTAAGACAAAACGGATGCTGGTCAAAAAGCAATTTGATTTTGCCTTTAATTTGATTATAAGCTGTTGTTCATTTTGGCTAAAGAACTTGTAAACGATAATTGGAAGAATAGGGGGCACTAATTGGAAAATCAAATACGTTTTCTTTTGCGATAATTGGGGGTGAATTTTAATCGTAGTTAATGAATCTTGAAATTTTAACTTAATTGACCAGTTTAACACAAAATATAATTCTGAAGAAAAAAAAACACAACCTTATTCCTTAAGTAAACTATTTATTTAGTCTAGATCCTGTTATTTTCTCAGCCCCTTTCTCGTTGAAATTCAAATTCTTTCAAGTGTTCCTAAATCATACCTGTTCCCTTTGGCCTTTTGCCCATTTTAATTTCCTGAAATATCTCCGGAGACTTCTTTACTTCGGATTTTTGTTGCCTGCAATAAAGTCGAAAAACAAACAAATAGCACAGGAGAAGTAATAAACAAAAATGCAGGCAGTGAGATAAAGAGAGTGCATGTGTATTTGTGCATAAACATTTGCCTTAGTCAACCCCTCACCTCCCATTTCCCCCCTCTCGTCGCCACTCTTTGCTTTTCCTCTTCTATTTCTTTGAACTCAACTCTTGCTACGCTTTTCTTTCTTTGCCTTGCTTTATAATTTTTCCAACTTTTGACCCAGATTTTTTCCTCTCCATGCGCCAGACAGTCGGGAATGCCCCCAACCCCCCAAAAGCCACCCACCTGCCTAGCCCCCTGGCACCCCGCCCCTTTGGCCAAACGTTCTTTAAGAACTTTACACAACTTTAATTCAAATTGGAGCGGAATGGAAATGCCTTTAAAAGCGACCACCATTTATTTCAATAAATTCTAGCCAGTCGAAAAAAAACGAAAAAAATACAGCAAATTTGTGCATATAAATAATGGCAACAACAAGCGGCTCACGTTTTTGTGTCATGTGCATAAATATTAAAAAAAAAGGTAGCAACTTTTAGGGGCATGAGGGGAATGCAGACAGAACTGCGTCAGCTGTGACGTTCAAATATATTTGTATACTGTGCGAAAAAAATATGCACTGTAAGATGAAAAAAAAATATTAAAGTATTATGTATCAAATCAGATTATTCACCCGACCATTTGCATAACAATTTTTGGACGTTACTCATCTTTTATATAATATGGATCTTTAAAATATAGACTTTGTGTAAAAGGGCGAAATTAATACTGTACGAAAACGTTCTGAATTATAAGACGCTTTAAGAATTATATCTAAATAATAACATAGCAAACCATTTACATAACAACTTTTAAAAGTTTTGGTTTTTTTTAGCATATCGAATCAAGAAATACTAACCTTTTTTTTTTGCGTGGTAAAGTGTAATTGGAATGAGTGGGGTGAGCTCGTGTTGTGAACGAGAAAACTTGTTGGCAACCAATAATGAAAATGGAGACCAGGAGAAGTGGGGCTCTAGATGTAAAGGAAATATGGTAAGGTGCATTGAGTGTGGATTAGTTAGAAAAAATAGAGAGTTTCCTTAAGTATTTCTTGTCGCTATTCCAGCAGCCATAAATGTTTATAAAAGAGTTTTGCCATAATAGAAAAATGAAACCAAGAACATGATTAATAATAATCCAGCCACTTAAGTGCACTTTGCAGCAGAACTTCTTGGACTTGTTATGGTAATTCATGATAATCAAGTATAAAGAATATTTAAAAAAGAATCAGCATTAATTGGATGCCTGTTTTGCAATTAGTAGTGCAGGATGTCACAAGAAGAAAGTAGGAGGAAAAGGTAATTAAATAAAGTGTAATTGAAATGAAAAGAAAAGGAAATAATTTCATAAAAGACATCTTAAAGATAGCAGTAAATATAAGAAAATCGTTTATATTGCTCTTGAGACTATGAAAATTAAATTATCAAAAATATTATGAAACCAAAAGGGTAAACAATTTTTTTTATAATTATTTCCTGATATTATATCAAACCAAAGTCTCTGAACTGGCTGCTGTTTTTTTCCTCTTGGAAGCTGCCACAAAGTGGTTGAAAAACTCAACCAAACAGAAAGGTCAACGCGAGTTAAACTTTGAGAACTCTTCAAGCTGCTCAAGCATTTCCAACGCTAATTATGATTGCCCTTCAGAGAACGAGAATGGGCCCGCGATAAAGTGAAACCAGCAGAATTAACCTTTAAGGGCCTGAGAAGAGAATCAACTACCCGCTGATCTTGCCGCCGGTCCAAAAAAGTCATTTAAAAAGCTGCTTCTAACCTTTTTTGATAAATTATATACAAAGTTGAAATGGAAATCAATTAGCCATTAATAATAATATGGCCGGCTGTATCATTAAGACACGACTTCACCGCGGGCGTCTCTTAAAATATATATATATATATTACAATGTTTACATTTCCAGTTGGCGGAAGTAACCAAGGACCAGGGAGAAAAGTATCAAAGTTCAATCAAACTTTCAATTAGCAGTTAAAGTTAATGATGATGGGGAAAAGCTGCTGCTCTGCCTCTGGGAAAATGCAAATGCAAATGCGAGTTCTCGAATCTCTTTTCCCATCCACACTTCGTTCTCACCAATCTTCCACAGTATCGGACTTTTCATGTGGGCTCGTAAACGATTGTGTGGGCGTCTATTTGACATAAAGTGAAGTGGAAATGACAGTCAGATGTGAACAATCATTGAAGTGTACATTTTAATGTGCGGTGTCTTCGGAGAAGTGACTGGAAAATCAGGTTTAAATAATAAATGCATAAGTAAGGAAGCACAATATTAAAAGTTTCGCTAATTGGAAAAGTGTCATTTGTTGTTTACGAGCACAGACGTCTCTATTAAAAGTTTAAACCAAATCGATGTATATTTGTATTACGACATGTTTCTAATTTTCTACAATAAATAAATTTAATATGCAAAAATTACACCAATACTCACAGAAACTAAACCAACATTCGCATAAACAAACACCAATGTTCAAACAAGCTATACCAACATTCGCATAAACTTGGCCAGAAGTCACGTAATCTACATCAAAATGGATTGCACAACATTTTCATCTTCACCAACTATAATCTTCGTAATCAGGCAACCCAACAACTTCACCAACAAAGTTAAAATTGGGAGCGAAGCAACGACAAGTGTCATTATATCAAGTGACTTCCTTATTGTCCGAATACTTGGCAACTACAACAGCTGCAGTCTCTCAGCCACACAGGATTCTTGGCTTAGCCATGGCCTAAACCCCCTGCCCTGCGCCTTTTCTCCCCCAAAACCCGCTCAAAAAGCCCCCCTCAATCACCATCCCGATGTGTCTGCTTGGCTTTTGTGTGAAAGCGCGGGCAATGCCAACATTTTGAGTGGCTTATGCGGCTAGCATCAGCTCAACTTCAGACTGTGTCGCCATCCCCTTGGTTTTTCCTTTACCCCAACTTTTATGCCTTGTACCCCTATGGCATCGCTTTATCTATATATATGTTTTCCCTGCTGGCTTGTCTGCTGCTTCTGAAGTGTTATGCGATTTTACATTATTGGCTCTGTCTCTGACTTAACTGCGGAATAGTTTTTGACGCAGTCTCGCAGCTCTGCATTCTGGTTTCGGTTCTGGTTATGAGGAAAAGCGTTTTTCTTGACGTGCTTCTGGGTTATAAATAGAGAGGGATTTGCTTACGGCTTAGCTTAGGCT
Organism: Drosophila biarmipes; assembly: GCF_025231255.1. Lineage (NCBI taxonomy): Eukaryota > Metazoa > Arthropoda > Insecta > Diptera > Drosophilidae > Drosophila > Drosophila biarmipes. The sequence goes on along the minus strand of NC_066613.1, from coordinate 16,389,837 downwards.
GAAGACAGAGACTGAAGGAACAAAAAAACAGGGAAATGAAAACCCGGAGATGCCAGCAGCACATGGATAAATGTTCACAAAACTTTCTGTGTGAGTGCAAATCCTTTGAGGTCTCTTTTATTTTTGTCCTCCATGTTTGCGTCTGGGATAAATGTAGGAAGTGTATAAATGTATTGATAGTTTTCTAAAATAAAACAAACTATATACGCAAAAGCTTTGAATAAATATGAATAAATAATGGGGTATTGTATTGAGCTGGTTTAACTCAACACACTTGCTAATCTGAGTTAATCGTGCGTCACGTTCCTCTATTATTTCCTTTTTTCGTTTGATCTGAACACCCTCTAGCAGTGGTCCATTTCCACACTTTGTTCACTTTGATGACGTTAACCCTGCAATTGCCCCTGGGCCAGTCGATTTCCCACACTTAACCCCCTCGGAGCACCCCAGAAACCCATTTGCAACCTAACGAGCAGGGAGACCCTTTCATTTTGTTTAACACATTTATCAGTAATCAGAGCAAAAGCTCGGCCACAAAGAGATAGCACTAACCCCCGGAGGTAACTATATTTTCCCACTTTTTTTTTGCAAACTCTTTTTTTTCTCATATTGTTTTTGCAACAGAGGCAATAAGTGAGGCATTCAGCTTTGCCGCTTGGCTGCTCCACTGGCCACATTTTTATTTGTGACGAGTGCAGCCAGACAGACGCGGCTCCGCGGTCTTCGGACCCAGTCTTCTGAGTTTCTCGGCTTCTCAGCCGGCCCGCCGTTTGTCAATTACCCTACAAACCTCCAAGTAGCAATACCCCATAACTGCAACAACTACAATAGCAACTGCAGCAGCAGCAGTAGAATAAAAAAAAGCTCCAACGACAGCTACATCAACATAAACAGCAACAACTCGGCTAACTCAGCTGATTGTCTTTCATAATCGTCGTTATGCGCTTGGTGGCTTGAAAGCCTGCAGTTGGCCGAGATTCGAATTTTTGTTACCCTCATTAGAGAAAATTTATGCAAGCATCAACCTAGTTTGACTAAGGAAATAAGCCTTACAAGCTGGTTATTTCATTTAATCTTGAAATCTGGATATCCACTATATAAAAGAGAAGTAAAGTCTTTAAATTGAAATATAATAACTCCAACAATTTTAATGAGGGCATTTCTTCTAAGTTAATTATAAGACATTTATAGTTTTATTTTCTATTTGAAAGGGTGTTGCCTCCTTCGATCATCCAATAACAATATACTTTTATGGTAGTATGGTATTATGGTTGCTACTTGGAGGTGTGGCTGTTGAATTTGTTGGCTTTTGCTGACTCAACGCCCCCAGCCTCCTTTCTTCCCGTTTGCTGATCCTCCAGCTTCGCGATTTCTGCAGCTGCCCCAAAGTTCAAGTGTTGCACTTTTTACTCCGGCTCCATCTCGGCATTGTTGTTTTTGTCATTTGCAGGTGTGCGAAGATTTTTTATGCGTTTCTTTTTTGTAGCACCTCCCCGTTTTCCATCAGCGTGTTGGTGTTTTTTTTTTTAACTTTAGCTGCTTCCGTTCGGCATTTTTCTGTACCATGCCGTTCGCACCTTCAAGCTCTGCCTGCCTGTCATAATTATTTGCACTTCACATCATCTGCATGAAGGAAATGAGAAGGCGAATCACTAAAAGCACTAGATGTATTGGAATATTTTCTAGAAAGTATAACAGAATAATTATCTTGAGAACAATATTTTTTGAAATGACATTTATATATACCTTCAGAACCACACAATTTTATCTCTGTACCCCTACAGATATTCCCTTTTTACGCTTTTTCCCCATCTGTTCTTGTCATAATCAGACAAAAACTTTTGTTGTGGTCAATTATTGTTGCCATCCCTGTCCTCTTCCGATGTTCGAGTTGCTGTCTCACTCCTCCTCTGCCTTTGTGGTCAGCTCCTGTAAATTGCCACTAAAAGTGTTGAAGTGCAGCACTCGGGTTTGTCATTAAGAGCCAAGGAGAAGGGGAAATTCTTCTGTCTCCCTTGGATGTTTTAGCTCATAATATTCATATTAAATTATGTATAATGTCTGCGGCTTTCACGACTCTCAAATTACATCTGCAGGGAGAAGGAAGCTTTTGAACGGAGAAGGGAAGTTGAGTAAAACAGGAAGGAGTGGTGCAAAGGAAAGGGTATTGGGGAACAAGGAGGAAGCCAATATTAGAACTTAAGGCAGGATGTGATAATTAACATGGATGTTGCATAATAAAATTCTGTCACATTAAGAAAGAACAAGTAAGTGGAAAGATTACCTTACCTTAAATAAAAATGTGCAATTTTTGTGCCACTTGCATGGTCACACTGCCTCTTCAAAATTGATGTAAGCCACACTGTACCTTTTCTATTTATAATCCTCTAATAAGCCCTATATTTTAAGTAATTTGATTAACACCCCAAGCCTCAATCTGTCTTCAATTTCAATTGCCTTCAGCTCACCGATAGCCGGGCTGAGCCCTATGATTGACTAATTGCATTCCGCCTACCAACTTCACCGGCCATGTATCTTTTTCTTCTTGTCCTGCACAATCCATATAATTTTCCCTTTGCCCAGGCAATCGCAATCAATAATTCTCCTTCTCGGTGGACTCCCTGAAGCATTTCTCAACAGCACGGAGTCTTCTGCAATTGACAAATCGCTTAATTAAAATGCACAAACGCCCCAATAAATATGCAAGTGAGGGAAAGGAAAATGCAAACATGCAACAAGAAATAAGGTAAAGGCAGGAAAAGGAGAAAGAAAAAAATGAGCTAAAATCAGAGAGCGATCATCGCTCAAGTTATACGCTTGATCAATGCTTAATAATTGTCTATAATTTTAGTTAATTTATTGCAAATGCTTTCAGCAACATGCTGTGCGTGTTGCGGCAACATGTTGCAAATAGCCAATCATATAGACGAGAGTGTGTGTGTGGCCAGTATATGGGTGTGTGTAATCGAAACCGAAGCGAATCATTGATTTCCTGCGCATTTCATGAGCTTCGACTAAAAGCGAAGACAGACGAAGGAGAATCGAAGACTTCGACGACGCATCGATTTCACACACATCCCCATTTAGCTCTTACACTCTTCCCTTTCCTTTCCACCTCTCGCAATCTCACTTGCTTTATCCTGCGTGCAGTTTTGATACCCCTTGGTCATAGAAGTATAGGGAATATCGGGAAACGTATCTTCTTGTGCAGACAGCAAGGTCACACTGAGAGTTTTCTAATGCCGATATGGTCCCACTGACCATTTCAGTATCTTTGTACGTAAAAAGTTGTAATCTTAATGTTGTGAAGATAGCAAGGTCGGTCTCATTGTGCATTTTCAAATGACGACATGGTAACACTCACCATATTCAATATATTCAGTATCCTTGTACGCGGAACGTTTTATTCGTAAAATTGTGCAGAAAGCAAGGTCACATTGTCCATTTTCTAATAAGGACATGGTCTTACTAAATGCTTTCTAATGAAGAATGAAGTAACATTGAATTTGCATTGAAAAATATCTACATCCTAGTACCAGGTATCGTAAGGTCGCACAACTTTTCCCCGATCGTTGCTTTTTTCTTGTTTTTAGTCCATTTGCTGAACTGGTTCTCAGCTTCTGCCTTACCCCTTCCCGACCCCCGTTTCGTGCTGTGCTGCATCATTCGACAATGTTTAGTCTGGTTTTTGTTTCACTTTTCCTCCACCGCCGTCGCTTTTGCTGGCTACTTCTGGGATGGGAGTAGTCACATGTGAGTTTCGCTCGCCCCGTCTTTCCCTCTGCATGGAAGTAGAAACTAAAAATTCATTGAACTTTCGCATGAAAATGCTCTCAAGGTTATCTACTTTAGGCCTGTCCAAGTCCAACTGTTGCCAGTCCGATTCCGATCCGTTTACGACACAAAAAATGAGCAAAAAAAGAGAAGAAAATACAAAAAACAAACTCCAACGAGTTCGAGTTCTCTATGGTTTGCTGTTGACTTTAGTCGGGGTTTATTCAACCCGAATCGCAGTCCGCGTCGGGAGTCTGTGGCTGTGCCCCTGTGCCACCTGTGGCCTCTGTCCACCGCCCCCTGGCCTTGACTGGGCCGCGGACACGCCCCCTTTTGAGCATGTGGTCATGCGTTTTTATTGTTCTTTAATTTGTTGGGTATATGTTTTTTTAATGGCTCTGACTTGGCTGCTTCTGGGGTTAAGGTGTGATGATATTTGCAGGGGTTGGTCAGTTAGTTGTTCAGGTGTTTATTTAGTTGCCATTAAAGTTAACGCTTTTGATGTTGGTATTTCACTTTATCAACGTATAAGTTATGAACCTAACCGAGTAACATGTCATGCTTTACATAATAACACTATAAAAAATATTTTATTAAAGTCAATCTATTCTATTTACTTAAACGTCTTTCTTAACTCTAATCCGTTTTTTGTAACAACAGTTTTTATTACAGCGCAAGTTTTCCTACATGTTTATCGCTTTTAAGGTATCAATTTTATTCTCTTTAAATTGATTTCATTTATTTATATATATATATATTTTTATGGTTGTGCACATTTAAATTACATTACGCATACGCCCTGTTGCGTTCCCCCAAAGGCAACTCTGAGATCTCTGTGTGTCAGTTCCCTTTTACATGTTCTCCCCTCATTTCTCGCTTATCTGGGGCCACATGTGTTTTATTTGCTGTGGCCGATGCAATTTATGTTTTATTCTCTTCTCGCATTGAGTTATTTTTCACGTTCGCCAAAATTTTCATTTGATTTAAGGCCGCACTTTAAATTGTGTTTTTTTTTAAAGATCTGCATTTCCAATTAGTTTCAGAATGCGAGGCCTAACCCTGCATTTCTAGATTCAGTAACATGGATATTTGGTCACCGATTTCGAAGTGTGATACCTCTATGAATTTGTGGTCGGAATTCCTCTTAATGTGCAGTAAAATATTTTTATAAAGGATTGGTCAAAATTTTGACCCATTTTCATGTTCCGTTTTTGCTGTATTTCCAGTGGCTTTCAGAAGGGAACCCCAAAACTGCACTTCTAGATTCCATAACTTGGGTATTTGATCACCGATTTCGAAGTGTGATACCTCTATGAGTTTGTGGGGGAAATCCCTTTTAATCTGCATTAAAATGTTTTTATTAGGCGACGGTCAAAATTTTGACCCATTTTCATGTTCCGTTTTTGCTGTATTTCCAGTGGCTTTCAGAAGCGAACCCCAAAACTGCACTTCTAGATTCCATAACTTGGGTATTTGATCACCGATTTCGAAGTGTGATACCTCTATGAGTTTGTGGGGGAAATCCCTTTTAATCTGCATTAAAATGTTTTTATTAGGCGACGGTCAAAATTTTGACCTATTTTCATGTTCCGTTTTTGCTGTATTTCCAGTGGCTTTCAGAAGGGGACCCCAAAACTGCACTTCTATATTCCATAATTTGGGTAATTGATCACCGATTTCGAAGTGTGATACCTCTATGAGTTTGTGGCGGAAATCCCTTCTAATCTGCATTAAAATATTTTTATTGGGCGACGGTCAAAATTTTAACCCATTTTCATGTTCCTTTTTTACTGTATTGCCAGAGGAATTTCGGGATGGGAGCCCAAACACTGAACTTTTGGATTCCATATTTGGTCACCAGTTTTGAAGTCTAATATTTGTGGTTGAATTCTTTATACATCTAGGTTTATATTTTCTTTCTAAAAACGGTTTAGAATTTTTCCCATCTTATGTCCGAATTTTCCCATATTTCCAGTGGGTTCTAGATAAAACTGTGGGAGAAATGTAAATTTTTCAATTGAAAATACAACTTTCGGACATGCACTGGGGTAGACAACAAAATGGTTTTGAAGTAGATAAAATTAAACAATTATGGTTCAACATGTGAGTAGCCAAAAAAGAAAAGCAAAACAAGAAAGACCGTCTGTTCAACAACCTAATTACATGGCCAACAATAACAACTGAAGGAGGCAGACGAAACTTCTTCAGTTGGCTGCCCGTCTCAGTGCCCCGTGCATTTCCCTATTTGCGCCCATTTTCCCCCACCCACCTTCCTGTGTAACTATTGCGTGTCAGTTGTGTTGACTGACGACTGCTCAACTCTTTTTCTGCATTTACTCTTCTTGCCCCCGGAGTTTTCCCCCTCCACCGCTCTTTTGTGGCTGCATTTTCTTCGATCGATTTTAAATGCCAAACACGTTTGCGGTTTGGCCACGAAAATGTAAAGGCAAAAGAAGCGAATGGGAAAAACTGACAAGTTGAAATAAAGAAAAACCTTAAGCAGGTGATTTCCTGTTCTACGTAAATGCAAAGCGAAAACTTCGAGGTGGGAATATAGCTATTTGTTGGGTAGCCTAGTCTTTGTACTTCCAGGCACGTTTGGGCACAGTTTTCTCAGAAAAACCTAATGGAAAACCATTGGAAACTCGGTGCACTCTTAAACTACGTTGGTAAAATAAGATATTGATCATAAAATTAAGACTTCTTTTTATTATAGCTCGGGTTTTCAACTACTTTCATTTAATTTGAATACTCTTCCATTCATTGGAAAGCATTTCAATTAGTAATTGCTTGTCTTTAACTAACGCATAGCCTTAGAGATTTTAAGTTTTGTTTACTTTGAGTGCACATTTCTTTTAATGAATTCTTTCATATCCTTTCCATCTGCCTTTGCAACCGTCTTGAGAAACTTTCCTAAGCCCCTGGCTACAATTATATTTTCCTTATCGTCTAATTGTTGTTTGTAATCCTCCAACCCTTTGGCATACATCCGTTTCCTTTAATTCCCTTTTTGAGCGACTCGAGTGTCAAGAGAGTGTTTTTTGTGTCATTTGCGTTTGCAACAGTTACGGCAGGAAGCGTAATAAACATTTTCACCATCAGTTGAGGGGTCGAAGAGGGCGTGGTAGGCAGGTGTGTGCGGCGTAGAATACCAGTTTTCCAGCTTTTCCAACTTCTCAGCGGTTTATTTATTTATTTTTGATTTGCTCCGCCCAGAGCAAACCAACTTTGCAGATATATTTTCGCTCCAATTTATTGTTAGCTTAGCTATTCGTTATTTTCACAAAATAACTTATTTACTTATTTATTTTGACATATTTAGATTACAATTATCTATTAGTCGAATTAATGTGTTAAATAAATATATAAAAAACGTATCTATTGAAGTGAAAATAAGTCATCATAATCTCTGGCTGGTGTTATCGCCGTTGGCCTGGGAAAATTTCACATAACCTAATCAAAACTAATCAACAGTCAACAACAGCAATAAATTTGATTGCGGCCTGTTTATTGAGGGGTTTGTTCGGGTCAATCCACCTTTCAATTGGTTTGTTGTTTTCGCCTCCGATGAAATCCAATCAAATTGAGTAAAATTTGAGCTTAATTAGTTGGGTCATTCAGCATGCAAATTGCAATCAATTTGATGACTGTCCATTGATCTCCAAACATCTAATTTGCAATTAATCAACGTAATTTCTGGGATATAGGGAAAGCACAGCAGTGCATATGTGCTTACGAGAATGAAAATGAAGCACAGCACATATTTATCGATTTCTTAATTCACTTCATTCATTTTTATTGCTGGCCCTGTAGCTGCAAAGTTGATTTGGTAAATGCATTTTATTTGTTAGCTGTCTCTTGAATGCTTTTCGCGACTTAATTGATGAGTTTTGGCATACGAGTAACATGTGTGTGGGAGTGGATAACTCAATTTTACACTCTACTGAGCAAGGAAATAATGTCAACGTATTGTTGCTTTTAACTTTTTAATAAGGTTTTAAATGAAAACCAGGAGTGCTTCCATTTAGGTGGACTTTAATACTGAAAGTTCCATCTTTTTCCCCTAATCCTGTCTAGATTCTATAGAATTTATAATCAAAACACAACATATACTCGCCTTCAGTTTGTTAAACTGGTTTCTCCTGTTGACAACATGCTTAAAGACCAAAAAGATGGAAAAGCATAATATAGTTGCATAAATTATGAACCAACCTGCACTTGTCTGTCTCAGTCTCCAAGATAGTCTTAAAACTCACTCGGCTCTTGGTTTTCGAATCGAGTATGCGAATTATTTATGACACATGCACAATGATTTGCTGCCAAATAAAATGCTGAAAATGTTGTCGGCTTTACTTGACTCTACTTTAGTGCTATATACGTCCATGAAAGATTTATATTTATTGATTAATTTTCCCCACTTCTCTATTTTCTTTGCAGGTAAGCAAAAATACGTGTTATCTGTCGCTCTTTTCTACCTCCGTCTGGAGGAGGGTGGGTTGGGTAAGTTTATTTTCGGGCTCGTGAAAATTTCAATTGAAGAGTTTTTTTTTTGTAAAACCCGTTTTCTTGTGGGAGGAGTCCATTGAAAATTATTCGTGTGAGAAAGAAAACATCTGGAGGTAACTTTTAAATGGAGGAAGGTTTTAAGCCTTTCAGAAAACGCAATATCCTGCAAATGTTTAATGGGTTTAGGTAATTGGATGACAATGTTTTGCACCATATTTTAGGGATGCTTAACTTAAAGTAAATACAAAAATACACAAAAGTTGTGGGGAAAAAATAATGGTATACTAGAATATGTAGGAATGGTAGGTCATGAGATTATGATGTGCAGATGACGACTACAAAAGAACACAAATAATGTGGACAGCACGAAAAAAGTAATAAGTGACAAAAGCCGCCCTGGGAAAAGCTGAAGACAAAAACCACGAGACGTGAAGAAAGAACTCTGTCAACGTCGACATTGTAATTTAGCGCGTTTCTTTTATTTTCCTTTTTTATTTCTGCTGCAGATGCCTTTGTCAAGGTTGCCACTTGTATCTCACAGTTTTCGATTTTCTTTTCCACTGCAAATGCTTATTTTATCTGCTTTATGGGTGCGTCACGCCCCTAACCTACCTGAAAAGCATCAAACATAAAAGGTTATTTCAGCTTTTTTAATTGGCTAAGTCATGAGTCCTTTAAATATTTCTTTTGATTTATTGTATTTTTGAGGAAACTTTCCATTAAGTGCAACTTTAAGGGCTCTTCTTTTTTTATGAACATTGATGGATCTTCTTTTTCTTTTGATTTTCCGCTGATTTATGGCTCTGCGTGGGTTCTTCAAGCTGGGAATCAAACTATCTTCTCTATTTATCCAAATCCCTTACGATGAACAATTTGACACCCCGCCCACCACAAAAAAGCCATTAGCAGCACTTTTCTAGATATTTTACGTTGGTTTTCCCCCATTTTTAGGAGATAAGACCAAATGATAGACAAACAAAAACAAAGTTCATTGCTCTGCACTTCTTGCTCCTCACTTGAAACAAAATAATCAAAATGAAATTAGTCACTCGACATTCGTTGGACAAATAAACGTAATACTGTCTGCCAGTCAATTGTTTGCTTGCCCTAGATTCTGATTGGGAAGAGAATTAAATAAACGTAACGTGGTGGTGCCGATAAGATAGGAAAAATAGAAAAAACAAAAAGACAGAAAATGTCGAGTACTGTTTTATATAATTTAAATGCCGATCACGTTGATAATTGAAGATTATAATGGGGATTACGTTGAGAGTCTGGTGTAATTGCCACTGGAATTGGCAGTGATTAACTTTATTCCAATGAAATGCTTGAGATTGGAAAGGCTTCTGATTTGATAACAACGAGGTAGAAGTGAAGAGGGGTAAAAAACTTGATTGGGAATCACTGATAAGAATTGGCTTGCCTAGAAGCCATTGAACTTCAAAGTTCACTAATCATTTGGCGTCGAGCTTAGGCTCAAATCAGACTGGTTTATTAATTAGGCTTTAAACAAATATCACTAATAATAATATTCTTACTAATTAAATATGATTATTACAACTAGAAATATCAAAATTGTGGTATATTTATTCGTTTAGTGTTTGTAGGTGTTGGTATATAAATTCGTTTAGTAATACAAAATTTTAGTATATTATATATTCACTTAGTATTCAAAAATACTAGTATTATATTTGGTATTTTAAAATCTTGGCACCAATTTGCTAGCCATATCTTTCTGCCATTCCTCAGCTTTTAATCTCTTTTCCTTACATCATAATTAGTAAAGACCTTGCCATCGCCAAGTTTCCTCTTCAAAATGCTGTTGCCAGGTTGCCGCATTGTGAATCCACTTTCAGCGTCACATTTTCCATTCATTTCGCCAGTGCCATTTCATTTCACTTCCTTTCATTTCAAGTCGCTTCCCACACCCAAAGATAATGCCTCCCACCACCCCGCACACATGTCATTGACTTAAGTTGGGTCATAAATTGTGAATGTTCAAGACACATAGACATAATGCCTAGAAACATGTATAATTCTAATAACATGGCAAGTTCTACTGGCCCTGTTTTAATGATTTTTATATTTGCCTATTTTTATGGTCCGAATTTGATGTGAATTTTATGCTTTCCCATAGACAACATGAGGAAAAGGGAGGAGATAGAACCCACATGAGATATTTATCTGTATTTTTTTTCTTTAATTTTATCATATCTTTAAATAAAGCAGGCGGCCGAAAACGTATACAATTTACACTTGACACAATTCTCCCCTTGGCGAAGCAGTTTTTAATAGTTTAAAAATACATTTCGCTGTTTTCTGCCAATAAAAGGGGAGCGAGGGAGAGGGCCTGCGCTGGGGTGGGGGCTGTGGGGCGTGCGAAGTGTGCATAAAATTAAGATTAGGCACGAACGCGCTGTCTCGTTCCCGCCCGTCTTGCCTCTCCCTCCCGCATGAGCGACCACATGGCGTCAGCTTGGCAGGGGAGCAAATACCAAAGGCCCCCACCCTCCCCCTTGTGCGAACGGGTGCGAGCGAGAGGGCGCCACTTGGGCAAGGTCATTAAACCACACAAAGGCAGCGCTGCCTGCTGAATCGTCATCATCAGCTGTTCGGGGTTTTGTCGAATCTTTTTTCTTGCTTTTTGCCCCGCCGACTTTAGCATTTGCATTTTGTGTTTTGCTTTACATTTCCGCTTGCCAATGCATTTCCAAATTCGCACACACACCGCCAATTACGCACCTGGTTGTTTTTTTTTCTACGCCATTTGCATACCTGCGATGGCCGCAAACCGGGCCCAAAGAAAACAATAACATTTTTAAGGGCTTTGCTGATTTGCGCTATTTTCTATGCAAATGGACATTGGGGTTTAAGTCATCTATCTAGAGGAGGTTTTAAAATTTGGAATTTATATAATATTAATTTGTTTATATTACCTGTTAAAAATATGTTTTTTTTAATTATATAGGTATTAAAATTTATTCTGAAATGTCAAGAATTGCATACAAAAAATATTTTGGTGGTGGGTTATATTTTATACATAACTGTAAAATATAATAATAATATAATAATATATAATAATATAATAATAATGTAAAGCTAATAATAAAATTACACCAGAAATGCTATATAAATAGTAAAAAATGAATATTTTATTTATATAATTGCTATGACTCGAATATTTAAATTGGTATAATTATTTTGTTATAATTGATAATTGTTATGATCGATATTTTTAAAACCAATACGTTCAAAGCATTTAAAAATGTATCCGGACCTCAAGACGGAATATTTTCCTTGTCGCAGAACTTCTTGGCAGCACTGTGTCCCAGTGTGTGTAATTAACACGCCCACTAGCTCCCATGGCTGCCCTCCTTTTTTCGCTTTGGCCTCAATGCTGATTTGCATTTGGCTTTGCTGCCGCTTTTTCATTGTTTTCTTTTTTTTTTTTTAGAGCCGCCCTCCCTGCTTAATTTATGCATTTTTAAACATGTTTTGTGTCTGCCGCTCGGCTCTTCCTCTTGTTTTTTTCTTGCTGATTTTGTTGTGACATTTTTTTCCAGTTCTTTTTTCGGGGTGTGGGAAAATATGCGACTGTCCCTACGATGTCCATTTTTTAAACATACAGTTTGCTTCTCGCCGAGCTTAAAGCAACAAAAATATTTGGCCAAAGTGGATGGCACTTAAACGGTTAGAGATAACAGAGCAAGCTTATTTTGCATTCTTCATTATTGATTTGCGGATAAAATAATTAGGCATCGGCGAGCTCATAGGCGATGGACAGTCGATTTAATTGCAATTTATGTGAGAAACTTAGGTGGGATACTCATGAGTTTAAATATTTCTGTATATTTCCCTAACCTGTTATTGATATCAGTATAATCTGAAAATATTAGGTTCGAAAGGTCAAAACCAATGCGGTAACACCGCGCCAGCTGCAACTTGGGCTGACTCAGAGATATAACACGCCCAAATCGGGTGATTAATCAAGCCATGTTTTTCTTTTTAAATAGGAATAGGAAACATTTGTCGAACAAATGTTTGCTCAAAACATATGCTAATGCGACTTTTTTTTACTCAACCAAAACACACACAAACTCAAAGATGCTTTAATTAAGTATTTAAATCGCTTTAAAATGCAGTTGCCAAATTGCTTTCAGCCTAAACCGATTACCACATTTTGTTGCATTGCCAAACAACAACCACAAAAGGCAACAATTTGGCTGTTAAAATGCCGAAAAATTTAAAAGAAAAACCTGAAAGAAAACTTACACAAAAATTTCCACATAAGTGGTCGAAGCAAAGTGCAGCATAGCAGTTCAAAACGGCTAGGTAGAAGGCTTTTATTTTGAGGTGAATAAATATAAATGAGTTACCATTAAAAATAATGCAAATTATATACATACAAAAAAAATTTAAATAAATACTCATTAAACGCCGCAATCCAAAGTAATTAAAGTCAGCGATTAATGTCAAAAAGATTAAATGCCCTTAGAAAAATTCAGCCCACAGAAAAATTATGAGTTTTTAAGACAAATTTTAAGAAAAAAAATTGTAGTCTTAAAGTTTTAACAAAACTCTTGTTTACCTAAATTTTATGACAGCCTGACTAAAAACATTTTCATTTAATTCAACGCAATATTTAAATGAATTACTCAAATATTTGTTTTTCCTCTACAAATACGAAATGCCCTAAGGTTAAATACTGACTTAAACAATGAAATTCACTTGCAGCAAATAAAAACCAAAATATTTTCCTCAGAAAGGAATTACATCAAAACAATGCCTAAGGCATGGACCAAAATATAAAATACCTAAAAAATATAAAAGTATGAAAATGAATGCGTGGGTTGTTAAGCCACAGGCATTCGGCATTGTTATAATTTTTTCCAGATAATTTTAAATAAAGACCTTGTTAAACTTCTGCCTTTAATGGGCGCGCAGTCATTGTAATCAAGATTCGTTTGTTAGCTGGTATTTTAGCATTAAAAAAATTGCCCATTGAATTATGAAATAGTATCGTTTTCTTCTCAGTTGAATTTCGTATATTGTCTTTTTAATATTTATTTTATTTGAATAATGTAATAAATTGTTTGTTTGGACGGTCCTCTTACCATATACTTTTATTAAATTTTTTTAAAGTGTTTCTTTCTTACTTAGGCAAAAAGTTTCAATGAATTCTTATTTTAGCTTATTTGTACTTCTTTAGCGAAAATTTAAGTTCTTGAGTCACATTGTCCAAAAAAGTTTTGAGCCATGACTCAGTCTTACTTAAGATTTGATTACTTACACATACACACATATTTGTGAGTATATGTATGTAATGAGCTTAAAGTGTGTTCCAAGATGTTTTACGACAACTTTAAGTTGGCTTCCTTTTCGCCATCCGCTCAATCATTAAGCAGCTGTTGCTGCTGCTGTTGCATTCAATCATCAATCAAAATTTTGTGCTGTGCGTGCCAGGAAAAAGGAGACAAAAAGGCAGGAGGAGAAAAAATGGCGTAACTGAAGGCTTTAATGATGCCAAAATGAGCAGCAAAAATGTGGCCAGGCTGCTCCGTTGCACTGGGGCTCCGAAATGCACTGCAGGAGCCGCAAAACTGCAGCAGTAAAATTGCATTGCCACAGGCAAATGAGGAAATGCTCCTGCTGCTCAGCCCATCCTCCCTGTCCTCCGTATGCGCCCCTTTCCCCGCATTTCCCCCACATTTCCCCCGTGGCTGCTCTTTGACTAATCCATCAACAAATGAGGCTGCCGGCCATATAGCACGCATATAGCGGCCGGCCCGATGCGATCCGGCCCTGCCTGCCAGCCAGAAATTGCAATAAAAACGTTCTCCGGCCTGACCCAAACCATTTGGTCAGTTACCCTTCGGAGCCGGGCCCACTCCACTTCCCCGCCTGGCCGCCGTATCCCCTCGCATTGCTCACTTTTTGCTGGATTTTCAAGTGCCTTCGCTTGCATCTTGGCCCAAACAGCAGGAGAGAAATTCTTTTTTATTTATAAAACCCAAGCACCCTGTACAGGTTTGTTCGAAATTATAGGTTTCCAAAAGTTATTTAATATGCATGTATTTACAATATCTTGCATAACAATGTGAAGTATACTTAATCATTCAAAAAAGTTAATTTGTTCTAAAAAAACACTTTTATACATTTTTAGTTTTAATCATAAGTCATCCTAGGTTTCAAGAAGAGATTTTAATTTATTTTTACATGATCTTAGATTTCAAAAACCATAAACGAAATTTAGTTTAGGATTAAGAAGGGTTTACCCATTCTAAAAAAATAATTTCATAAATTTTGCTAGTACATAAATAGAATCTGCATTCTTTTTTAATTTTATATTGACCCTTATACTTTTTAAAAATACGTTGGCTCTATAAGAGGATGACATAGAAAAGCTTATTTTCCTATTGCTATTATGTTTGCCGCCACTGTTTATCATTGCGTTTTTTGCCCAGGACTTTGTTGGCTAGATACTTGGCTCAAAAGTGGCTGCTGATGGCCCTTATCCGCCTGCCACGCCCCCCGCCACCGCCCTTTGCCGCGCTGCGCATTGATGTGCAAAGTTTTTATGACGCATTCGTGATTTCTCTCTTTCCGTTGCTTTTTCACTGCTTTTTATCTCAACATTTTTTTCCGTTCAATTTTTATTTTATTCTTTTTTTTTTTTTTGTTTTTAATGCTGCAGTGCGTCCATTTTAAGGCCTTTTGTCCTTGACTCAAGTGCTGGGGAAACTGAGAACTCTCAAATGAAATGCGGTTTTCTTCGTTTCGCGTAAAAATCGCAGTTTCCGGAAAGGGCAGGACTTTAAATTTTAAACCGAAATGTAGGACTTTATTCTTCAGTAGAAAGATGATTATTTATGAAACCGTATTTATAAATATCTCAGGAAATACGTTTATTTAAAGAAGTAAACAAAATGATTATAATTTAAAAGACTTGACATTATAATAATCAGAAGCGTATGGAAAGTTGGCTTTTAAAGGTCGAACTTATTTGGAAAAAATCATCTTGTATTTCTTACTGATAAATATACTATGTAGCCATAATAATGGCTTAAAAAATAACTAAAAAGATTTAAATATAAAAAACTAAAAAAAAAAAATTCCAACTGGAGATGCGGGGCATCGATCCCCGTACCTCTCACATGCTAAGCGAGCGCTCTACCATCTGAGCTACATCCCCATATAACGGCACCCGTGCTTAACCAAATGCCAAGCAAACGGAAGCTATAGTGTCTATAAGAAGTTGTTGTTGCGCCGATCTGAAAGTTGCTTTTGATTTAATTTCGTAGCTTTGTTTGCTTTACGTCGGGGCTTATCTATAAAAAACTTGGACATGCTCAGTCAGCTGATGAACCATTGGACAAAAGCTTATGAACTTGACACCTTAGGAAACTTTTTAAAAACCTTATCTGCAATTTTATATTAACCCCTTTCCTATCTTTCTCCCCCTATATCTGTTTAATCGCGCTCTACTTACTTGAATTGAATGGCTGTGCTCAAGTCTGCTCCCACATTTATGATTAGCTAATTAATTTCCATTTGGAAAGTGCTCTATTACAGGCTAATTGGGTAAGAAGCAAGAGCCGGAAAAATATGAGAAAGAAAATGTGGTAGATGGAGAGCAATGGCTTTGAAGATGAGTGAGGAGGGCCTATTATAATATTTGTTGAGCGAATTTGGGTCACAACTTGTTTAGTTTCAGTTTCGCTGAACGTGTCGAACGTGTTTTGGTTGCTTCCGTCTCTTTTTTCCCAGTATATCTATCTCTTTCTGTTTATATCTCACTGTCTCCCTCTCTCTCAGCTTTTCTCTTTCTTACTGTCTGCAGCTGTTATGTGTAAGCTAACTATTTGCAGCAGCTGTTGGACATTTACTTTCAATATTGGAATGAAACTTTTTAGTCTTTTGACTTTATATGGGTCACTCTGACGTCATTATCGAGTGCTAATCAACACGATACTGGGGAAAGACAAAATATAAAGAACAAAAGGAGGCTTCTCTTACAGTAATAACTCAATATAAGGAAATATAGAGAATTTTGGTGGGCCAAAGCTTATGTGGCTTTCAAAATACTCATCAAAAAATGTTGTTCTTTGTTCACTCTTGCGAATGCTCACTGTAATTGAATAGCCGGAAGGCAAATTGCCTTTATGCGGTTTTTGATGAAAACATTTGCTTGATTAAGGCCACAACAGACGTGGCCGAATTAAAGGAAATTCACGGGATCTCATGGGGGGATTTATCTTGTGTAATATTATTTTTCTGCCCCGTATGCCACATGCAACACCCAGCACACACCGCACACACAAAAGTCATGATTAATCGCATTTACTAATCAATACAAATGTCACTCCAGCCGTTTGACATTTAAGATTTGTGGTCTATCGCTCCTGTACCCATTTTCCTGTGTCGCCTTTCGGGCTTATATTACACATACGCACAGTAGTCCCAACTGGCGCCCAACCGAAAGTTTCGCCATTTGCACAGACAACCCACAAGCCTTTGTCAATTACTGGGCGCGTAAATTTTCCGACTTTTTTTTGGACATGACATGCAGGTGGTGGTGTTTGAGGTGGTGCAACACTAGAAAATGCAAAGGTAAATGGGAAATACTTCTCACGTGTTTCACAAAATTCCTACTCTATGAGTTCACACGACTCCGCGGTTTATCAACCGGCATTTTTCCTACTTTATTTTCCGACTATCAGCCATATTTCAACTGGGAATGCTAATTGACATCGCGTGCCAGAATAAATGTCATCGGTAGCAATGAGAAGCGAGAGGAAAAATATGTATACATTTTTAGCCTAACAAATATGTGTAATAAGGTCAGTTGGGGGTTAATAGGGTGGGTGAAATGGTCAGAGAAAGGCGGCGGTTTCCAGGAAACGCGTTTCATTAAAGGGGGAATGTGGTGGGGAACTGAGAACTTGCTAGTTTTTTCATACCAACTTAATTTACCTCTCATAATTTAATTACCAGGAAAATAAGAAAAACAGAAAATATAATTGGAATATAAAGGACGCATATCAACATTTTTACCCGCTAGTTGATTTGACATTTTCTTTAAAAGCAGGGACAATATATTTGGTAATAACCATTTAATAGTATTAGAACAACGGTAATGGCATTGGACTTAGATAAATGATATAATTATTTTAATCAAAGCTCAAAAAAAGAGTAAGTGTATTCCAGCCAGACACGTTGATATAAGTCATCCTTTTTGTTATAAATATTCACATTTGCACGCGTGTCTGTCATAAATATGAAAAGCGTTTCATAAATTATAGATAAAAGATACAATAGCGAGAGAGACTCTCTTCTGTGCTATGCTGTAACGAGTTACGCAAGGCCTACCTCAAGCCAAAAGATAAAGGATAAATCGTAACGTGGCTTATCAACGCCGCACAGCCTTTCAGGCCCGAAGGTCCTTATGGTTCTCTGTTACGATAATGCCTATATAATATATGCATGTATTTGCCTCCCGATAAAGTGGCAACTTCATTCAAATCGTTGTGGCATTGTTTGTCCTGTCCATCGAGTATTGAAATTTATTAGAGCGTCGCCCATCGATGATAGGGTTGGATTAGGGCGAAGGATGCCAACAAAAGAAACTCGGGACCTTGAGCTGTCGGCTGCCGGCTCTGGAAAATCTTTAGATTAATACCAGCCTGCTTGGCCTCGATTTCTCCACCCAGCCCAGCCCAGCCCATTTCACTTGCCATGACTTCAGCGATTTCATGCAATATATTTTGTGTTACTCACTTGAACCTTCTCTGCCTTGCTGCCCATTGTTATAACTTTCTCTAGCACGTACAAAATCCTATTTTATTTCGGGGCTTTTTTCCAATTTGTCAAGAGAAAGGAGAGAAGGTGGGGTGGAAAAATGGGACGCGCGAGAGGAGCTATTAACTTATTAGTACAACGCTGCGTATGGGCAACTTGTTGAGAGGAATAAAGTCATGAGAGGAAGGATCAAAATGGGGGTGGCCAAGGCGGCGAGTGGGGGCGCAAAAACAAGGACGTGGCACGAAAAACAATGACAGCTTGTCATGCTCATGGCACACGCTCCACCTGAAACGCACACACTCTCAAAACACACGCATGCACCCACACAAGCTCATACAAAGTGACGCGGAAAAGTCGGCTACATATTTTTCCTCCTATTTTATGAAAGATACGAGAAATAGTAAAGGGAATATTGAATTTGTGCCGTGTTTTGATAGGGTATGAAATGTTGGTTTTAATGGGCATATATGTTCTATAAATGGAAATTATATGGCTGCGATTATGTACATAAGTTGCGATTATGTTTTCAGCGCTTTAATGCTCGAAAGTATGCTTTTTGTTGCCATTTGAATTGGTGAAAATCTTCTTATTGTTAGAAATTTTTTTAAATGGTTTCTGTAATATGGCGAACTAAAGTTGGTAATCTCCTTAGACGCGCTTTGCATAATCCAAGTGTTCCCTTGCTTGGCATTTTTCATGGCACGACGACGCTTTGTCTGCCAGCCTTGGAGTAACTACAAAACACACATTTCCAACTCCCCCAACCTGGCCGAGAGTCCTTTGTTTTCCTTGGCTCACATGAGAAATGTGCTCGACGACAGAGACGACGACGTTCGCCATTTACATTTATAATATTTTTATGTCACCCACGGCAAGGCTCATTCCCCAGCCCCTTTTTACTTTCTTTTTACAAAAACCACCCACTGTTGCAACGGTACATATCATTAGAGAGTGTTCGCCACGCCCTTGGGCTGGGCTTAATTTTAACAAATTATTCACAGACGCCACAAGAATTTTTCCTATTATTCTTGCACATTTTTTTCTTTCCCTTTTGCATCTTTTATCACATTTTCCACCCTTTTTAATGAGCGGGCGGTGGTCTTGGAAAAATCATACTTTTCCCTGCCAAGCATAAAGAGAATAAGCGGCATCACCTTGAACTTTTGTTGGCAAAATCTTTTGGCCAACTTTCATGTGTGTTTCTGAGAGCAAAAACAAAATGGAATGAAAAAGGGTTTTTTGGAGATGGAAAGCGCAAAGGAACTGGCGTATAAGCTCGGCCAGGTGTGAAATATAAACAGCCTAAAATGATAATGGCACAAATAATTTTTTTACAGAGCATACTATTCACATATTTTTAGAAAGTAAAATATTAGGTGGGAAATAACAAAAAAAAATTGTACACCAACCTTTATTACCTAGGAAACTATGCACATATATTCCTCATTCTTTCGGCCAGTAAAATGAACAATATAAATTTCCTAGGCAAACTATTTCCACTGTTTTCCTTCTCCCCCTTCATCTGACCCTTTTTCTGTTCGCTGCTGTGTAATAATTAGACAATTAAGAGCATAATTAATTTAAGAGTAACCCAAAGACCCCCACTGGCGGTCAGCCTTCATAGGAGCACAATCCTGAGCCCAGTCGGCGGGAGGCTCAAATGGTCGCAGGACGACTATCCTTTTTGGCCCTGGCCTGGCAAACATGCAAGTGTTTAAAGAGCCGGGAAGCTGGGGATTGTGGGTTATTAGGAAGAAATAAAAAAATTGGATGGGGAAAGAGGAGTCAGGCTAAATTAAACATGCGAAGCACAACAAGAAATTGCTCGAGCATGCAAAATTACTCGGAAGGAGGAGGAAAATCCATGGAAAATGCTGATGACGGTCTTAAGTATGAAGCGACAACAAAAGAAAAAGGGAATCCATTAGGTCTGAACGATGACTGGACAAGGGAATTACCCTAGAAGTAGTTTTAGTTTGGCTAAAACGTAAATTAATGAGAAATGAATGCAACACAATGAGGTTTAAATAGTTAAACTTATAAATAAGGGTTAGCTTAAAATAGGAAATTCATATAATAGCTATAGAAACTTGAAATTCTGAAGAACCACTATCATTACCCACAGTAAGGAAAAAGGTAAACTATTAATCATTATAATACTTTATTTGTTAATACATCAAGCTCTAGAAAGTTGCATCTTAAGAACCATATGATAATATGAATCGATATCTCTCGTCCCCCTCCGCCAACCCTTCATCTTCTGATATAACATCCTCCCATTGTTACCCATTAGCCGCCTAATCAACCCAAATATAGACGAGTTTGTGGGCGTGGCAGCTGCTGGCTGCTTCGGTAACGTGAACCCACTGCTTTGCCTCTGGATCCTTCGGCTATTTTTGGGCATTTCGCTCCATTGTTTGCGGACAAATCCTCACAAAAACGTAACGTAACGAAATGAAATGTAACGATTTTCGCCCGGGTGCCCACACGCACGCGTTGAACATTTCGGCTGCTGATGATTCAAGGGCACATCATCGTCATCATCAGCATCATTATTTTTGTAACCACCCACCCACCGAGGGTGGCGACCAAAGTTTGCCCGTTTTTGCCCCTCCTATTGGCATGTGTCAAGTGCATGGGCCGCAAACTTGTTTCTTCTATCTGGCGCCGATTGGGTTCGCTTTTTGTTTGTCTCTGGCACTCTGGTAATTTTCCATTACATAAAGCAGTCGTTGCATATGTGGAGGCGCATTTGCGTCAGAAGCTGGCAAAAAACTGTGGCAGGAGAAAGTGTCATAATCAATCTGGCAACAGAGAGGAGGGCCACCTCCTCCACTTGAGGGCCCCACGGCGAAAGCAACATTAAATTTAAATTTCCAACAGATTTTTACATAATTGGTTACGACAAGTTTGCGTCTTGCTTTTCTGGCATTCGGCGACATTGCCGTGACCTCTGAATATAAGAAAACGCTGGGTTACAATTAATTTATTCCAGGAAAATCAAGTTTAAAGATTATTTATATGATAATTTTGATTCTCTTTATAATAACAAATAATTACATAAATAATTATATTTATTACAACTTTACAATTATTATATTTATATGATGGTTCCAGAACTCTCACTAATTGTAGTATATTTTTTCTTCTCTTTTTAGGTAAGCAATTCTCAATATCAAGAAGGAAATATTCTGAAAAATTAAAGGGAGACACGGATAAGTAATAATTAAGTTTCAAGATATTTTATTTGCCCCATGAATTGGGTTTAAACCTTAAACATGGTCACATTTGTCAGACTGTCAAAAATTGAGGCATAAATTCATGTCAAACATTTTCACTTTTCCCCAAAACAATTACACAGAGAATTATAAAATTATGACAGGGCCAGGCCAGAGCCTCCGCCTAACTTTCGGTGTGTACTATGTACGTAAATATTTCATTTAATGTCTTTGGCAATTTGGCGCTCTGTTGTTTGGGCCGTTGTCATTTTTCATTCCGCCCCAAAGCAGCAGCAGTTTCTTTGGCATTAAAGTGAAATATGGCCAAGAACTCAAAGGCAGCAACAAAGAAAATTCGAGCAGTCGAGCTAACGACATTGACAATGACTCTATTGTTTTGCTTTTGCCTTGAAAACAATTTTAATGTGTCCACATTTTTCATAGTATACTTAGGGGCGAAACTCCGAGAGTTTTTCTTTCTTTCCTCTCGTGTTTTGAAGGAGAAAATTATAGTGGCAGGATTGGATTTGTGTGAAGTATGCAATCAAAATGGATTTTAATTGATTTTAGCTTCGTTCGGCTGTAAAAGTCATTGACTGCACATACTAGCAGACTTTGCTACCCCACCCTCGGAAAATTCTAAATTGCATAAATTTATTTCTCTTTCTCTCTCGCTTGCTCTCCGCCCGGAAAATGCCACGCCTACCACCTGCCTTAGCCTGCAGGCCATTTGTAAAATTGATTACGCGCATAAATTGAAGCAGACGACGACAAAGTGGGCGGAGAAAGTGGGAGAAGGGGGGGTGAAAGGCGGTGGCAAGGGAGACAGGAAGTGGGGCGAGAAAGAGACAGGAGATTGGGCGGAAAAACGGAGATTGGGTTTTGCCAGCTTTTCCATAGATATTTGCACACACACACTACACACATAGCTGGCTTCAAATTGAGTTTTTAAAGCCATTCTGGCATCTGAATATTCGTTATTTTATTTATATAATCAAATTCAATTAAGCCTAATTGTTTTGGCCTTTTCCCCCAAAACTATCTTCCGGTTCTCGCCCCATTTTCCTAGCATCCCCCAGGGAATAAACCCCAAAGTTATTAGTCAATTAACAACAGCGAAAATGTTGCAATTAGTGTTGCGTATTCACACACAGAGACAGAAAGAGATGGCGCCTCAGAAGAGTGAAAGAGATGGGGAGTTGCGGTTGGACGTTGGAATTCCCTGCTGGTATTGGCATACATTGCCATAATTATAACAGTGTGAAATGGTTGAAACATGCGAATTAGTTGCTGTCGGCGGCGCCGGGGGAAAACGTGGCCCAAACATGACGTATCTACATATGTGGTACAGGCGGCACTAGTAGAAAAAAGCAGTTAAATATTTTATTAAAATATTGTTTTAAAAAAAAACTACGAAAATTGTATTAAAGCTAATTAATTTTAAAAGCTTTCTTCCTAAAAAGCAATTAAAATAGAGGTATTGATTGTCTATTAACAATCTAATCTTTAATACCAAAAAAAAAATAATATACTGAAAAATATACTAGAAAATAATATTTTTTCAAGATACCAAATCTTAGTTAAACTATAATTTTCAGTAATACTTTTTCAAGACCCTAAATCTTTGGAAGATTTATGATCCTTATTCTAGCATAAGCTAAAAATGTTCAAGCTCGCGAAAGAATATAGATGAATTCTTGAGGTTTGGAGCACATCCACGGGGACATGTATTATTTAATCGAGATTGCCCACATTCTCGTCACCTGTACAGTGTGCCACCACCCTGTTCTCCGCCGGTGGCTGACCAAAATAATGGACACTGCGAAATGCCAACATCAGCACAAGCACAACATTTGGATGGCTCAGCACATCACCGCGCAAACAAAGCGCAGGAAGACGGAGGGAGGCGGATGGACAGCCGGATGGACAGGCGGACTGGGCCGCCGCAGCGAGAGTGACAGAGACAATCAAAGCGATGTCAGGACAACAACAGAAATTAGTAATTTAGACGCAGCCCCCAATGCGAAGTGCCACCCCCAACAGGCCAACAGCTGGCGCATGTGGCAAATATGGAATAATGGGTCTATAATTATGGCAAAACTGCAATTAGTAATTGAGGACTTCAATGGCGAAATGTGAGCGGGCAATTTTCAGGGAACTTTCAATGGTTTAAAGTATAGAAAACATGTGTGTGTTGCATTAAATAGGAATTTGACAAATAATACTGGATTTTTTACAATCAAATGTCATGGATTTAGTAATGCTTAAAAATGTAGAAAAATATGAGGCATATTAATGGGTCTATGACAAAAATGACTTGATTTTTAGCACCCCAACAAAGTTATTTGGTATCATTTTATTAATATTATATTATAGAATTTTACTTTAATATTTTCTGTTACCTCTTTATTAAAACTGCTTAAAAAAAAGGTTGAAAGTAATCGAAAAGAGTGAGATCCAGAATACTTGAGGGTTCAATGAACGGGTGTATCGGCAGATGGAGAAAAAAGGCCTTCAGACGACGACGACGACGACGACAGCGGCAGCAGGAAGTTAAAGGTCCAAAGGCAACAAATGCTCACTTGGATGGATCAGCTTTTGAGGAGGGGACCTTAAGGGGGTGTGGCTGAGCCAAGAATGTTTGATGATGAGTGCACAAGGTGATGAGTTATTCAAAAAGCATGTGCAAAGTGTCAGAAGAAATCAAAAATGAAATTATGCAAGCAGATGAGGGCGACGGCTGCTGCGATACTGTTGCTGCTCCTGGCCCCCGAAAAGGGTCCAAAACGGAGTGTATACTCGTTTATAAAATACGGGGAATGCAAAAAATGGAAAAGGAATGAAATAATAATGTAAAGTTGAGGCAGATGTGGCCCGCAGGCGAGGTCCGAACTCGAAAAGTCATTGAAAAGTTATTTTTCAGCATAAGCAGCTTAAAGAATCCGCAAGGAATGTGCCAGCAATCGAAGGGAAAATAACCTTTCTATTATTTATTATAGTATTTTAAAAGGAACGTAACACACTGAAGTAGAAATCCCAACTTATTGCCCCACTCAAAATTAGTTCTCTTATGCGGAATATCCAACCGGCCAATGGTCAATCGAAAGGATATTAAAATTTGTTTTGCGGAATGTGCAAAATTGGAAAAGGGGTGATGGCAAAAACGAAGTAAGAATGCGACAAAACTTTGCCAACATCGAAATTGCAATTTGAAGCTTTCCACCCTTTAGTTTCTCGTTTTTCCAAATCCATAAAACCCCTTTTTCATTCGATTTCGGGCACTTGAACACGAAATGCCCACACAAACACACACCTGGAATGGAGCAAGACAAGACAACTGAAGATGGACTTTATTCCCCGTTTCGTTGGTTCCGATCAATCAGATGGGGGAAACTATAAACAATTTTCAAGTTGAGTGGAGACCAGCACAAATTGAAGGACAGACCTTTGGGGTCAGAGATGATAAATTATTGATCTCTGGACGCTTTGTTGTCTTGGGTAATTATCATTTAGTTCTGGCACTTTTTGTTTCGCTCCGAGTATATGTATCTACTGCCATTGTGCCCTGCTTTAAGACTCATTTTCCAACTGGTTCTTCTTTTTTCTTTATTCTCTTAGAGAGACACGCACATGATAAATGATTTCCCATTAACTGACATTGAAAGCAGGGAAAAAGAAATGGAACAACATCAGAAATTGCAGCAATGATGTTGAGGAAAAATGAGTTGAGGAAGATGGGGCGGAATTTTGTGGGAGGGGCCAATCAAATGCGAAGGTCAGAGGGGCATGGACAAACAGAGACCATCGCCCTCCCACCACAGACGTGCCTGCATTTTGTCATCCATCATCATCATGCGGTCTCTTTCCACCCGACTCTTGCCCTCTCTGTCTGCCGCCTTTTATCGTGCCCCATCGCTCGCCTTATTTGCCCATGTATGTGGTCTTATCGGTTCGTTTGCCGAGGTCCCACTGTGCTGGCTGTAAACAATTTTTGATTTTAACCCAATTCATGGCAAACAAAGTGAATTCTCGATTTTGAGATTCCTTTGCGCCGGCGACTTTGATAGATGACCGTAAAATATTAATGGGTGGGAATCACTTTGATTGGGATGAGCCAAGAAATATATATATATGTGGGTTATCTTGACCCTAAAATATATAATACTAATACCATAAATTGAATGATGATCGGTATTTTTCTATCCTTTGCCGGAATCCTAAATATTCGATACCATTTCCCTGGCTTTTTTCCGTTTGTTGTTTTGCATTTTAGCATAATCGTTTCGTTCCTCATTATCATTAACACTTCGCACATTGTGCCTAGACGATTTTATTCGTTTTCACAACTCAGACATGCAAATCGCCTTCTGCCTGCGAGGAAAGCGCCCTAATGTATGCTCCACACAAATTGGATGCTGACTCATCCAATAAGAAACAAAAACACAGGCTCACCAACACAGGCACAGGGAGAAAGGCAGCTGGGGAAAGCGTTGGAGCAATGCTCTCACACAAAACCAATTCAATCTGCAGCAATTTGCCATAATTCTGAACGCTTAAATGTCGTCGGCCCAACTACAAGATTTACGGCCCTCAACCTATCACAGCCAGGCTAAGAGCAGAGCAGAAAAAAAGGACGTTTGGGTAACCGGAGATGTAAAAGATGCTGCGCAGTTTTTGGCTATTGAGAGCAAAGACGATACCAAAATATTTTTCACCACAGACAGGGCAACGCCGAGAGTTTGGCCAAAGTAAGAAAAATTGGCGAAACATGAGAGCACGGGGAAAAATGATATGTAATAATATAGTATGTGATATTGTATAAAATTATCATATAATCATACAATAATATAATGTAATAATAATATTTCCTATAATATATCATATAATAAGAAATTATAACAATAAACATTTATATAATATGTCTGAAAATAATATACTATAATATATCAACATAATAAATATAAGTAAACAAAATGTAGTGTATAAGACCTACCATCAACAAATTTTGAATAACTTTATTAAAAATATATATTTCAAAATACTCATAATTTCTGTAAAATGTACAATTTTTAATTGTTTATATTTTCGAAGTTGTTATCAGATGAATGTTATTACTCTCTCAATCTTTTTAAAAACTTCAAAAAACACTTTATTAAATTATAATAGTTAATGGTTTTTACCTCGAATTATTTACTGTGTGGAAGGCTTTGGAGGGAGTCGGGCAGGCGAACTACAGTACAAGGACTTGGCCCCAGACAGGACAGGAGAGGACGCTGACTAACACCCAGCCACGGCCAATGGCATCATAAAGTTCTCCTTACGCCTGCCCGACGCCTCTGAGTCGTCGGTGTTCGCAAATACACCACCCAAAACCCCCCAACCTGAATCATTCTGCTTAATGTTTCCACCCAACCAAATACCACATGTCTGCTTTTTGACCTTTTTTTCTCATATTTTCGTATTGCTAATTTTGTGTCCATGTCCTTGTCGTCGCTGTGGTTGTTTATCAATTGCGGGACAATACACATTTGCCTACTTCTGGGCGCCATTTTCTAGGCCCGAATAGAAAAGCGATTTTTCGTGATGACAGGGGCCGAGACAGAGGCGGCAGCGGCAGCAGGGGGGTTGAAAAACAAAAGAAAAATAACTCTGGCATTGTCAAGGCAAGAAGTTGAACGAACTTTTAAACTCCATCGAATGTTTGTTTGCTTTCCCCAGTCTGTCGCATTTCGACTGTGCTTTGTCTGGCCGGAGAGTATAAAATGACATTCACGCCCAGGGGGAAGGAATTTTGCCATTGAGGTCTGCTTATAATGCGACACTTGAGCGGTGAACAAGAAGTTGAAGATTAACTTTGGCTGGGTTGAAAGACACAGGAATTTTCCCAGCAGCACGCTGAAATTAACCCGGGAAAATCAGGGTAAAATACAAGTCCTGGGAAAATGAATTCCATTAAGATCAGACTTTAAGGTACTTAGATTTAGGAAAATAAAAATTATAACCCTATGAATTGGATTTATTCCTATTACCTAATAGTATAAAACCATTTTTAACCATTTTGTTTCTCTTTTGCAGGGCTGTCACAGATCCTCGGGATGGACGCCGCGTGGCTCTGAAGAAGCTGCCCAATGTGTTCCAATCGTTGGTCTCATCGAAACGCGTTTTCCGCGAGCTGAAAATGCTCTGCTTCTTCAAGCACGAGAATGTAAGTGGAAATTCCTGTTCATCCCTTTTTTTACTCTTTATATGCAACCTAACTATCTTCATCGGAAACTTTACGTTCCACCGATGACATAAAAATTTAATTAAAATATTTACATACACGCCACTTTGATTATTGTCACTGCGTGGGTCTTTATATGCGCTGGATATTTATCCTTTATATCTTTGTACGTAAAATATCACGTATACGCCGTGCCTGTCCGACTGCCTTCAGCTTATACTCCTCGCTTTTTGTTGCCCTGAATTTATTAACAATTATATTTTCCACTTTAGGCCCGGGCTCTTTTTCATAATATTTACAATTGCCACACTGGACAGGGATTGGCGAGCGTGGAGCTTTTCGGGCTGAAAGGCTATGGAAATTCATCCTTTTCGCTGAAACTTTTCCACATTTCCTTTTTTCACGCCCTCCATTTAATGTCCGTTGTTCTCTGCTCAAGTGGAATTATTGTTCGCTGATATTATTGTCATTAATTAAATGTTTGATATGGCACGTTATTTATTGAATTTAAACAGTTCTTCTTAAAGGGTTAAGCTTGGGTTCAGTTAGTAGTGGTAGTGATTCTGTGTCTACAATAAATCACAAGGCTTGCGAAAAAGTAATTATAAAGTGAAATATGGCAGAACAGAGATAGCAGCTCATTAAAGGATAAAATTAAGTAGTTTTGCTTTAAGGAAATTGTTATTTTACCTCGAACTGTTTAAAATGCATTCGCTTGCCAAATAATTTACTTTATTTATGATCGATGTGGCCCACGCTGTGTCGGCATTTAATAAATGCAGCAAATTTATGACAAACAAATTTGTGCCCCAACTGAAAAAAATCTGTGAATTGTCCAACATTCTGTGGCAGTTTCAAACAGCCAAAGGCGATGGCAATAAATGCATGCTGAAGTTTTGCATAATAAATATTAGCATACATACAAAAAGAGAGGCAACTGTTGAGGGTCAAATGATTTTTTCGCGATATTTTGGGACATTTTCTATAAATATATTCCCTCTGAATTGTCAGCGCTTATAATTTATTTACATTTTCATTGCGATGGCGCTGCACGTGCTCATGGCTTTTGAAAGATTCGAGGGGCCTTTTTTCTAGAATCTTTTGTTATGGTCCATATTTGGTATATCTGACATTTGCATTCAAAGTTAAAAGTCAGGGAAGAGGTTATTGTAAGACTTTTATGGTGTTATTAGAGCCGTACTTGCTTATACCGAGAGGAACTGTCTCGTACGAGATTCGCTGCACTCTTAAATGTCATGGTCTCTCCCCTCTAATATCTTGTATTTGCTTAATCGTTTTCGGATTGGTTCGACTTCATTAGACAGCAAATAGGCCGTGGGCTGTCTGGGAATCTAATGTCGGCTGAGATGGCCAATATATATAGGTATACCACCTCTGTTTATCCATCATCATCATTTCGCTCAGCCTACATGATTTCCTTTTGTGATTTTTACTCGCGCTTGGCTGCGTGTGAATTTCGTAATGCAGAATTGAAGAGGTATGGCTGAAGTGGGCGTTGTAGAGCAGACAGCCAGATACTAGAAAATCCATCCTCCCGTTCGCCGTGCTCCCATCTCTCGATTCCATATGTCGGCGGCAGCAACAACAGCATTTGCTGTAACACCTTGCCCAATATGCAAATTTTCTATTAATATGCATAAATTGCTGTAGGTGGGTGGCTGAATCGCAGGAGGGGGAAATAGAAGAAGCTCGACGAAGGCGCGACTTTGTTGTCAACGCGAGAGATATATGTGGGGAAGTACTGAGAAAAAATATTGGTAGACCCTTGGATTTTGTGGGTTATGGCTTCTATTTATGCCACATATTGCAACACATGCTTCACAGCAGTGGCGATTAATAAAAATAACATTCTATTTAAATTCTAAGTCTAATATGTTTAGAAAATGTCAAATCGTTTTCATGTTTAGATTTCCCATTAAACTAGGATACATTTTCCTGAAAAATAAATAGTTTGCATACTTTTTCTCCACATGTTTTTGCATCTGCCTGTGCTTCCTGTTTCATTTCCTACATGACAGACATCGTTCAGAGAATGGCAAACAAGTGCAATCAACTCCGAACGGTTAGCTAGAAGGAGAGGGCTTGGAAAACTAGAAAGAGTCGGGGCTATTGGAGCCCCGGACAAGTTTGTTGACAAGTCGAGGGCGGTCCAGGGGGCGGCGAGGGGATGGGAAAGGCATCGGGTTTGGCACGTGGCTGCCTTGTATTTCAATGCAAATTGGGTTCGACATAAGGTTTTCATATGCACCGAACGGGCCTAACTATTTATAACTCAATCAATGAGAGGCCTCGATGCGAAAGAAGTAAGTTCAATGGGGCGAGAACGGTCAGGTGTTCATTTTGCAATTGATTTTTCGGCATATTATTTTCAGGTCAACATTGATTGACTGATGGGGAAATGTGCTGGCAAACTACTTTGTCGCTTCTAAATGGAAAAGTCAAATCAGGAATTAATTGATACGAAATGGGAGGGTCCCTGAAATTCTGATGGAAATAAATGTTTTAATATTTTACCATATTTTTTGGGTTGTGTTAAACCTCTTATCTTTCTGCCAACTTTTTGACCCTTTCAATCCATCAAACTCTTGAACGATGGACCGCTTTTCAATAGCTTGCCACATCCACAAACGACTCCTCTCATGCTTTATGCATTGCAGTTTAGCACAAATCGCTGCAAAATGTTTGCGCCCCATTATCCGCTGCCCATTTCAATTGCAAACCGACAAAAAAATTTCAATAAAAACGATTTGCTGTTGGGTTTTCGCTTTGTTGAATTTTATTTCTTATTGCAACGTACGTGGCGCACATTTCAAAAGCATTTCTCACATGCAACTCGAGCGAGGCAGGAGTATTTCCTCATTTTCTACGCAGCCCCGAAGGTGGCATTTTCCCATTTCCCTCCTCCATGTGGCAGCTCGCTCCCTTTTCCGCCCAAAATGATTGAGTTTGACGCGCTGGCAGCATCAATTGCATGCAAATTTTGTTATTATTCGCATTGCCTCTGCCACTCATTGCTTTTTGCCATTGAAATGTCAATTTTGTGTCGTTTTCCCTGGGAGGGAAAGCCATATGTTGATTTTAAAAGAAAAATCTCTGAAGATAAT
Source organism: Drosophila biarmipes (assembly GCF_025231255.1). Taxonomy (NCBI): domain Eukaryota; kingdom Metazoa; phylum Arthropoda; class Insecta; order Diptera; family Drosophilidae; genus Drosophila; species Drosophila biarmipes. The sequence goes on along the minus strand of NC_066613.1, from coordinate 16,359,190 downwards.
ACTTTTGCAGAAGAAATGTGCAGAAAATAATCAACTAAGATAGGAAATTCATAAATTAAAGAAATCAAAATTGAATTTTATTTAAAGACAAATAATGAAAGTCATCCGAGCTCTTTAAACGTAATTTGATATTATAAAACTTGCCTCTTTTCTGCCCTTCTCCCAACTTTAAAGATACATATCTAGCAGGAAATGAGCCAACAAAAACCGAAGTTGCTTAAAGAGTTTCTTGTAAGCTTTAACTAGCGTAGAGTAATCAAAGGAAATTTATGTTGTTGCTCCTCAAGGTTTTTTGTTTTTTTATTTACTTGCAGCCAGCTCTTCGAGTTGTAATAGTCAATTTCGGTGGAGTTCGGCCCCCCGACAGCCCCCACTCATTTAATTAGCCAACAAATATGTGTTGACAGCTGCTGCTTGACAATCTTTTAGCTAGAAATTTGTCCCTCAGCTGGGAATGAAAATACTTGTGAAGTCGAAGCGAAGCGGTGACACTTTTGCTTTTGTTTTCACAGCAGCAGCGTGGCGGGAAGTTGGGGGAAAATTCACTGGAAGCTCAAAGCCGGGGAGCCCAGGAGGAAGTTGTAGACAAGAGCTGGCGCTCAGTGGGTTAAGGGGGTGGGGGGAGGTGTGTGGGTTTCGAGGTGGGTTAAACAACGACTTGCCACAGCTGCTGGTTGCAAGCTTGACACAAGTCTCGCTTGTTTCTATTTCGCTTTAAAGAGTTTTTTATAATGTGCAGAACAATATTTCTTGATAATTTTCATAGGACAGAATATATTCAAAATATTCTGAAATAATTAATCCTGGCTTTTTTGTACTCAAAAGTTGACTATAAAAAGGTTTTAAATAGCAAGCTATAAAAACTATCCTTGAGTTAAACAATTTAAATCACTTTTTTATAGTGGCAATACTAATTAAATAAAATTGTTAAACTAATATGCTTCCTTGCAATCATGTTGGAAGGCTAACTGGGTTGCTGGTGGTTTCTTTTTTCATCACTTTGTTGGTTGGCTTGCTAATTCCCCCCGCCGTGCATTTTCATACAACACTTCAAGGACACTTGAAGCTGCCTTCGGCGGCGGTGCACAATGCATAAATTTGGTTTCTGATTGCAAGCCCAAGCCAAAATGTTAATTAGCTGCAAGCCGCGCTGCACGTGAGACCCGAGACCCCAAAAAATAACCAAGCCAGCCCGAGTAATAACAATAACAACCCGGCCGCGTCGGAAAATTACGCGCCTGCGCTGTGAAGTTAAGTGAAGTGCAGTGCAGCGAGGTGAAGTGCAGTAAATGAAGTTGACCGAAAAAGAAACTACGAAAACCATTCAGAAACACTTGAAATTCGTTTTTTACCTTCGGTATTATATTGCTTGCCTTATACCCTAACCAGAAAACTAATTGGATGCCAAGAGATTTGGTCATGATGAGTTTGCAGTATCCGTAAACCATATGTTTGCTGAATAATGAGCACAAGCGAACAGCTAATTATGTGGAGCCCCTTAAAAATTAGACAATATAAATGGCAACTTTATAGATTACTAAGAATGGAAAAAAACTTATACATTAAGTAGATTAACAAGATAATGCAATTAAAACCCCTTATATACTATTATTTCATTGGAGAAAAAATGACGTATAATTGAGATAATGGTTTAGTAGGAAACAATCTTTATCAACCATTAAAAGATGAGATCTATAAATCTTTAGTTAAATGTTATAACAAAAATATTATAGTCTGAACAGATTTCATTAAAAGACCTGAAAATTTTGAATCATCAGAAAATGAGAAGTGGTTTATGATTTGAACCACATAAGTCATATAAAAAGAAGCTAAAGATCAGTTAGAGTATCTAAAAGATCGTTATCCCTCACCTGCTCGCCTTTAATGTTGCAAACCGCAAACGCAACAAATGCAGTCGCGAAATATTACAGAATTTACGGGCTGCCGAAGCGGACAAAGAAATAAATATAAAACAAAGGCTGCCAAAGGAGCAGAACCCAGAGGGAACCCCAAGGGGGGAGGCACGTCGGAATATCACGTCGCTCCTGTAGAGCGCAGAAAAAAACGTTGCCACTTAAGACGGCGACGGAGCTTCAGACTTGAAGACGGCAACGGCTTAGCAGGCCAACAAAAAAAAAAGAAAATAAATAAAAAAAGAGGAAAACCAGTAACCAAAGTTGTCGGCACTTTTTGTTGTTGCGTTCGCAGAGGCCCGCGAAAAGTGCTCAAAATTGTTGAACTGCTTTTGGCTTTGCCAACTGCCGACGAAATGCGGGCACGAGGGGGTTAAATGTGCAACATTGTGGCTGGCAACATTTTTGCTGCCGCTGCGGATTTAGGCTTCTCACTCCTTCCCCTTTTGTTGGTAACTTTACGCATTTTGCAGCCCAACTGGAGTTGTATAAATATTGTAAATTGATTTTAAATGGATGGCGGGGCAAGGAGCTGCTCCTGCTGTTAGATTTTTTGATGTGATTGCCTGCAAGTTCCTTCATCATCGCCTCACCGCAAGCGAAAATAAATCAGCGCTTGTCTGTCTGGGGTTCTTTTTACCCTCGCTTTTTTGTATATCTTTTTTATTCTGCTGTCCATCAGCCGAGGGACTTGGACTTGGCCTCCTCCCCCATAAGAAGGAGCCCCAGACTTTGGCGTGTCTTGTATCTCCTACGTCGGTAGTAGGGAAACGCCATCAAGGGGTCAACAATTTCCTTGCTGATTTTTGCCTTGTGCTTTTTCACTTGCGGCATTTAATGTCCCGGCAGCGCGACACTAAACATGCAACTTGATTTTTATTGCAACTCCATAATTTATCACCGACCAACCCCCACGTAATCCCCTCGAAACGAGGTGCAAATGGATGGACGGACTGCATTGTCTAGGGATTTTAGTTTTAACTGCCAGTTCAATGACCATATTTTCAAATTTATTGATCGAATGTGTTTCTGTTTTATTAATGCTTTTTGTATTTTGTTCTTTTTTACAGGTTCTCTCGGCCCTGGACATTCTACAGCCACCGCATTTGGATTTCTTTCAAGAAATGTATCCTTTTACAAACAAAAAGCACAAAGAAACGTTTTACTTTTGCAGCTTAGAGGGTGGAAATTAGGCTAATGCGCAATTCTGTGGTTTTCCAGGAACCAAAAGAATTTTCTTGTTAAATAATTGTGGTTTTACATTTCCTAAATGACGATAAGTAAAGTTATTTTTAATCTCTTAAGCTTGATTAAATTAGCAAGCTATCCTTGGATATTTTTAATAACTCTACAATGAACTTTAAAATTTATTAGAAGAAAAAGTAAACAGGCAAAAAATATTCAATCTAAACATAAACTGCAAATATTTTATTAGTCTTTTCCCGATAGAAACTATAAAATTCGATTTTATAAGTTGCCTGCTTTTCGGCCACGCAATCGAAACTTTTGGTCTAAAAGCAAATGTAACTAATTGAAAAAGTTTTAAACACAAACAAGGCCACAAAAACAAAATGAAGAAGTGATGGGTAGAAGAAAGTTTCAGACTTTTGTTTGTTCCCTTCGCATGACGCTATAAAATTCTATAAAATTGGTTTGCACCTTAACCCCTCTTTTGAATCGACCAATAGCTATGTGATAACGGAGCTGCTGCAATCGGATCTGCACAAGATAATCGTGTCGCCGCAGCACCTGTCCGCCGACCACATCAAGGTGTTCCTTTACCAGATCCTGCGTGGCCTCAAGTATCTGCACTCGGCCCGCATCCTGCATCGCGACATCAAGCCGGGCAACCTGCTGGTCAACTCGAATTGCGTGCTCAAGATCTGTGATTTCGGACTGGCCCGCGTTGAGGAGCCGGATCAGGCCAAGCACATGACCCAGGAGGTGGTCACCCAGTACTACCGGGCCCCGGAGATTCTGATGGGCGCCCGTCACTACTCGTCGGCGGTGGATGTGTGGTCGGTGGGCTGCATTTTCGGCGAGCTCCTCGGCCGCCGCATCCTCTTCCAGGCGCAGAATCCCGTGCAGCAGCTGGAGCTGATCACCGAGCTGCTGGGCACACCGACCATGGAGGACATGCGGCACGCCTGCGAGGGCGCCCGCACCCACATGCTGCGCCGGGCGCCCAAGCCGCCCTCCTTCTCGGTGCTCTACACACTCAGCTCGCATGCCACGCACGAGGCGGTGCACCTGCTCTGCCAGATGCTCGTCTTCGATCCGGTAAGATGACAGCAAGATTTCAACTGAAATGTAGAAGTTTTCAGATACTTGTTTAGGAAGAGATCATTCTTTGTTTAATAGCATTTTCTATCTCCATAGTATATAACTAACTAAAACTAACCCCCATTTCCCAACCAGGACAAGCGCATTTCTGTGACAGATGCCCTGGCGCATCCGTATCTGGACGAGGGTCGCCTGCGCTACCATTCGTGCATGTGCAAATGCTGCTTCACTACCTCGGCCGGAATGCGACAATACACGGCTGACTTCGAGCCCTCCGCCGGCCAGCCCTTCGATGATCTGTGGGAACGCAAGCTCACATCGGTGCAACAGGTCAAGGGTGAGTGCAGAATCATACATAATAATATCCAATCATGACTAATCGATTGGAAACTTGCAGAGGAGATGCACAAGTTCATAGCCGAGCAGCTGCAAACGGGTCGTGTGCCGCTCTGCATCAATCCGCAGAGTGCGGCCTTCAAGAGTTTCGCCAGGTGAGTGGGGAGTTCCCGGCCAGTGCCTCCAACAAGTTTTCCCACCTAAACGAAAGCCCCTTTGAAATTTTCCTCACCTCTGCACGCAGTCCCGTCCAACCTTTTACCCCAAAAAACTCTTTTAAAAATTTAACACTTAGTCAAAATTGTAAACCTTGGTTTATTTCTATACTCCTATGTTACAATTGATTTCCTAATATTTTTTGTTTAAATAATTGACCATGGCTTCCGTGTAATGCTCTCTCTCTCTCTTTATATTTTGAACCTATTCCACTTAATTGTCGTACCTGTCCCAAAAATCCCCACCCACCCCATCTCTATATAACTCTCTACCCCAACGAACTACGATTATAATTTTGTAACCCTTTTTTTAAATGATCTTTTTCGTTTGTTCTTTTATTTTTGTTGTTCAACATGGATATTAATCTTGAAATTTCTATTAAATCGAATCGTTATATTTGCGTTGTTAAGCCAATGAGAATGAGAAAATCTACTACTACTACCACTACCACTACTACCACTACAACTTGCACTGCTGCTCCTGCCGCTGCTCCAATCCGCCGCCGCCTACTGTTGCGCTGACCTATGCCCTCGAGAACCGATCCATATCCAGACCCGGATCGAGATCGTTATCCAGATCAAGATACTAGGCGCGCGAGATCTCCTCTCACTAGAACGAATCGATTTACGATATAAGAACGCAGAAGTCACAAGATACTATCCGAAATCTACCGAATGATTGATGAATGAAAATGATATAATGAAAATGACTATGAAAATGCAAGCACAGCCAAGATAAAGATACAATAATACAGATACAGATACAGAAAATGAGGCCTCGGGGCGGCAACTGTCTCTACTCCTTCTTAGGTCTGTTGATAAAGCGAAAACCTTACTAAATATTTATTTATTTAGTTTATCTCCTTTTTTGTTCATATCTTTTCATCTATTTTCCTACCTAATGCAAATGTGTACAAAACCAAAAAGAAAAAAAAAACGAAAAACAAACAAAAAAAAACCATAAACTTCTTTAGTTTTAACTTTTTCTTTATTATTAACTCTTAATTTTGATTTATAATCTTAATATCATTAATGGGTATTTTTGCGTAACTATTTTTGTGTACATAAATGTTTTCCTAAACCAACCGAAAATACGGCATTATAACCAGAAGCATTATAAAATTGTTTACAAATGTCGCACAGAAAATTGAGAACAAAATTGGCAAGGCAATAATTGGTAAATTGAGGAAAAGGGCGAATAACCAGAGACATTTTCAACTATTTTATAAAGTCAATAAATCGACACAAATTGAACAAAATAAACAATGCATATAACCAGCTCCATAATAAATTTTGTGTTTATGTTTTGTGTTCGCATTCAACTCATATATCTATATATACTATATATTCGTAATCGTGTACAGCATACAGATTTCATCAAGTAAATTAAGCCCATATGCACCCACAGACCATATACATCCCCTCCATGTTCAAACCCTGCAATCATTCCCATAGCAAATGTAATGCACACACATAATAAAAACGGATCTATCAAAAAGGCAATACGGAATACTGAAACTTTTTGTGAATTTGCTATCAAAACGTAAAAAAATATATATATATATTTAACTTATAAAATTATTCAAAAAAAGGGTGCACCAATTTAATAATTCTAAACTTCTAAAAGTTTTATATACATTTTTTTTTAATTGTAAATAACTCGTGCACCAATTCGCAAATCATTTAGCTCAGTCATTGTCCTGCATAAACCTTACAAAAGTCCTGACCTATGCAGGTTTTTAAGCACACAAGCCTCAAAAAATACCATTCATTTGCTTGGACCAATTTAAGTAAATTCAAGCCTGCACCGAAAATCATGCAAAATAATATTTGTACAATTTGCAGTGCAGCTGAGCAGCAGTGACAAAGAAAGAACTGAAGTAGATAAACCGCTTGAACAACTACCACTCAATGACTTTTAATTATTATGATTAACAAACCAAAACTTTTACTTTGTACTTCAAGCCCCTCTCCAACCCGTAAACTCAAAGACTCCTTATGTAGTTCTATTTTGTACATTTTCATTTCACGTTTTGTTTTACGTTTGTTTTAAATGGGAGCTATTTTGGTATTTTGATTGTATTTTGTCTTAAATTAAAGCTTTAAATGTTTTCTATAACCTTTACTTTGTACATGGCATGCAATAACTAGTCTAGATGTTTGACCAAAAAATCCAACTATTGCAATTCGGTATTAAAATTTTTTTATTTTATTATTTTCCCCTCACCTGGAATTTAGTTCGACCGTGGCACATCCTTCGGAGCTGCCGCCCTCGCCTCATCAATGGGAATGACGGCAAAATGAGGCGATTGCTGCCTAAAATCGAAACAAAAGCAACACAGCCAAACGATAGACCCTCGCCGTCGACGAAAAGGAGGAGATGAGTCGACCCCCAGTCCAAATAGAACCCTCAAGAACCCTCGAAAACCCATCCCAACCCAGAGACAACTCAGCCAGGAACAACGATTGAATAATATTTAAGCGCCAAACGGCTTTTAAGTGGGCGTTTGTCTGTTTGAAAGTCAAAGCATTCCACCACCGAAATTAACTAAAAACGAAACAAACAAATATTTAATAATACTATAGACAAACAAATATTGTAACGTAACTCAACTGAAACTAGTCTAAACAACAAAACTGTAGTTAAAGCAGCAGCAGCGACACAAAACCAGCAAGTTTAAAGTGAAGGAAAAATATTACAAAAATTAATGTGAGAGCGGGAGAGAAGGATGTTCTACGCACTAAAAACAAAGCGTAGCTAAAAAATAATCTTAGTTTTTTGGCAACAAAGCAGACGCATTTTGTTGTGCTTGACGCGAATTTGAAGAATTATTCGAAAATTCAAATTAAATGCAAATGCATATGCAAAACAACACTAAAATGTTTTATGTTAAGCTCCTAAGAAATCTATGTATATGTAAATTAATTAGCAACACCCACACACAGACATCGTATTCATTATAAACAAATATGCTTAAATCTTAAATATATCGATATATATATTTAAAATAAAATAGTAACAAAATGCACACAAATCCAAATTTGTTTGCCAAAATTTACCTCAAGCGATAAACCTTTTCATCCACTAAAAGGATAATTTCATTTTCTGTATGCTTACGACAAATATATACAAAACAAAATGATGTGTAGCTACAGCTAAATGTGTACTAAGCGCTAAACAAAAACAAACTTATTTGAAATTATGCAAATATTTTCATTTACACAAAACGTTTGAAGCTTCAATTTTGAAACTGGTTTCTAGATATGTACTCTTAATGCATCTGACCACAAAGAGCGGTCAGCCCTAACTCAATATTAGGAAAACGAAAAAGATAAATATTTGATGAAATTAGTTCAAAGTTTCAACTGTCGACTGAACAAAAATTACAATATAAATTAATATAAAATAAATTAAACGATTTCAACTTAATTTAATTATGACAATTTTCGCTTTGATAATAGTTTGTTAAGCTTTTTAAACATACTTTTCGTAAATGTAAACTAATCAATAAACAAAGGAAAAACCAACAAGTGGACGACGCACTGCCCCCAGTGAATGGTTCGGGCGGATCAAACCCAAGTGGACGGACAGGTAGACCTCTGTGGTCATCTTTGAAGTCCAAGGGCACCGCCCGGACCAATTCGATTTTAGTTGATATGTATATTTTGCTTTTAGTTGATTACCATGTAATATAGTTTAATTTTCGACTAACTACACCTGTGTCTCTCTCAATGCTCATCGCTTTAGGCTATGTGTAGCTAAGGTGCAGGACAGGATCGGTTATAGAGGATCAATTGCTAAGGCCTCGGCTGCCCAGAACATTATATATGTTTAAGACTGAGTTTTCTCATTTGACGACGATTGAATGATTGAAGATATGCAATATAAAATTCACACAATTCTTTTACTCGAAAAGGGTCAAAATTAATTTGATGTAGCCTAAGCACTTAACGAAATTAAATATGTATACCGTATATGTGTATTTTGAATGTCTTTTGTCTTCAATGTTTAGAGCCAAAACAAAGCATGAAAATATTTAATCGACAAAAAAACGACGATGACGAAGTAGAAGAAGCTCTCGAAGAAGTTAAAACTGAAGCTAATCTAGACTTTCCTCTTCTTCAATTCTCTTAACTGTGCTGCTTTCTTATGTATGTAGTTATTAATTATATAGCATTATATATATTAACCGATATATATACATGTATGGATTAGCGTAAAAACAAACGAAACAAAACAAAAAACAAATATGAATTCAAAACTTTCACGGAGATCTCATAGCAAAAACAAAACGAAATGAAAGAAAAGAAAGGCAAAGGAAATGGGTGTGCAAAAAGTAGAATTTCTTTTCACCTTTTGTTTATAACTAAAGTTTTTCTTAACCGTAAATATATAGAGTACCGACTAGAGATTACCGACTACCGACATCCGACATCCGATTCCCCTCATTTGACCAGAGACCGACGCAGAGACACACTCACTCGAATGCAAGTTAAATTGACAACTACTCGAACATCATTATATGTCTAGGCACTTACTCCACATAGAGGTACATATATACACATAGCTACGCGTACGGATAGTTAGTTTTCGGTTCGGTTTAGGCACCGTGTACATAGCATTATCTCCACACACCCCCACCAATAATTAGCCCACATCTCTCTCTAGCTCAGTAAGATGGTTAGCTATGCGGTAATACGAGTACGAGTACGATAAGAAAAGGACATGTACATTACACCACACACATAGCTCGACCCCCGATTGGGGCAGGTCTGAACTAAAGTATAATAGAGTACCACAGATCACACTCGATATATGGTATATGCCTATTTGGGATGTACGAATTAAATGAAGATGAAACCTCCCGTTCGAAATGAGTTCATAAGTTAAGATCAACTGTAACTGTAAACTGCATTAGTATTTGACTTGTAAACCGATTTACGGATCATTCTTAACTATATATATTAGATACGTATTACGCATTAATTTACGTTAACTGAGGATAAAACAAAAAATTGTGTAAACTGTTTGTATAAAAGAAATAAGAACAAAACAAAAAAAGAAGAAAACGAATCAATTTTGTTTCATTTGTCGCATTACTTGACGTGGATCCAACCCAACCCAATGCATTTGCTAACTAGAATTTATAGCTCTATGTAACACAGTGAAGACCCGACAACTAGCACCTACTATATACGATGTATATGTACGGACAATATTTGAGATTAAAACCACACCACACAATCCTTTTAGTAAATGGAAATGCCCATCCCTTGGATGCCACGTATATTTAACCATTCGAATATTAACCAAATGTGTATGGTAATACAACCTACAACATTGGTAAGAATCTATGGGGACATTTTTGAAACTAGAATTGGTCAAGATTGGTAGATTAAATCATAAAAATGATTGCGCTCAGGTTATAAAATGTAAAAATTGAAAACACTCCTATATATACGAGATAATTCTGTATTTCGCATACCGTAAAGATAACCACATAAATGTATGTTTAACAAGTTTAACAAAAGGCTGTTTGTAGAAATTGTGACACAGTTTTTTAACCCGAACCCGAGACCACACTACTAACCCATGATTAACCGACTCGATGTGTAAATGCAGTTGAAGAATGAACCTTAAAGTAAATATAGTTGCTTACACTTGCCGAAAATATGCGGCTGCTTCTTGCACTTCGAGAACACTGTGTAAATACTAAAGAGAATGATAAATATATACTAATCGTCGCACATAAATTTAGAGAAAACTTTGTGATTGCTTCTCATTGATGATAATGACATACTGTTTCGTAGAGGAATCTAAAGGCAAATATTTTTTCTTATAAACATGTAAAAACACTTGATACGCTAACCGACAAAAGAGGGGCGAACGCTAATGTAGGTCACACCAAAACGTAGTTAACAAACACGATATAAGGCTATATAAAACACCTATAACCACTGAGAATCGACGGCAGATGCTTAACCCAAAATACGATAAACGAGTATATGTGTACGGAATTTGCTAAATGTTGTAAAAAGTATATTACGATTATAATTGTAGCACTCGAAACGGAACCTCTCCGCTCATGTAGAAATCCTCATCCAGTAAAAGCACGCAACAAAGTTCCCTAATACTAAACACACTCGATTTGGTTTCCTCGACCCGCAAGCTAAATTAAACATAAACTGTTTAAATGTATATATGTAATGTATTAACCACATTAACCGGATACTAACTGAAACTGAACACTTACTTGTGTAACTCACATGGAATCGTTAAGACACACTAACCATTGTATTAACTAAACTAAACCACACTAAATAAACCCGCATTAGACTTACTAAATATTATTATAACGTAACTGAAAAAAAAAACGAAAGAATATGGAAGACAAAACCGTAAAAATGCTTTCAACTAAATAAAGTTCTTTGGAATTACAATGCAAAAAAAAAACAAAAGATACGAAAAACAAATGGTATTTTTAATGGGTGGTGGTTAATTATTATTATATCCCTTTCTTTCCCAAAAAAGAGACAATTTCACAGTTGAGCTTAAATCAGCTTTCGTATATTCAATATAGAAAAGTCTTCAATTGTATGGCTTAACTCCTTCAAACTTCAAAACGTACCCGAATCCAGGGGTAATATCAAATTTTGGACTGGCTTATTCATCTATAAAGGGGGAGCTGCTTCAGCTCTGCGGGGACTTATACAATATATTGGTTGCTGCTTCAGTCTTAGACAATGTAATGAAATGCCTTCTTATATGTACGATTCTTTCGAAAATAATGGGAACTTGTTCACTTGAAATGGAAATTAAATCGGTGCTCAAATACTGGTAACTAATTCTTGTTGCCGTAGATACTGTAGCTCTTCTCCACGAAGATCTGGATGGAACGCTTGACGTTCTGCTTGTGCGGCTCGGGCAGCTGCTCCAGCTTGGGCAGGATCTTCATCAGGAAGCGGAAGTCGGGCGATAGGTTTATGTTCGTCTCGATGTCCTGGGAATTCATTTTCTCCTCCAAGATCTCGGTCTTCAGGGTCTTGGCACTCGGAATTGGAAGTGGCATGGGGATGGGCGAAGGCACTGGACTTGGCGTGGGCGTCAGCTTCACAAAATTAGTCGGATTCTTCTTGGGCGGCAGTGTTATATGTGGCCTGGCATTGCTGACCACCGGCTTGGATTTCACCACCACTGGAGTGGGCTTGATCTGCTTTTGTTCCTTGTCCTGTATGCGGTTCAGTATCTCCGGCAGCAGCTTCTCCAAATGCTGGGTGAGATTGGCCTGCGGCTTGTCGGTCATGATCATCAGCTTCTTGCCCGCTGCCTCTTTGTCCTGCTCCACCACCACGAACATCTTGCGCTTCTTGGCCTGCCCATTGATCTCCGGTACGTGGCCCTTGGTCTCATCTGGCTTTTCGGTGATCAGGTACAGCTTCCTCTTCTTGGTCTGGCCGTTCTCCAAGCGGTTGAGTCCATTCTGCGAATCCTCTAAGGCGGATAGTGGCAGCGAGGCCTCATAGTCTGAGTTTATGGACTGGACGTCGCTGGAGGCCGAGGAGCTGATGGAGTGGGAGCGCTGCGGCATGGTCACAATGCTGGTCATGGCCTTCTTGGCCTGGTGATTCTTCTCCATGTGTCTGGCGGGGCTCTGCAAGAAGAGTAGGTTTATTAGGTGTGACTAAATAGGATTAATGATTATTAAGTAAATGCATAGATCAATTGTAACAAGTGTTGTTTTCCTATTTAAATTAATGTAAAACATTGAAATAAAATAAGTTTATTGTTTAATTTATAAGGGCACGAAACGAGATGGTTAAAAATAGTTTTAAAAAGTATAAAAAATAAACCTAATATAAATAAATCAAGCCGAAAACAATAAACTCATTTTTTAATTTAAAAGTAGATAAGGTTATGATGATTGGGTGGACGGGCAATGACTCTTTTGCATTAATTCAAGGAACTTTAAAATTAAATGTATTAATTATGATAAATGGTTCATTAAGTGGTTTACGAACGAAATTTAATCAGAATATTGAACTACCATAAATAGTAAAATCATTTACTTTCTATATTTAATATGGTCAAGTTGAAATTTTATTAAAAAAAAAAATCTATCAATTTGAAAGAATTAAATATTTTGTAAGATAGCTTTGAATATTTCCTAGGAAAAGTTCCTCCTTTCTTAATTTATAAATTTTTGGATATTTTAGTAGTCATTTTTCAAAGGAAGACTAAAGTTCTCATCTTTCTTTAATTGCATGCTAGTTAAAACTTCATAATTTTTTAATAAAGTGAATATCTTAATGGATAAATATTCTACCAGCTGGATTACTAGTTAAAACTGAAATATAAATAAGGATATTTACTTTTTTTATCTTGCATAATTCGTAATATATAATAATTTCTAGAGACTTCAACATTTTGTTTGGCAAATATGGATATATTTAACCAGAAGTCCAAAGTTCCCTTCTTGTAAGCTTGCATTCCTTCCTAGGGTTAATGAATGTCGAATTACCAACCCCTGTGAAAGCTGGCCTTTTGTTTTCCCTTTGTGCACTCACCTCCACGAGTTCAATGGTGGTGTTGGCCGCCGCCGTCTTGACCACGCCGCTCCCTGCTCCTTGTCCCGCTCCTGTTCCTGCCGCTGCCCCTGCCCCGCCTCCAGATAGGGGGGTTCCTCCATTACTAGGCAGGGCTGCTGCCTTGGCGGACGAGGACTTGCGCAGCGGCGTCATCTTGATGCGGGTCTTGGCCATCTCCTGGCGCTGGCTGAAGTGTCTGAGGCAGATGCGCAGCTTCTGGAGGCCGCCGAGTCGATCTACCAGCTCGTCGCTGACTCCGAAGTGACGCAGCCAGTGGTGGCAGCTGCAACGAGGTAATTGCGAATTCACTACTATTACTAACCGCCGAAAGCTCCAATTAGCGCTCTGTGGGCAGAGCTTTCCACTCAATTTGCGGAGTTATCGCAAAGGCTGGAAAGGGAGATGGAGTGGGGAGACGAGAGAGTCAGTTGCGATCGGCTGCGCGGTTCTTTGTTTAATGATTAAATGGAAAATATGAAACTGCATTGGAGTTGCGTTTTTGTTCTTGTCTTGCGACGCTTTTAAATTAGATCCGACTTTCGCTCTCCACTCTCTCTGCTCCCGCTCCCGCTCTCTCTCCCTCTCTGGGAAAAGTTCTTGAAAAAGTTGTACTTGCAATAAAAAGCTCATGCTATGCTTCTTTTGCGAGTGCAAGCGAGAGGCAGGTCCGCTCTCTCGCTCAGCGGAAGTTTCGCCGGGAATTGTTATTGTTTTGCTGTTGTTGTCGCTCTTGCTTTTGCTGCAGCTTCTGCAGCTGGGCGAAGCAACAACAACTCGCGTTAGTTTGGAGTTCAGGGTGGACCCAATTCGAAGGTAAAGTTATTGTGCCAGGTCAGGAACCCTAACCTTCTTAAGGCTTATCTGGATTGATAGGTTTTGAATGTTAACAAAAAAAAGTGTCAAATTTTGAAACTAAAGAACTTTAATAAATTAAATATAATCTCTTATTATTTTTTGTTACTTACGTTCACATACATATGTATGTATGTAATGTATACCAATTATATAACAACTACTTAACTCTTTATAAAATGATATATTGTTATGAACTTCAGTCAAAATTGATCAACAACTAGAACTGTGAAATTCAGACCTCCCAGTAAACTATTTTACGAAATAGTTATCTCTTTTCTCAAAAAAAAAAAATAGTGTTTTTTGTTCTGTTCGCTTGACGCAACGAAAGGAAATATGAAACTCTTCACTGCGAATTAGATAGTACTATATCACAATAAAACGTGACGAAAGTTGCGTATATTCTTTGAAATAATAATTCTTCTGAAAATAGCAAAGCTTTATACTGCTTTGGTTAATGACTTTGTATTTTTGCTTCAAAGTACAGTTAGAGATTATAGCGCTTAAAGGTAAGAGAAAAGCTTTTCTTGATAATACATAAATAAACGTAATCTGTGAAGTCATGGGAATTTCCGGAAGTTTATTTATTTTGGGGAGGAACAAAGAATTGAACCAAAAAAATAGTCTAAAAACAAAAAAAAATATGACTTGAACTTTTTTCTTTTTTTTTAGGTAAAAGGTAGTCTAAGGTCAAACTCCATGCCTCGAAAAATGGGCATGGGTTCTTAAAATTTTTTTTCCTATTGTTCTTAATTCACTGGTCCACTCTAAACTCCATGGCCAATGCCAAGTTACTTTGGCAGACGGAGTCGTAACTTTGTTTTCGGCGCACCAACTGCACAAGTCGAGGTGAGGAAGCTAGGAAAAATAAAAGAACTTCACGGCCAGCCGAGCAGAGCCCCACGCGCATTTGTGTCTGCATTGCCATGTACAGGAGAGCGCGAGGCTATAAATAAATGGGAGTCTGAATCTGAATCCGAATCTGGGCCCTGCGCCCACCCCGCCCACATCGGCATTATTGCAGTTTCTGCCACCATGGCATTGAAATTTTCCTATGAACATGATGCACTTCTATGCGCGGCGGCCGACGAGAGCGAGGGTTCAACGACCTTTGACTGGCAGTATCGGTATCGGACGGGGGGGAAAGCAGAGGGGGAGGAGGAGGCGCTGAGCTTCGGATTTTGCTGGAATGGCTGGTGAAGAATGCTCATGATTCGCAGTAAGCTCGGGTTCGCATTCGGGTTCGGATCAATGAGAAGCTTTCGATAGGCTGCGGGAAAACAGGTTTGATGGGTTTATTTGGGGGCTAGAACACTCACCGATCGGCGTCGTGCACTGGGAAACGACGCAGCTCGCTGGGCTGCACACCCCGGCAGCCCATGAGGCAGGTCCTGGAGGAGGGTGCCGGAGCACCGGGGTTCAGCGATACGGCCTGGCAGATCCGCAGGCTAGTCATGCTGCCAGGGGAAAGGGATAATATAATATATTATGAAAAATAATATAATAAATATAAGCATATTACAGGTATTCTCACTTATTTTAGGGAATAAAAAGAATGTATATACTCAAATTATGTTACAGCTTAGCTGGTTTTTGCACACCTAGTTTAGTATTTTACTTTTTAAACACAAAACAAACCATCATCAATACTTTAAAGGACTTAATACAAAGATAAAAAATCTAAATCCCGAATTGTAAGATGCATTTTCTTATTGCTGACATCTTATAAATTTCCCTCTGCACTTATTCTAATAAGAAAACAAATCGCAACTTTAGCTCTTTTGAGTTTGAGTAAAAGCTGTCTTCTGCTGCAAGTGCCAAAGCTCCAACAAGATGCACAGGCCCGGCGAAAGCTTTTGGATAACTGGAGCTTGCACTGCGAATCCCGCGTGGTCTTACATTTTACAAAGCGGCATGAAATTAATTATTTGCGAGACCAGTTACCTGCCCTTATCAGAGGTAAATAGGTAAATAATCAACTCACCTGTCACCTGGGTCGTCTCTTCGATGTACCTTCGCACCGCCTGCCTGTAGTGGGTTGAATAACCCTTCTGTTCTTGTTCTTGTTATTCTTATGGTGGGCTTTTCAAGAAAGAAGAGCGCTGGAAGTGAGCTTTCGGTTGCGGGACTTTGATTTGAACTGCCGGCGTTGGAAACGATTGGAACGAAATATAAACACGACGTTGCACTAGGACCTCCCAATCTGCAATTACCGAACTCCGACCACCACTACGTTCTGCATTCTATCTGCGCTACGTCACTCGTGGAGGCCGACTGCCGAAAGCTCCGGCTGCGTCACGCGAAGGCTGCGCAAAGCTCGGTTTGGAGAGCGAGCTTTGCACCCATGCGTGCGAGATCTTCGCCGGCCAAAGCTCCGTCGCAGGCTGAGCTTTCCACCGAGCACAGTAAGCACTCCTTAAAAAGTATCCCTATCTTAGTATCTTTTTAGGATCTTTAATAAAGTAATCTTTTATTACCATGAAAATTTTACTCGCTAGTAATAATTCTTAGCCAAGTCCCAGAATCTATTGAAGAGACGTTTTAAACAGTATAGTTTAATAAAACAAAATGTAAACTTATTTGATAAGGTTTAATAAAATCGATAAGACATTTTAGACAATACAATAATTTTATATAATAATTATAATATTTTGAAATATTTCTGTAAATTTATAAATATTTTATTCGAAATATAAAGTACTTCTATGGAATCGTGATTCCTATTATATTTTTAAAAAAATGTAATAAGTTTCTTCAAACGTACACATTTCCTAACGATTCTTGTAGAGATATCTATAATTAAAGGTCAAACTCATAAGTTCGAGCAACCAATTCAAATCGAATAAACATTTAGCTTGGCTTGGTTTCGAACGTTCTCCAAGAAATTAGCATTTAGACAGCATTTGCGCTTATCAACAGTGAGTGCCATAAATTTGAGGCATTGCCGGGCCGCCAAGTTTTCCATCCCATAATTAATTAAAAGTGTTAAAAGCTTTTCCATAAATAAAGATACCAAGAGCTGGAGCTGCAGGTGTTGGTTCGGGGCGTGCGTTCAAACGATTTTCGTACATTAATTACGGCTTTACAATTTGCGACTGGCAGCCTTCATTTGTACATTTAAAAGCCAATCAATTGGCGGTTCGACGAAGTCATAAATTTCAATGGGCGCTCATCAGCCCAAGGAGGAAAGCCCCTCGAAAAAAACAGGGGCGTCGGGCTGCAGATAAGCATCCACTTGTCACATCACTCATATTTCCACAAGACGTCAATTTGCATTGTCTGTGGAAATTGCAGCCTACAGCCTGCAACTTGCCACTCGCAGCTTCCAGCTGTCACATGCCAATTGACCCATTCGCCTGTTATGGCCAGCACAGCCTCAATTTCCCAAGTGCTAAGGCGAATTAAATTTTAACGGCTAGTTTTACAGCGCCTTTTATTTTAGCCAGCCAAATTGTCAATTGTCGTGGCCAGTTGATTGCGTTTTACGAGCGACAGCAGCAGCATAATTTCAGATGCGCCTGCTCTGATCTCCTTTCCCAAGAACAATTGTGAAAACACGAACGAGTCACTAAGTGTGGGCCGCCTGCGAGAACGCGCTCAGTCAGCATTTTAATTTCTGTCTGATTGAGCTGAATGAGTCGAGCTGCCGAAGTGAAGTGTGTGCCGGCGATGCCAGACGGCGATAATTCCCATGGGGCCAGGCTCCACCGTCGCCTGTGTGGTCTCTCTGTATCTGTATCTGTATCTGACTGCCCGACAGCCGGGGGCAATCGCTGACTGGCAGCCGATTATGTGATTGGAATATTGACAATTAGGCGGCTACAAATTGATTTACTTGTAATTTTTATGGCGCCCCTGACGGGGGAATTCGCTTGTAAAACCTTGCCTGTGGATGATCCACACAGAGAACGGTATCTGAAACAATCATAGATCGTTTTGGTTGGGCTGGGCAAAACAAAAAAATCTTTGTCAGAAGTGGGATTCGAACCCACGCCTACAGAGTAGACTGCGACCTGAACGCAGCGCCTTAGACCACTCGGCCATCCTGACTCTTGAGAACCCTGAGGCCAGAATTCATTTTAGTTACGGACCGAATTTGGTGACAGTACATCCTCGTTACAGTAAACTTTACAGATAAAAATCTAAAGTAAAAAAAATTTAACAATTAGTCACGCTGAATGAAGTTTTTTTGTGTGGATTCTCATAACAATGTTTCCTACATAGTTTTTCTATTCTATATTCACAGTACTGAAAAATAAAATGTACTAAAAGTATGAAAAAAATCTTGTCAGAAGTGGGATTCGAACCCACGCCTACAGAGTAGACTGCGACCTGAACGCAGCGCCTTAGACCACTCGGCCATCCTGACTGTTAAACTAACGAGTGCCAGTACCCAGTTTGATCGAGGGCGAGTGGATTCTTAAGTATGTTTCTAATTTTCTAAATTAAATAAATTCCAAAAAAGATTCAAACGGATAAAAATTAAAAGTGATTTTATGAATTAAGATGCTTATAAAGATGGCAGTCATAGAATACAAGTATTGTATGGAATTCTTCTCAATCTAAAACTCATTCTCGACTAAGTAAATTAAAATTAAGTTGATAGTTAAGTACTTAATTAAGAAATAAAAGGAGGAAAAAAGTATTGTCAGAAGTGGGATTCGAACCCACGCCTACAGAGTAGACTGCGACCTGAACGCAGCGCCTTAGACCACTCGGCCATCCTGACAGTTACTGCACAAGTGTCAAAAAACCAATGTGAGTCGCCGGCGTTGGCTTGGTGCTGCTGCAATATCAAGCATACGCCGTGTGTTCCACACGCTTGCAAGTCCCACTTGGCACTTTGAACTTGCTGCCCACACTCGAATGCGCCTTCGATGAATTATTATAATCGGCGGCCCAGAGGCAAAGACAAATTGCCGCTCGTCGCGTCATGGAAAGGTGTGTGCGGACAGACACGACACGAAATCAACATGCAGTCGATGGGAATGATAATAAAAAGCAGGCGAAATCGGGTCAACGTCATACATCACACCTTGCAGATTGGCAAGTGTCACATTCGATGTGCTGGCCAGCCAAAAGGTTCGATCAAAACGGGAGTAATTAAGTTGTAGTTTTTCGGTTAGCCGGCTAAACTGGCAAAATGTCAACTAGCCCAAAGTGCGGAGCGCTTGACATTTCACACGCAGCTGCAGTTGCTGCTGCTGCTGTTTTTTATTCTATTTTTTACAGCAGCAGCGGCCGTTGCTGGTCGCACGCACTTTCAATGCATTTCAATTAGCTGCAGTCGCACAGCCGCTCCACTTTGACTTTGACTGGATATTTTCCATTTCCATTTTACAGACTGATGGCAGACACTTGATAGGCCCGAGCGTATGTTAATCGGCCGACTCGACCTGACAGCCCAAGTTAATTAAAGTTTTCGCTCCCCACAGCCACCCAGCCAAGTCGAAGCACACATGAAGTATATGTATACGTAATTCCCATTAATTTGCTTGTTAAGACCACCTCAATTGCACTCGACTCATTATGATTAATGATGGCCGGGCACAAGAATCGTTTGAAGCAACCACAGTGACCCACAAAAGGCGACACATTTTCTTGGGCAGCGACTCGAAATAGAATTAGCGAATTGCCCGAATGTCAATCAAGCGTCATCAATCAAAATTTGTGCTACTGTCAACTCGATCACAGTACAAGTATAAATAAGCGCAGCCCAGCGGGCTGCATGGGTGCAGCTGAGATATTTAACTGGAGGTTGTAAATTACCATAACAATTCTGCGTTCTGGCCAGCTATGTGGGTCACCAGTAAAAAATCCCCTCCCCGCCTGGCCGAAACCCCATGATATGTCAGCAGAGTTGTTAGCACAGCCGCACAAAGGTTAACACGAGGCATTGGCTGAGGTTCCCCCTTGAAGCCGATGCAAATGGAGTTGGATTAAGCTAACACCCCGACTGCCTTGGGCCCCTCTTATGTGTGTTCTGTGGAGCAAATCATCTGATGAAGATATTGTCTAGCTGCAAACGATTTAATCCGACTTAATTGTGTAAAGTTCTGTGAAGTTTGTGGGCGGGGAAATCTTTATAACTCATTTGCCTCTGATACCAGGTGATAAATGGCCGATCCCCAGCAGCGGACAGCCAAACAACACACGTTTATGGTCGCATTGATTTATTGGGTTCTTTCAGATGAATGCATTCATATTTAAATGGGGGCTTTCAGATTTAAAATAGATTAACTTTTGAGAAAACGAAAATGGTAAAGGTGATGGCTTCTAAAATTATAATAAGCTGGGTTTTTTTGTTTAAAATATAATCATTCAAAATTATTAATTATTATCAAAAGTGATGATGAAACATTCTTTTATTAAAAATGAATTCTTGAAAAATACTTCACTTGGATTAAAATTCAACAAAATATATTTACTTAAAACTAATTCTTAATATCAAATGTTATGTTATACTCCTTTCTCACTTTTTCACATCTCACTTCAGAAGAAAATGGTAAAGGTAAATGCTTTTAGAAATTAGAAAACGTTTTCGTATGATGAACAAAAATCAAAAAACTGCAAAATATAGACTAAAGACAACATGGATCTAATCAAATTCAATAAAAATGAAATATTATAATAAAACGTGATGATATACCAATGTTTTGCCCATCCCACTTTGTATTCCACTTCTACAAATATTTGTAGAAAATCAAAATGGCATAGGTTAATGCTTTCAAAATTATGAATACTATTCTCATAATGAAAGCTATTAAACGATTTAAGAAAACGAATTATAAATTAAAATTCATTCAACATGCTAATGGCTCAAACAGAACCATTTAAAATGAAATATTATTATCAAACGTGATGATCTACCCCTGTCTCGCCCATCCCACTTTTATTCCAGTTCAATTAAAATCCGATTCACCAACAAAAACTCCCCATAATATTTCAATTAGTGTTCGATTGATCCAACTCCGGCGGCCAAGTCAATGCTCCTTTTCAAGTTCAAAGTCAAAGCAGACAGAAGACCCAAAAAATGTATAAAATAAAGGCGGGGCCTAAACTTAAGACTCTTTGCGGCATTAATCAATTGTGGCTTGTTCTTCTTTTTCCCCTGGCTATTTTGTCGCGACACTTTTCTGCCAAATTTGTACACAGTTAATTAACAGGTTTCATTGTCTCGGCTCTTGGCGGCTCAAACAAAACATATTTTAGTATTTTTCGCATTTTGTTGCTTAGTTTTTTACGACCGCAATAAAGCAAATTATTGTGGGGGCGTCTTCGCCATGGGAGGGGATATGTATTTGCATATGGAATTGGGCTTGGATGGGGGAGTGCAAAGAAAGCACCTGAGAGCCAGCTGCACGAAAAAGCCGGTTCCCACTGCCGGTCTTGAACACACCTAATTAAAGATGCAATTTGTGGTTCTTAAACATTTAAGGGGAAACAACACACAGTGCAACACGAAATAACGCGTTTTATGTTTCTACCTCTTACGCAAAACCTGTCGCGTTCTTAAGAAAGTGTTTTGTAAATGTTGAGCAATTGAAAAAGTAAGACCTTTATTTATTAGCTTGTTTTTAAGTGAGCATTAAACGGTTGGCTTATTCTACCTGGTCTTACAAAGTTGTGCGCATAAACATAAATATAGATTTTATATTGGTTGTAAGACTTAAAGACTTACGATTCATATTATGTTTTTAATAGTATTTAGGTTTTCTTTTTAATTTCTCCCAAGGTAATTTAGGTTTATTAAAAGGAATTCTATAATCTTTACTTACGAACAACATATTCAAGCACTTTAAATTTTCATTGTTTAAATATAGATAAAACTAAGGATATTAATAAATAAAAATATAAAATAAAAGATATATATTATTAAATCAATGCAATGACCTTTTCTTTCTTTCTTTATCGTTTGTTTGGGGGGTACGCTGTACGTGTGTCGGCAGACTGAGAGAGATAAAGCTTTATGGGACTCTGCAGAACATTGCTTTAAACACCTATTTTTTATTATTATTTGTTGATTTTTTGACATATTTCATAAGTTAACTTTCATTACTTGGCATTGCACGTGCAGCGGTTTACAAAAAAGTCAAAATTTGCGTGGAAAAAGTCAGAGGCTCGCCCCCGCATAAAAGATAAAGAAACTAAAAGGCGAAAGATACTTTTGTTCTCTTTTTGACCCGCTCCGCCCTCTCTTCCTTCTCTCTCCCTCTCCGAGAGCTTTTGCCTCGCTGCTCCCACGATCAACCGTTGGCTGCGCCGCTTTAAGCTCGCTCCATGCCACTCCGCCTGCATTCAGCTGGCGGCGGCGTCGCAGTAAACATCGCGCGTTTGAAAGGCGGCAGGCAGCGCAGCAGATCGTGGTCGTGTGTGCCCTGTGTTCTCCATATTTCTCGCTGCGGATTATAATAATAAACCGCAGATTGTGCTATAAAGTGTGTTTAGTAATGTAGGGAGGATTTTTGGGAAAATACCAACCCACCGGCAACGTGCAATTACGAAAGTTCGTCTGTGACATCCCCGTGTGTGTGTATGTGTGTGTGTGTGATGCGTGCTGCGCTTCCATGTGTGCGTCTATAAATAAAAGCAATAACATCAACAACAACAAGAAAAACAACGGCACAAAAGGCAAAAATCCGAAGAAGCGCAAAAGCTAAAAATGAAATATCAACAGCACAAAGTGACGGGTTGATTGACTTGCAGGAATCTCGGGAAAGCGAAATTCTCAGCCCTCTTGAAGAACCCGAAATTATCATCCGATCCCAGCGCCTAGTGCAAATCCGGAATCTACAGCTTCCGTTGCTTATCGGGAAATCACATGAATCGCCAGGGGAGAGCAGTTAAATCGCCCAAAAACCGAATTCACTGTAAGTTGCACATTCCAAACTGCAAGTGCACTGAAAAAAATAGGGATTTTATTATGAGTCTTGGTTGAAATACTTTTCAAGAGATTATATGACAACATCATACGTACGTACGTACGCCTTAGAGTATATTTAACTGGAAACGCCTTTGCATTATTTATAATTTTTTTTTGCGGTTGATCATTTTTTTTTTATTTAATGGAATATCCCACGTATTCCAACCAAAAAAACCTGTAAGTTAGTCATACTTCCGCTTACAAATTCCTGACCTATTTTGGCATACGAACAATATGACTTCATAAGACATTTTTTCAACAAACTTAATATCGATGGAAAATGTTATTACTTCTATTTTAAATAAGACCTTGATTAGTACAGAAAAGTTTCTTATTTTCTAACAAAGCCAAGAATCTTCCGTATAAAAGGAACCTTTTTTTATAAAAAATCATACTTTATCAAGCCAAAATATTGAAACATTCTTAGAAAAAGCAACAAAGGTTTTGACTTAAAAAACTTGTTTTTCTGAGTGAGAGAGTGAACATTAAGGCGTATTTCTGCAGAGTCATAAACTCCGAAACTGTATACGTTTTGGGGGATTTTTTCGGCTTTTCGGCTGCCCATACACACGTCAATGCAACGCCTATAAAAATCCACATAAAAGTCAAGTCAATCAATGAAAGGGCAGCCGAATAAATTACCCACAAAGGAGTGAAACAACAAGTAATTTAAGCATTGAATACAGACAGCGAAGGCGCCATGAATTATCACCTCCGCTGCGGAGAAAAGGCTGCAATTAATCCGGATAAAAAGTTTATTAAAATCGAATTAGTTTTCCCCAAAAACTAAACAGACGACACCCACATAGTCTGAAAACGACGAGCCCCAATGGAGCCGCAAGTGCGGAATTTTGGCAATTCCGGGAAGCATACATATGTTCCATCCGCCCGCGTTCTTTCTCTCCTGGTTAAACAATTTGATTTGCGTATTCGAAGGCCCATTCCCACATGTTTTTCCATTATACATTTTCAATTTCCATTTCACTTGATTGAAGTTTTGGCCTTTTGCACATGGTTTTGTTTACGCCTTAGGCAGAACGCCGACACACGCGCATATTTATTTACATTCACACAATCGAATTGTTATTCTTGGCGGGGGCAAACTAAAAACTAACCAAAATAACGAGAATAAATAAACAATTTCATTAGGAAGATAAAAATAAAAAGCGGAAAAAAGTATTGTCAGAAGTGGGATTCGAACCCACGCCTACAGAGTAGACTGCGACCTGAACGCAGCGCCTTAGACCACTCGGCCATCCTGACTCCGAAAGTAACGAGAAGATGCAAATGCTCTGAGGAAATTCTAATTATTGCAAGTGATTTTCCTTAATTATATAAATTAAGTTTTTTTTTATAAATAATATTAAATATGGGATTAACTATAAATAAAAAATTAACTCAGTTTACTGTATATATTCATAATTTTGAAAGAAATTGTGTAAATTCATAGTTATTTCGTAAGTGAACAAAATTCTAATATAATTAAAACAGTTAAGTTATTAATTAATGTTTTAAAGAAAAAAGAAAAAATCTTGTCAGAAGTGGGATTCGAACCCACGCCTACAGAGTAGACTGCGACCTGAACGCAGCGCCTTAGACCACTCGGCCATCCTGACTTCGAAAGTAACGAGAACAAGCAGATGATCTGGGGAAATTCTATTTATTTTAGCGTGTTACATGTTTTTTTTAATTAAAATTAATTTTCTAGGTAATAAAAATCATTAGTAGAAACAAATGTACAACATTTAAAAAAAAATTGCCTCAACTCTAAGTGATTTTTTAAATAAAATAAATTATAATTTAATTAAAATAATTCAATTATTAATTAGTGTTGCAAAAGATGAAAAAATCTTGTCAGAAGTGGGATTCGAACCCACGCCTACAGAGTAGACTGCGACCTGAACGCAGCGCCTTAGACCACTCGGCCATCCTGACTACGAAAGTAACGAGAAGATGCAAATGCTCTGAGGAAATTCTAATTATTGCAAGTGATTTTCCTTAATTGTATAAATTAAGAGTTGTTTTTTTCTAAATAATATTAAATATGGGATCAGCTAGAATTAAAAAATTAACTCAGTTTTCAGTATATATTCATAATTTTGAAAGAAATTGTGTAAACTCATAGTTATTTCGTAAGCGAAGGAAATTCTAATATAATTAAAAAATATTACCTATTAATTAATGTTTTAAAGAAAAAAGAAAACAATCTTGTCAGAAGTGGGATTCGAACCCACGCCTACAGAGTAGACTGCGACCTGAACGCAGCGCCTTAGACCACTCGGCCATCCTGACACATGGGATGAGCACACCCAATGCGCGTTTTGCTCATCGCTCGCCCGTTCGTTCGTGCCGTCGCTCTGCTATAAAAAGTTTTTATAGAAAACCTCCATAACCAGATTGTCCGAGTTATTATGCAAATAAGCCAACTTTCTTACGATAAATTAAACCGTGGGACATGGAAATACATTAATTACTTGTTTGTATTTGAGGCTTACAGTTGTGGACGTTATTTGCTGGCATTACAAAACTGATTGTGAGTTAAGTAACAAGAACTGTGCAATTTTGTGACGGAATAATTGCAAATTAAATCGATTCGATCAGCTGCTTTGCCGCTGCACTTTGTTCAAATGCCGACAGACTGTTTACCAAGTCGTTTTCGCACAGATATATATCTTATCTCTGGGCTTCGGGGTTGGGCCGGCGTAAAAATCGCAGACAATCGCGGCCAGCGAACAAAAGAAAACAAGGCCTTCCAGAATTATATCTGTATCTCTCTGCGGATTTCCCAAAAAGCGTAACTGGAAAAGAGGTCAAGACCCGTAGCATTCCTCAATGTTCGAGCCAAAAAAAAGAACTGGCTAATAATAATCCGGTTCAGGGGGCGTGGCCCCGCCTTGGGAACGGAACCGAGAAAAAATAAAAAACCAACCGAACCCTTCTCATTAGGCGGCGGCCGTCTTTTGTTGTCTCTTAATACTTTGTATTATTTATTATGACTGCTGTTGGCTGCGAGAAATGGATATTTTAATGAGTTGGCCAGCAGCGCACTCGACGACAGTTTTTCCGCAGTGGCAAGAATTCAAATTAGATTTTGACACCGCTCGCAAAGATACATTCGCAGCCGAAGAATAGACGGCTTTGTTTATGCCTTTCCTTTGACTCGATGCCGACATCTTCATACGCACAAAGTACAGATAGATCTGCCCCCATAGACATCTGTCTGAGTTTGCGAATGGACGTTTGTAATTTGCATTTGCGCATTTTTCCGCTAATTATTTGTTTATCGCAGGAAAATAACCAAATCGATGCGAAAAATTCAGAACGAAATCGAAAAATGTTTTGACAAGCGGCGAGGAAATTATTTTTGCCATTGAACTTCTTGCCTTTCCCTTCCCCATATAGTTAAAACAAACAGATTGCAGTGCAATCCAAGTGCTACAAGGGGCAAAGGGGTAAGTCAGACGGGTAAACCCAGTTTAGTTCCAAGGCAAGTCGCGCCTGATAAGTTATACTCTCTCATGTATAATCATCGAAATGGGTCAGCGGCACTGCCTCAAGTCGAGCAACAATTGCGTGCGCAATTTTTATTCATTTAGAATGCATCAAAAAACCATTAAAGTGTGCAAAAATTATACACTTATGTTCGGAAAATATATGACAGCAATAAGGAAAGGTGGGGGCATGCGAACTGCCCGGGGGTAATATAGAACTGACACCATTTAATGGGCAAAGTGAAGTTAAGCTTGCACTTCTCTTCGCCTTATTTGTTTGTAAACAAAGCAAGCTGAAGCTGACACAGTTGGATTGGATTCCGATTCCGATTCCGATTTCCAGGGCAGGGGCTCAATGCCATTCGGCTGGGTCAGTTCTGCGGTTGCCAATATATAATATTCGCTGGGAGTATCGCGAAACCCACCGCGTCAACAAATTCGAGAGGGGATTCGCAACCATTTGTCGTACAATGTCTGGACGGGTTAGTTATCAGCGCGGTTTCGAGTGTTTATCGGCTCTGGGAGGGGACTCCTCTGGCCATAAACCCTGTGCCCATTAATGCCCAAAACAAACCCATTCCCCCAGGGTCAAACGTTTGATGAATGACTTTGCAGCGCAGTCTTGTTCAGGCCGTGATAAGCCGTTCTGCGGCACGCCTAATGCACTTTAATGCCCCCCTCGATTACCCAATATCATGTGAATGAAGCACAATAACCACTGTGAAATAGTGGTTTGAACTTTTTATTGAAGACCAATTGTCAGCATGGCGTGAGAAATTACTTGTATGTGATTTAGGGGCTTTTTCACCCCACCTTCACATAAAGCACAATAATAAAGCTGCCATAATAAGCGCAGAAAAATATGTACTTGATTTAACTGCTGAAAAATAAACAAATCAATGCTTGAGGAATTCGAACCGGAATCTGTAGGACGCCAATTTTTGAGTGGAATTTCGAATTCGAAGAATTCAATTTGTGTTTAAATTATAAACTAATTTGTTGTTTGGAATGTAAGAAAAAAGTATTGTCAGAAGTGGGATTCGAACCCACGCCTACAGAGTAGACTGCGACCTGAACGCAGCGCCTTAGACCACTCGGCCATCCTGACTATGAAAGTAACGAGAGCCAGAAATTCTTCTGATCAAGTTCTTTTTTTATTATTATGTTGTTAAAAAATAACTTACTTTTTAAAATTATTATTAATATTCCCGTTGGTAAAGAGAGGTAAGCCAGAAGCATTTAAGATAGCATAATTTCATAGCCAGGTCGCTTTTTTTTGTCTTAATTATATCCATTAGAAATTTACATTTTTTAAATTTAATTAAATATTTTCCTTAAAAAGAAGAAAACAAAAAAGTCTTGTCAGAAGTGGGATTCGAACCCACGCCTACAGAGTAGACTGCGACCTGAACGCAGCGCCTTAGACCACTCGGCCATCCTGACCTTAAATAACGCACTGTCAAAATATCTGTGAGAGCGAGGGCATCACAAAGAAAGCTAAATAAATTAAACAAATAATAAAGATAAGTAAATACATATCATGTTTATATTGGGCCCGGCAGATTTAGCGGTCAAAGATGATGATCAATGCCCTCAAAAGTTGAAAGATCAATTTTCGCGTAACCTTCTGCTCCTCATATGCCTTCATGTGTCTGCGGATGATATTTTCAAAATTATCCAAACGTTCCAAGGTGCAAAGGTGTAAAACGATGGAGGATGATTCGGCAGCCAATAGTCTCCGGGAAAGCTTATAGTAATCACTTGCAAACTGCTCCAGATAGTCAAGATTCTTAATGCTAGCTATTCTTTTGTATTTCTTGAAGATTTCTTCTATATTTTCAGCAGAAATCGAGGAATTAAGAATTTCAAAACAGGCATTTTCAGCATAGGGGTTATGCACCATCGAGTGCCGCCAATATTTCGAGTCAGCAATGAATAACAAATCATTGTCGATGCTGTGCTGCATCTGCGAAAAAATCCTGACCACACTTTGGTTGATTAAATTGTTTTGAAGCAACACAAACTGCATGCTAAAACACTTCAGCTTTGGTAACTCATTGTTAATAACATTACCCAAAATATCACTGATAAATTTATCTTTTTCTGGCACCTTTGCATCTTCCAAAACTGCGGCATAAATGACCAAGTGGAAGCTTTCGAATATGCCACACAGACTGAATATAAGAGCACTGTAGCTGGTGTGCAAAGATATCAAACGGAAAGTCAAAAAGCAAGGCTTTATCCGCGTTTCCCTTGAGAACTTTTGAAGGATTTCCGTTGTAAACTTGATGTACTTATTATCTTGTTGTTTGGGAGAAAGAGGTCTGTCGAAGATCTTCTTGCATTCCTGCTTATCCTCCTCTGTTAGCTCCTTGAAGGATTTTAGAGTATCAATGAGAAGGTTTTCCTGCATTTTGAAACAGTTCAAAGACTTGGTGTGTACTGAGAAATAAAAGCCTGCTCTTTTTATTTGTATTTTCATTAGGTCAAAGTCATGTTCCAGTCAACTGGAAATTGAGCGCTCCAGAAAGAATAGGCCCAGAGCAATTCCTAAAGGGACACTAGGATTTTAATTAGGCATGCCAAATAAAATTTTAGATAATATAACTTACCTTTTTTCGAATCAACACCATAATAAGTCGATAGGCTTATCGCTTCTTGCGCCTAATCAGGAACCGACCTTTGAACTTCGATCGGCACGGTTCCGGCTTGAGAGGCGTTCCGCTTTTGGTGACCAATCTTACGATGGAGTACATTGGGAAGAAGGCTTGGTAGGTCAGAAAGCTGCGCGGCGTGGTCAGAGTGAAGATGGTGGTCCAGTTCGGGTACTTGAGCAGCTTCAGGGTGTTTGAAAGGACCCGGGGCAGTTGGTCGGGGAAGTTTGTCAGGTTGATGAAGTAGCGCTTCTTCCGGAAGCGACAGCGGTTCACGTTGATCATGTACCACTTGAAGCCAAATCCCAGGTAGATGCTGAGGGCCACGGATTTCAGTAAGGGTGTCACTCGCAACAATTGGCGCTTCCTCCCCTGCTGTAGATCAGATGAGTCCTCGCTTAAAGCCTTACCCTGAACCCCCATGCTTGTGCTTAGGATGAAGTGAATAAGTGTATTTTTCGGGACAATATAAAACGCAAGGCCAACTAGACTGAACTTGACCCGCGATTAGTGGCATCGAATTTAATCGATAACAAGTACGCGTATTTTTCCCCAGGGCTGGGTTCAGCAGCACTGTTTAGTAACTCTAAAAACATATCAAATCATTTATCATTGCCCAGCTATTGACACGCCCCGTCAATATAAATAATTGCTAATTGCCGGCCATGATTAATGTCTGGCATCTTTGGGCCGCTCGGAGAGCTACGGCTCCAAAACATTCGACTCGCTCGATTTGCATAATTGCAATTTATTGTAAATCCGTGTGCAAATATGCAAGAAATTCGCAGCAGCTCTTTAAGGCAAGCCAGAGGCCAACGGCTTTTCACGATTCGAATTTTGGATTTGTTTAATCCGACTGTCCCTGTCCGTTGGTTTTTCCAGTATCCCCCTGTCATATGCAAATCACCCGGCATCTCCGGCTTTGGAGTTTCAATCTCGGAGGCCCACTAATTGCTGGCAGCCCCAAACTGAACTTCAATCGCTTGGCAATCAATCAGTGTGTGCACTCCATCTGACATTGCTGCTAATTAGTTGCCAGTTAAGCGTGTGGGTCAAATCACAAATTGCCTACAAATTGCAGCGAAGTATGGTTCAATTTATAGGTTAAAGTCAGTCTATATGAGACCTATTAAAGTATCTTATACTAAGAAACCAAATGATTTCTTGATAACGATATTTTAATTGGTAACTATTCCTTGAATTCATCTTAATGACTTGTGATCCATCATAGATCATAAGGTAATCTACAACCTCTAAGTGTCTTAATCTAATAATTCCTAGTCTGTTCTCATGTCTCACTTGCCCGAGTTCAAGGGCACTCTCAATTCAGGCGATCTTTCAACCCACTCTGGACGAATAAAGTCTAAGATTCATTCACGTTTCCAAGTAATTCAACTAAAACGAATTTCGCCACATCTACGTGTATACTGATGCCCATATGTGTGTATATATTTATTACAGATTAACCCGAGAATTAAATGGCGTGTGGCTTTTATGGTCGCTGGTCCCACGCAAAGTCACGAAAATTGGACGGAGATTTCTCATTGTCGGAGATTTCACAATTCGCCGGCGACCACGTAGCAATTCTCAAGTTCAGCGGTGGAAAATGAAAAATGCTTTTTGAGACCAACGAAAAAAGTGTGTGAAACAGCAGGCACTAGAAAGATAACAATATTCGCCTGAGTCAAGTCCTCGGTGATGATTTTTGTAATCGCAAATAAATAATTCCGATTGATTTACGCTTTTGGCCACAATTGGGTCAAAAGAAAGAGAGGGGTAAAGCCAGCATTGGCACGTTCCAAGAAATTGCAGTATCAACAACTACAACAATTGTAACTTAATTTATAGTACTGCTTAGCATTTTTACTTTGCTTGCTCACGCGTATGCATATATAATTATGCAATCGCTGCAGTTCCCCTGAGTGCAAAACCACAGCCACAATATCAACGCGGCAATTCATTGATAAAAAGCGTTGACAACAAGGGCTATAAATTAGCGAGTGCCTCGAGAGGAGTAAATACCTATAAACAAAAAAAAGAGCCGAAAGTCAACAACAAATAAACAAAAATTACAGACTTCAGTACATCTGCTACTTTGAAAAAATATAAGAATCAATCAAAAGAATCAAGAATCAATACAACACTAAATTGGCAGTAAAATATTATAATTTCCAGCAACAAATTTTACAAAAAAAATTCAACAACATTATTTTTATAACAACATAAAAAGTCAATCACATAGTGTTCTCCATTGTTGAACATTGTAATTAAATCACCCAATTTTACAACCAATTTTAACCATATATATATATTTTAAAGTCACTAAATCTCAGCAATAAACACAAGTTATAAGACTACTTTCAAAAAGTATTAACAAATAATTAAAAACTAAAGAAAGAACAAAAACAACCAAGAGAGTGTAACAGCAGCTGTTAAG